>NC_053027.1:300461658-301061658 GCF_003073215.2 Triticum urartu
AAGCTTCTAGTGCCTCTTTTCTTCTAAAAAATCGTCAATACATTTCGCTGCATTTGGAGAACTTAGATTTCTGCACAAAAAACAACACCACGGTAGTTCTGCTGAAAACAGCGTCAGTCCAGGTTAGTTCCATTTAAATCATATACACTTGCACCCAAACCATATAAAATTGTTGTAAACATGGCATGAATACTACATAAATTATAAATACGTTCGAGATGTATCAACCCTCACCAATCTTGCCTTGTTTTGAACGACCACACCATTCACATCTTGCTTGTTCTTGAAGATCCATTTGGTTCCATTGACATTGTGGTTCTCCTTCGTCCTTGGCACTAACTCCCACACTTTGTTGTGCTCGAAGTTGTTGAGTTCATCATGCATGGCTTCAAGCCAATCCGGGTCACTGAGTGCCTCATGTACCTTTTGGGGTTCAATACAAGAAACAAACGCGTGATGCTCACAAAATTTTGTTAATTGTTTACGAGTAGTTACCCCTTTTATTAGGATACCAAGCACATTCTCCATAACACGATCTTGACGTTTGAGTGTGGAGGAAATCTTGGCAGCACGGTGCTCCAATAGCTCCTCAATAGGCATTTTAGGAGCATCATCTTGATCATCTTGAGCACCGTCTTGAGCTTGCTTGGAGTCTTGAAATTGATCTTGGGCATCATTTGGTGCACCACCATCATCATGAGGTTGATCTTGCCTTGATCATGTTCATTTGGTTGAGGGCCTTCACACGTTGTTCTTCGGAAGCATGTGGGTCTAGCGTCGGTGATGTTCCCACTTGCGTGGAACATTGTCCTTCTTTTTCAGCCATAAAAGGTTCCTCAATGGGGAGTATTTGACCAATCTCCATTCTTCTTATGGCTTGAGGAGGAATCTCATCACCTACACCACAAAGACCACTTTGCTGCACATGGGAGCCGTTATTTTCATCAAACTCCACATTACACGTCTCCTCAATGAGTCCATTGGACTTGTTGAGGACACGATAAGCATGATAGTTTGTAGCATAACCAACAAATATGCCCTCTTGAGCTCTAGGTTCAAATTTAGACAAACAAGCACCTTTCTCGAGAATGAAACACTTATGGCCGAATAACCGGAAGTACTTGAGGTTGGGCTTGTTACTAGTAAGTATCTCATCAGGAGTCTTATTCAAGCCTTTGCAGAGATAGAGCCGATTGGATGCATGACATGCGGTGTTGTTGGTTTCGGACCAAATGTTATATGGAGATTTGAATTTTTTCATCATGGTCCTTGCCGCATCCATCAACATTCGGTTGTTCCTCTCTGCAACACCATTTTGTTGAGGGGTATATGGTGCGGAGTATTGGTGCTTGATCCCCTCATCACTAAGGAACTCATCCAAGGTGTAGTTCTTGAACTCGGTGCTCTTCTTCTTCTTCTTCTTCTTCTTCTTCTTATTTCAACTTGGCATTCTCCTCCACAAGGTGCAGATGCTCACAACAAGGGTTAGAAGCATGGGCATTATCAATTAAAACAAAAGGAGGGCAAGTGGATATCTTCTTGGTTAGCTTCACTTGGAGCTGATCATTGTGGGACCCTCATCACTAGTTTGCATCAAGGGTTAAAGACAACCATCGACTTACGCGTGCCCGTCAGGAGGCGAACAGTCCAACGCTCTTTTATAGAAATGCCCCTCTGGGACCAGAAAGCGTACCTATTTAACAGGCCAGGAGCGCGACGGGTGGTTAATCCATCCCAAAGAAAGAAGCCAAGACAAGAACAAACAAATCTCAGGACAAATGGCCAACACCCCAGGTTCATCCTCACGCCGTCATGGCCCTCTCCCGGGCGACTGGGCCAGTTGCTCGGTTTCACGCCTCCATATAAGCAGTCTCCAAACGTAGGGATATCTTCCCGCAACAGATCTCGTATCTGTCTGTGCCTGATCAACTTCCGTGAATGGCAAGGCCTTTGCGGAGAACTTCCCTGCCCCAAGCAATGAAGAGAGGGTATTTTTCGTGCCTTTCCTTCTACGAGGTCTAGGCTTCCCATTCATCACTTCGTGCAGGGCTTGCTGGAATTTTATGGGATCCAGCTTCACATCTCATCCCCGGATCCATATTGCACATCTTTGTCTTCGTCGCCCTTTGCGCGATGTTCTTGGGCTGTGAAGCTCATTTTCAGTTATGGGGGGAATATTTTTTCCTCGCCCCTCGTACCCGTGGGGGGGTCAATTTTTGAAGTAGGTAGAGCCGAGGTATGGCGTATAGTCGGGACGGGGTATCCTGCTACCTCTTGAGCTTGCGTTAGTTTTCCCTTGAAGAGGAAAGGGTGATGCAACAAAGTAGCGTAAGTCTTTCCCTTAGTTTTGAGAACCAAGGTATCAATCTAGTAGGAGATAACGCGACAAGCCACCGAATACCTGCACAAACAAACACCAACTTGCAATCAACGTGACAAATGGGTTGTCAATCCCTTCACGTTTATTCGCAAAGTGAGATCTGATAGAGATGGATAATCGGCAAAGTACCATTTTTGGTATTTTTGGTTTATGGAATGAAAATAAAAAGATTGCAAAAGAAAGTAAATAGGAAACTAGAATTGTAGATCGTAAACTTATATGGTGGAAAATAGACCCAGGGCCATAGGTTTCACTAGAGGCTTCTCTCAAGAAAGGAATTATTTTGGTGGGTGAACAAATTACTACCGAGCTATTGATAGAAAAGCGCAAAGTTATGACGATATCTAAGGTAGTAATCATGAATATAGGCATCACGTCCGTGTGAAGTCGACCGAAATGATCCTGCATATACTACTATTACTCCACACATCGACCGCTATCCAGCATGCATCTAGAGTATTAAGTTCATAAAGAACGGAGTAACGCTTGAAGCAAGATGACATGATGTAGAGAAATTAACTCAAACAATATGATGAAAACCCCATCTTTTTATCCTCGATGGCAACAATACAATACGTGTCGGTTCCCCTTCTGTCACTAGGATCGAGCACCACAAGATTGAACCCAAGGCTAAACACTTCTCCCATTGCAAGGGAAAGCAATATAGTTGGCCAAACCAAATCGATAGTTTGAAGAGACTTGCAAAGATATCAAATCATGCATAAAAGAATTCAGAGGAGATTCTAATAATATTCATAGATAAGCTGATAATAAATCCACAATTCATTGGATCTCGGCAAACACACCGCAAAAGAGTATTACATCGAATATATCTCCAAGAACATCGAGGAGAACATGGTATTGAGAATCAAAGAGAGAGAATAAGACATCTAGCTACTAGCTATGGACCCATAGGTCTGAGGTAAACTACTCACGCTTCATCGGAGGTGCAATGGTGTTAATGGAGAAGCCCTCCGTGATCGAATCCCCCTCCGGCAGGTTGCCGGAAAAGGCCCCAAGATGGGATCTCATGGGTACAGAAGGTTGCGGCAATGGAAAAGTGGTTTCGTGGATCCCTTGGAAGTTTTCAGGGTACAAGAGCATATATAGGAGGAAGATCTAGGTCAGGAGGCCACCGAGGGGCCCACATGGTTGGGTGGCGTGCCCCACCCCCTGGGCACGCCCTCCACCCTTGTGGCCGCCTCGTTGCTCTTCTGACTTGCACTCCAAGTCTCCTGGGTGTCTTTTGGTCTAAGAAAAATCATTGCGAAAGTTTTATTTTGTTTGGACTCCATTTGGTATTCCTTTTCTGTGAAACTCTAAAACAAGAAAAACACAAAAACTGGCACTGAGCTCTAGGTTAATAGGTTAGTCCCCAATAGCATATAAAATAGCATATTAATGCATATAAAACATCCAAAACAGATAATATAATAGCATGGAACAATCAAAAATTATAGATACATTGGAGATGTATCATGCATCCCCAAGCTTAATTCCTACTCGTCCTCGAGTAGGTAAATGATAAAAACATAATTTGGATGTGGAATGCTACCTAACATATTTATCCATGTAATTATCTTTATTGTGGCATGATTGTTCAAATCCATAAGATTCAAAATAAAATTTTAATATTGACATAAAAACAATAATACTTCAAGCATACTAACAAACTAATTATGTCTTCTCAATATAACATGGCCAAAGAAAGCTTATCCCTACAAAATCATATAGTCTGGCTATGCTCCATCTTCATCACACAAAATATTCAAATCATGCAAAACCCCAATGACAAGCCAAGCAATTGTTTCATACTTTTGATGTTCTCAAACCTTTTCAACTTTCATGCAATACATGAGCGCGAGCCATGTACATAGCACTATAGGTGGAATAGACGGTGGTTGTGGAGAAGACAAAAAAGAAGGACACAGTCACACATCAACTAGGCGTATCAATGTGCTATGGAGATGCCCATAAATATATATCAATGTGAGTGAGTAGGGATTGCCATGCAATAGATGCACTAGAGCTATAAGTTTATGAAAGCTCAAAGAGAAAACTAAGTGGGTGTGCATCCAACTTGCTTGCTCATGAATACCTAGGGCATTTGAGGAAGCCCATCGTTGGAATATACAAGCCAAGTTCTATAATGAAAAATTCCCACTAATATATGAAAGTGATAACATAGGAGACTCTCTATCATGAAGATCATGGTGCTACTTTGAAGCACAAGTGTGGCAAAAAGGATAGTAACATTGTCCCTTCTCTCTTTTTCTTTCATTTTTTATCTTTTTTTCTTTGGGCATTCTCTTTTTTTTCTTTGGCCTTTTTTTCCTCACATGGGACAATGCTCTAATAATTAAAAATCATCACACTTCTATTTACTTACAACTCGATACTAGAACAAAAAATATGACTTTATGTGAATTCCTCTAACGGTGTACCCGGATGTGCAATGAATCAAGAGCGACATGAATAAAAATGATGAACGGTGGCTGATAACCCACAAGCATAGGGGATCAATTGTAGCATCTTTCGATAAGTAGGAGTGTCGAACCCAACGAGGAGCTAAAGGTAGAACAAATATTCCCTCAAGTTCTACCGACCATCGATTCAACTCTACGCACACTTAATGTTCGCTTTACCTAAAACAAGTATGAAACTAGAAGTATTTTGTAGGTGTTTTTGAATAGTTTTGCAAGATAATAAAGAGCACGTAAATAAAAGCTAGGGGCTGTTTAGATAAAGACACAACTAAATTAGTTTCAGTAGAGAGCTTTTTGTAACGAGAAAGTTATTTGTCCCTAGACAATCGATAACTAGACCGGTAATCATTATTGCAATTTTATTTGAGGGAGAGGCATAAGCTAACATACTTTCTCTTCTTGGATCATATGCACTTATGATTGGAACTCTAGCAAGCATCCGCAACTACTAAAGATCATTAAGGTAAAACCCAACCATAACATTATTAGGCATCAAGTCCTCTTTACTCCCATACGCAAACAACCTACTTACTCAGGTCTGTGCTTCTGTCACTCACGCCACCCACGATAAGCAAATCATGAACATATTGCAAACCCTACAGCAGGGATCCCTCATGCTTGCGTGACACGGAGAGCACCATAGGACAACACCAATAATAAACACATGCAACTCAAACCAATCATGATCATCAATTAACCGATAGGACTAAACGGATCTACTCAAACATCATAGGATAGCCATACATCACTGGGAAATAATATATAGCATTGAGAACCATGTTTAAGTAGAGATTACAGCGGGTAAAAGAGGGGTTACACCGTGTAGAGGAAAGGGTGATGCAACAAAGTAGCATAAGTATTTCCCTTAGTTTTTGAGAACCAAGGTAGCAATCCAGTGGGATACTACACAAAAGTCACCTAGTACCTGCACAAACAAACAAGAACCTCTCAACCAACGCGATAAATGGGTTGTCAATCCCTTCATGGTCACTTACGAAAGTGAGATGTGATAGAGATAATAAGATAAATAATTTTGGTATTTTTGTTGTATAGATTGGAAAGTAAAGATTGCAAAATAAATAGTAAGCTAAAATTGTAGATATGAAACTTATATGATGTAAAGTACACCCGAGGGCCATAGGTTTCACTAGTGGCTTCTCTCAAGATAGCATATATTACGGCTGGTGAACAAATTACTGCTGAGCAATTGATAGAAAAGTGCATAGTTATGATCATATCTAGGCATTACCATGAACATAGGCATCACGTCCGTGTCAAGTAGACCGAAACGATTCTGCATCTACTACTATTACTCCACACATCGACCGCTATTCAGCATGCATCTAGAGTATTAAGTTCAAAAGAACAGAGTAACGCATTAGACAAGATGACATGATGTAGAGGGATAAACTCAAGCAATATGATATAAAACCCATCTTTTTATCCTCGATGGCAACAATACAATACGTGCCTTGCTGCCCCTGCTGTCACTAGGAAAGGACACCGCAAGATTGAACCCAAAGCGAAGCTCTTCTCCCATTGCAAGAAAGATCAATCTAGTAGGCTAAACCAAACTGATAATTCAAAGAGACTTGCAAAGATAAAAAATCATGCATATAAGAATTCGGAGAAGAATCAAATATTGTTCATAGATAATCTTAATCATAAACCCACAATTCATCGGATCGGCAAACACACCGCAAAAAGAATTACACCGAATAGATCTCCAAGAACATCGAGGAGAACTTTGTATTGAGATCCAAAGAGAGAGAAGGAGCCAACTAGCTAATAACTATGGACCCGAGGGTCTGTGGTAAACTACTCACACATCATCGGAGAGGCTATGGTGTTGACGTAGAAGCCCTCCGTGATCGAACCCCCCTCTGACAGATCACCGGAAAAGGTCCCCAGATGGGATCTCACGGGTACAGCAGGTTGCCGTGGTGGAAAAGTGGTTTCGTGGCTTCCCTAGATGTTTTCAGGGTATAAGAGTATATATAGGAGAAAGAAGTAGGTTGTTTGAGCTGCGAGGGGCCCATGAGGGTGGGGGCGCGCCTGGCCCCCCTGGGCGTGCCGCCCTACCTCGTGGCTGCCTCGCTGCTTCCTTGACATCCACTCCAAGTCTCCTGGATTGCGTTTGTTCCTAAAAAGATCATCGCGAAGGTTTCATTCCATTTGGATTCCGTTTGATATTCCTTTTCTGCGAAACACTAAAATAGGCAAAAAAACAGCAATTTGCACTGGGCTTTTGGTTAATAGGTTAGTCCTAAAAATAATATAAAAGTGCATAATAAAGCCCATAAACATCCAAAACAGATAATATAATATCATGGAACAATAAAAAATTATAGATACATTAGAGACATATCAAGCATCCCCAAGCTTAATTCCTGCTCGTCCTCGAGTAGGTAAATGATAAAAATTAGAATTTTTTATGTGGAATGCTACCTAACATAATTTCTCAATGTATTTCTCTTTATTGCAGCATGAATGTTTAGATCCGAAAGATTCTAGATAGAAGATTAATATTGACATAAAAATAATAATACTTCAAGCAATGCTAACCAAGCAATCATGTCTTATCAAAATAACATAGCCAAAGAAAGCCAAGCAATTGTTTCATATAGTATGGTCATGGTTCATTTTTGTCACACAAAATGCTCCCATCATGCACAACCCCGATGACAAGCCAAGCAATTGTTTCATACTTTAGTCTTTTCAAAAAATTTCAACTTTCACGCAATATATGAGCGCGAGCCATGGATATAACACTATGGGTGGAATAGAATATGATGATGGTGGTTGTGTGAGAAGAAAAAAAGGGAGAATGTCTCAAATTTACGCGACTAATCAACTGGCTATCGAGATGCCCATCAATTGATGTCAATGCAAGGAGTAGGGATTGCCATGCAACGGATGCACTAGAGCTATAAAAATATGAAAGCTCAACAAAAGAAACTAAGTGGGTGTGCATCCAACTTGATTGCTCACGAGGACCTAGGGCATTTGAGGAAGCCCATTGTTGGAATATACAAGCCAAGTTCTATAATGAAAAATTCCCACTAGTATATGAAAGTGACAACATAAGAGACTCTCTATCATGAATATCATGGTGCTACTTAGAAGCACATGTGTGGAAAAAGGATAGTAACATTGCCCCTTCTCTCTTTTTCTCTCATTTTTTGGGCCTCTCCTTTTTTATGGCCTTTCTCTTTTTTTTGGTTTTTTCCGAAGAACTTTCCTCACATGGGACAATGCTCTAATAATGAAAATCATCACACTTTTATTTACTTACAACTCAAGAATTACAACTCGATACTTAGAACAAAATATTACTCTATATGAATGCCTCCGGCGGTGTACCAGGATATGCAATGAATCAAGAGTGACATGTATGAAAGAATTATGAAGGTGGCTTTGCCACAAATACAACGTCAACTACATGATCATGCGAGGCAATATGACAATGATGGAGCGTGTCATAATAAAAGGAACGGTGGAAAGTTGCATGGCAATATATCTCGGAATGGCTATGGAAATGTCATAATAGGTAGGTATGGTGGCTGTTTTGAGGAAGATATAAGGAGGTTTATGTGTGATAGAGCGTATCATATCACGGGGTTTGGATGCACTGACAAAGTTTGCACCAACTCTTGAGGTGACAAAGGGAAATGGTCGGTACGGAAGAGGCTAGCAACGATGGAAGGGTGAGAGTGCGTATAATCCATGGACTCAACATTAGTCATAAATAACTCACATACTTATTTCAAAAATCTACAAGTAATCAAAACCAAGCACTACACGCATGCTCCTAGGGGGATAGATTGGTAGGAAAATACCATCGCTCGTCCCCGACCGCCACTCATAAGGAAAGCAATCAAAGAACACTCCATGGTTCAAATTTGTCACACAACGTTTACCATACATGCATGGTATGGGACTTGCCAACTTTAACACAAGTATTTATCAATTCCATAATTACTAAACTAGCACAACTCTAATATTACCACCTTTATATCTCAAAACAACTATCAAGGATCAAACTTCTCATAACATTTAACGCACTCTATATGAAAGTTTTTTATTATACCCATCTTGGATGCCTACCATATTAGGACTAATTTCATAACCAAAGCAAATTACCATGTTGTTATAAAGGTATATCAAAATAATATAAGTGAAGCATGAGATATCAATATTTTTTATAAAATAAAACCACGACCGTGCTCTAAAAAGATATAAATGAAGCACTAGAGCAAAATTATCTAGCTCAAAAGATATAAGTGAAGCACATAGAGTATTCTAATAAATTCTGATTCATGTGTGTCTATCCCAAAATGTGTGTACATCAATAATGATTGTGGTGAACTAAAAAGCAAAGACTCAAATCATACAAGACGCTCCAAGAAAAACACATATCATGTGGTGAATAAAAATATAGCCTCAAGCAAAGTTACCGATAGATGAAGACGAAAGAGGGGATGCCTTTCGGGGCATCCCCAAGCTTAGGCTTTTGGTTGTCCTTGGATTTTACCTTGGGGTGCCTTTGGAATCCCCAATATTAGGCTCTTTCCACTCCTTGTTCTGAAATCTATCAAATCTTTACCCAAAAACTTGAAAACTTCACAACACAAAACTCAACAGAAAATCTCATGAGCTCTGTTAGTATAAGAAAACAAATCACCACATCAAGGTACTGTAATAAACTCATTATTTATTTATACTGGTGTTAAACCTACTGTATTCGAACGTCTCTATGGTTCATACCCCCCGATACTAGCCATAGATTCATCAAAATAAGCAAACAACACACGAAAAACAGAATCTGTGAAAAACAGAACCGTCTGTAGTAATCTGTAGGTTCCGAATACTTCTGTAACTCCAAAAATCCTGATAAATTAGGAAATCTTAAATAATTTATATATTGATCTACTGCAGTTGGAATCAGTATTTTATCGCTCTCTTTTTAGAAATGAAAATAATTCACGTGAGCGCATACATTCTGTGTTTTTCAGCAAGATCAAATAACAATCATCCAAGAAGATCCTAAAGGCTTTACTTGGCACAAACACTAATTAAAACATAAAAAACAAAATCACAACAGATGATAGATGATTTATTTATTACTAAACAGGAACAAAAAGTGAAACAAAAATAAATTGGGTTGCCTTCCAACAAGCGCTATCGTTTAACGCCCCTAGCTAGGCATTGAGATTTCAATGATGCTCACAAGAAAGACAAGAATTGAAGCACAAAGAGAGCATCATAAAAACACATGACAAACACATATAAGTCTAACATACTTCCTATGGATAGGCATATTATAGGCAAACAAATTATCAAGTCAAGCAAAAACTAGCATACGCAAGGAAGCGGAAAGAAACAATAGCAATCTCAACATAACGAGAGGTAATTTAGTAACATGAAAATTTCTACAACCATATCTTCCTCTCTCATAGTAATTACATGTAGGATCATAAGAAAATTCAACAATATAGCTATCAAAAAATATATTCTTAACATGATCCACATGTATGCAAAGTTGACACTCTTCCAAAATAGTGGGATTAACATTAACTAATGTCATGACCTCTCCAAACCCACTTTTGTTAAAAACTTCATAAGATTGAACATTCTCCAAATATGTGCGATCTAAAGTTGACACTCTTCCAAACCCACTTTCAATATTATTGCAAACATTGTTATCAATATCATATTCATCATGGGGCTTAAATAAATTTTCAAGATCATAAGAAGAATCACCCCAATCGTGATCATTGCAACAAAATAGTAGTCATAGCAAAACTAGCATCCCAAGCTTGAGGTTTTGCATATCATTAACACAATTGTCATTAAGATAATTTATAATAACATCATTACAATCATGCTTTTCATCGAAGGAACTATCAAGTATGGGTGCAATAGCAGCAATCTCATGTTTAACATAAGGAACTATAGCAAACTCATCTTCATAAATACTAGCATCATGGCCACAAGAATAGAAAGCATCATTTTCATCAAGGAATATTTCAATCAAATCATCAGAATCATAATTATCTATAGATTCATGCATATCATTATTTTCTTCCCAAGCAACGGTCATTCTTTCAATAAATTCTTTGACATAGACATTATGAGCATAGTTTTCATAGCAATATTTAAGTATGTCAAAATTTTCAGATTCGTAGAGAGCAATATCATAATTTTCAATCAAAGAAGCAACTTCATAAGCACCCTTAAAAGAAACAAATTCTTCAGTTTGTTCAATATCATAGTAACTATAAAAACCCTTTGCATAAGAAGATAAGATTTCAATATCATTAAACTGACATAGGTAGGGGAGGTGTTTTTTAGGGTTCTTAGAGCAACAAGTAAAATCATGAATTTCACAAAGATTCCAAGCATAACACAACAATCTGTTTATTTGATCCCATAAGAGTCTCCCTTTTTCAGACAAACGTAGATGCACAAAATGAGCATGCTCATCTAAAGGTTTCCCATCAACTCGGCTAGTTGGGGTTTCAACACGAGCGCATAAGGATCGAAGATGATCCAAGTAGAACACTTTAAGTGGATCCATATCAATATATTTTTAGCAAGCAAAGATGCAAGGAAATAGAAGGCACATGCAAACACAAACAAAGATACATACAGGAAGAAGGCGAACTGAAAAAAGGGCAAACGGAAAAGAGGGCAATAAAATGGCAAGGGTGAAGTGGGGGACATGAAAAAATAGGCAAATGGCAAATAATGTAATTTGAGGGATAAGAGTTTGTGATGGGTACTTGGTATGTGTTGACTTGGCATAGATCTCCCTGGCAACAGTGCCAGAAATGGCTAGTTGACGGGAGATCAAATCTTGACTTGACTTGGCGCAAATCTCCCCGGCAACGGTGCCAGAAATTCCTCTTGCTACCTCTTGAGCATGCGTTGGTTTTCCCTTGAAGAGGAAAGGGTGATGCAGCAAAGTAGCGTAAGTATTTCCCTCATTTTTGAAAACCAAGGTATCAACCCAGTGAGGGACTACACGCAAGTCACCTAGTACCTGCACAAACAAACAAGAACCTCGCAACCAACGTGATAAAGGGGTTGTCAATCCCTTCATGGTCACCTACGAAAGTGAGATCTGATAGAGATAATAAGATAAATATTTTTGGTATTTTTGTTGTATAGATTGGAAAGTAAAGATTGCAAAAATAAATAGTAAACTAAAATTGTAGATCGGAAACTTATATGACATAAAGTAGACCCGGGGCCATAGGTTTCACTAGTGGCTTCTCTCAAGATAGCATATATTACGGTGGGTGAACAAATTACTACCGAGCAATTGATAGAAAAGTGCATAGTTATGATGATATCTAGGCATGATCATGAACATAGGCATCACGTCCGTGTCAAGTAGACCGAAATGATTATGCATCTACTACTATTACTCCACACATCGACCGCTATCCATCATGCATCTAGAGTATTAAGTTCAAAAGAACAGAGTAACGCATTAGGCAAGATGACATGATGTAGAGGGATAAACTCAACCAATATGATATAAACCCCATCCTTTTATCCTCGATGTAAACAATACAATACGTGCCTTGTTGCCCCTGCTGTCACTGGGAAAGGACACCGCAAGATTTAACCCAAAGCTAAGCACTTCTCCCATTGCAAGAAAGATCAATCTAGTAGGCCAAACCAAACTGATAATTCGAAGAGACTTGCAAAGATATCAAATCATGCATATAAGAATTCAGAGAAGAATAAACTATTGTTCATAGATAATCTTAATCATAAACCCACAATTCATCGGATCTCGGCAAACACACCGCAAAAAGAATTACATCGAATAGATCTCCAAGAACATCGAGGAGAACTTTGTATTGAGATCTAAAGAGAGAGAAGAAGCCATCTAGCTAATAACTATAGACCCGAAGGTCTGTGGTAAACTACTCACACATCATCGAATCCCCCTCTGACAGATTGTCGAAAAAGGTCCACAAATGGGATCTCACGAGTACATAAGGTTGCAATGGTGGAAAAGTGGTTTTGTGGCTCCCCTGGATGTTTTCAGTGTATAAGAGTATATATAGGTGAAAGAAGTAGGTTAGTGGAGCTTTGAGGGGCCCACGAGGGTGGGCGGCGCGCCGCCCTACCTCTTGGCCGCCTCGCTGCTTCCTTGACGTCCACTCCAAGTCTCCTAGATTGTGTTTGTTCCAATAAAGATCCTCGTGAAGTTTTCATTCCGTTTGATATTCCTTTTCTGTGAAACACTAAAATAGGAAAAAAAACAGCAATTTGCAATGGGCTTTCGGTTAATAGGTTAGTCCCAAAAATAATATAGAAGTGCATAATGAAGCCCATAAACATCCAAAACAGATAATATAATAGCATGGAACAATCAAAAATTATAGATACATTGGAGACGTATCACACCGCTGCATAGAGGGGGGAAGTGTTGGTGATGACGGCGGTGATGTTTTTGGTGTAGATCGTTGTCACGATGATGGCCCCGACGGTGTTCCGGCGCCACCGGGAGAGAGGGGGACAGAGCCCCCTTCTTATTCTTCCTTGACCTTCCCCCTAGATGGGAGAAGGGTTTCCCCTATGGTTCATGGCCTCCATGGAGGCAGAGGGGCGAGAGCCCCTCCGAGATTGGATCTCTCTCTCTGTTTCCTTCTATTTCTGCGCTCCCCGATTCTGCCCTTTCACCGTTTCTTAAATTCCCAGAGATGCGTAACTCCGATTGTGCTAAAAGTTTTACATGATTTTTATCCGGATATTGGCTTTCTTGCATTGAAAGAAGGGCACCAACCACCTTACGGAGTGGCCACAAGGGCCCAGGGCACGCCCTACCCCATGGGGCACGCCTCTCCCCCCCGTGGGCCCCTCGGGCATCGTCTCGCATTGATTGCACTTCCCAAAATTCACATATATTCCAAAAAAATCTCCATAAGTTTTTATCCCATTTGGACGCCGTTTGATATGGATTTTCTGTGAAACAAAAAACATGCAACAAACAAGAACTGACACTAGGCACTGGATCAATATGTTAGTCCCAAAAATAGTATAAAATGTTGCCAAAAGTATGTAAAATTGTAGAATATTGGAATGGAACAATCAAAAATTATAGATACGACGGAGATGTATCAGTGGCTTTGCTAAAAATACGATGTCAACTACATGATCATGCAAAGCAATATAACAATGATGATGTATGTCAAAATAAACGGAACGGTGGAAAGTTGCATGGCAATATATCTCGGAATGGCTATGGCAATGCCATAATAGGTAGGTATGGTGTCTGTTTTAAGGAAGGATATGTAGTGGGTTTATGATACCGGCGAAAGTTGCGTGGTATTAGAGAGGCTAGCAATGGCGGAAAGGTGAGAGTGCGTATAATCCATGGACTCAACATTAGTCATAAAGATCTGTCGGATTGTGGGTTCCAGAAAACCCTTGAGGTTCGAACACTGGGGTTGGCACGAAGATCTCTCTCTCTCCCTAGCTCACTCTCGCAACGATCTCCAGGCCTAGCTCGCCGAACCCAAGGAACAAGTGACATGAGAGTTTATACTAGTTCGGGCCACCGTTGTCGTGTAATACCCTGCTCCAGTGTGGTGTGGTGGATTGCCTCGTGGGCTGAGGATGAACTAGTACAGTGGACGAACAGCCTCCTGAGGGGAGGTGTTCTTGAACTCGATGAGCTGGTGTGCTTGAGGATGGTCCGAATGACTCGTCCCCGCATGAGCCGATCCCTGACTGCGGTGGTGGCGAGCCCTATTTATAGAGGCCCTGGTCCTCTTCCCAAATGTTTAGGCGCGGAGGGATCCCACAATGGACAATTTTGAAGGGAGACAACTAGTACAAGTTATCCTGACAAAAGGTGGTCTTTGCCTGCCAAAGGCTCTGGTGGTGATGCCGCCGTGGGCTCCGCGGTGACCTCCGTCCTGCTGGTCTTGGTCTTGTTGCACCGATATGGAAACCTTTGCCTGATGCCTCGGGACTCCTCGCCTGCGCCTGCTTCCTTAGTACCAAAGAGGAAACTGGAACCCTACACCCGTTGGCGCCCGAATGGCCTTGGTTGTCATGGCTCACATCACACGGACCTCATGAGGTGCCCCTTGCATAGATATCTCCGCTCCTCAGGAGCCAGCCTAGAGAGGCCGCCCCAGAGGAGGTCTTTGTGTTGTCCGCCTCGCCAGGCTTGGCCCCTCGCGAGGGTCTTGAGTGGTCGCTGGTGAAGTTGGGCCGTACCAGGCCGTTGGTGGAGCCACGCCCTGGGGTGCAGGCAAGTCTGGGTACCCCCATTCTCATGACACCGACAGTAGCCCCCGGGCCCAAGGTGCGCTCAGACTTGGCTTCGAGGCAAAGCTAAAGGGCAAGTGCGGAGCGCCATGGGACCCAATTGCTTGCGGCCTCAATTGACACGTGGTGATTGATAGGTCGTGGGCATCTCCACTTCCCCACGCTGCCATGGTACGCGCCTGGCTAGGCGGCCACCGCTGCCTACACAACCCCACCTTCATTGCTGGTGCTGCACTCCCCAACTCCTCTGACTTCTCGAAAGCAGCAGTCTCCTCCTCCAACCAGGCCAGGATCCAACCTTCTCCATCGCCATGGCGCTGAGCCTGAAGAAGAAGGGAAAGAAGAAGCCCTAGGCTTCAGTCGAAGCACCGCCGGCGTTCGAGCCCGCCGTTGAGTGGTCGGTGGTGACCAACTAGGAGGCGATGGACAAGGTCCGCCCAGCAATCACTGCCGACTTCAACGAATGGGGGAAGACAGTGGCTTGGCCGGCATCCTGCGCCACGGTCGACAGGACAGCCACCGTGACCCCCATTCACCACTACAAAAAAGACACATCCGTGACATTTTGGGCCGAACGAAATTTTTTTATGTCATACTTATGACACTTCTATGACAATAATTGTGATAAAACCCGGTATCATCATAGATGTGGTGGGCTCCTACTTCTATGACAAAAATTCATGACAGAAAATGGGCTTTTGGTCCTGGGCGGGCAGGAGACGTAGCCTCATGACATTCTTTGGGCCGTCCATGAAGGAAAAAACAGTGGTAGAAGTGAGTGCGAGGAAAATTTCGGGGAGTTCCCGGTTACGGTGGGTGGTCGGGGGGCCGAGCGATGCGCGTTTCTCTCATACATGTACGCACATGTGTGCGAGGCGTTGGGCTCTAACTAAACCCGAGAGAGGTGTTGAGCTCTAACTGAACCCGAGCGGTTGCACTGCAGGCTACGTGTTACTGAACCCGAGTGATTCCATCGCTACTGCTGCTAACTGAAGCCGATCGATGTTGCCTCTAGATGAACAGTGAGCGTTGCTGGGTGGTTTGGATGAACAGTTCCTGGTGGGGGTGGATGAACAGGACCCCCATGGTGTTGTCCCTGGATTAACAGGACCCCGATCGATCGAGCCGGTTGGGGCTGGATGAACAGGACCCCGTGGAGGGCTGGATGAACAGGACCACCCCGTGGAGGCCTGGATGAACAGTAGATGGTGGAGGGCTAGATGAACAGTAGCCCGTGGAGGGGTGGTTGAACAGGAGCCCATGGAGAGGGCTGGTTGAACAGTAGCCGGTGGAGTAGCGCACGGTGGAGGCTGGATGAACATGAGCCCGTGGATGAACAGTCGCAGGTGGAGGCTGAAGGAGGTCGACGATGGATGAACAGTAGCCCGTTGAGGCTGGAGGGGGTCGACGGTGGAGATGAACAGTATCTCATGGAGTCTTGTTTTGCGGTACGTCACACCCCTCCCGATGAACAGGACCCCCGTTTCAACTGGAGCGCTCCAACAAAAGTCCGTTTCCTCCGTTTTGCAGTATGCCACACCCCTCCCGATCAACAGGACCCCCGTTTCGACCGTAGGACGTCCGTTTCCTCCATTTTGCGGTATGCCAGACCCCTCCCGATGAACATGATCCCGTTTCGACCGTGGCCAGTCGAACACAAGGCCGTTTCCAATGTTCTGCGGTGCGCTAGGCCTCGTTTCCATCGGTTGTTCTGTCCAAGCCCTCCCAATGAACACGACGACGCATTCCATTCGGACCCAGCCGGTTGGCTCCCCATGAACATGATGACGACGCTGTTTCTCCGTTCCGACCCAGCAATGTACACGAGCCCTGGCCATACATACGCGCGAGTAGGCGTTCGAGAGCCTGCCCGTATGTACGTAGGTGGCAGTATTTTCTTTCTTGCACACCGGCCGCTGTACGTACGTGTACATGCTACGTGCGCGCCTCTACTACGACACGTGCGCGTCTCTACATCGACCAGTATGTACGTACACGTTCGCAACTAGAATGACAACGCTACGTACGCTTCAACCAGGTGCGTCCCGACTGTCAGGCACTTCCTTGTGTGCGAAGATGTAGCTGGTGGGTCCCAGCAGTCAGGGAGGCGAATCGTTTTTTTGCCCGGACGCACTGCCTTGTGTGCGAAGATGTAGCTGGTAGGTCCCAGCAGTCAGGGGGAAATGTTTTTTTCGCGAAATACGGTTGCCCGTCCGGTGGGTTCCTACTGTCAGGTGGAGAAATCATTATTTTCCGCGTAATAAGGAGGCACTTCCTTGCTGCGGTCGTGGACCCAGCTGTTAGCCACTCCACGTACAGTCCATGTCCGATGGAATCCGTTCCTTGACCACGTTGACCATGCCGCTGAGAGCACCAGGGCGGTGGACGATGGCGAGGCCTAGGAAGGGGACGACGCAGAGCCGGGGAAGACGCGTCAGTGGATGCCCACATGTAGAGGAGTATGAGGGTTCATTGGTTCGCTGCGGTGTGAGGCTGCCGTCGCCGTAGAATAACAGGGGGTGTGGGTGAGTAGAGGGATGGCCTGGCCAGCGGTGGGAGTAGTAGGGGGTGATGAGGCCTCCGCAACATCGCAGCCGGCCACGGGAGGCAGGAGCAGGAGGCATGACCGGCGCTGGTTTGGGCGGCTGGAGCAAGAAGACCAGAGGTTGAAGAAGCACTACGGCCGTTGGATGGACATTGTACGCTCACTGGAGCTAGAATCGTGCATATTGACTAAGTTGACAAAGCCCTCCGTCCCGTTGAACTTAGTAGGCCCACAAGTCAGCCTCCCACTATAGTAGGTCCTAGCTAGCAGGGGGAGTATTCATTTTTTTTGTGTAATAAGGAGGCACTTCCTTGCGTGCGAAGATATAGCTGGTGGGTCCAAGCTGTCAGCGGCGGTAACGTTTTTTTCACAAAATACAGAGGCCCTTTCGGTGGGTCCCAAATGTCAGGTGGAGGAATCATTATTTTGCGCGTAACAAGGAGGCATTTCCTTGCGTGCGACCGTGGACCTAGCTGTCAGCCTCTCCACATACAGTCCACTTCAGATGCATGTCAGTTGTTGACCACATTGACCAGGCCGCGCCGAGGGCACCAGGGCGGTGGACGACGGCGAGACCTAGGAAGGGAACAACACAGAGCCAGGGAAGACTCAGCAGTTGTTTCCCACACAGAGGGGAGTACGACTGTACGAGGGTTTACTGGTTCGTCTGTCGTCACCGAAGATTAACAACAGGTGTGGGTGAGTAGAGGGATGGCTAGGCCAGCGATGGGAGTACGGTGGGGCAGTGAGGCCTGCACGGCAGCATAGCCGACCACGGGGAGGAGGGAGCAGGCAGTCCCGCCGGCACTTGTTTGAGCAACTGGAGCAGGAAGAGCAAAGATTGAAGAAGCACATCAGCCGTTTGATGGACATCCAATAGTCACTTCTTGTGCGTCAACCTTTTTTTGGAAAGCTCAAATTTGTGGAAAATAGCATACAACCCATCTGCCATTACTTCTAATAATTACAGCACATTTGCTAATTCTTAAGGTTTTTTTGGAGCCCATATTCTTTTTGTTAGCATTACAGCCCATATTGTGGCCATGGTTAAAAAATTATACGAAATTTTGCATATTTCGGTGCGGTCCGAACTGTTTTTAATCCCGAAATTTCGAGTCACATTCAAACTGATTCTAAAAATAAATGTATATCAATATAAAATCCAACAAATTGTCCATGCATAAAAATTAATGCAATTTAAAATCTCGAAATGAAAAAAAAGAAATTTGAAACTAATTGTCGGTTTGATGTGTTTTAAAAATGTACAGCCCATTTCTCATTACTGATAGGCCATTTTCTCGGCCAGCTGAATGAAGCTCTCCTCGTCTTGAAAGATTTGCAGCCCAACAGGCCTGACAAAGCGACTTACTTGGCAAATCACAAAAAAACTGGGTTGTGGCCGTGGACCCAGCTACGGCCATGGACCCAGCTGTCAGCCTCTCCACGTACAGTACTCTTCCGATGGAAGTCCGTCGTTGACCACATTGACCACGCCGCGCCAAGAGCACCAAGGTGGTGGACGACGGTGAGGCCTAGGAAGGGGACGACGCGGAGCCGAGGAAGACGCGGCAGTGGATGCCCATGCGGAGAGGAGTACGAGGGTTCGCTGGTTCGGCTGCGGTGTGAGGCCGCCGTCGTCGCAAAATAACAGGGGGTGTGGGTGAGTAGAGGGATGGCCTGGCCAGCGGTGGGAGTAGTAGGGGTAGTGAGGCCTCCGCGGCATTGCAGCCGGCCACGGGAGGTAGGAGCACGAGGCACGACCGGCGCTGGTTTGGGTGGCTGGGGCAACAAGACCAGAGGTTGAAGAAGCACTACGGCCGTTGGATGAACATCGTACGGTAACTGGAGCTAGAATCATTTATATTGACTAAGTTGACAAAGCCCTCCATCCCCGTCAACTTGGTAGGCCCACAAGTCAGCCTCCCACTATGCTAGGTTCCAGCTGGCAGGGGGAGTATTCATTTTTTTGTGCGTAATAAGGAGGCACTTCCTTGCGTGCGAAGATAGCTGGTGGGTCTGACCAGACAGTAGGGGGCATGTTTTTTTCGCGAAATATAGAGGCCCTTCCGGTGAGTCCCAGATGTCAGCTGGAGGAATCAAAGACTTGATAAGGCGTACAGAACAAGCTAGTGTACTAGTAAAGAGACGTTGCTGAGTTTTAGAAAAAAGAGACGTGCTCATGTAGCTGGTTCGAACCCAAACCTAGACTATGACTCTATATGGTGCTATGCTACTCTGCAAGTAATGAAACTGACATATCCAACGTTTGCTTCTCCTCTTCTCTACTTACTCTGCCTAGCATCAGAAGCTCTGGCCGCAGAAACCATGTCCACTGGCTGCTCGTCCACCTGCTCTTCAGCAGGCAACAACCATATATGCGCCAAGTCACCACCCGTACCATCGCTTGTGGGTCTCATCACACTCCTGCCGGCACGCGCACCGCAGCCGGTTTCTCATTCCAACCCGCTGCCGTTGGTGTGGTGCCACTGCGGCAAATCACGCAGAGTCATCCGTCACGTCTCAACCACAATCCTCAACCCTAGTCGAGTCTTCTATAAATGCCCGAATCATGGGGTAATAATATGTTTAAGTGTTGTTCTGCTGCTTTTAGTTGCTGATTTTTTTTAATAGTTTGGTTGATGATCTTCCAATTTTATTCGTGCAGAAAAGGGAAGATTCGTGTGATTTGTATTTTTGGGAAGTTGCTGATGTGGGGGAGTGCAACTACGCTGATTATTTGGTTAGCCGAGGAATCCCAATACCAGCAAGTTGGGGTGTTGGACAAGTAATTGAAGGAACAACAGAAGAGGAAGATGCAGAGGAAAAGGTTAAAGATGCAGTTCCTCTGATCATGGCCAAGCAACAGCTGCTGAACGGCCTTGACAACAATGAGGAGATGAAAGAGCTTGTGAAGATAATGGGCAAAATCGATGTGCTGTGTAGGATGATTGTCTCTTTATTTGTAGTGTATGTAGCACTCGTGATGTATTTAGTGGCTATGACATGAGCACTTTGCTGAAACTAGTAATGAGTGAAACCTGTGTAGCAGGATGGGCGTAGTGTTGTGAACATCTAGTGATTTCTATTAACGGAAATCAGGGGGTATCCCCTTTTGCTCATAAATAAATAAATACCAGAGGCCCTTTTGGTAATAAATAAATAAATTAGCAGAGGCCCTGTCGTGTCAGCTTTGTTCTCATTCGAAGACATCGAGAAAATTGCAGTCCAACAGCAAACTATGTCATCAAATTCAAGTTTCATAGCCAAATATGAGTACAACTAAACAACAATGTCATCATGTTTTAGTCGTCATTCAATCACCAAACACAAATCAGCATACATAACAAGTGATGTTCTCACAGGAAAATACTAAACAACATGTTCATCAGGTTTCAGTTGTCATAGAAAACACAATTTCGCATAGTAGATAAAAAGGCGTCTTCTCACAGGCAAATACGACAAAAGAAAAGTAATCATCATCCGCAGTAGCAGTGTCAACATCTTCGCCATGTGTATCAGTCTGAATTGTAATTCCCCATGGTGTCATCTTCTTGTTCGTCCTCAACGTCCTCGAATGTTGGCTTCTTCTTGATCAACTGTTGTATGTCCACAGCACGACAGGCAATCTTTTCGCCGGCATCATTGACGTGATGGTTGTCAAAGATATTAGGAACATCTGTGTTATCTTGAACATCAGGAGCAGTGTAAGCATCATCTTGTTGTGCAACTTCATTAAACAAATCCCTCTGCTCAAACCTTTGCAATACTCTCCACTCATCGCTATGTCCAAATGTGTCTTCCAAGAAAAATATCTGTGTTGCTGGATTTGCCAAAATAAAAGGCTCGTTGGTCTGATACGCCGCCTTGACATTGATGGATTTGAAATAATCATCAACTCTGGGTTTTGCGATCCTGGAAAACAGGTTATACCAACGACAGCACAACAGAACCATACACCGATGATCCTCGAAACTGGATATACTGCAACTGAACAATGTCTGTTATGTTAGCATACATTTCAGTTGTCTCTTTGTCATACGCATTCGTGCTCATGATGGCACTATTTTGTGTCTTCGTGCCTTCGTCTCATGCAAGGGTGTTGTAGCGCACATCTCCAACAATGCAAGATTCATAATGTCTTACCCGAGTATCAGGACCCATTTTTAGTGAGTAAAGGGCATCATCAACTGCCTGCCCATCCTCCCGCATCTTCTTAACATATGGTTAGAAAATGGACAAGCTGATCATCTTATGTACTCAGTATATTAAAAAACTGACAGTGCAATTAAAAAGCTTACATGGCTCTTGAACCATTTCGCGAATCCTTCCATAACCAGTTTGTCAATGTTTCTTGGATTTTGCGGCAGTAACTCCTTTTTGTAGATGCTGCACAACATAGTGATTGTGTCAAACATCTAAATATATAAGAATGCGCTACAAGTTTAGTAGATTATGATGTATAAGCTGCAGTACTTAGCACATACATGATATAAGGTAGTATCTCAGGACAGTTGGTCAACACATACCAAACCATTTTGTCCAAATCTTTATGTTTGTCCTCTTGTTGACTCTTCCCTATAACTCGAAAAGAATAACCGAAAACATTGAGCCCGGGATTTTCTTCACCCACCTCTTTGGTAAGCTGATCAGCTATTTCAATGTATTTTGAGCAGAATATCAACGCTTCTATAGTAATGTAGGCCTCTGTAATGGAACCCTCGGGTCTAGATCTATTCCTAACATAGCCCTTGAAAGTGCCTAGCCACCTTCAATGGGGTACATCCAACCATACTGTACTGGACTTCTAAGTAGTGCCTCATTAGGTAGACGAATAGCCAAATGCACCATCACATCAAATAAAGCTGGAGGATATATCTTCTCCAAAGCATCTATCCTGATATTTCTATTGCAGAGTTCCCTGAATAATTGCCCCAACTCTACAACTGCTCTGTATAAGTCAGGGCGGCCCAATCCTCTAAGGATAACAGGTAAAACCCTTTGAAGTAGGGCGTGGCAGTCATGAGTTTTCATCCCTTGTACCTTGTTTCCATCTGGACTGACTCTCCTTTCAGGGTTGGAAGCAAGTCCATGTGGGAATCTCACATGTGACAGGACCTCGCAGAATTCTTTTCTTTTTACCTTGTACAAGACATACACAGCTAGTGCCATATCCCGTGGTTTACCTTCATCTTGCACCTGCAAATCATGTCTGATACCCAGGTGTGTCAAATCAATCCTAGATTTTAAGGTATCTTTCATCTTGCCTTCAATATTAAGAAGTGTGCTGATAATGTTGTCACATATATATTTCTCGATGTGCATCACATCAAGATTATGCCGCAGATCGAAATCTTTCCAATACTCCAAGTCCCACAAAGTGGACTTGCGGGTAAACAATAATCTCTCTTCTATCCTGCCACGCTTCCCTTTCTCGCTACCATTACCAGGATGGTTTCCTGGTGTAATATGCCTGACATTCTCTAATTCCACTTGCAACTCATCGGCAGTGAGCCTCTTTGGCGCATCACGGTTTTCATGCTTTGCATTGAACACATGTCTTCGGTATTTTCTAGGATGCGGCTTGTCCTTGGCAAGGAAACGATGGTGTCCAATGTAACAGATCTTGCTAAGTATTGCATATGACAGCTGATTCTTGTCACAGCGAACACATGCATTGTAACCATGTGTCGTTCGCCTTGACGTAGTGCCCAAAGCCGGATAATCATGGATGCACCAAATTATAACAGCACGCAGAAAGAAATCAGCTGGTGGGCTGCGATATAGGTCTTGAGAGAGAACACCCCTCCATAGCTGTTGAAGTTCCTCCACAAGAGGCTCCATGAAAAATCAAAATCCTTTCCAGGACTTTTTGGACCTGGGATGATCAAGGCCATCATGTAGTTTGATTCTTTGGTGCAGACATTTGGAGGCATGTTGTAAGGGATAACAAGCACTGGCCACATGCTATATGTGGCGCTCTGGTGGCCAAATGGGTTAAATCCATCTGAAGCTAAACCAAGTATAATGTTTCTCGGGTCAGCAGCAAACTTTTCGTGTTTCTGATTGAAGCTTTTCCACTCACTACCATGTGATGGATGGCTCATTACATTCTGATCTTTGTACTCCTAGTTCCTAGAATGCCACAGTAAATCCTCTCTTGTTTCAGCATCATGAAACAACCTTTGCAATCTTGGTGTAAATGGAAGATGTCTCAGAACATTATGAGGAATCCTCTTCACAGCATCGCCATCTTTCCCTCTTGACGATTTGCATTTCAGGCATTCACTTAAGTTGGCATAATCCTTCCGGAACAGAACACAATTATTCTTACAAACATGGATCATATCATATCCAATTCCAACTTCACGAAGGAAATTCTTCACTTTACTATAGGTGTGTGGCAGCTCAGACGCATTTGGGAAAGCTTTGCGGAAAGCAGCCAACATCGCATCGAATGATTTGTTGATCATCCGCTCAGATGTCTTCACCTGAAGAAAGGTGACCATAGCTGAGAATACTGACAGCTTATTTCCTAGGATGGCAGCCACGTTGCATTGTTCTAACATGCGGGCCCACAGTTTTTCTTCTGCAGGTGAAAGTTCACGGAATGCATGAGCATTTCGTAGCATTGTTTCAATGTTGGTCAAACTCACTGGCTCTGCCACCACCTCCTCCTCCTCCTCTTCCACCTGAGCATCAGGTAGATCAAGATGGTGATCTGCTGCTTCCATGGAGTCAGTAACATCGACGTTCACAGCTTCACCATGCTGAACCCACCTAGTATATGTGACCGACATTCCATACAAGTGTAGATGATTTTGCACAGTTGACTGGGTTCTTGTAACTGAATTCATACAACTGCTACACGGGCAGAGCACATCTGATTTCGGACCACCGTACTCTGCTCTGATAAAGTTCATGAAGATTTCAACCCCCTTGACATATGCAGCAGAGAATCTTCGAGCAGAAGTTATCCAAGTCCTGTCCATCTGTTAGACATACAAATTAGTTCTTCTACTAAATATTACGGGAAAAACATATATGCTTTTTTATGAAGTCTAGAAAAAAATACTGTCGGCGTTCTGGGAACGGGGGTCCCCAGACTTGCCTGCCTGCGGCCTGCGGCATGGCTCAAAGGGGGCCTGGCATGGCCCATCTTCACCAACACAAGACTCAAGACCCTCGCGAGGGGCCAAGCCTCGCGGGGCAGACGACGTGGAGCTTCCTTAGGCGCGACCTCGTCAGGCTGGCTCACGAGGAGGCGAAGAAATCAAGGTGGGATACCTCACGAGGTGCCCGTGACGCAAGCCATGACGACTCAGGGCGCTAGGCGGGTGCCAGCCCGCGCAGCGTCCTCCTTTCCTCTTTGGTGCAAAGGGAGCAAGCGCAGCCGCGGAGTACCGAGGCATCAGGCAAAGGTTGCCATTTCGGTGCAACGAGACCAAGACCAGGAGGACTACGAGACGGAGGTCACCGTGGAGCCCAAGACGGCGTCATCACCAAAGCTTTGTGTAGGCGAAGACTACTTTTGTCAGGATAGCTGATACTTGCTGCCCCCCCTTCAAATTAGCCCGCCATTGTTGGCTCCCTTCCCGCTCAATATTTGGGAAGAGGACCAGGGCCTCTATAAATAGGACCAGCCGCCCACAGAGCAAGGGGGTTGGAAATAAGGAAGGGGAGGCTCGATAGAGAAGTTGGAAGCATAGAGCGAGAGAGAGAAAGGTGGCTGAACTCCTCCCAGCAGTTCATTGCCCCAGCCAGGAGCAGACCCTCGCGAGGCTGTTCTTCCTTGTATTGTTCATCATCATCAGCCCCAAGAGGCAATCCACCCACCACACACTGGAGTTGGGTATTACACCACAACGGTTGCCCGAACCAGTATAAACCTTTTGTCTCTTGCGCACTTCTTTCAGTAGTTTAGGTCCTTACGAGACGAAGAGGTAGAAGACGTAATCTTCGCGTGCATCACAGAGTTCGAACCTTAAGGGTCTGCCGGAACCCGAAATCCGACAAATACCTAGGTCGATGTGTAAAGTTATGGCAAGATATTTGGACGAGCAAATCTATGTAACAAAATATTTGTAAAGCTAATGTAGCAAACAGACTTGAGTGCTAAATTATGGCAGGCTGTTTCAGCAGTCAATGAGGCCAAGCACACAACCATAGAACTATCAAAGGCCATCACAGCAACAAAGATCGAGTATAAAACACTGTAGAGCTATTTCACCTAACATATTGGCTACTAGACCATGGCAATCTACGTCACAATAAATATATGGCAGGATATTTTAGCAACTAATCGGCCTTGGCATGCCGTCTCAGCTAAGCAAATTGAGTGAAGAATAGGGCAAGGAAGCTTCTTAAGCAGAGCATATTGAATGTAAACTACTTCGGCAAATAGTGAGATTAATAGCGTATATCAGCTAACATTCAGCACTACACCGACATGCACGGGGCCTTAGTCTAGAATGCGCGTACCGTGGGAGAAGCTGACCACTGTGCATCTCCACACGAACTTCGCCAACGGTGGCGGTGCTGACCGCCGTGCGCCTCCACAAGAATGTTGCCAGCGATGGCGGCGCGGCTAGAGGACGGAAGTCTACGAGAGCGTACTGTGGGAGCGAGAGGATCGTCGTGCGTCCCCACGACGAACCGCGACACCGACGTATCGGCGCGGCGGGGAGGGCGGCTTTGGCGGATGGAATGGAGTGGAGGGGGATGGGGGGTGGGGGGGGGGGGGGGGGGGGGGGGGGGGGGGGGGGGGGGGGGGGGGGGGGGGGGGGGGGGGGGGGGGGGGGGGGGGGGGGGGGGGTTGGGGAATATTATTGGCTAGTTGGCCGAAGGGCGGTTGAATCTAGGATTTGGGGGGAATTTTTGGGTGGGGGGAGGATTTTCGCGCGGTGAGCGGGGGAATTTGGCGCCTAGTCGGTTTCTCCAAGTGCAGTCCCACGTGTCAGTGAAGAGGCAAGCCGAAGCGCGTTCCATTTGCGTGAGCCGTGTGCAGGACCAAATGTGTGTGGAGTGCAATGTGACCGCGACAGGGGTGCTGTGAGTGTACCGCCTTTTTTACTTTTAAACTAGGTGCTTCGCCCCCTAAAAAACTTGTTGCTTCGCGCGATCCATCGATACTACTACTAGTAATCCGATAATCCCGACTAAAACGGCACGGCCGGGTCTTTTCCCACGCGATATGCTGGGAGGTTTACTTAGTTGGGTTTTTAGGACGAGTAATGCTACACCTACGTAATCCTAGTTACGTAATTAACGTAATGTGAAACGTGTGAGCTGTTGATTGTAGATTGGGGGGAGGGAGGGGCACACCACCATGAAAATCAGGGGAAGAGAGGGAGGGGCAATTTATGTTAACCCTTTTGTAGGTTCCCGTAAATGTAGAAAGATGTGAAATGCGTGAATGTGTAGTGGACGTACTATTGGAGTGCCTAAGATAAATTGTGTACGTATAGACCCTATGTGCTTATTTTACTTCGCATATTAGCTTTGTCTCGGTTCAATAAAAAGCAGAGTTGGTGATGATGGTGTGCTTGTCATCCTGCAATATAGGCCGCCCGATCTATATCTAACGGATAGGAAGGAAACTATGACAATTTAGCCGCACTCCTCTCCACATTTGCAGATAAGGCCTTCCCTCGTTCATCCTTTTCTCCCACAAGATCTTGATCTTCCATGAAACGCACGGGCGTCTTGCTAGTACTCCTACAATATACTATATTATTGTGAAAGTTCATATCCACCGCCTGAGATTATTGCAAACACGGCAGACTTTCATTACATTTCAAACTTTTATTGGACATGAAAATTAAAGAAATTTGACCCTAAACCTATTCTATGGCGGTGACCGACGTCCTCCATCTGTGATCTCTATGTACAGGAGCGGGGTTCTAGACCCGTGAAGGTGCGGTCTCCGGTGAGGAAGAGTAGAACACGGGATACGGACCGGCCAGTTGGCACACCATGCATGCCCTGCTGCTTCCCATGCCCTACTCATCCTCGGAGGAGTCCCCGACCTCGGCGGTGCCGGACGTTGGACGGCGGCAAGTAGAATGTGTGGCTGACGGTGCTCCCGTCGTCGGCTGCCAGCGTGGCCACCGCTTGTGCGGTCGCGTCCGTGTCTGGCTACGCCGCTATTGTGTCGTGAGAGGCGACTTGAGCGAGGGCGGCGACCTCGAGCTTCATCCCCGAAGACAAGCTCTCCCGTAGAGCATTCGCGCTTGCGGTCATGGCGGATGTGGTGCCAGGTAGGAGGATGATGCGCTATGGTGTGGAGGTTAGCTGGGCGTTGCTGCTTTAAGTAGCGCATTCCGGTGAGGCCAAGTGTCCTGGTGCGTCATTAAGTCGCCGGAGTTGGTTCCTCGGGCACCGAGCCTCTTAACGACAGCATACGAACGGACGGCATGAATGCGGGCAGCTGGCGCCGGCTGGGAACGCACCGCACAACGGCGCGAGGGACTAGGGTTTTTGGTGTGCCAGGGTAGTCAGCTGGGGTCGTGGCAACGTTGGAGATGCCCTTTGCTCACATGCGATCCCCGCATGTCTTTGAAAAAGCAAGACGACCCGGCATGGTCTCAGGTCCTGAGGATGCAGTTGGCCGCGCTACACCACTCCGCGGACGCGTCCCGGCGTCCCGTGCATCCTCGACGAGCCAGGTGTTGGGGTGTGTTCGGATTATGGCCAAAGTGCACCTTACCAAAATTTTGGTCATGACCCAAAGATTGGTCTTTATTTGGATGGTTGCCATATTTTTGGCATGCCAATGAACTCTAGCCAACTCTAGTTCAATTTTCTTGCCAATGTCGGCCAAATCATGGGCAACCAAAACCTCAACTAAAATTTTGGCTACCCAATGCTTTGATGGGGCAACCTTGGGCACAAACCAAACATACTGGTGGTCGTGCCACCGCACTAACTGCACCCTCGGCACACTGAAACCAACTGTGTCTAGCAACGATGAGTGTGTCGCTCACTGCGGTCACCGTGTCCAGAGGCGGTGCTGGAGTTGCGCCACGTTGTTGGCCCCCACGACCCACATGAACGGTTCCCTGTGGCGAGGAGGTCGTGGTCCAGCTCCTCCATTGGACTAGTCTGTGCTACATCGTCCCGACAGGTGTGCCCCACATGTCAGTTTTTCACTGTTTTCCCGGCCATATTCGAGCGTCAGTGCTCCGCGTTGCGCATTAGACCTTTCACTATGTAGGCCAAGCGATACAACTTATTGTTTATTTGAGCCATTCAAGTATAATCATGTGGCATTTGCATAATTCTCATTCCTCTCCAACCCTCTTCTCCATCGATCATGTCGCCCTCTGGTCGAGTCCATCCTCCTGGATGCCTCATTTGAATATTTCGTCGAGTATCATTCGCATGTGGGCCTAGACCATGCTTGTATTTCCAATGTTTTGTAATTTGTTCGACATGCATACAAACAAACGGTTCATTTAAATTTTCACTTTGCCTCCACTACGTGCCGCTTCGCATCTTAGTTTTGACATCCCATTCGGTTCATGCCTCGACACATGTTGACGAGATCGATTGCATGTCGTGCAAGGAGATAAAGGATCGGTCTATTTCTATGATAGAAATGATGCATGGGGGGGGGGTCTATGGGGATCAGAGGGAGTATATTGTACGTTCATAAGCGAAACGAACGTATTGTACCCACACTAGTCCTCTTTCAATCGACCTTCGGACCCCGAGATGAAATTGAGAGAGAACGAGTGGGGGCATGTGTGATACCTAAGGCGGATTCAAAATTTTGAATCATTGATCATAGCATCCACAAATCATATATAAAGGGTATTTAATGTTCGATTCGTTTTTGAACATACAATATACTCCCTCCTATCCTTTCTAGTTTACATATAAGTTTTATGTGTAGTCAAAGTATCTCTACTCTGATCAAAAAGTATCAACATTCAACAGCGCCCAATCAATATCGTTAGATTCATAAGTACTCCTAGATTTGTACTCGAGATGGTTTCCAATTTGTTTTCAACCACGTGAATGTGCTTGTTCTCATGCATGCTCTTCCTACTAGTATTTCACCACGTATAGCCAGTCCAATAGTAACTTTTTTAAGCTCCCTGTCCAATAGTACTAGTGGAGTACTGACAACATCTGTACTAGAGTATGCAGTGCTCATCGTAGTACTCCCTCCTTCCATTTATATAGGGCCTATGTGGAGGAGAGATGTGAAAAAGTAAGGGGAGTATGCCTTGTGTAAGTTGCATGTCATATATTATTACTCTAACATTTGGTCAAAGTTAGCCTCAAAAAACGCATTAGTCCCTGTATAGTAAATGGAAGGAGGGAGTAGTAGTGGAACTGGATCCTCTAACGTTGGTATCCCTGCCTTACCCTCCCTTTCGGTCACTTATTGGTGGAATCCATGCTTGCTAGCCCCGCATGTCAGTTACTCAATGGGTTCGGCCACGTCAGGGTATCCTCATCCGTAGTATACTCCATCTATTTTTGTTTACTCCACATAAAACGGAGGGAGTGGTAGTATAAATGACGCGGGCTGGGGAGGGGGAGTGATGTCGGTTTGCTCTCAACTGCGGTCCCACAAGCGAGCGAAAATGCAAGATGAAGTGCGTTCCATTTTGTGAGCGACGTGGAGGGTCCAGCTTGCCGGGCTGCAACACGAACGCAACAAGAGCAATGTACAGTCAAAACCGATTGAACGATCGTCACCGGAACCACTATTCACACCAGAACCTTCACTGCTCGGCCTATGCTAGCCACTGCCCTAACACCACACCTAATCTCCAACCCCTTCCCCCACCTTTCAATCCCCTAGCCCGCGTCAAGCGTCCCCTAGTTCGCGGAAAGCCATGGTGCGCCGCAAGATCACGTACTACAAGATGCTGACACTGGAGCGCCGCGCAGAAATCGCGGCGGCGGTCTGCGCCAGAGACCTCCGTTCCCAAGCTCGCTTTGTGGCGGGCCAATCCCCGAGTTCTCTGGAGCCAAGCTACGAGGAGGAGGAAGCCAATCCAATGTTCATGGCGGAGGTCGAGGCGCAGAAGGCCCCCGATGGTTATGAGATGATGGACGTCGACTTCGTGTCGGCGTCCGAGTCCCCCATGGTGCAGGCGGACCAGCGGTTCTACTTGGCGATACTAAAGGAGGACCGGGAGGCAGAGGCTCAACTCGACGCGGAGCGCACGCATGCCGCTGACATCGAGGCTCTCCTGCAGGCGGAACCAGATGTCGTGGATGTGGACCGGGCGGCAGAGGCTCAACTTGAGGCGGAGCGCGCGGATGTCGCTGCCATCGAGGCCCTCTTGCAGGCGGAACTAGACGTCCTGGACTTGAACCATGCGGCAGAGGCTGAAATCAACGCGGAGCGCGCGAATGCCGCTCTCGTCGAGGCCCTCCTGCAGGCGGAACCGGACGTCCTGGACTTGAACCGGGCGCCGAAGGCTTGACTCGACGCGAAGCCCGCGGATGCCGCTGCCATCGAGGCCCTCCTGCATGCGAAACCGGACGTCCTTGACTTGAATTGGGCGGTGCTCTCGTCCATGTAGATGGCCCACATGCTCCGCATGAACGAGTAGCTGGAGGCCGAGGACAACCACGGTGCGGAGACACACGTCGGCAGCTATGGCTGGTTCGCGCCGGCAGCCAAAGACAACGAGGCCGTCTCGTTCCGTGAGCAGTGATAGTTTTTCATTATGTTGTTGTTTTTATGGATCTTTTGTTGTGTAAAAACATATATTGTTATGGAAGTTGCCTGACTTGGGTCAGTCTACCATTTCAGGGGGATGGATGAATTTCCTACGTCTCTTAACCCTTCTTCCTCACCTCTTCTTCTTCCCCAACAGACCACTGCACGGGCCATACGGATACTCCCCATCATGCGGTTGGATAAACATACTCTATGAACAAAAATTATGTGTCAGCGGTAGGATGGCTGAGTTTGGTTTGTTCATATACGACAACACGTGTCAGTGAGGGTGCGTTCCCTTGGTTGGGTTTGCGGCGTGCAGGAGCGACCGTGTGAGGGTGCGGTCTGACCGCGACAGCCATGCGCAAGTGTACCTCCTTTTCATTTTGAAAACTTTAGGCAAGCCTGGAAAAAATGTGTGGCGAAGTATGGCAATGCAAGGCCTAGACCCAAACAGGATAAGTACGTACCAGGAGTACTAGTGCTAAAAAAGAAAGGCAGGTTTTTCCTTCACGGGGTTAATCGATACAAATCCTTGTTTCACGTGTCAATTAATGCGTATTTTTTCTCCAAAGCCCAAAGAGCTAACCATCTCACTCCTCATCGCTTGATTAATGCAGCTCCATGCAAACCAACCTTCTCACTTCCGCATGCATGCATGGGATATTAATGTCCTTGGTTGCTAGTATACTCCCTCTGTTCTTTTTTAGTTTGCGTATAAATCGGCGCACGCATACCAAGCAGACCACCCCATGCATTATTTTGGATAATTTTACCACTGCATGCAAGGACCTAGAGAAATGTATGGCTCTTAATACACATGGAGTCATTGGCTCCTTTTCCTTGATTCCTGCTTGAGTCTTCTCGGATTCTCCGCAAGCGCGCTTGCCCTGCCTCTTATATGCATGCTGCATGCATCCGTTTGGTCTGTGATCACTCCCGGGCTGCATGGACAGCTATAAAGCAAGGGTAAAAAACCCCATCAATTTTTCCTCGATTAGTGTTAGTGGCCTTTTGCAAATTGTAATTTCGATATACTGGTCTTGTGTACAGAAAATGGAGGTAGTAACTATTATACTTGACTTCCTTCCCCATTGCGGTGACATCGACGATATCTCGAACGTTGTGGTTTGGCGAAATGCGTTCGACGGAGAACACCATTGAGGGAGACCACGGTAAGTCGTTCGCAAGTGCCGCCTGCAAGCCGAGACAACTGCCTTATTTGCATCTAGGAAGTCCGTTGAACCAAAGGACGCGTAAATGTACTAGTACTACTAGTACACAATAGCGTCATCCGTCCAGCTTAGTGCGGTGAGATGGTTTCTCGAAGAAGACGATGGAGATGCGGAGTCAGCGAAGAGTGAAATGATGGTTGCTTCGTTCGTGCTTTCTGATTTGACACCTCACTGCTTTGTGATTTGTGATAGAAGGGACAGGGGAGTAGACTCTGTGCTTTATAATGTACATGCGTCCAAGCATGGGAGAAAGAGGAGAGACGTTGCATTTTTCTATTCCTTCAATCAATCAATCAGGGAGCTTCAGTTCCATCCTTTTGGGTTTGGCAACACCGTCCACAATGGTTCCCACGATGCCAAAATCAATTTTCACATTTGGCTACACATTGTGGATGCCCTTAACCGTAATACTTGGTTTTGCTCCTATGTGCTATCTATACAAATCTCAATTATATTGATCTAAAAAATTATAGAATCAAGATTAGTAAAAAGGAGGTGATTTTGCCGCACGGATGGCGGGGGAGGTTTCTTATTTTTAGAGGACGTTGTCCTGGCGGTTTTCTAACATGCGGTCCCACGTGTCAGTGCTTTACCAAGCTGATCCGCATCCCACATGAGGCAAAACAACGGCAGAGGCAACACGTGGTTAACTTGAAGAAGATGAGGGAGAAGCGGATTCAGCAATGAGTGAAATGATGGTTGCTTCATCCCTCCAACTTCTTTTTTTAGCATTATTACTTCGTCCCTCCAACTTAACGGCGGGAAAGGTGATGCTTTGTGATTTGACACCTCATTGCTCATTACTACGCCGGCGCCATGACTGGGTGCTTCACCCCGGCTGCTCTGCACTGTATTCCGGTATGGCACGTGGACCCGGTAGCATAATGTCCCACATGTCGGCGAAAGGGACTAGAAGATTAATGAAAGCGAGTGCTCCACTCTTACGACGGAGGAGTACATGACATGACGGCCCAGTGAACTGTCACTTGTACTGTATAGTACTATAGTTTTGCTATTTCGCACGATCCATTGAGACAAACCCGATTAAACAGGAAAGGGCGGGATTTTTCCCGTGCGGTATATGATACTGGCCATACATTTCAAAGGAAATTTTAATGTATGCAAACTGAATAATTAAGTAACAATATGATATCTAGTAAAACTAAAAACACATATGATTTATTGTGTTAGAGTGTAGTAGTAGTGTTGTATTGCATAGTTGTTAGATGTAACATGCGAGAACGTGTAGAGATGTAGTTTTGGAGGGCCTACAGAGAGAAAAGCGTAATACGTTCACTGAACTTCAGAATAAGCTGATTACGGTCACTATATATGTTTTGCGGTGATTATACGGTCACTTGCTCATTGTTCAGCATCGGATTGCACTCTGTTGACCGGCCAAATAGTCTGTGTGGCACCATGTTGACTAAATTGACCACGTCCCTTGTGGGTCCCACCTATCATTTCGTATAGGGAAAAGGTCAGATAAACACAAATTTATGCAGGCGCGACAAAACTCCAACACGTGCGTGGGAATCACCTGGTTCTGTATGTATCTGTCAAGGCCTGATGTGTGCGCATGCACGTGTAGGTTGAGCACCCGAGCGTGAGAGTGTGTGTTGGTCGTGTGGTGTACTGGTGTGTGCATGCATGCATGCGTGTGTGCATGTGAGTGTTGCCTGCGTGCGTGGCTGCGTGTGTACGTGTGAGTGTTGCGTGCGTGCATGGGTGCATGTGTTCGTGTGAGTGTTGTGTGCATGCTGTTCATGTGCATGCGTCCGTGTGTGTACAATCACCACACCAGCTCCTGTGTGTTAAAACAGACGGCTCAGCATACCAATACAAGGCCACCTTGTTCGCTTTGCCGGCGATCATGACTTCGAACCACCGTCTGATATTTTGTTGTTGTTTGTTTTCATTCTTACTGGAAAGATGCACGTGTGTTGCACGTAACATCAAGATGCATTTGTATGACTAGTTTATCTTGTGAGAGAAAAGGATGAATGAGGGAATGCCTTATTTGCAAATGTGGAGAGGTGTGTGGGTACCTTTTGCAAAATTGCCATAGTTCCTTTCCTATCCATCGGATATAAATCGGACGGCCTATATTGCAGGATGGCAGGTACACCATGATCACCAACTCTGTTTTTTATAAGAGTGTACTTTATATTTTATAAGAGTGTAGATGTAGAGTAGATACAACCCGACAGGTGGGCTCGATGGTAGTGAGAGAATGTGATGCAACACTAGAGGTGCCACGTGGAGCATTTAACTAGTCAACTAGTCGTGTCTAGAGCAAATACAGAGTTGTACGGTAAGCCCGTGACCGTATAATAACCACAAAACATAAATGGTGACCGTAATGAGTGGATTTTGAAGTCCAATGTATATATCGTGCTTTCGCTTTAAATACAATGATCGTCACTGTATATATCGCGAGAGAAAGATGAAACATGCGTGAATGTGCTAGGGGCTTACTTTTAGAGGACCTGGAGATAGTTTGTGTGCGTACGTGAAAGGGGCGTAGAGGGGGGGTTGCGATGGAGAGAGAGATGCTCTTCGTTTCTCTTTATTATGACTGACTTTATATATAGTAGAAAAATATACAAATTCACAGTGCAGAATAAATATCATTGTGGGCACCATGCAATGCAAATTAGCGTTCATACTCCTCCATATAACTTTGTAATGTTGTATATATGTAGAAATTCTAAAATAATTTTTTGGCCACACTTTATTCAAAAGGAATGTTTATGCGAAGTAAGCGTGAAGAGAGGGCTTTTTAGATCAATGGGGTACGTGATGTAACATGTGTGAATATGATGTCACAGTGAGAGGGGTCGGCGGGGGGGGGGAGTGGGAGAGATAGCATGAGAAATGAGAGTGGTCTAGAGAGAGAGACGAATATGACGTCACGGCAAGAGATTCCCTTGAGTGTGTATATGCAAGGGGGGAGTGGTTAGAGGCACCAGGAGAATATTTTGTGTGTGTGTGTGCTGTCTATGTTGGTATGTGTGGGTGTGAGAAGATAATGAGGCATGGGGGCAGAGGGTGTGTCACTGCGTGAGGTCTGGTGGGTTGAGGTGAGGCCCTTCGTTCGGTTCCGTCCTGCGCCACATTGGTCGGCCCGTGACGCATTTAGGGAGACCCATGGATGACTAGTCGTACAAGACAAAGATAGCATAATTGTGAAGGACTTTGTGTCCACTGACAAAGCCGACTAGGATTTGTAACCCTAGGTTCTCGGACTAAGGTAACCCCTTTATCTCTAATATTACTATTCATCCAACCTAACTTTAAGGGGCATCCTACAGAATGCTCTGCTAGAATCATACTTGTCGATTAGGAAGAGAGGTGTGAGACAATGCATGAGAGACAGGCCTAAAGATAATGTGCATACAAAAGACACGTAGGCAGGTCTATGCATATAGAAATGGTCGATGGGGATTGTGCGTGTGTATGCTTGCGAGAGGAAGAGTGCTTGTGATAAAGGTTAGTGAAAACAGTCGTAAATGGTTACGAGAGGGAGGGAGGGAGGGTTATATCGAGAGCATGTGTACGGGGGGGGGGGGGGGGGGGAGGGAGGCAGGGGTTTGGGCCGGTGGTCGCTGGCGGTTCGAGAAAGATCTTCAACAGTGATTGGCGGGAGGTAGACGAAGGCCATCTGCCCGTTCCATATAGATCGGATGGTTCATTAAAAAATCGACTGACCTATTTATTTTCAGTCGACTGTTATCTTGATATGACCACATGTGGTGGTGTGCTGGAGGAGTACCTGCATTTTCTGTGCTCATATATTACAAAATCATACAGAGTAGAATCTAATTTTGTTTGCCATGCAATGTTGTAGAGCTATCATATGTCTCCTGTCATTTATTTTTCAGCCACCTGCTATCTACTACTTTTACAGTGCACTAGTTCTGCACACACTTCACCCATACTCTCACTATTGTGTTTTTATGCCACGGTATTTCAGAGTCTGCCTCGAGAGAAGGAGAAAATAAAAGAGAGAAGTTGCTCCAGCTTTCTACGCGGGTAAGCATGGCACGTTACAACGCTATAAAGGGTGTAGTGTCAGCAGATGGAGACGGTAAACATAGCTCTGGAGTTGATGACCTCGCTCGCAATGAACCACCATCCCAGCTGCTTGCCTTAACTTCGCGGTGTCATATGTGGTTGCATGTTCTAGATGGTGCCTAGCTTGTATTCGAAAGGCCGTAGTCGGTCTTTATTAAGATAAGGAAAGATATTTTTTACATGAACCACCATCCCGTGAGCACCAGAAGAGAAATAGCTAGTCAGGGCACTGGCCGAGCCAATGACAAGCCCAACAAAGACAGGCATCACCAGGAAGCCAACTAAAAAACCACGATGGTGGCAAAGCAGCCCACCTCCCACCAGGCTCTCAGGTCCTAGATGATCATGCGCACCACTCCAGCCGGATGTCTAGCTTGTATTGCTTCCAATTTGGTTAAATTGCATCTTCTTAGCTTACACATTATACCTTTGAATATGACATGCGTTTCTATTTTTGGTACATACTAGTACATCTTTGTATTAACCATGTCCTTACATCAAACTAATGTTCTTGTGTATCCCTCATCAATCACTTATGATGAGGCAGTCAGGTAAGTGAACTACTCCTCATTTAGGGAATGCAGCGTCAGCCTCCCAACATGATTCTCAAGAAACAACAAGGCTAGATGAATATAGTGAACGTAGCTCTGTAGTTGATTACCGCATTTCCCCTAGACTAGCATCGCAGGTGCTTGCTCCAACTTGGCAGCGTGATATGTGGTTGCATGTTGCATATGGTGTCTATATTGTAATTCTTCCAATCTGGTTAAACTGCATGTACTATTCTGCTTAGATTATACATTATACCTGTTAATGTGACATGCCTTCCTGTATTTTGTACATAGTACATCTGTCTATTAAGCATGTCCTTACATAAAAATATTCTTTTTTGTATCTCGCATCAATCAATATGACGAGACACCTTTAGTATATGCAGTGCGATACTAGTTGCGTCTTTCATATGATTTATAGCATGCACTGTGATACTTCTCCATCATATCTACTTTCCAAACACTTTTGCCCTTGTTTTGTACTCTAACTTGCATGATTTGAATGGAACTAACCCGGAGTGACGCTGTTTTCAGTAGAATTGCCATGGTGTTATTTTTGTGCAGAAATAAAATTTCTCGGAATGACATGAAAATCAACGGAGAATTATTTTGGAATACATAAAAAATACAGGAAGAAGAATCCACGTCAGGGGGACTCCACCTGTCCATGAGGGTGGGGACGCGCCTGCCCCCCTGGGCACGCCTCCTGCCTTGTGGGCCCCTGACGCTCCACCGACCTCAACATTGACTCCATATATTCACTTTTGGGGAGAAAAAATTAGGAAGAAAGATTCATCGCGTTTTACGATATGGATCCGCCGCCAAGCCCTAAACTCTCTCGGGAGGGCTGATCTGGAGTCCGTTCGGGGCTCCGGAGAGGGGAATCCGTCGCCGCCATCATCATCATCAACCTTCCTCCATCACCAATTTCATGATGCTCACCGCCATGTGTGAGTAATTCCATCGTAGGCTTGCTAGACGGTGACGGGTTGGATGAGATTTATCATGTAACCGAGTTAGTTTTGTTAGGGTTTGATCCCTAGTATCCACTATGTTCTGCGATTGATGTTGCTATGACTTTGCTATGCTTAATGCTTGTCACTAGGGCCCGAGTGCCATGATTTCAGATCTGATCCTATTATGTTTTCATGAATGTATGAGAGTTCTTGATCCGATCTTGCAAGCCTATGGTAAACTATTATGTGTTATGATCCGTTAACCCTGAAGTGACAATAATCGGGATACTTACCGGTGAAGACCGTAGTTTGAGGAGTTCATGTATTCACTATGTGTTAATGCTTTGGTCCGGTACTCTATTAAAACGAGGCCTTAATATCCCTTAGTTTCCAATAGGACCCCGCTGCCACGGGAGGGTAGGACAAAATATGTCATGCAAGTTCTTTTCCATAAGCACGTATGACTATATTCGGAATACATGCCTACATTACATTGATGAACTGGAGCTAGTTCTGTGTCACCCTAGGTTATGACTTTTACATGATCGGTCGCATCCGGCATAATTCTCCATCACCGGTCCAATGCCAACGAGTTTTTCCTATATTGTTCTTCGCTTATTTACTTTTCCGTTGCTACTGTTACAATCACTACAAAACCCCAAAATATTTCTTTTGCTACCGTTACCTTTTGCCACAGTTACCACTACTATCATATTACTTTGCTACTAAACAGTTTGCTACAGATATTAAGTTTCCAGGTGTGGTTGAATTGACAACTTAGCTGCTAATACTTGAGAATATTCTTTGGCTCCCCTTGTGTCGAATCAATAAATTTGGGTTGAATACTCTACCCTCAAAAACTGTTGCTAGTAAGCATGGTAAAGAAAGAGAACCATGGTTCAGAAACCCATGCCTTTTCCTAATCAATAAATGTTCTTCATAATCAAACAATCAACGTTATGATAAGAGAGACTTTGTTGCTAGTAAGCACGGTAAAGAAAGAGAACCATGGGTTCAGAAACCCATGCCTTTTCCTCCTAAACCATCCAAGAAAAGGATGATGAGGATTTTGAGCGCTTTGCTGAAATGATTAGACCTATCTTTTTGCATATGCGTTTGATGATATGCTTAAAATGAATCCTTATGCTAAATATATGAAGGAAATTGTTATTAATAAAAGAAAGATACTGGAAGCTAAAATTTCCACCATGCTTGCTAATCATACTTTTAAGGTTGGAATACCAAAGAGACTTGGAGATCCAGGAGTACCAACTATACCATGCTCCATTAAAATAAACTATGTTAAAACTGCTTTATGTGATCTTGGAGCCGGTGTTAGTGTTATGCCTCTCTCTCTATATCGTAGAGTTGATTTGAATAAGTTGACACCTACTGAAATATCTTTGCAAATGGCTGATAAATCTACAGCTATACATGTCGGTATTTGTGAGGATGTGCCTGTTGTGATTGCAAACATTACTATTTTAACGAACTTTGTTATTCTTGACATTCCCGAGGATGATAGTATGTTTATTATTCTTGGAAGACCCTTTTTGAATACTTCAAGAGCTGTTATTGATTGCACCAAAGGCAATGTCACTTTTCATGTTAATGGTAATGAGCATACGGTACACTTTCCGAGGAAAGAACCTCAAGTCCACAGTATTAATTCTATTGGAAAAATTTCAACAATCACTATTGGAGGTTTTGAATTTCCTCTTCCTACTATCAAGAAGAAATATGATATTCTTATTGTTGGGGACATGCATATCCCCGTTGAGGTAACCTAGTGTTATCGAAAGTTCTTCGGTTTCATGTTATTCGAAATGAGTTTGTTAACAAGACCTGATCAACCTTGTTAGTGGATTCCTTTTGATGAGCATGAGATGGATGAATTTAGAAAACACAACTCTCTGTATCCTCTTTTTACTTTCTATCATTTATATTAAATAAAGCAAAAATAGTAATTTCTGTCTGTTTTTTGAATTATCAATGCAATAAAAAATACCCCGAAAATAAAAGTTCTCCAAATGCCCTAAAATTTAAATATGATTTTTTCTAGAATATTTGAGAATATCTGGCACTGAGAACACAGCAGGGGGTGCAAGCACCTGGCCACGAGGGTCTAGGGCACGCCCACCCCCTAGGCGCGCCCCCTGCCTCGTGGGCCCATGGTGGCTCCCCTCCACTTATTCCAACCCCCACATACTCCTTCTTCCTCCGAAAAAATCACTAACCAGCTCAAGCACGAGTTCTAGCTCATGTTGCTGCCATTTTCGATCTCCTTGCTCAAAGCTCCATTCACAAAACTGCTTTGGGGGATTGTTCTTTGGTATGTGACTCCTCCAATGGTCCAATTAGTTTTTTTCTAGTTCTTTATTAATTGCAAATTTTTGCTACTTAGGTGACCCTGCTCTTGAGCTTGCATGTCAAATTTGTATGGTCAAAAGAAGTTTTAATGCATGATATAGCCTCTAGGCACTTGTAGGAGTAGTTGCTATCAATTTTGTTATGTTTGGTTCACTTTTATTTTGAAGTTACTAAAAATTTCAGAAATTTTCAGAAAAAGATGAAGAGATTTTTGAGGGGCTCATCGAGCCAAAGCTAGAAGGATATACAACGTGAAGAGAACAAGAAGCCCAAGTATAATCTCCCTTGCATCGCGGAGGTTCGGCCGTGTGAATGGCCTTGTGATGATTTCTTGAGAGCAGCCGGGATTTATGATGATTTCTATGAATTGGCTGAGAATGCAGGCCTCACCGCCTTCTTCCACGACCAACGCGAACAGTACCTCTTACTCACGAATATCTTTGTGCAGAACTTTCATTTCCACCTACGGTGGAATTTTATTTATATGATGAACATAAGGAGATGTCACTTCGTGATTTTTGTCAGGTTTGTTTGATCCCTTTTGAGGGCAGTGTAGAGGAACCACATCGTGATGATGTGGAAGGCTTTATTGATACAATTGCTATAGGGGAAACGAGGAAAGTTTCCGATGCAAGAATTACTTGCATACATTTTCCTGTTTGACATTACTTTGCAATATTTGCTAGTAGATGCTTAATTGGTCGCGGAAACTGTGGAAACCTTAGTGCCCCTGATATTGTTATTTTGTGCCATGCCTTGTTCCGTCATCACACATTTAGTATGGGTGCTATTGTTGCAAAGCGGTTAAATCTTAACCGTACTAAGGGCCCTGTCGGTATCAAAACCGGCGGATCTCGGGTAGGGGGTCCCGAACTGTGCGTCTAAGGCGGATGGTAACACGAGGTTGGGAACACGATGTTTTACCCAGGTTTGAGCCCTCTTGATGGAGGTAAAACCCTACGTCCTGCTTGATTTATTCTTGATAATATGAGTATTACAAGAGTTGATCTACCACAAGATCGGAGAGGCTAAACCCTAGAAGCTAGCCTATGGTATGATTGTATGTTGTCCTATGGACTAAAACCCTCCGGTTTATATAGACACCGGAGGGGGCTAGGGTTACACAAGGTCGGTTACAAAGGACGAGATATACATATCCGTATTGCCTAGCTTACCTTCCACGCCAAGTAGAGTCCCATCCGAACACGAGACGCAGTCTTCAATCTTGTATCTTCATAGTCCAACAATCCGGCCAAAGGATATAATCCGGCTGTCCGGATACCCCCTAATCCCTGACTCCCTCAGTAGCCCCCGAACCAGGCTTCAATGACGATGAGTCCGGCGCGCAGTATTGTCTTCGGCATTGCAAGGCGGGTTCTTCTTCATCTTCCGAACATTTGTAAAGCAGTGTCCGGTCCCATAAATGTTTGGACCTCTTGGCTTCTGTGCCCAATAAGGGCTATCTCCCATGCGTCGAATGAATACGAGGCTCCAGGGAGTTTTTACATTCGCCCCCCTAGCCAGATAAATAAATTGTCTATTAAAGGGATTGGGATCTTTAGATCCAATACATACCATCCTCCCCCAGCGAGAATCCATCAGAGCATGTTTCGGAAAGATCCATTCCAGCATGGCTGACCTCCGCAGCTCCTCCTCCCACCCCCGTAGCCCTAAGCCCGGTGATTGGGAGAGGTGTTCAGTCCTGCACAGTCGATTAGTCGAACTACAGACTAAGGGATTTCTCCCTCTAGCGTATATGGTGCCTGTTCGAGCTGGGCATGCCACCTACAATGGCAGGGAGCAAGCGGAGAGCTTTCCCTGTGCCTCTATGGGGGAACGGGTCTGCCTTATTCCCTATTTATTAAGGGGACTCGGATTTCCAATTCATCCGTTCCTCCGCGGGCTCCTGGAGTTCTACGTCCTCCAATTACACAATTTCACCATGCCTCCATCCTACATATCGCAGGCTATGTTGCTCTCTGCGAGTTGTTCCTGGGTTGCGAGGCTCACTTCGAGCTGTGGAAAAGGCTATTTTGCCTCGTCCCTCGCACACAGAGGGGGTCACTTTATCAAGTGGGCGGAGCCGAAATATGGCGCATCACCGATACCGGATACCTGTCCGGTACCCCGAAGAAGTCGTTCGAAGACTGGCCTTCAGAATGGTTTTATATGGAGGACGTTCCCCTTCCGGACCCTGTTCGGCGGGGTCTTCTTGAGTTCAACAATGCTCCTCTGAAGAAACGCCGAAGTTGGCGCCCACGGAGCCCCCAGGTGAAAGACAATGGAGAAGTCCTCTATCTGATGAACCGGATTAAAACACTGGCTCAATCAGGATTGACAATAATCGAAGTTATGTCGATTTGCCTAATGCGGGGAGTGCAACCACTTCAATATCATGGGCACCCCTTGTGGTGTTTTAACGGGGCGGATGATGCCACCCGCTGCGGGCGTAAGGGTCCGGACAATGCTGCCGCTTTAGCGAAAATTCTGTCTGAATTGTTCAAGGTTGAGGAATAGGAGTTCACCCGCATCAAGCCATGGGATGGATTCTCCATGTACAATCCTCCAAGCTGGGTAAGTTATATCTCCCTACTCCCATTTTTCCCGCATTCTTTGTCGTAAGTATTCACCTTGCCACTTTGCGGAAGGAACTGCGAAAAGCCATAAAGGTGGTCGGCAGCCCTTCTCCACAACCAGAGGACCCTGACCAGGCCCTCGACTCCGGACTTGAAGAAGATCCGGTTATATTCATGGAGCTGATAGACTGGCAGTTCTATCAGTTAAGCTGCAATGATGCCATGGTGGCCATTACGGCCGACTATCCCGGACTGCTCCCTGCATCGCACGTAAGAAAAACCAAAAATCCCAACTCCAAAAACTAGGATCCCCTTTTAGACACTTCACCCACCATATACTCATGGCATTTTTACAGGGAAGGCATTCGGGACTCCCTGCCGAACCCGTAGCAACTCGCCAACAAGAGGCACCGAGGCCGGGTGGGCCAAAAAGGAAGGCGGTCAGGATGGAGACGCCAGCACAAAGGTATGACAAAAACCCCGCTCCGTGGTTGTCGTCTTTCTCGAAATGTAATGACGCCCGTGTTTCTTTAACAGAAAAAACGCTCGCCGGAATATGTCCGGCGATGTCACTAATCACGCTTCCACCAGTCGAGCGCCAGGACCGGACATAGAGGCGGAAGCCGATATGGGGCGGGCGCCGGATAATCCCCCTCCAGAGGATGCATATATATTATCCGCTACAAACTCAGAAGTGGAAAGCGCCATGAATCATAGGTGCCGCCGGGCCGTACTCCATGACACTTGTTTCTCGCCAGAGGCATTTGACGCCTTCAATTCTGGAGAGGCGTACCTCCAAGCTGCTCAAGATGGTCTAGCCAGAGCCACGGATCAGTATGTAAAGGATGTGCGGGTAAGTAAATCAGACGATTTATATGTATTAGTAGCCCATGAGACTTGAAACAGTTAGCAGAACTGATTTAAGGATCATCTTTATTGTGCAGGTTCTTACAGAGAAGAATACTAGGCTGTCACAGGAGATAGAGGAATGCAAGACCCAACTGCGGGCTGCTGTTGCCGCATTGCAGGAACCGAAAAAGTCACCCGCTGGTAACATTTACTTTAAATAATGATGGGTACCATATAGTGTGCGGCGTGGCTGCAAATCTAACAATAGATGTTGCAGATGATTACGGAGAAAATCCGGAGGGCCAGCATGTCATGCGACAGCTAGAGGCTGGCAAACGCGTGCTGATTGTGGTTAGGCGGGAGAAAAACAATCTCCAAGACGCCAATATCAAGCTGAGCATGGAAGTAAAAGACGTTCGAGCCCAGCTTGCAGACTCCGAGAAGGAGAATAAGCGGCTTCGACGCGGCATTTTCAGTAAGTGCTTAGATGAATCCTTTTAAAGGAGTTCAGCGAAGAAGTCGACTAATCAGCGTTATGTCTATAGGTATGCTGACGGGTTGTCCCGCGGAGGAAATGCCCAGGTCTGCGGGTGATCTTCTATCTGAGCTCTCACATCTACACGAACAAGTTCAGCAGGTGATGCAAGGTGTTGCCCAGGCCTTGTGGTCATCCACCTCCCTGCCAGAAGGCGTTGCAGAGCTTACGGAGAAGCTCAAGGCAGCACGGCGGCGCTTCCAATTATGGAAGATATCGGCCGGCCGACAAGGTGCCAGAGAAGCCTGGGCCATGGTGAAGACGCGGTATACCAAGGCTGACCCAAATCACATGGCCGAGGTCAGACCTGTGGGGCCCGACGGAAAAGAAATCCCCGTTAGCTTAGTTTATGGGCAAGTAGAATTAGTCGCAAAGTATTCCCAACAGGATTGTAGGCTAGACCGCCTGTTGGATGGTATAGAAGAGGAATTTAGTCAGTCTGCATGACTATGTAATTAAAGTGACATGTATAATGCCTTCTAGCCGGATTGTAGATCATTTGTCTTGGCAGACCTTTTCGCTTCAACCTCAGGACCCGATAGTCCGGAGTGTATCCGAATACCCGCTCAGTTATATAAGAACCATGGTATACGTGGATACCATGCGTAGGGGTCATTAGTGCTTGAACGGATAAGTGCCCAACTAGTTATGTTATATTACATGGGTAGTAAGAAACATCTTCCAGGGAGAATAGTTCCGTTAAGGGTTCATTTCCCTGGGTATGCATGCCCTAAAGTGCATGTCCGGACTGCGATAAGTAACGCAGGAAAAAACATCTGGGGGCAGATATAGAAAAAATAATAAAAAATCATCTTTTGTCCACCGACCGAATATTCCCTTAAGAACGCTAGTTTTCGGCTTCACCCAGTCTGAGGTACACATCCGGCTGACCCGACAGTAACAATCGCAGAGGTGCTCCCCTTATTCCCTAGCCGAATTAACGGGAACGTAGGGCATAAATACAAGAGCCAGGCAACCCAGCTTGGCCAAAACTTAAGTCATATCGATTCATATAATGGTGAAAAAAGGTACATGTGGAAGTATAACACATGTGCGGGGCATGAGGCCTAGATAAATAATTAAGCTTCTATGAAGGAAGCCCCCAAGTATGATGAGTGTGGCTAGCGCATCTATAATGTGCAAGCGAGTCACAAGTTGGCCCTTGAAGGCTTAGAGAAAGAATAAAAGAAAGAAAGAAAAACAAGCCAGATAATGTATATGCAAAAAATGGACAGAGAAAGGGGACGAACATAGAGTCTGGCGCTAGGCGTAGAATCTTCGGAACCTGGCCGCGTTCCATGGGTTCGGCTCGAATCGATTAGTCAATGCATCCCGCAGTCGGTACGCTCCACCGGTCAGAACTTGGTCAATAATGAAGGGACCTTCCCATTTGAGCTGGAGCTTGTTCTTTTTCTTATCTGGAAGGCGTAGAACTAGTTCGCCAGCGTTATAAGTTTTGGCCCGTAACTCTCTGCTTTGGTACCTGCGAGCCTGTTGCTGATAAAATGCGGAACGGGCTTTTGCTATGTCGCGCACCTCCTCCAGGGTGTCCAGACTATCCTGCCGATCGAGCTCGGCTTATCTTTCTTCGTACATGCACACTCGAGGTGATTCATTAATTATGTCACAGGGCAAGACTGCCTCTGTGCCGTACACCATAAAGAAGGGTGTATATCTGATACTATGATTCGGCGTGGTCCGCAGCCCCCAGAGTATAGAGTTGAGCTCCTCTACCCAATGCGTGTTAGACTCCATTAAAGAACGCACTAATCTGGGTTTAATGCCGCTCATTATAAGACCGTTTGCTCGCTCGACTTGGCCATTGGTTTGTGGGTGATAGACTGAAGCATAATCGAGCTTGATGCCCATTTTGCTGCACCAGAGTTTTACCTCATCGGGTGTGAAGTTCGTGCCGTTGTCAGTGATGATGCTGTGGGGGACGCCATAACGGTGTATGACCCCAGATATGAAGTCTATCACTGGTCCGGATTCGGCTGTTTTAACAGGTTTGGCCTCTATCCATTTGGTGAATTTATCCACCATGACCAGTAAATATTTTTTCTTGTGGGTTCCCCCTTTAAGGGGTCCAACCATGTCAAGCCCCTAGACCGCGAAGGGCCACGTAATGGGGATTGTTTGGAGGGTGGTGGGTGGCATGTGTCTTTGATTAGCAAAGAGCTGGCAACCGGCACAATGTTGGACCAAGTCCTGTGCATCTGCCCGGGCCGTTTGCCAATAGAATCCTGTACCAAAGGCCTTGCTTGCAAGAGCCCAGGCTGCGGCATGGTGACCGCCGAGTCTGGCATGGATTTCTGCCAAAAGGTTCCGCCCTTCCTCTTCGGAGATGCACCTTTGAAGGACTCCGGTAGTGCTTTTTTATATAGTTCTCCCTGATGGACCCTGTAGGCCTTAGATCGCCGCACTATGCAGCGTGCCTCATTTTGGTCCTCCGGAAGTTCCTCTACTGGAGATAATGAAACCCAGGAGCTTTCCGGCTGGTACGCCGAGAACGCATTTTTCCGGATTGAGCTTGATGTCATATGTTCGGAGGTTGTTGAATGTGAGCCTCAAGTCGTCTATCAAAGAGTCGACGTGTTTAGTTTTGACGACCGCATCGTCTATGTATGCCTCTACTGTTTTGCCGATTTGTTTTTCCAGACATATCTGAATCATGCGCTAATATGTTGCACCGGCGTTTTTGAGCCCAAAAGGCATTGTGTTGAAACAGAAGGGACCGTATGGTGTGATGAATGCCGTTGCGGCTTGGTTGGACTCCGCCATCTTGATTTGGTGGTAACCGGAGTATGCGTCGGGGAAACACAATGACTCGTGTCCTGTGGTAGCATCGATAATTTGATCGATGCGGGGGAGGGGGAAGGGATCCTTTGGGCAAGCTTTATTGAGGTCCTTGAAATCGACACAAAGGTGCCAGGATTTATCCTTCTTTGGTACCATCACCAAGTTTGCTAGCCAGTCCGGGTGTTTTATTACTCTGATGAATCCGGCATCCAATAACTTGGCTAGTTCCTCTCCAATGGCTTGTCTCTTAGGTTCAAAGAAATGCCTAAGAGCTTGCTTGACCGGCTTGAATCCCTTTAGGATATTGAGGCTATGCTCGGCCAGCCTGTGTGGGATTCCTGGCATGTCTGAGGGGTGCCAGGCGAATATGTCCCAATTCTCGCGCAGGAACTCTCATAGTGCGGCTTCCACGGCGGGGTTTAACTGTTCCCCGATGGAGGCTGTTTTTGTAGGGTCCGTTGGGTGGACTTGCAATTTGACTATTTCATCTGCTGGTTTAAAAGAGGTGGACTTGGATCTCTTATCGAGTATCACGTCGTCCCTGTCCACTATGGAGCGTAGCGTGGTTAATTCCTCGGCTGAGAGGGCTTCGAATAATGCCTCGATGGCTGGTGCGGCTATTTTGTTTTCGGCGCGGAGTGCTGTGTCCGGATCACTAGCGAGGGTGATGATTCCGTTGGGCCAGGGCATTTTGAGCTTCATGTACCCATAATAGGGTACAAATTGGAAGAACGTGAACGCCTCATGTCCTAAAAGGGCGTGGTATCCACTGCTGAACGGGGCCACTTGAAATGTAATTTCTTTGGACCTATAATTCTCTGGCGTACCGAATACCACATCTAGTGTGATTTTCCCAGTGCATTGTGCCTCCCGACTGGGTATGATTCCCCTGAAGGTTGTGCTACTTTTCTCAATGCGGTTCCAGTCTATTTCCATTTTTTGAAGAGTTTCCTCATATATGAGGTTTAATCCGCTGCCGCCGTCCATGAGTACTTTGGTGAGTCGAAAGCCGTCCACGATTGGACTGAGGACCAGTGCTGCTGGTGCTCGGGCTGTTCGGAATTTAGGTTCATCACTGGCATTGAAGGTAATAGCCGTGTCACTCCATGGATTTATTGCTGCCACGTGGAAGATTTCAGCCATGCTGCGGAGTGTTCGCTTGCGCCTATTATTTGACGCAAAGGTCTTCAAGACTGTTAACACCGTATTGTTATCCACGGGACAGTGCTTTGTGGCATTTGGGATAGGAATATCCTCACCACTTTTGGCCACCTGCCGGAGTATCCAACATGCTCTAAGGCTGTGCGTTGGTATTGTATCCGCTGTACTATGAATTTTGTAGTGTCCGTTATGCCATCCCTCCAGTACGGTTCCATTCCCTGTAGAGGGTTTTTGTTTCTTTGTAACTAGCTCGGGTGTCTTACGATAGTGCACCCTTTTACTTCGGACTGGGTGTGTATTCGGAGCCGGATTATCCCAAAATTTTGTTTTGGTATTCCAGGCATTTTCCATCGCACAGTACTTTCGTACTATGGACGCCAAGTCAGCAAAGCGTGATATGTCACGGCGACTTAAGGCGTTAAGGATTCCCTTGTCCGTGCAATTATTGCAGAAAAGTGAGACTTCATCTTCCTCGCGACAGTCCTTAACCGTGTTCATCACAAGGAGGAATCTGGCCCAATAATGATGTACTGTTTCATGGGGCTCTTGCCTGATGTGGGAAAGATCGTTTATGTCTGGGTTAGTGGGTGGATTTGAGTCCAAACCCCTACCCGATCTGAGACCCAGGGGCCGAGGAGTTTCCAATCTTGGAAGTTTGGGTTCCGGAGTGTTACCCGATAAGTCTGGCCCGCTGCCTGATTCTAGGTTCAAGGCTTGGGTGATGTCCTCCCGTAAGAGGGTATCCGGCTCGGAGAGCTCAGGAATCCGGACATAGTTAGTCCTCAAAATAGAGAGCTCCATTGGATCCATCTGCTCGGCGAATTCCGAGCCGATGTGGAGGCTGTTTTCGATGACCCAAGAAGTCACCGTCGGTGCAGCGGCCGAACAGGCAGTCATGACAAAACTGCCTAGCCAGAGAGTTTGGCCGACAGCTAGAGCTCCCCAGGCGGTTATGTTTCTTTTAACAACGATATGAGGCATCCTTCCTTACGGCGACGTCACAGAGGAACTCTCAATGAAAGCACCAATGTCGGTGTCAAAACCGGCGGATCTCGGGTAGGGGGTCCCGAACTGTGCGTCTAAGGCGGATGGTAACACGAGGTTGGGAACACGATGTTTTACCCAGGTTCGGGCCCTCTTGATGGAGGTAAAACCCTACGTCCTGCTTGATTTATTATTGATGATATGAGTATTACAAGAGTTGATCTACCACGAGATCGGAGAGGCTAAACACTAGAAGCTAGCCTATGGTATGATTGTATGTTGTCCTACGGACTAAAACCCTTCGGTTTATCTAGACACCAGAGGGGGCTAGGGTTACACAAGGTCGGTTACAAAGGAGGAGATATACATATCCGTATTACCTAGCTTGCCTTCCACACCAAGTAGAGTCCCATCCGGACACGAGACGAAGTCTTGAATCTTGTATCTTCATAGTCCAACAGTCCGGCCAAAGGATATAATCCGGTTGTCCGGATACCCCCTAATCCCGGACTCCCTCAGGCCCCATCCTTGGAGGCATCTTCGCCTCGCGCCTCGCTGCACACTTTAACATACCTATTAGGCATTATGAGAAAGAAGAAAAGTTGCTGCCTCCTATTTTTCTAGACTATAAGAGTATGGTAGCACATGATTTTATCGTTAAGAATAAGGAAAATATGCTTAAGTACAAGCTGATATTTGATAAAAATCACCCTGAGACTATTAGTTTGCCAGCTCCTTCTTTGTTTGACTTATCTGCAGGCAAGTACCTTGTTCCACCGGAGGCCATTCACGCCTACTGAAACCCCACACCAGCTACAGAGCCAGAGCCGGAACCACAATTTGATCCTCACCGGCAGTCTGTTTATTAGTGGAATCCGGAAGAGATTGCCAACCAGTGGCACCATGGGGATCCTTCTCAGTATGACCCCAAATATTACTTTGGATATCTGCCAGGCCAGCCATGGCCATAGACCAACTTAGGCCAAAAGCCTAAGCTTGGGGGAGTACGTATTTCTCACCAACATTACATTCATGTTCACACACTCATGCTAGTTGTCGGTGCTCATACTTTTTCATTGTAATATCCATACTAGTTTATTTCCCTTCTTATGGTTTCTTCTTGTGTGTTTGAAAAACCTTAAGAAAAACCAAAAAATTACTTGTAGCTTTTAGTTAGTTTAGTTTCCATGCCTGTAGTAGTAGTAATTAAAAAGAAAACCCAAAAAGATTTCTAGTTCTTCTTTTGCTTGTTGGGAGCTTTCCCGTGTAAATAGTTTTGTTTCTTTTCTTTCCTTTGGGGGTTGAGAGGAGAAGACTATAATGAAAATGTTGAGTCGCTCTTATATGCATTATTGTTGATCTAACAAAGAGCCCATATTACCTTGTCTTCTCTCTTGAATTGAATGCTTGTAGATTCCAGCTTAGTCCAATGCACGTGCACTATTATTATTATCCAGACTATTCGGTCGTGCAAGTGAAAGGCAATAATGATGATATATGATGAACTTATTGAGATGAGAAAAGCTGATATGAACTCGACCTCTCTTGTTTTTGTAAATATGATTAGTTCATCGTTCCTGATTCATCCTATTATGAAAGAAACATGTTTGCAATGACAATTAGAGATTGTAGTTGCTTATGCCATGCTTAATTAGTTACGAGCTTATAATGGTTTACCTTGCGTGCCAACATGCTATTAGAATGCTTGTGATGTGGTATGATAGGGTGGTATCCTCTTTTGAACGATTCGAGTGGCTTGACTTCGCACATGTTCACGCATGTAGTTGAAACAAAATCAGCATAGCCTCTACGATATTTATGTTCATGGTGCATTATATCCTACTCATGCTTGCATTCAGTGTTGATTAATTTTAATGCATGTTGATGACTCTTGTCGCTCTCTAGCTGGTCTCTTGCATCCAATTCCATAAACCCCAATGCTGTTCCATATGAGTCCAACATACCTACCTATATACGGTATCTACCTGCCGTTCCAAGTAAATTTGTATGTGCCAAACTCTAAACCTTCAAATAAACATTCTGTTTTGTATGCTCGAATAGCTCATGTATCAAATAGGGTTGTCTGTATCTTCCATGCTAGGCGGGTTATTCTCAAAAGGAGTGGACTCCGCTCCTCACTCACGAGAAAATGGCTGGTCACCGGGATGCCCAGTCCCATGCTTTATGCAAATCAAATCAAAATATCTGCAAACAAATCTCCCCCGGGACTCTTGTTAGTTGGAGGCACTCGATGTTTCGAGCAAGCCATGGATGATGCTTGTTGGTGGAGGGGGAGTATAAACTTTACCATTCTATTTGGGAACCACCTATAATGTGTGTAGCATGGAAGACATCGAGATCTCTCGGTTGTTATGTTGACAATGAAAGTATACCGCTCAAAATATTATTCATATCTATTTCAAAACCGAGCTCTAGCACGTCTACAAATCCCTGCTTCCCTCTGCGAAGGGCCTATCTATTTACTTTTATGTTGAGTCATCATCCTCTTATTAAAAAGCACCAGTTGGAGAGCACTGCTGTCATTTGCATCCATTACTGTTAGTTTACATTGAGTATGACTTGACTGGACCTATTTTACCATGAATTACAATGTCTAGTCAGTCCTTGAACTTTAAAGGTGCTCTGCATTTATATTTTGCGCTCTCAGAAAGGGCAAGTGAGATACCATCTTGTTATATTATATCATGATTGTTTTGAGAAAGTGTTGTCATCCGAGATTTACTATTATTGCTTGCTAGTTGATTATGCCATTGATATGAGTAAACATGAGACCTAAATGTTATTCTGAACATGGTTAGTTCATAATCTTTGCTAAAAACCTGAATGCTGGCTTTACATATTTACAACAACAAGAGCAAACAGAGTTTGTAGAAGTTTTTCTTTATCACTTTCATTTTATCAACTGAATTGCTTGAGGACAAGCAAAGGTTTAAGCTTGGGGGAGTTGATACGTCTTCGTCGTATCTACTTTTCCAAACACTTTTGCCCTTGTTTTGGACTCTAACTTGCATGATTTGAATGGAACTAACCCGGACTGACGCTGTTTTCAGCAGAATTGCCATGGTGTTATTTTTGTGCAACAATAAAAGTTCTCAGAATGACCTGAAAATCAACGGAGAATTATTTTGGAATATATAAAAAATACTGGAAGAAGAATCCACGTCATGGGGCCTCCACCTGTCCACGAGGGTGGCAGGCGCACCTTCCCCCCTGGGCGCACACCCCTACCTCGTGGGCCCCCTAATGCTCCAGTGACCTCAACCTTGATTCCATATATTCACTTTCAGGGAGAAGGATTCATTGCGTTTTACAATACAAAGCCTCCGCCAAGCCCTAAACTCTCTCGGGAGGGCTGATCTGGAGTCCGTTCGGGGCACCGTAGAGGGGAATCCGTCACCATCATCATCAACAACCTTCCTCCATCACCAATTTCATGATGCTCACCGCCGTGTGTGAGTAATTGCATCGTAGGCTTGCTGGACGGTGATGGGTTGGATGAGATTTATCATGTAATCGAGTTAGTTTTGTTAGGGTTTGATCCCTACTATCCACTATGTTTTGAGATTGATGTTGTTGTGACTATGCTATGCTTAATGCTTGTCACTAGGGCCCGAGTGCCATGATTTCAGATCTGAACCTATTATGTTTTCATTAATATATGAGAGTTCTTGATCCGATCTTGCAAGTCTATAGTCACCTATTATGTGTTATGATCCGTTAACCCGGAAGTGACAATAATCGGGATACTTACCGGTGATGACCGTAGTTTGAGGAGTTCATGTATTCATTATGTGTTAATGCTTTGGTCTGGTACTCTATTAAAAGGAGGCCTTAATATCCCTTAGTTTCTAATAGGACCCCGCTGCCACGGGAGGGTAGGACAAAAGATGTCATGCAAGTTCTTTTCCATAAGCACGTATGACTATATTCGGGATACATGCCTACATTACATTGTTGAAGTGGAGCTAGTTCTGTATCACCCTAGGTTATGACTATGACATGATCGATCGCATCCGGCATAATTCTCCATCATCGATCCAATGCCTACGAGTTTTCCCATATTCTTCTTCGCTTGTTTACTTTTCCGTTGCTACTGTTACAATCACTACAAAACCCAAAAATATTACTTTTGCTACCGCTACCTTTTGCCACAGTTACCACTACTATCATATTACTTTGCTATTAAAAAGTTTGCTGCAGATATTAAGTTTCCAAGTGAGGTTGAATTGACAACTCAGCTGCTAATACTTGAGAATATTCTTTGGCTCCCCTTGTGTCGAATCAATAAATTTGGGTTGAATACTCTACCGTCACAAACTGTTAGGATCCCCTATACTTGTGGGTTATCACGCTGCTTCTAATTTGTTGAAATTCCATTTATGATGGCACGCTTTTAACATGGCAGAGTCATATTGGTTGCATCTTTCATGTGGTGTCTAGCTTGCATTGCTTCTTATTTGTTGGAATGGTTTCTTCTTAGTTTACACAAACAGTTGTGAACATGCCATGTCGTCCTCTTATTCGTACATATTCCATCCTGGTATCATGTGTTTGCCTTACATCAAAGTAGTGATTGTCAGTATCATGCATGAATGAGTTCTGATGAGAGAATTTTATTGATTTTTATTGTCGGTTTTACTTGACAATTCAAAATAAATAAAGCGGAAGGAAGTTAGCAAGGCAGCGGATAAAGGTGCTCCTTCCAAACGGAGGGCCACTACAGTTTCTACTCCTCCACCCCCCAAGATGATTTCCAAGACAACACATGCATAGACACTCAAAGTAGCTGTGTTTATGATGAGCACGTCTCCCCTAGTGCACCATCACCGGTGCTCCCTCTAACTTGGCACTGTTATATGTGGTTGCATGTTATGTGTGATGTCTAGCTTGTATGCTTCTAATTTTGTTGAATTCCATCTACTTACTTTACACATTATACTTGAATAAGACACGTGTTCCTGTTTCTAGAACATACAATATCTGTCTATCGCACCATGTTCTTACATCAAATTACTACTGTTGTGTAACCTGCAACAATCACTTATCATAAGACACGTTTGACTTTGGAGTGTGATATAGGTTACATCTCGCATTCTTTCTAGCTTGTACTACTAATTTGTTGAAATGGCACTTATGACGAGACAGTTTTAACTTGGTAGAGTGATATTCGTTGCATCTTTCATATGGTGTCTAGCTTTCATTGCTTCTAATTTGTTGAAATGCCTTCTCCTTAGTTTACACATCATAAGTTCTGAATATGCAATGGCACTAATGACGAGAGACCTCCAACTTGGTAGTGTGATGTTGTTTGCATCTTGCATATGATTTATTTCTTGTACTGATTCACATTTGTTTAAATGCCATTTATGATGAGACACTGTTAACTTGGCAGAGCGATATTTGTAGCATCTTTCATATGGTGTCTACCTTCCATTGCATTGCTTCTAATTTAGTGAAATGCCTTCTACTTAGTTTACACATCATAGTTCTGGTTATCTCTTCCGTCCTGTTTTTCGTACACATTACATCCTCCTATCATGTGGTTGTCTAACATCAAAGTTCAGTTCGTCTGTATCACGCATCAATTTGTTCTGAAGAACTAAATTGTTATTCGTTTTTCTTGTCGGCTTGACTTAACATGGCACAGAGAAAGAGGAAGAAACACATAATGGAAGGGAACGAGAACCGGAAGAATACTACAGATTCTGCTGGTACTGATGGTTCAATAGAAGGTCAAAGTCCAGTGGAAAATTCTAGAAACAGGGTATCCCATGCTACACGAGCTGCAGAAAAATCCAAACAGAAACAAATAGCTGCCACCAAACAAGTAGAGATAGCCCTAGTTCTTGCAACACCTTCCATAGTACTACAAGCTGCGCGAGTTACTCGTGCGTCAACTAAGCTAGCAGCACGTTCCCAAGCTCCCTTGCCACCTGACACTACTTCCCAAGCACTCTTGACACAAGATGAGTTGGCAAGATCAGATGAACCTTGTGAGCTTCAACAGCAAGAAGGTAGTTGCTGGAGTCAAGCTACAGTTGCATGCTTCTTTATATGTAGTCTCATAGTTTGATGTATACTAACACTTCCTATGTTCATTGTTGCACTATCACCTAGGCACAAGAGGAAACAAACATCAGGGATAATGCTCAATAGGTTAACTAAATGTAGAGGAGGTAGAATGGAGATCCATTTTGAGGCAGGTTTAAAAAGGCCACGTGATGCTACAGAGTCAGCTAAGTTAGTATCAGAGGCAGCGGTTGCCGTTAGGTGTCATGTACGTATCCTCCCAACATGGATTCAGTACAGGAATGAAAAAGAAGAAACCCAGTTCAACACCTTCGTCGACCATTTATCTATAAGTATGGTTATGTATTGAAACTAGTAATATCGTCTTGCTCTGTCCCATACTTTCTAGGTTGCTGATAATGAGACTCCCATAATTTTCAACAAATGAGGTTCAAGTTGGATAGCCAAGATGATGCCACCAGACAAGCTTGCACCCATATTTTCAAGTCTGCTCGGCAACAGTATCAATATAAATTGAGGAAAACTCACTTTGAAGGCAAGGCTAACAGTGAACTTTCCCAAACATCCCCAGTGGAAAATATATCGGATGAAGACTGGAGGGGCCTCGTTAAACACTGGTCTGATCTGAAGAATCATGTACATTATATATATATATGTGATCAGATCACATGTTGAATTCCTATTTATGCATGTGCCATACAATTCTATCTTTTTGTAGGTGAACTGTTCAAAGAACAAGGCCAACCATACGAAAGTGAAATTCCAACATATGACAGGATCTCGTAGCTATATTGCACACCGCGAGGCTCTTGTAATTAGCTGTTGTTTCACTCTTTTCGCTGTACCATATTATCAGATCTATATTGACTTGTTCCAAATGCAGTGGAAAGCCCGCAAGGACCAAAAAGCACCTGAACCAAATGCCGTGGAAATCTTCCAGGACTGTCACACCAGCAAGAAGAAGGGCATGACCACACCAGTCAAAGCCGCTGTTGTAAGTCCTTAATCCTCATGCCTTTTAACTACTACTTACTCTGACTTATGCCTTGAACTGCATGGTTTGCAGCCAATGTCTATTATTCTTTTCAATTTTATACACACCTTACAAGGTTTAAAAGAGAGGAGTGATGTTCCTTTGATGTTGACCTGTAATCTAGTTTTGTGCTGGACTTGCCCACACCACGTTACAATTGCCTGTTTGTCTGTTCTTAGTTGTTTTGTGATATGAATGATGTCATACTATGCTTACCGTATTATAAACTTCGTCTCTTTATCCTTAGCCCTGAATACAATGTGAAGAAATAGACAATACATTAGCGATGGTACATGGTCATATGTTTGGAACCTGGTTTTATTATGTACTTTGCAATAAAATAAAACTAATATTTTACATGGGTTCACCAGAATAAGTTCTGTATATAGACCAAAGTTATTTTGTTTAGTTTTGCTGCCTCCTTAATATCTTCTGTTCTGGTACTACTAATGTAAAACCTCAACTTTTCAGTGAGCTATGGAAAAAATTGTGGAATCGCCACCTTCTGAAGGTGGCGAGGCAACTATAACCGCAATGTTAGCTCTTGCTGCAGTATGTCAGTACTTGTCCACCAACAGTGCCAAAAGCACGTTCCTGCGTAATATTGGGTTGGTTGTTAAGGCAAACTCGTCCAAACTGCCTCATGATCAAGATATGCAAGCTCAAAACAATGTTGTATCTGTGAAACAAGGAGAGACATTGTTCGATGTTGTCAAGATATACATGGTTTTGAAACCAGACTATCAGACATTTGCTATGTTGTTCAGGAGCCTAGGAGAACTGAAGGCGAAGGTTATGGTACTCCATCAGACAATACAACATGAAAACGTAATAGTCAGGTCAAACGAACTGAGCTTCTGAACTTCTGGTGGTGCATTTATCTGCTAGACTACTAACTTTTATGCCAACCTTCCTTTTGTTTTATAGTTTTAATTTGTTTTGGTGCGATACAAAATTTGTTCTTAACATGCAGCCACCAGCTGAAGAAAACAGCAAGCCATTTTTGTATAGTGTAGGGTGTTCCCTATATTTGCACTGGTGGCGAACTTTGATGCCCACCGGCTGTAGTTAACAAGGGCCTCCTATGGGCCATAGAAACAATGGGCCTTCGAAGGGCCGTAGAAATAATGGGCCTTCTACGCGGTGTAGAAACAATGGGCCTTATACGGGCCATATACACAATGGTCCTTCTACGGGCCGTAACATCAATGGGCCTTCTACCGGCCGTATGATCGGTTGGCCAAACATGGGCCAATAATAGACCACATTATGGACGTAAATGGGCTAGAGTTGAAATCGTCCGTTCATGGGCTGACCATAACGGGCCGTCGTTAATCGGCCATATTTGATGACGCTGTGAAAACGGCCCAACTTATTAACGGGCCACAAATGGGCCGACTGTAACCACGGGCTGAATTTGGCCCACAAGCAAAAAATGATAGTAACAGGCCCTAAGTCAACGAATGTTGGAAATGAGCCCAAGAATAAACGGGCCCTGAGAAGGCCAAAAGATAACATGGGCCGTTAATAGGTATAAAGTGATACATTGTTCATTACGGGCCAGTTTCACCACGTGTCGTTAATGGGTATAAAGTGATACACTGTTCATTACGGGACAGTTTTACCACGGGCCAAAAGACATCATGGGCCATACATGGGCCGAAAGTTAAAACCGGTTGGAATTATATTGGACGGCCCAAATGACGCTACTGGGCCTAATTCAGATAGGCCGTAAACAGGCCCTGGGTTAGCGGGCTGTAAATGGGCTATATGCGAACATGCCGTTAACAGGCTTGCCGTGGGCCTGCCCGCCACCTTTTGACCAAGTCAAACGGACCGACCTTTTCATAGGAATGGGTCTTTGTTGGGCCGTGTGTAACACCCTCGATGCGACTATATCTCCCACGTGTCGAGGCACGACTTAGAGGCATAATCGCATTGAAGGCATATGTCGCAAGTTAGGCAATCTTCAAAACATCCCATGTAATATAAATCATAAAGGGGAGATAACATAGTTGGCTTACACTCGCCATGTCAATCAAGTACATAAATAACATTACATCATCCAAACACTCATGGCCCGACTACGGCGCCAAAATAGAAGATAACCCAACAAGCAACACGGTCCCGATCACCCCCAACTGGGCTCCACTACTGATCATCAGGAAAGGACACATAGTAACGTTGAGAGTCTTCGTCGAACTCCCACTTGAGCTCAAGCACGTCACCTGGAGCGGAATCATCAGGCCCTGCATCTGGTGTAATAGTAATCTGTGAGCCACAGGGACTCAGCAATCTCGCACCCTCGCGATCAAGACTATTTAAGCTTATAGGTAACGCAAGGTAAATATATATGTGGAGCTGCAGCAAGCGACTAGCAAAATATGGTGGCTAACTTATTCGCAAAAGAGAGCGAGAAGAGGAGGCAAAGCGCGAGCGAGAAACTAGAGAGCAACCTGCGCAAAAATTACTCCAACACCGTGTCCACTTCCCGGACTCCACCGAGAAGAGGCCATCACGGTAACACACTTAGTTGATTCATTTTAATTAAGTTAAGGTTCAAGTTATCTACAACCGGACATTAACAAATTCCCATCTACCCATAACCACGGGCACGGCTTTCGAAATTTCAAATCCCTGCAGGGGAGTCCCAACTTAGCCCATGACAAGCTCTCACAGTCAACGAAGGAATAGACCTCCTCCCAAGACGTTCCGATCAGACTCGGTATCTCGGTTATTCAAGACACTTCGACAGGTTAAAACAAGACCAGCAACAACGCCCGAATGTGCCGACAAATCCCGATAGGAGCTGCACATATCTCGTTCTCAGGGCACACTCAGATGAGACTAGCTACGAGTAAAACCAACCCTCAAGTTTCCCCGAGGTGGCCCCGCAGGCAGCTCAGTTCGGACCAACACTCAGAGGAGCACTGGCCCGGGGGGGGGGGTTTAAATAAGATGACCCTCGGGCTCCGGAAACCCAAGAGAAAAAGAGGCTAGGTGGCAAATGGTAAAACCAAGGTTGGGCATTGCTGGAAAAGCTTTTATCAAGGCGAACTATTAAGGGGTTCCCATTATAACCCAACCGCGTAAGGAACGCAAAAATCCAGGAACATAACACCGATATGACGGAAACTAGGGCGGCAAGAGTGGAACAAAACACTAGGCGAGAGGCCGAGCCTTCCACCCTTTACCAAGTATATAGATGCATTAAGATAACAAGATAATATAGTGATATCCCAACAAGTAAATAAATGTTCCAACAAGGAACGGCCTCCAATCTTCACCTGCAACTAGCAATGCTATAAGAGGGGCTAAGCAAAGCGGTAACATAGCCAATCAACGGTTTGCTAGGACATGGTGGGTTAGAGGTTTCACATGGCAAAGATAGTAGTGATTTCGAGGGTATGATCATCTTACCTGCACAGTTGTCAGAGTTGACTGGATCCTCGAAAGCAAACTCAACGGGCTCCTCGTTAGCGAACTCGTCTCCCGTCTCTACCCAAACAAGACAAACAAGCAACAAGGACACAAATCAACCACGTGCAACTCAAACAACATCATGAAAAGATGGTATGCTATGCGGAATGCATATGCAAGATGTGACAGGGAATGCATGAACCTAGCCTCAACTTGGAAATCCAAATGTGCCACTGGAAAGATGAGATGAAATCGCTTGAAAACGATATAAAGAATGCCGGAATCGGAGTTACGGTTTGGAAATGGCAAGCAATTCAAATATCACACCGGTCTGCGATTTACAGCAAGTAGCCATCTAAATGCAATGAGATGAACATGCTACAGCACCCAAACATGACAACAAAATACATGGCAGGGAGGCATTCATGATTCTTAACAAAAGTCTAGCACTGAGCTACGGACAATTCATCCATTAACAGGTTCAAAAAAGCATGGCAAAAATGCATATGGTAAACAGATCTCAGACTTAGTGAAATCAACACTTGTCTGGAATTTCAGATCAGATAGCACTCTTCGGAGCAACAAAACTACATGCTAGAGGACCTGAACATGGCAAAGTAAAGCATGGCATGGAGCTACTCAAAGAGCTTAACAAAAGTCCCTTAGTGACCTTGAGCCAAAAGGGATCATAAAATACAATTGCAAGCATGTGAACATGGCAAAAACATAATCAGTTTTCAGACTTACTGAAAACTGGCACATGCTGAAAACAGATCTCAAGTAGGCATGTTTACGAGCTCGATGCACTCACTACAGAGCAAGTCATGATAAGCTAAGCATACATACATCAAGAATACATAAAATGCAAGCTAGACATGGCAAGAACAATAGCATAGAATGCACGTATCAGCTACAACATCATCGGCAAAATTGCAAACAAGTTGACAATCTGCCCAGATTCACAAAGTAGCAAAAGTAGAGCTCGATTGACTCAAGCTAGGTTGCTCCATAATTGCAAACAAAGACATGGATGGATAGAGAACTACAATATTAGCAAAACATCCTTACTGATCATCCTCAAAAGAGGCACGGATCACTAGGAAACAACATGAACATATGGCATCATGAGATAAACAGCTCAAGGACTTAGTGGAATTGCTAAGTCCCTGAAATCAGAATTACCGAGTGCACCACTTTGCAAGCTTGTGCTAGTCACCACACACATCAAAAAATACATGGGTTGCACCTATGGAAAGATGGCAAAACCCTTAACAAAACATATGTAGCACTCATGGGCATATCATGCACACATTAATCATGGCAAAAAATGACAAAAGGCTAAATGGAGTAGCAGATCTGACAAATATCTCAAGTAGCCCTCTTCTAACAGCATTTCTGGCATCAAGATGAACTCAAATGAAAATGATGCAATGGAACGAAACGATGTACTCTCTGAGATGAACATTTTGATATGCTATATGCATGAATCGGAGCTACGGATGCAAAGTTACGAGGCTATGAACAGGGGCACTTGAAACTGAAAAACACGGGGACTTGGTAGAATTTGACCTTCGGATCTAGTGTTTGATGGCACGCAGACCGAGGCGGCGGCGGTCTCACCGGAGAAGGGCAGGGCGGCGACGGGAGCTCACCGGTGACCCGGATCCGGCTGCGGGATGGCGGGGTGCGGCGCGGCAGGCGCGGTGGGGAGGCGCGGCGGGGCCATAGCAGCGCTCGTCGGCGGCGGGAGGCGCGGCGGCGCGGAGAGGATCGGCGGCGGGGGCGCGCGGGGGCTTGGCTCGGGCTCGCCCGGGACGACGGCGGGACAGGTGGCGGGGCGCCACGTGGCAGCCTGCCACTGGTGCGGGCGGCAGCGGGAATTCGTCCGCCCGGGGCGGACGTGTCCGGCGGCGGCGAGAGGAAGATTTTAGGGTTTGAGAGAGAGGAGATCCGCGAATTTCGGGAGGTGACTTTAAATAGAGGTAGGGGGAGCTAGGAGAGTCCAAATGAGGTGCGGTTTTCGGCCACACGATCGTGATCGAACGCTCTAGATGATAGAGGGTTTTGGTGGGTTTTGGGCCAAATTGGAGGGGTGTTGGGCTGCAACACACACGAGGCCTTTTTGGTCCCTCGGTTAACCGTTGGAGTATCAAACGAAGTCCAAATGGCACGAAACTTGACAGGCGGTCTACCGGTAGTAAACCAAGGTCGCATGGCAAGTCTCGGTCCAATCCGGAAATGTTTAATCCCCACACACGAAAGAAAGGTAGAATTGATCACCGGAGGAGAACGAAGCGCCGGAATGCAAAACGGACAACGGGGAAAATGCTCGAATGCATGAGACAGACACGTATGCAAATGCAATGCACATGATGACATGATATGAGATGCATGACAATGATAACAACACACGGAGACAAAGACCCAAACCCGAGAAAATAAAATAACTTAACGCCGAAACGGCAAGAGTTGGAGTACAAATTGGGAAAGTTACATCTGGGGTGTTACACCGTGCCACGTGTCAACGTATCATAGGCGCTTTGGGTCCAATGAGTGGATGACATCTGTCCCAATGGTGAGCTGACACGTGTTTCCTCCAGCCAATGATGATTTTAGACATGGAAAATCCCCATTGGTCGGGGCTGTTAACGGGTTATTGGATCCAAAACCGAACCCGATAGCTTAACGGCATTCCGTTACGATGGATGCCACGTGTCGGTCTCCCTTGACGAAAGCACTTCTGTGACGCGTGATTTATCGTCATGGAAGTGGACACTTCCGTGATGATAATTTTGGTAATGTCATGGAACACTTCTACGACAGCACAGGTATGACTATCTTGATTCTATCATAAAATAGTCATGGATGTACATGCATGATAGAAAACGTGACCTACTGTAACAAACACGTATCATCACAGAAGTGTATTTTTTTGTAGTGCACCTTCACGCCTTCTGGGCTGGCCTGATTCCCCCTTTCTCCGCCTTCTTCAACGCCGTGCTCTCCCACTACCAAATCAATAAGTTGAATCTGGATCCCAGTCCATCATCCTTCTCACCTTCTTCGCCTTTGTCTGCGAGGCCATGGCAGGCATCGCTCCCTCCGTGGCCTTACTTCACCACTTCTTCTCGTTGCATCAGACTGACCCTTGGCAGCGCTCCGGATGCTTGAGCTTCCAGGCCGTGGATGCGACCGCCAGTGCAGGGGTTGACTTCGAGCTTTCATCGTCTGTGAGCGGGTTTCGGAGGCAGTGGGTGTTCGTGGACGTCGGCGTGCGTAGCCCCCTGCTCTTGCTCCCGATGGCACCAGCTGCTCCCAGCTCGGGCTGGGGGCACGAGAAGCTCACTGACCCACGTCTTGCCCATGTTTAGCGCCAGCTGACAAGGCTCAAGGACCTCGGCATGACGGCGCCCATGGTAGTGATGGAGTTCATCTGGCACCGCATTGCTCCGCTCCAGCGCCATTCTCGTTCAATGTGGACCTTCTCCGGCAGTAAGGACTGCATGAGGCTTCACGAACCCGGGCTTCCTCTTGAGGCACAACATACTGTGCTTGAGCTCCTGACGGGTGACCCATCACCAGCCGATATGCCAAAGGAGGGCTGCCTCTTGTACTAGTGCTCGAACATGGTGGCATTCACGAGGTAGATGCCCCCCTTCGACGAATGAGGGCTTCGCCTGGCCGGCCTCGAAGGGCCTCGCGAGAGCCCCGTCTTCGTGGCCCCTTTGGTCGCCACCTGCGTGGTGCCCACCCCAAAAGTGGGCGCAGGGGGGCGGTCACCGTTGAACACCGGCAGCGCGGCCACTAAGGAACTGGCGCCACTTGGGGCTCCAGGATCGTCGTTAGCTGGGGCTCGAGAGGGCTGTCCTGAGGAAGAAGCAGTGGGGGCAATGTAGTCCGACACTCCTGAGGTCAAAGCCCCCGAAGATCCGACGAGCCACCATGAGGCGGGGACTGAGGACTCCGCGCGGGCTAGTGCTCCTGAGGTCGCCTCCTCAGGAGCCACACCAGGCACACCCGGCACAGGAGACCGCATCCAGGGTTTCGACCGGCTCCGTCGAACTTCAAAGCGCTCCGCAAGAGGAAGGGGTCTTCAAGCTGCAGTGGTGACACCTTCTTCCCATTGAAGCAGAGGAAGTACATTGCCATAGACGAGTGAGTACCTTATCTTCGTAATTTCTTGAGTGCGGCTTCTCCTCCTGACCATAGTGACTCAGGACCCCTTCTGCCAGGGCGACAAAGTCTCCTGAGAAGCGACCTCTGCCTGCTACAGGCCCTTCGCTGAACTTGAGCGCCCCGTGTCGGCCTGCCGCGCATGGCACGAGGCCTGCTAAGGAGGCGGACGTGCTGGCCTCGCGTCTCGACCCTACGCTCTTGTCCTTCCTCCTTTGAGGTCCTGCCTGGGGCGCGGAGAGCGTGCCGTGGGCCCCACCTTTAGTCATTGCCAGTGGCTGGACAACCTCGGTGCTGGCCTCATCTTTGAGCGAAGAGGCCCCGCCCCACCGGTCCTCCACCGAGGTCAGAAGGGCGGCCGGAATGGTGCCGGCCCCCAGCCCTCTACTGGGAGCAAGCGAGCCGCTTCCAACTTCTTCGACGACCCCTGGCGTGGAGGACGGTCCTGGCCGCGCGTTTGAACTTGCGCGCCAGCGTGGTGCCATCCGTCATGAGCTCTTCTGGGAGGTGATGGGTGCACTGAGACGGCTCGGGGAAGAGATCGTGGATGTTGACACCCGTCTTGAGACCGAAGGACTTTGGCTGGCGGGCGAGTGGGACTAGCTGAGGGTGGCCATCGACCTCGGGCGTCTCCAGCGCGACGGTGCCATCATGCTGGCTGAGGCATCCCTTGCTACCTCGCGCAAAGCCAGCGCCCGAGCATTGGAGGAGGCGAGGGAGGCTGACCGCCACTGTGAGGCCGCAGAGACACGTGAAGGGGGGATCCGAGCTCTGAACGCCTCCCTGGAGCACCAGGTCAGGCGTGCAGGCTGTCTTGGCGTCAATGAAGGGGTTGCCTTCTAAAGAGGAAGAGATCTTCAAGCACGAGGAGGCGCTGATGCTAGAGGCCATGGAGCGTAGCCTCGAGCTTGAGCGATTGGAGACGAGGGAGCGCCAGGTCACCCAGGCAGAGGACGCCGCCAGTGCGAGTGAGGCGAGGATCCAGGAGGAAGTCAACCATAGGGTGGTAGAGGATCGTGTGGACCTCGTCAAAAGATACGACCTGAAGCCAAAGCTCGTGGGAGCCGAAGCCGAGGAAAGAACCACCGCCCTCAGGTCAAGGCTGGAGGAAGCGGAGCAACGCGAGAAGGCCGCTGTGGCGGCCCTGATCTCCGTCCAGGACGAATTGGCCTCCGCCCGTGCCGAACTGCTCCCGCTTCAGTAGCGGGTTACTGATGCTGAGTCCCTCGCACAGCATAGCAGGGAGGAAGCACTCCGCCGGCAGACGTTGTAGCGCGAGCACTCTCCCATGCTCCGGGACCTTAGAGCGAGGGCCAACCAGGTGCTGGGCGCCATCTGTGATGAACACGCCCCTCATCATCACGCGGAACACTACGCCAGCCACCTCCGCTTCTTCACCGACATCGTGACATGCCTGGGGGACCGAGCTGAGAGGGCTCGCGAGATTGTCGAAGAGAGGAGCCGAGGCTCCTTGGGCGCGCGTTCTCCTACATTTTCAGCCATCTCCAGAACATCGATCCCAATTTTGACTTCAACGCCGCCATGGCCCCAGTGCCTGGGGCCATCCAAGACAACCTGGCATGCTGGGTGGACGATAATGTGGATGCTCTGGTCAAGGCCTTCGCTTCTGAGGATGACGGGGTGGTGGTGGTGGCGGACTAAGGCGACGTGGTCAATGATGGTGAAGACGATGCCATCGACAGTGTTGGCAGCATATCTAGGAGTGATTCGGAAGACGCTGCGAGCGACATGTCCAATTGAGCCCGCACTCCTTTTGCTTTGAACCTGCACGCAAAAGCTCGGGAATGGCCCCTCAAGGTGTAAGAACATTTTTGGGAGGGGGAGCCCCTCATGTAATCAGACTTGAAATGTGCTTTTGCGAGCCCCCGAGCTCCTCCGCGGCTTACTGTAGTAACTTACCTCAATCTAGGCTAGCCTTGAGCTGGTTTTGCAGTTGCCAATGTGCATTCCTCCTGAGGAGAGTTCTTTGTGGGCTCCCGAGGGGAGTCCTTCACGGGCTCGCGAGGTTTCCGGCTTTTGAAGAGCCTAGCAGCCCCGCCCGAGAGGGCCTCGCGAGAAACGAGCGACAGACTGCGGCGGGTCATGCGCACAGCGCGCACATACTACGCCCAGGCCCCACTCGCGAGGTGCTTGTAGGAAAAGGGGTAGCAGGCACGAGCCTCGAAGCAAGGCACCGAACCAAAAAACTCAAAAAATCAACATGAACAAGAGAAGACGCCCCCCCCCCCGCGCTTGCAAATGAAAATGCGACTTCGAGTTCAAATCCAAAAGGCGGTAAGTCGAGCTACAAAAAAGGGGTTGAAAGCAAATGCCCGCATCCGGCACCTAGCTAGTCTTCTTGTATTCCCACTAGCGCGGAGCTAAGTGCTTTCAGTGGCTATGAGCATAGTCATTGGGGGACAGTGTCGATGGCCATCACGGAGCATTGTGCTTCCCCTAGGACATGGGTGGGATCCCCCGAGGCCCGAGGGTGGTACTTCGGAGACTCCAAGGCGTGTACAACTCCACTCATTATTACGTGAGAGTGTCACAAGGGGAGACCTTCACAGGCGCGAGCCTTACTTCATATCGCCAGGCGAGGGCCCCGCCTTGCGCCACCCTCGACCACCATTGGAGCGTCCGGAAACCAGGACGAGACCAAGGGGCAAAGAGGATGCTAGCGGCGCCCCCGGCGACCACGGGTCCTCCGCCGGGGGGGAGGCTCACTGGTGCTTCCCCCGGCATAGGGCCTACCTCCGTGCAACATCTTGCTCCATTTGACGCTAGGGAGGGCCTGGCTACAGCCTCTCCCACGCAGCCCCCAGAGCGTCGCTCCTACGGCTGGTTGGGCCACTGTCTCGAGGTCTCTAACTGGAGCTGCAGCCTGGTTCTCCTGCTGTTCGGGGTTAGCGTAAGCTTGCATTGGAGATATTGACCATACCCCACTGTCGTCGCTGAAGGGGTCGGCAAAGCCTCCGGGCGGCTCAGGGAAGCCATGTGCTTCTGGCCCTCTAGCCGCCCAGCCTGGTCCAGGGAACGGATTGGGGCCTTCCACCAGCAAGTATTTCGGGTTCACCATGCGGGGCACATAGGCGTCCGTGGCCGCCTCACCAGAGCTGCCGCCCAGGTACCCCGCGCCTCCTGCCACAAGTTGAGGCGCTTGGCCCTGGTGGCTGTCGTGTGGCATCCTGGCGCGTCCCTGCGGTGAGCCGTTGGTGCTTGTTCCTCCTAGCGATGGTGTGGCCGCGGCCGGAAGGCTCGTGCCAGGTCTAGCGCCGGTGCCGTCAGGTCGCCCTGACGACCAGGGGGGTACGTGGACTTGCCCGGGCCTCGCACGCGCTTCCGCCATGACCTGGGATGTTGCTACGTCTTGAGCTTGCGTTGGTTTTCCCCGAACAGGAAAGGATGGTGCGGCAGAGTAGCGTAAGTATTTCCCTCAGTTTTTGAGAACCAAGGTATCAATCCAGTAGGAGCCCACGCTCAAGTCCCTCGTACCTGCACAAAGTGATAGCTACCCGCAACCAACGCGATTAGGGGTTGTCAAGCCCTTCACAGTCACTTATGAGAGTGAGATCTGATAGATAGAATATTTTTGGTATTTTTGATATAAAGATGCAAAGTAAAAAGTAAAAGCAAAGTAAATAGCAAAACAATATAAAAGTGATGGAGATTGATATGATGAGAATAGACCCGGGGGCCATAGGTTTCACTAGTGGCTTCTCTCGAGAGCATAAGTTTTCTACGGTGGGTGAACAAATTACTGTTGAGCAATTGACAGAATTGAGCATAGTTATGAGAATATCTAGGCATGATCATGTATATAGGCATCACGTCTGTGACAAGTAGATCGAAACGATTCTGCATCTACTACTATTACTCCACTCATCGACCGCTATCCAGCATGCATCTATAGTATTAAGTTAAAAACAGAGTAACGCTTTAAGCAAGATGACATGACGTAGAGAGATAAATTCATGCAATATGAAATAAACCCCATCTTGTTATCCTCGATGGCAATGATACAATACGTGTCTTGCTGCCCCTTCTGTCACTGGGAAAGAACACCGCAAGATCGAACCCAAAGCTAAGCACTTCTCCCATGGCAAGAACTACCAATATAGTTGGCCAAACCAAATGGATAATTCGAAGAGACTTGCAAAGATAGCCAATCATACATAAAAGAATTCAAAGAAGATTCAAATATTGTTCATAGATAGACTTGATCATAAACCCACAATTCATCGGTCTCAACAAACACATCGCAAAATAAGAAGATTACATCGAATAGATCTCCACCAGAGAGGGGGAGAACATTGTATTGAGATCCAAAAAGAGAGAAGAAGCCATCTAGCTACTAACTATGGACCGAAAGGTCTGAGGTAAACTACTCACACTTCATCGGAGGGGCTATGATGATGTAGAAGCCCTCCGTGATGACGTCCCGCTCTGGCGGAGCTCTGGAATAGGCCCCAAGATGGGATCTCGTGGATACAGAAAGTTGCGGCGGTGGAATTAGGTTTTTGGCTCCTATTCTAATCGTTTGGGGGTACGTGGATATATATAGGACGAAGGAGTACGTCGGTGGAGCACTGAGGGGCCCACGAGGCAGGGGGCGCGCCCTAGGGGGGTGGGCGCACCCCCCACCCTCGTGACCGCCTCTTTGACTCCTTGGAGTAGGGTCCAAGTCTCCTAGATCATGTTCGGTGAGAAAATCACGTTCCCGAAGGTTTTATTCCGTTTGGACTCTGTTTGATATTCTGTTTCTGTAAGTGCATCTAGTGCCACCCCTAGTTGGTTTTCGAGTATTGACGACAAACCTAGTTGAGGGACTAATGTGTTTGTGAGAATTGCAGGATAAGATAGGTAGAAGTCCCTCATTGATTTGGTTTTCCTACCAGAGATGACCCCTAAAAATGTATGAAGACATTGAAGTCAAAGGTGGTATGTGAAGACATTCACCTTTAAGACTATGACAAGAGAAGACATCGCATGAAGACTATGGAGCACGAAGACTTAGATCTTTCATAGTTCTTTTTCTTCTTTGTTGAGTCATAGGAACCACCGTACTATTAAGTGGGGTCCAAGAAAACCAGTCAGAATGACTGAAGTGATGCTTAACCAAAATCCTATGTCTTCGAGTGAAGACTATGAGAGCGAATCTTGTTCAGAGTTGGACAAGCCAGCTTTGCTTGTAGCCCCAGTAAAGTTGACGTGTATGTTTGAAATCTGACCGTTGGAACACGTGTCCATTCCTTAGTGACCCAGGGTCATTTCAGACAAATCAGGTCGGGTTGCCTAGTGGCTATAAATAGCCCACCTCCTACAACCATAAACGGTTGGCTGCTCAGAGTTAAAGTACGGCTTTTGTCGTTTGAGAGCAACCCACCTTGAAGCCTTTGAGAGAGAATTCCTTGAGAGGATAAATCCCTAACCACCCAGAGCCAAAGAGTGTTAGGCATCACTTAAGTCTTCTTGTCTGTGTGATCTGAAGACTTATTACACTTGAGGACTGTGAATCCTCCAGCCGGTTAGGCGTCACATTTTGAGCATCCAAGAGTCATTGTGGATCACCGGTGAACGAAGTCTGTGAAGGTTTGGAAGTTTACCTTGAAGACTTACCAGAGTGATTGGGCGAGGTCTGTGTGACGTTAGCTCAAGGGGAATATGGTGAGGACTAAGTGTTCTGAGCTGCACGCTCAAGACTAAGTGTCCGGGACTAAGTGTCCTCAGGTTTAAATACCTATCCTCCCTAATCAGACATACAACTGTCACAACAGTTGGAACTAGTCTACCAAACCTTTATCTTCATCACGCACACTGGTTCTATCCTTCTCATCTCTTTATTTACAGTTGGCTCTTGTAAAGTCAGAGCCTATTTGCTTTATCTATTTGTCTTCACTGTGTACCTGATCCTTACTGCCTAGCTACTATTAGTCATTGTGGTTTCACTTCATTGAATGCTTAACAATTGTCTGTCTAGTGTAGTCTACCTTCCGCTGCATGGAAATAGGTTCATTTCTATCATTTGTCTTCGAAACTTCCATGTTTTGAAGACTTTCATAAAAAACTCCTATTCACCCCCCTCTAGTCGATATAACACACTTTCAATTGGTATCAGAGCAAGGTACTCCCTTGTTCTGTCTGATTTTGGTTTAACCGCCTGGAGTTTTAGTTATGTCGACCACAGGTATGAAGATTGTGTTATGCCCCATCTTTGACGGTCACGAGTATCCCAAGTGGAAGGCCATGATGAAGAAGCGCCTCATGGCAACAAACAGTGAGCTGTGGACCATCACTGAGATTGGTCTGACCGATCTGTGCAAGATGGCGGAAGCTGATGACATTCGTAAGTACACTCATCTCAACCTCACGGCGAAGGACATCATCTGCTCCTGTCTATCTCAAAATCAGTTTAGGAATGTCATGCATCTCGATCATGCAAAGCTCATCTGGGACCGTCTCTCTGAGGTCTATGAGGGTCATCGAACTCGTCACGATCCTCGGTTCGAGGACTTTAAGGAGTCACTCAAAGCGATGACATTCAAACCAGAATCATCATCTTCTGCATCATGCCTTATGGCAAATGATGCTAAGATAATTGAATGCTATCTATCTGAATCCAGTGGTGATGAATCTGGTGATGAATTTGGACCCAGCTATGCAAAACTTGCTTCCCTTGTCACTAAACAACAGAAAGCTATGGAACATATTCAAAAACTGTTAGACAAAAGCGATGACCTGTTGGACGCTGAAATGACTCGATCTCAGTCCTTAATTGAAGACATAAAAAAATCTTCATATTAAGTATGAGGAACTTGAAAGTCGTCATGAAACGCTCTCAACAACTCATGAAGAACTCGATATATTGAGAGCGACTCATGAAAATCTTCAAAAGGAAAACGAGTCACTTCGCGCCGAACAGATCAGTTCAGCTCAGGAAGGATTTGAACCACCATGTCTTAAATGCCTTGAGCGTGATAACTCTACTTCTGTTGCTAATTGTTCTACTGCTGCTACTATTGCAATATCTTCAACTGTTGATGTGGAAACTAACCCCTCTGCTGAAGACAACACTACTATTGCTGATGAGAATGCTAGGTTAAAGACACTTCTTGAAACATGGATGTACAAAAGTCTCAAAGGGCATCAGACACTATGTGATGTCCTCAAAAGGCAGATCCTGAACCGAAACCCTAGGAAAGAGGGTGGTGGGTTCGTAAGGAAAATGAATGCTGATGGCTCTTACTGGAAACCTGAGGAGTACCCCAAAACCACATGGGTTGCTGCAAAGGAACCTTCAGCAGATCCATCCACTCTATCTGGCTTCACTTGTGCTAACCCCATTGTTATTGATGAATCCTTTGATGCAAACTATAAATTATTTAAGAATCAGAACAGTGAAGTGTTTGCCAGGTATATTGGTACTAACTGCAGGAATGGACCGCCTATGAAGAAGATCTGGGTGCCGAAAAGGTGTTTGGAGAATCTTCCTGTGAATGTCATCATGACACCACAGGTGAAGAAGACAAACCCCAGACCACAGGCTTCATACGGTCCAAAGGCTTCATAAAGACAGAGGACTCACCTGAGTCACACTAACACAAATGTTTTGCAGGGAAGCCATACTCAGGCCTACGAATATAAGCGCAGTTCATCAAACCGCCATGTTCATAAGACCAAGAACTATTCTGCTTATTCTTATGAATACTATTGTCCACCTGCAAGACTTTTTGCTAGGGTTCCAAAGCCAAAGTTCTTTGATGCTGCACTTAGACTTATTGCTTCGAAGCCACCCCTGAAGATGTGGGTGGCTAAGAAAGCTTAACTCTCTTTTGCAGGGAAAGGTCTCCAGCCGAAGACCAAAATCATCTGACACTATTGCTGGGGACCTTAAACATCTTATAGGGCGCAAGATCAAATGCCCAAATGGTCTTACTATGTACTTTGTTTCTGAATCGCTTGCAACTTGCCCTATCAGTCCTAATCTCGATCTAAGCTTTAATAATCTACTGGTTCGTCAAATGTTTTTGCTTCACAATTCTCTTCGTGAAGCCTATCCCCCTAACTGCACTGTAGGGTACGACACAAGCTGCTTCAGAATGGATTATTGATAGTGGGTGTACAAATCACATGACTGGCAAGCGAAGACTTCTCATGGACTCAACTTTACATCCATCAGACAAAAGTCACATCACATTTGCTGACACTGGTAAAAGCAAGGTATTGGGCCTAGGTGGAGTTGCAATCTCAAAGGATCAACACATGGATAAATTCATGCTTGTTGAATCCCTTGGTTTCAACTTAATGTCTGTCTCAATGCTTTGTGATTTAAACATGATTGTGATGTTTGGAAACTATCGTTGCCTTGTACTAATGGAATCTGACGAGTCTCTAGTGTTTGAAGTGTATCGAAAAGATGATTTGTATGTTATAGATTTCTCAGCAGGACCACAACTTGCAGTATGTCTTCTAGCAAAAGCTTCTGAATGCTGGCTCTGGCATCGAAGGCTAGGGCATGCTGGCATGAGGAACCTCCACACCCTTGCAAGGAAGAAGCATGTCATAGGCATCGAGGGTGTCAAGTTCAAGAAGGATCACTTATGCGGTGCCTGTGAAGCAGGAAAGATGACGAGGGCCAAGCATCCCTCGAAGACAATCATGACAACGACTCAACCCTTCGAACTGCTACACATGGATCTTTTCGGTCCCATTCATTACTCAACTCTTACTACTACTGCTTGTCTCTATGGCTTTGTCATTGTTGATGATTATTCAAGATATAGTTTTGCATATAATCCTTTACAAGACTGAAGTGCAGGATGTCTTCAGACGCTTCGCCAATCGAGCAATGAACAACTATGGCGCCAAGATAAAGCACATCAGAAGTGACAATGGCACTGAATTCAAGAACACTGGCCTAGATACATATCTTGATACTTTGGGCATCACACATGAATTCTCAGCTCCGTACATGCCACAGCAGAATGGCGTCATCGAACGCAAGAACAGAACACTTATTGAGATGGCTCAGACGATGCTTGATGAATACAAGGCTCCAAGAAAATTCTGGCCTGAAGCCATTGACACTGCATGCCATATCATCAACAGTGTTTATCTTCACAAGCTTCTGAACAAGACATCCTATGAGCTCCTTACTGGCAAGAAGCCAAATGTCAGTTACTTCAGAGTATTTGGCGCCAAGTGCTGGATCAAGGATCCACATCACACTTCAAAATTTGCACCAAAAGCACATGAGGGTTTTATGCTTGGATATGGAAAGGATTCGCACTCCTACAGAGTCTTCAATCTCTTTCATTACAAAGTGGTTGAAACAGTGGATGTGTGGTTCGATGAAACTAACGGCTCACAAAGAGAGCACTTGCCAAATGTGCTAGATGAAGTTCCATCCAGTGAATCAAACAAACTTATGGGAACTGGAGAAATCATACCTTTTGAAGCTCAAGCTGAAGAAGAACTTATCATCTCCGCACCTGATCAACCTGAAGAAAATGCTCAGCCTGAAGACAATCCCTCTAACAATGACAATGATCAGCAAGAGCAAAATCTTCGTCCTGTACATCCTCGTGTTGCAAATGAAGTGCAGATTGAGAGAATAATCAATAGCATCAATGCACCAGGTCCACTCACTCATTCAAGGGCAACACAGCTAGCAAATTTCTGTGGGCACTTCGCATTCGTCTCAATAATAGAACCCAAGAAAGTTGAAGAAGCCTTCATGGAACCTGAATGGATTCAAGCTATGCAAGAAGAGCTTCAACAGTTTGAGCTGAATAATGTATGGGAACTGGTTAAGCGTCCTGATCCTCGGAAGCACAGTATAATAGGCACCAAATGGATATATCGCAACAAGCAAGATGAGCATGGTCAAGTTGTCAGAAACAAAGCTCGTCTCGTTGCTCAAGGATACACTCAAGTTGAAGGGATTGACTTCGATGAAACATTTTCTCCTGTGGCTAGACTTGAAGCCATACGCATACTGCTGGCCTATGCAAATCATCACAACATACTTCTATATCAAATGGATGTGAAGAGCGCTTTTCTCAATCTCAAGATTGAAGAAGAAGTGTATGTTGCACAACCGCCTAGCTTTGAAGATCCAAAACATCCTGACATGGTATACAAGCTCAACAAGGCACTTTATGGCCTCAAACAAGCCCCTCGGTCTTAGTATGACACATTCAAAGACTTCCTGAAGAGCAAAGGCTTCAAATCTGGTTCCCTCGACCCCACTCTCTTCACGAAGACATATGATGGCGATCTGTTTGTGTGCCAAATATATGTGGATGACATTATCTTCGGCTGCACCAATCAGAAATACAGTGAAGAGTTTGGATATATGATCCAAGAGCAATATTATATGTCCATGATGGGTGAGCTGAAGTTCTTCCTTGGTCTTCAAATATGTCAGCAACGCAATGGCATCTTTATATCTCAAGAGAAGTATCTCAAAGATTGCCTGAAGAAGTTTGGTATGCAAGACTCCAAAGGCTTCACGACGCCAATGCCAGCCAAACATCATCTGGGTTCCGACGACAATGGTAAAGAGTTAGATCAAAAGGTATACCGCTCCATGATTGGTTCTTTACTTTATCTATGTGCATCTAGGCCAGATATTATGCTTAGTGTTTGCATGTGTGCTCGATTCCAAGCGGCACCAAAGGAATCGCATCACTTAGCTGTGAAGCGAATTCTTCGATATTTGGCTTACACCTCAACTCTAGGATTATGGTATCCAAAGGGCTCAGAGTTTGATCTGGTTGGATTCTCGGATGCTGATTATGCTGGTGACAAGGTGGATCGTAAGTCTACATCAGGCACATGTCATTTTCTGGGACGATGACTTGTATGTTGGTTGTCAAAGAAGCAGAACTGTGTATCTCTCTCCACTGCTGAATCTGAATACATTGCTGCTAGATCTTGCTGCGCTCAGCTTCTGTGGATGACGCAAACACTCAAAGACTATGACATTCATCTGAAGCAAGTGCCACTCTACTGCGACAATGAAAGGGCCATCAAGATTGCCAACAACCCAGTTCAGCACTCGAAGACAAAGCACATTGAAATTCGTCATCACTTTCTTAGAGATCATGTTGTGAAGGAAGATATTGATATCATACACGTCAACACTGAAGAGCAATTGGCAGATATCTTCACCAAGACCTTGGATGAGAAGAGATTTTGCAAGTTACGGTGTGAGCTAAATATCTTGGAATCCTCAAATGTCCTGTGATCAGGCACACATCCTAACACTTATGCATATTGATGACTTAGATGTGCAACACACGAAGTAAAGTATATCTTCAATAAATGAAGACATACATTCTAAGTGTGAATACATTAATGTGTAATTTGACTTCGGAGCGCCACGATAATTGTGTGCCGTGTCTGGGTCTAATACTTCCTATACGGTGGGTAACGCCACCACAAAATTCGTCTATTTGAAGTGTTTTACCCATGGTGTTACATTTCCTGTGTCTTCACATTTGGTTTGGCTTCAATCTCAACATGTCTTCATGATTATCTTCATTATGTTGATCATATATATATACTAGTGTTCTGTCCTCTACAGCATTCACTTATAGCTATGTCTTCTTGTTGAATCTTTTGAACTAAGTGAATGTGATCGGACCCTAACCTCTCTATGCTTTCTATCTCAAACTCTATCTCTCTAAATCATATGCATTCTATTGAAACTGTCGAATATCTTCTCTGCGTCCTTGTCAGCAGAAGATACAGAGACAAACATCAAGTCCGTTTTCAATGCTAATTCCTTCACCTGAAACCCGGAGAAGTGGGAAGGACCAGCCAACAATCCAGGCGTGTGTGGGAATGTGGAACAACCTCCGATATGTTGCATGATGGCCACATGTTCTTCAGATGTGAATCTCCAGGGGCACCTGTGTAATAACATTGTGTCGTCCCTGTCCCTATAAATACACGCCTCACCACAGTCATTATCCTTTCTTCCACTCTCGCATGAACCCTAGCGCCACCGCTAGCCCTCGACGACGCCGGCGACGAAGCGCTTAGCTGCAGCGACCTCACCGACGCCGTCTTCACACCAGCCGCGGACATCGTCTTCTCCGCCGTCGCCGTAGGTGTCCTCCGTCGCCAAGTTAGGGCACGGACAATCGAACTGCTCGGCCTCCTCTTCCACTCCGTCTAGCAGTTCCTTGTGTGGTAAATAAAACTTCCTTTTTACGGCCCCTTTGATCCTATAGATTCGTCACTTTCTACCACAAGCAGTTTCTGTTCACACAAGTTGGATCTATCTCATACTGCATCTCATAATATGCCTAGTATGTTCACTTATGCTTCACAAAGTAGTTAGATTCCTCACTTGTACTGATCCGTGGATTTGTAGAAATCTGGAACCAACTCCTTATCTATGAGTGAATGTCTTCGCACAATGAGGTCAATGCCTTCTAAACTGATTTATCTTCAAAATCTTCTGAGAATGCATATGACCTCTTCCTCTTCCCTTGCAGCTTAATGTTGTCACAGGTATATGTCCATGGGAGAATCCCTTGGTTCTCATAGTCTGCATTCATTTGCAGAATTCTTACAGCATCATATAAATTCTCCCGAAGCCAGTTCCTGTTTGTCCAGCAAGCGAAAGCCCTTGAATCCTTTGAACGTATTGAAGCCTTCCAGTTTAAAGTTCATGGCTACAGAGAAATCAGCAAGGAAGGGTGGCAGAAAGCGTCGAGGTGAAACATCAAGAGATCTGCCCGATGACCTCTCAGAACTGTACAAGACAGATCCAGAAGAGGACTACAATCAGTGCAAGACACGAATCCAATGGATTCGACGATATTGGGCAGAACAGTGGTTCAAGTATAGGTTTGTGACAAAGGAATATGCTGAGAAGAATGCCATCAAGCGACCATGGGGAGACATCCTATACAGAAATCTTCAACCCAGGTCCAGAGATGAAGCCATTGAACAAGGCTTCTATCCCTGCATGGTCCATGGACCACAGCCTGTGGATGCTGACCCATCTTCATTGCTATGGTGTCGTGACGACAATCTGTTCAAGCGCAACTTCTAGTTTGCCCAGAATTCGGCAAAGCAGAACAAGAAGTCATTGGGACTAGACTTCAACCCTGGTCCCTCTGCTCCCCGTGCTGACGGCACACGTGATGCAGAACCCAATGTCATCGGTCCGTTCTACAACCTGGATGGCCTCATCACTCACATCTTAGTTCAAGGTGCCAAAGTGGATCATTCTGATGATGATGCTGACACTGATGAAGCCCCAGCTCCTACTCCAAAGCCGCAGCAGCCAAAGTAGCCTAAAGCTTCATAGCTTGCCTCAACACCAAAAATCTCACGGGCGAAGCCACTGGCTACTGCACCTCCTGAAGACAGTGTGCAGTCTGAAGATCTGTCACGCATCTCCAAGCCCCCAAGAGTCAAGATGCCTCTGCTACACACCAGCCAAGAACTGACTGGTGCTGCTATTCTGCGCAACGATGCCATTGATCTGTCCAGTGATGAAGATCTTGCAGATGGCGCTCTTGAGCAACTGATCAAGAGCAAAGAAGAAGCAGAAATCTTCAACAATTTTCCTCTCTTTGACGTGGCAATCATCCACAACTTCATCGATGAGTGGTTTGACACGCCCAACCTCAGCTTTGAAGACCTACAACTTCCCATTGGCCTCAGTGTCGCCTTCCATGGCGCCATTGCTTCAGAGCTAGCTCTAGCTCAGTGCATCATCGAACTGAAGCAAAAGATTGACTTCCAGAAAGCTCAGTTCAAGAAGCATATGGCCAAGCTCAGCGTACAAGAGGTCAAGAACTTCAAGATCTTGTTGCACGAGCTCAAAGAAGCCTTTCTCAAGAAGCGTGAAGAAGCTCAAGGTTCTCGTGAGCGCATGAAGATCCTGGCTGACAAGTGTGTGCAAGCCTACAATGAGGCTGAGAAGAGCAAGGCCCTTGGGCATCCTGTCATCGACCCCAGGATGGCTGCAAAGAAGAAGAAGAAGCCCGCTATGGCCAAACCCGACGCACCAAGGCAGGAAGCACATTACATTGTCTTCCCAACCAGCATGAATGGCTCGAAGCCAAAAGCCAGGTCTACCGCTTCAGAATTGAAGAAGATGAGGACTGCTGAGGCTAAAGCCAGAAAGAGGAAACATCCTGAAGCCTCTGCTGCTGCTCCCCCCAAGAAGAAGCGCAAGACCAAGAAGGATCGGGCTGCTCCCACAGAGCCCTTAGTTGTTGAACCTATCTCCATGGTTCGCCCTGCCGCTGAACATGAAGAGCGCCAACTGACTGTCCATGAGCCTGCTTCCACAGAGGCTCATGAAGCTGAAGACATTCCAGCAGCTGATCCCACCGCTGCTGAAGACATTGGTCACCATGACAATGTTGACGATGATGTAGTTCTTCCTCTGATCGAGCACCAACAGGTATCATCGCCTGTGCTTACGCACAGCGAACTCATCAGCATTGGTCGTCCTCTGACGCCAATTGCTCAGGATGCATCATGGGCTGATCACCCACAACAAGTCACACCACCCCGGCAAGAAGAAGAAGATGCCTTTGAGGCCCAGCCAACTCCATCTCCAAAGGCGTCGCCAGCGTTACGCAGGCTTTGCAAAGGACCAAGGTCTCAAGTCTCCGAGTCTGAGGCTAAAGCTGCTGAAGACATTCCGGCTGCATCAGCCGACGACACCCAAGAAGAAGAACATGCCCCTACTCCCCCAACTACTGAAGAAGCTGTTCTCGAGGAGAACGTGTCTATGCCCGACCCTCCAGCTCATCAAGTGGAGGTAGAAACTTTTGAGGCTACCACCACCAACACGAATGATGCCACTGAAGTTGTCATGGCTGACGCAAATGTGGAGCCTACACCAACCCAAGAACCAGAAGTCAGCGAAGCCAATGATGCTACTGCTTCTGTTCATGCGCCTGCTGCTGGTCCTCAGTTTGACTATCATATTGAGCATAGGCCTCAGGTACAGAAGCCAATGCCAAGGTTGCCCAGGTTTCCAGGTCCTGCATCAGCACCTGGATCCTTTAATGTCAACGGCTTCAAAGCAGACAACACCTTCTTCAACAGCTCCAAGAACCCCTACACAAGGGAAAGAATATCTTCTGATCGGTTCTGGAGCTATCCGCAGCAAAGTTATTACTCATGCATTCTGTACAATCAAGGTCGCATCTTCCCTCATATGCGTCTTGACACCGAAGCAATAACTGGTCTGCCCTGCTTGGAAGAAGCTCTGGATTGCTTCAAAGAGGTTGGATTGTTGCCTTTCGTCACCGACCAAGAGCACTGGAACGAAGAGTTGCTGCTCCAATTTTATGCCACACTTCACATACGTGGTTACAACAGAGATCCGAAGACTTGGGTCCTTGAGTGGATGATAGGAAATGTTCATCACGAAGCCAAAGCCTTTGATATCATTGAGCTCACTGGTCTACCCACTCCTGGAGATCTCTATGAACCTGGCTGTCAGCTTCAAAGTGCAGCTATGGAGAGCATCTTTCAGAAGCCTGAACCGAACATGAGTCAGATGCTCTGTATGATGAAGCCTTTGCCACAAGATGCTGCATATCCTAAGGAGTTCTTCGTTGAAGACCTTGAGTATCTGCCAAGGACTATCTATCACATTATAAGGCGAACTCTCTGGCCCATCAAAGGACATTCTCCACATGCAAAGCTGGAAGGTGCAATGAAGACTTTGATCTTCTATATTCTTCATGGCAAATGCTTCAATGCACAAGACTTCTTCATCCGCCAACTTGCTGCATCAGGATCTGATCTTTTTGGTTTGAAGTTCTACGCTCCATGGATAATGTGGCTGATTAAACTCCACTCAGCTATCTCATATCAGCCATCTGCTCGCAATCATCAGATCTTTCTGCCTGATGTGGATATGTCCGTTGAAGCCATTTATCCAGAGCTTGCCAAGGAACCTCTTAGTCTTCAGAATGCGGAGCATCAAAGTTTCACTCAGAACATTGAAGGAGTTGAAGCAGTCACTCGTGTTTATCCTCTGGCTGGTACTACACGTGCACCTCATTGTGCCCTTACTGAAGCCACTGAAAGCACTATTGCCCAACGACCCAAGAAGCGATCTCGTGTTCTCAATGACCGAGAGCTTCTGGTTGCTCTTCATCAGAAACAGGATAGGCATCATGACTGGCTGAAGCGCCAAATGCAAAACCTCTTGGTGGATGTCAACCGCATTCACAATCTTGCCACCAAGAATGCCTTTGTTGCCCATGAAACCTGTCGGCGTACATGGAAAGGGCTGACGCTTATGTGTTCTGAGGATGATCTTCAAGAGGATGGCTTCTCTGAACGTTTCAAGTTTGACTCCACACCTCCTCGAAGGACTGTGCTACGACGAACTCCATCTCTTGAAGACTCTGAGTTCTCTTCCTCTGCGGTAACTGTGAATGCCAGAGTGATCGAGGACGAAGATGATGCCACTTCACCGCCCCCTACTTCTGCACGCATCGACACTGCTCCAAGTTCTTCTGCACTGCCAAACACCACCGACGACCTTGCTGCTTCACCTACTCTTCATGGGAACGAGTAGATGCTCTATGTCTTCAAACCTTTTTGGACCTCACTGACAAAAGGGGGAGAAGCATATGAGTTTGATAGTCTTCAAGCGGGTCCATATGGGCGGTTACTTTATGTTTTGCCTAGTGTTTACAACTCTCATTTTGATACATTTGGTTCTTTGAGTTGTAACACTTAAACTCGATGGTCGTCTGCTACTTATTTGCTATTTTGTGATGCGATGATAAATTCCGCATGTGCGACGATAAATTCCACACTTAGATCATTTTGCAGACGTCCATTTTTCATTATGCATGTCATTATCTTCACATACCTTTCATGCATGATGAATTGTCATCATAAGTTGAAGAGGATCTCCACAAGTACAACCTGCCATGTGCATTTGCATTCCAAAAGCAAATTACTTATATGCACATCTTCAGGGGGATCCCTTGCAACTTATGAAGACAATTCCTTATCCTTTACAATTTCACATATTATATTCCCCGTTGAAAACTTCAACTAGTTTGTCATCAATCACCAAAAAGGGGGAGATTGTAAGTGCATCTAGTGCCACTCCTAGTTGGTTTTGGAGTATTGACGACAAACCTAGTTGAGGGACTAATGTGTTTGTGAGAATTGCAGGATAACACAGGTAGAAGTCCCTCATTGATTTGGTTTTCCTACCAGAGATGACCCCTAAAAATGTATGAAGACATTGAAGTCAGAGGTGGTATGTGAAGACATTCACCTTGAAGACTATGACAAGAGAAGACATCGCATGAAGACTATGGAGCGTGAAGACTTAGATCTTTCGTAGTTCTTTTTCTTCTTTGTTGAGTCATAGGAACCACCGTACTGTTAAGTGGGATGCAAGAAAACCAGTCAGAATGACTGAAGTGATGCTTAACCAAAATCCTATGTCTTCGAGTGAAGACTATGAGAGCGAATCTTGTTCAGAGTTGGACAAGTCAGCTTTGCTTGTAGCCCAAGTAAAGTTGCAGTGTGTGTTTGAAATCTGACCATTGGAACACGTGTCCGTTCCTTAGTGACCCAGGGTCATTTCGGACAAATCAGGTCGGGTTGCTTAGTGGCTATAAATAGCCAACCTCCTACAACCATAAACGGTTGGCTGCTCAGAGTTAAAGTACGGCTTTTGTCGTTTGAGAGCAACCCACCTCGAAGCCTTTGAGAGAGAATTCCTTGTGAGGATAAAGCCCTAATCACCCAGAGCCAAAGAGTGTTAGGCATCACTTAAGTCTTCTTGTCTGTGTGATCTAAAGACTTATTACACTTGAGGACTGCGAATCCTCCAGCCGGTTAGGCGTCGCGTTCTGAGCATCCAAGAGTCATTGTGGATCGCCAGTGAACGAAGTCTGTGAAGGTTTGGAAGTTTACCTTGAAGACTTACCAGAGTGATTGGGCGAGGTCTGTGTGACCTTAGCTCAAGGGGAATACGGTGAGGACTAAGTGTTCTGAGCTGCGTGCTCAGGACTAAGTGTCTGGGACTAAGTGTCCTCAGGTTTAAATACCTATCCGCCCTAACCAGACATACAACTGTCACAACAGTTGGAACTGGTCTACCAAACCTTTGTCTTCAGCACGCACACTGGTTCTATCCTTCTCATCTCTTTATTTACAGTTGGCTCTTGTAAAGTCAGTGCCTATTTGCTTTATCTATTTGTCTTCACTTTGTACCTGATCCTTACTGCCTAGCTACTATTAGTCATTGTGGTTTCACTTCATTGAATGCTTAACTATTGTCTATCTAGTGTAGTCTACCTTCCACTGCATGGAAATAGGTTCATTTCTATCATTTGTCTTCGAAACTTCCATGTTTTGAAGACTTTCATAAAAATCGCATATTCACCCCCCCTCTAGTCGTTATAACACACTTTCAGTTTCTCCGAAATACTGAAATAGGCAAAAAACAACAATTCTGGGATGGGCCTCCGGTTAATAGGTTAGTCCCAAAAATAATATAAAAGTGGAAAATAAAGCCCAATATAGTCCAAAACAGTAGATAATATAACATGGAGCAATCAAAAATTATAGATATGTTGGAGACGTATCAGGCATCCCCAAGCTTAATTCCTGCTCGTCCTCGAGTAGGTAAATGATAAAAAGAGAATTTTTGATGCGGAGTGCTACTTGGCATAATTTCAATGCAAAATTTCTTAATTGTGATATGAATATTCAGATTCGAAAGATTCAAGACAAAAGTTTATATTGACATAAAAATAATAATACTTCAAGCATACTAACAAAGCAATTATGTCTTCTCAAAATAACATGGCCAAAGAAAGTTATCCCTGCAAAATTATATAGTCTGGCTATGCTCTATCTTCACCACACAAAGTATTTAAATCATGCACAACCCTGATGACAAGCCAAGCAATTGTTTCATACTCTAACTTTTTCAAAACCTTTTCAATCTTCACGCAATACATGAGCGTGAGCCATGGACACAACACTATGTGGAATAAAAGGGTGGTTGTGGAGAAGACAAAAAGAGGGGAAGATAGTCTCACATCAACTAGGCATATCAACGGGCTATGGAGATGCCCATCAATAGATATGAATGTGAGTCAGTAGGGATTGCCATGCAACGGATGTTTTAGAGCTATAAGTATATGAAAGCTCATCAAAAGAAACTAAGTGGGTGTGCATCCAACTCGCTTGCTCACGAAGACCTAGGGAAATTTGAGGAAGCCCATCATTGGAATATACAAGCCAAGTTCTATAATGAAAAATTCCCACTAGTATATGGAAGTGACATAACGAGGGACTCTCTATCATGAAGATCATGGTGCTACTTTGAAGCACAAGTGTGGTAAAAGGATAGTAACATTGTCCCTTCTCTCTTTTTCTCTCATTTTTTATTTGGGCCTTTTCTTTTTTTATGGCCTCTTTTTTTTCGTCCGGAGTCTCATTCCGACTTATGGGGGAATCATAGTCTCCATCATCCTTTCCTCACTTGGGACAATGCTCTAGAAAATGATGATCATCACACTTTTATTTTTCTTACAACTCAACAATTACAACTCGATACTTAGAACAAATATGACTCTATATGAATGCCTCCGGCGGTGTATCGGGATATGCAATGAATCAAGAGTGACATGTATGAAAGAATTATGAATGGTGGCTTTGCCACAAATACGATGTCAACTACATGATCATGCTAGCTATATGACAATGATGGAGCGTGTCATAATAAACGGAACGGTGGAAAGTTGCATGGCAATATATCTCGGAATGGCTATGGAAATGCCATGATAGGTAGGTATGGTGGCTGTTTTGAGGAAGGTATATGGTGGGTGTATGATACCGGCGAAAGGTGTGCGGTATTAGAGAGGCTAGCAATGGTGGAAGGATGGGAAAAAGTGCATATAATCCATGGACTCAACATTAGTCATAAAGAACTCATATACTTATTGCAAAAATCTAGAAGTTATCAAAGCAAAGTATTACGCGCATGCTCCTAGGGAATAGATTGGTAGGAAAAGACCATCGCTCGTCCCCGACCACCACTCATAAGGAAGACAATCAATAAATAAATTATGCTCCGACTTCATCACATAACGGTTCACCATACGTCCATGCTACAGGAATCACAAACTTTAACACAAGTATTATTTTAATTCACAACTACTAAACTAGCATAACTCTAATATTATAACATCCATATCTCAAAACAATTATCATGCTTCAATCTTCTCTTAGTATTCAACGCACTCAAAAGAAAATTTCACATATCTTGAACACCAAGCATATTTATATTAAGCAAATTACCATGCTACTAAGACTCTCAAAATAATTTAAGTGAAGCATGAGAGATCAATAGTTTATTTAAAACAAACCACCACCGTGCTCTAAAAGATATAAGTGAAGCACATAGAGCAAAATTATAATGCTCAAAAGATATAAGTGAAGTGCATAGAGCAAAACTACATAGCTCAAAAGATTTAAGTGAAGCACATAGAGTATTCTATCAAATTTCAATTCAAGTATGGATCTCTCAAAAGGTGTGTACAGCAAGGATGATTGTGGCATACTAACAAACAAAGACACAAATAATACAATACGCTCCAAGAAAAACACATATCATGTTGGTGAATAAAAATATAGCTCCAAGTAAATTACCGATGGAAGTGGACGAAAGAGGGGATGCCTTCCGGGGCATCCCCAAGCTTTGACTTTTTGGTGTCCTTGGATTATCTTGGGGGTGCCATGGGCATCCCCAAGCTTAGGCTCTTGCCACTCCTTGTTCCATAATCCATCAAAAGAACTCACCCAAAACATGAAATCTTCACAACACAAAACTCAAAATAGAAAACTCGTGAGCTCCGTTAGCGAAAGAAAACAAAAGACCACTTCAAGGTACTGTAATGAACTCATTATTTATTTGTATTGGTGTTAAACCTACTGTATTCCAACTTCTCTATGGATTATAAACTATTTTACTAGCCATAGATTCATCAAAATAAGCAAATAACACACGAAAAACAGAATCTGTCAAAAACAGAACAGTCTGTAGTAATCTGTAGCTAGCGCAAAATTTGGAACCCCAAAAATTCTAAAATAAATTGCTGGACGTGAGGAATTTATTTATTAATCATCTTCAAAAATAATTAACTAAATATCACTCTTAAAATAAAAATTACAGCAGTTCTCATGAGCGCTAAAGTTTCTGTTTTTTACAGCAAGTTCAATAAGACTTTCCCCAAGTCTTCCCAACGGTTCTACTTGGAACAAACACTAATTAAACAAAAAAAAACAAAACCAAAACAGAGGATAAATAATTTATTTGTTAAATAGTATCAAGGATAAATATTGGGTTGTCTCCCAACAAGCGCTTTTCTTTAAAGCCTTATAGCTAGGCATTGATAATTTTAATGATGCTCACATGAAAGACAAGAATTGAAGCACAAAAGGAGCATCATAAAGCATGTGACAAACACATATAAGTCTAACATACTTCCTATGAATAGGCATCTTATAGGCAAACAAATTATCAAGGCAAGCAAAAACTAGCATATGCAAGGAAGAGGAAAGAAACAATAGCAATCTCAACATAACGAGAGGTAATTTAGTAACATGAAAATTTCTAGAAACATATTTTCCTCTCTCATAGTAATTACATGTAGGATTATAAGAAAATTCAACAATATAACTATCACATAAAATATTCTCAACATGATCCACATGCATGCAAGGTTGGCACTTTTCCGAAATAGTGGGATTAACATTAACTAAAGTCATGACCTTCCCAAACACACTTTTATCAAAAACTTCATAAGATTGAACATTCTCTAAATATGTGGGATCTAAAGTTTACATTCTTCCAAACCCACTTTCAATATTATTGCAAACATTATAATCAATCTCATATTCAGTCACGACGTTGTAAAACGACGGCCAGTGAATTGTAATACGACTCACTATAGGGCGAATTCGAGCTCGGTACCCGGGGATCCTCTAGAGTCGACCTGCAGGCATGCAAGCTTAGGGTTTTGCATCTTATTAGCACAATTGACATCAAGAGAATTTATAATAAAATCATTGCAATCATGCTTTTTATTCAAAGATCTATCATGAGTCACTTCATCATGATTTTCAGATTTACGGACTTCAGGCAAAATGTTATAAAGATAATCTAGTGCATCCAAATCACTAGGAATTGGTTCATCATAATTGGATCTCTTAAAAAGATTGGTAAGCGGATGAGGATCCATAGATATTAGCTTCTCTATTTAGTAATAAATAAATGACTATTCCAACCATACGAGCAAACAAAAAGCAAGCGGGCAAAAGAGGCAAACAGAGAGGGAGGATAGAGAGAGGGCGAATAAAACGTCAAGGGTGAATTGGGGGGAGAGGAAAACGAGAGGCAAATGGCAAATAATGTAATGCGAGAGATAGGGATTGTGATGGGTACTTGGTATATTGACTTTTTGCATAGACTCCCCGGCAACGGCGCTAGAAATCCTTCTTGCTACGTCTTGAGCTTGCGTTGGTTTTCCCCGAAGAGGAAGGGATGATGCAGCAGAGTAGCGTAAGTATTTCCCTCGCTTTTTGAGAACCAAGGTATCAATCCAGTAGGAGCCCACGCTCAAGTCCCTCGTACCTGCACAAAGCGATAGCTACCCGCAACCAATGTGATTAGGGGTTGTCAAGCCCTTCACGGTCATTCACGAGAGTGAGATCTGATAGATAGAATATTTTTGGTATTTTTGATATAAACATGCGAAGTAAAAAGTAAAAGCAAAGTAAATAGAAAAACAATATAGAAGTGATGGAGATTGATATGATGAGAATAGACCCGGGGGCCATAGGTTTCACTAGTGTCTTCTCTCGAGAGCATACGTTTTCTATGGTGGGTGAACAAATTACTGTTGAGCAATTGACAGAATTGAGCATAGTTATGAGAATATCTAGGCATGATCATGTATATAGGCATCACGTCCGTGACAAGTAGATCGAAACGATTCTGCATCTACTACTATTACTCCACTCATCGACTGCTATCCAGCATGCATCTAGAGTATTAAGTTAAAAACAGAGTAACACTTTAAGCAAGATGACATGATGTAGAGAGATAAATTCATGCAATATGAAATAAACCCCATCTTGTTATCCTCGATGGCAACGATACAATACGTGTCTTGCTGCCCCTTCTGTCACTGGGAAAGAACACCGCAAGATCGAACCCAAAGCTAAGCACTTCTCCCATGGCAAGAACTACCAATCTAGTTGGCCAAACCAAACGGATAATTCGAAGAGACTTGCAAAGATAACCAATCATACATAAAAGAATTCAGAGAAGATTCAAATATTGTTCATAGATAGACTTGATCATAAACCCACAATTCATCGGTCTCAACAAACACACCGCAAAAGAAGAAGATTACATCGAATAGATCTCCACAAGAGAGGGGGAGAACATTGTATTAAGATCCAAAAAGAGAGAAGAAGCCATCTAGCTACTAACTATGGACCCGAAGGTCTGAGGTAAACTACTCACACTTCATCGGAGGGGCTATGATGATGTAGAGGCCCTCCGTGATGACGGCCCTCTCCGGCGGAGGTCCGGAACAGGCCCCAAGATGGTATCTCGTGGATACAGGAAGTTGCGGCGGTGGAATTAGGTTTTTGGCTCCTATTCAAATCGTTTGGGGGTACGTGGGTATATATAGGAGGAAGGAGTACGTCGGTGGAGCACCGAGGGGCCCACGAGGCAGGTGGGCACGCCCCCACCCTCGTGACCGCCTCTTTGACTCCTTGGAGTAGGGTCCAAGTCTCCTGGATCACATTCGGTGAGAAAATCACGTTCCCAAAGGTTTTATTCCGTTTGGACTCCGTTTGATATTCTGTTTCTCCGAAATACTGAAATAGGCAAAAAACAGCAATTCTAGGCTGGGCCTCCGGTTAATAGGTTAGTCCCAAAAATAATATAAAAGTGGAAAATAAAGCACAATATAGTCCAAAACAGTAGGTAATATAGCATGGAGCAATCAAAAATTATAGATACGTTGGAGACGTATCAGATGTGGTCAAGGAGCAAAAAGGCGGCGTACCCCTACAGGCGGCGTCCAGTAGCTCGACGAGTCGCTCCAGTAGTGCATCGCGGCCGCTATCCTCCAGCCTGCACCGTAGCAGCTCCCATGCCATGATGAGCGCGGCTCGCATGTTTGCCTGCTCCCACCGAGTGTGTGGTGCCATCGCTGCAGCATAACCTGAGGATAGTGCGACTACGCGCGCGGGCCGTGGCGCGAGGGCGGCGGGGGACGGCCCGCGCTGCCCGTGCCCGCGAGTGTTAGGCAGCATGCGGACCGCCTGGAGCGTGGAGTTGAGGTCTTCTGGAGCAGATGGCGGTGCCTGGGCAGGCCAGGCCGCCTAGTGGTCGGCTTGGGTCCTTGGGCTGTCAGACATTGGAGTCGCTGGGCGACGCCGAGTCGGTCGACGGAGAAGAAAGCTTCAGCGCACCCCTACCTGGCGCGCCAAATGTCAGATTGTGGGTTCCGGCAAACCCTTGTGGTTCGAACACTGGGGTGCGCACGAAGATCTCTCTCCCTCCCTAGCTCACTCTCGCAGCGATCTCCAGGCCTAGCTCTCTGAACCCAAGGAACAAGTGACACGAGAGTTTATACTGGTTTGGCCAAGTATGTAGTGTAATACCCTACTCCAGTGTGGTGTGGCGGATTGCCTCGTGGGCTGATGATGAACTAGTACAGTGGACAAACAGCCTCCTGACGGGAGGTGTTCTTGAACTCGATGAGCTGGTGTGCTTGAGGATGGTCCGAATGACCCATCCCCGCATGAGCCGATCCCTGACTACGGTGGTGGCTAGCCCTATTTATAGAAGCCCTGGTCCTCTTCCCAAATGTTTAGGCGGGAAGGGATCCCACAACGGCCAATTTTGAAGGGAGACAACTAGTACAAGTTGTACTGACAAAAGCTGGTCTTTGCCTGCTAAAGGCTCTAGTGGTGACGCTGCCGTGGGATCCGCGGTGACCTCCATCCTGCTGGTTTTGGTCTTGTTGCACTGATATAGAAACCTTTGCCTGATGCCTCGGGACTCCTTGCATGCGCCTGCTTCCTTAGCACCAAAAAGGAAACTAGCACCCTGCGGCCGCTGGCACCCGCCTGGCCTTGGTCTTCATGGCTCATGTCACACGGACCTTGCGAGGTGCCCCTTGCATAGATATCTCCGCTGCTCAGGAGCCAGCCTAGCGACGCCGCCCCGGAGGAGGTGTTGGTGTCATCCGCCTCGCGAGGCTTGGCCCCTGCGAGGGTCTTGAGTGGTCGCTAGTGAAGATGGGCCATACCAAGGTGTTGAAGGAGCCGCGCCCTGGGCCGCAGGCAGGCAAGTCTGGGTACCCGTGTTCCTAGGACACAGACAAGAACTCATATACTTATTGCAAAAATCCATTAGTCCTCGAAACAAAGTACTACGCGCATGCTCCTAGGGGATAGAATGGTAGGAAAAGACCATGGCTCATCCCCGACCGCCATTCATAAGGAAGACAATGAAAAAACATCTAATGTTCCAACTTCGTTACATAACAATTCACCATACATGCATGCTACGGGACTCACAAACCATAACACAAGTTCAACTACTTACAAGCACGACTCTAATATCACCATCTTCACATCTCAAAATGATCATAAGGAATCAAACTTCTCATAGTATTCAATGCACTTTATATGAAAGTTTTATTATATCCCTCTTGGATGCCTATCATATTAGGACTAATTTTATAACGAAAGAAAATTACAATGCTGTTTTAAAGACTCTCAAAATAATATAAGTGAAGTACGAGAGTTCATCAATTTCTATAAAATAAAACCACTGCCGTGCTCTAAAAAGATATAAGTGAAGCACTAGAGCAAAATTGCCTAGCTCAAAAGAACAAGTGAAGCACATAGGGTATTATAATAAATCACAATTCATGTGTGTCTCTCCCAAAAGGTTCATACAGCGTGGATGATTGTGGAAAACTAAAAAGCAAAGACTCAAATCATACAAGACGCTCCAACCAAAACACATATTATGTGGTGAATAAAAATATAGCCTCAAGTAAAGTTACCGATAGATGAAGACGAAAGAGGGAATGCCTTCCCAGGGCATCCCCAAGATTAGCCTTTTTGACATCCTTGAATATTACCTTGGGGTGCCTTGGTCATCCCCAAGCTCAGGCTCTTGCCACTCCTTATTCCATAGTCCATCAAATCCTTACCCAAAACTTGAATACTTCAGAACACAAAACTCCAACAGAAAATTTCGTAAGCTCCGTTAGTATAAGAAAATAAATCACCACTTTTGGTAATGTTGTAAACTCATTCCTTATTTATATTGGTGTAATATCTATTGTATTCCAACTTTTCCATGGTTCATACCCCCTGATACTAACCATAGATGCATCAAAATAAGCAAACAACACGCGAAAAACAGAATCTATCAAAAACAGGATAGTCTTTAGCAATCTGGATATTTCTAGTACTTCTATAACTCCAAAAATCCTGAGAAATTAGAAGTCCTAGACAATTTGTTTATTAATCCTATGCAAAAAGAATCAATATTTTATCGCGCTTCTATGAAAAATTAAAACTAATCTCCAGGCGCAAAAGTTTCTGTTTTTCAGCAGGATCAAATCAACTATCACCATAAGCTATCCCAAAGGTCTTACTTGGCACAAACACTAAATAAAACATAAAACCACATCTAACCAGAGGCTAGATGAAAAATTTATTGCAAAACAGGACCTAAAAAGCAAGAACAAAAATAAAATTTGGTTACCTCCCAACAAGCGCTATTGTTTAACGCCCCTTGCTAGGCATAAAAACACGAATAGATCTAAGTATTTTCATATTTGGCCTGCAATTCTTTAATTACACACATATGATTCTTAGGAGATTCTTTAGTTTTATAAATGATCAAACTCCTAGGCAAGAAATCAAGAAATTCATTCGTGATAGTAGGTTCCTTAGTAATATCGAGAAAATTGGGGTGAACACTGATTGATTTGAGATCTTCATTGTTTTTTACTAGAAGGTTCACCCTTGTTCTTAGGAACGTAATCAAACTTAGCAATTTTAGGAGGAGGATTTGGAGTAGTTTTAATGGAGGAAAAAGTAGAACCCAAGTTGGTAATAATATCTTCTAGCTTGCCAATTCTAGTAGAATCTTGATCTACTTTTCATTAACTATGGGTTCCTTTTCCTTAAGGTTCTTTAGAGTAACTCCTACCTTAGATCCATATTGAGTAATTTGATTATGAATCTTTTTATCCAAATTTTTAATAAACTCTATGGTAGCAATTTTATTTTCAATAATATCCAATCTTTGCATTACATGTTCCAAGGATAAAACAGTTCCATTAACCAAAAGAGGTGGTGGCCCTAGCAAATCTATCATGGCATTGTAAGAGTCGAAAGTATGGATCCCCAAGAAATTCCCCCCAACAATGGTATCTAGAACATATCTATTCCAAGGAGTAACGCCTACATAAAAATGGCGAAGAAGAACGGAAGTAGATTGCTTTCGAGTAGATCTATTTTGAGCATTGCAAATTCTATACCAAACATCTTTTAAATTATCTCCTTCCCTTGGTTTAAAGTTGAGAACCTAATTATCGGGAGTGCTAACAAGGATGGGAGGCCTAGCCATAGAAGCGAGAAAGGCACAAGAAGAAGACGAACAGAAGAAGGGAAAATAATAGGAGAATATTTTCAAAAATCATTTTAGAAGTGGGGAAGAGGAAAATGAGAGGCAAATGGCGAATAATGTAATGTGAGGGATGAGAGTTTATGATGCGTACTTGGTATGTCTTGGCTTGGCGTAGATCTCCCCGGCAACGGCGCCAGGAATCCTTCTTGCTACCTCTTGAGCTTGCGTTGGTTTTTCCCTTGAAGAGGAAAGGGTGGTGCAACAAAGTAGCGTAAGTATTTCCCTGAGTTTTGATAACCAAGGTATCAATCCAGTAGGAGACAATGCGACAAGCCACCGGATACCTGCATAAACAAACACCAACTTGCAACCTACGCGACAAAGGGGTTGTCAATCCCTTCAGGGTTATTCGCAAAGTGAGATGTGATAGAGATGGATAATCGGTAAAGTAATATTTTTGCTTTTTTGGTTTATGGAACGAAAAGTAAAAGATTGCAAAATAAAGTAAATAGGAAACTTATATGATGGAAAATAGACAAATAGACCCGGGGGCCATAGGTTTCACTAGAGGCTTCTCTCAAGAAAGGAATTATTATGGCGGGTGAATAAATTACTGCCGAGCAATTGATAGAAAAGCGCAAAGTTATGCCGATATCTAAGGCAATGATCATGAACATAGGCATCACGTCCGTGTCAAGTAGACCGAAACGATTCTGCATCTACTACTACTAGTCGAATGCCCGTGCGTTGCCACGGGATATATAACAAACTTGGACAAAGATACATTTGTCGAATCATCACTATAAATTAAATAATGTATGCCGCATGCAGGTTATGATTGTGTTCAAACAAATATTATCTTGTACAAACCCAACCTTTTTGCTCTTGGGCGCTCCAGGTGCAGACTACAAAAAATCATCCCGAGAATCATGGATGCATATTTGGATCTTCGTTACCATCTCAAAAGGTTAAAAATAATAAAAAATGAGCTATGCATGCATTATGTACAAAAATAACAAGCACTAGTGAATGAAATGCAAATAGAAATATGTAGAAACATGACCAGCCCCTTAATTTTTGCACAAACTGCATTAATTTCAATTATTTTCTGAAGATTTATAGGCTTAACAAACATGTAGATTACTACAGAGTGATTTTTGTGCCGTTTTTTTACAAATGGGAATATTGAAAATTGGAAGCAATAGCATAGCTGCACGAGGGCCAAATTGAATTTCCAGTCTTACACTTACAAATTTAACAAAATAGTAGTACTACAGGATAGTTATGTACATGCTATTGACTCAGCAAACACCAATACCATTTTGCTCTCCTTTGCAATGTGACCGTCATGCCACCTTCAGCTCCATTCCTCTTTGTTGTACTCATCATCCAACTCATTCCTCCATTAGTCCCGTTGTGCCCCTCAACTCTACCCTTCCTTCAGCTTTCTCCGTGAGCCTAATTCTCTTTATCTCCTCTACACTTCGCAATGTGTTTTCGAACCTACAGCACCTTCCCTCAATCTGACCGGCATCATGGTTCGTCTGTTTTGTTCTTCCTTAATTCTAGCTACCTTTCCCTTTGTTATATCAGCATCAAGGAAAATAGAATGTGCTATCACTTGTGTAGGTGCGACGGAGCGTTGTGCATCTCAACGGCTAGAACACCAGCCATGCTGGTCTGAGCAGAGGAACCAACATTGAAGTGAGAGACAGCTAATAGAGCAGTTGCTATCCGCTTTAGGTCTGATCCCAGCATACTCAAGAAGCATAGATTAGATTAATAACACGAGGAATTGTGGTAGGCATAAGTTGACATAGTGATCACAAAGTCAAATCTGCTCACACGACATTGAACTCAAATCAATAAGAATTAAACCCTCCTATGTCCAATGGCCCAAGTTTGTACTTGAAATCTTGCACAATATGCTTGATAACTGCAATCAGCAAGTTAAGTTTAGCCTATTAAACTATGCCCTGTTTTTATCAAATATTAATATATTTCCGCACTTTCAGAGCAAAGAAAATGTGGATAATCCAAAACACAAGCACAATAAAAATGTAGATAACCTCTAAGTATGCTTGGAATAGTTACTGAGAAATAATGCATAACAATCTGGGGACATGCAAAACTTCCTCAAGGTGCAGAGCACAGCTGAACATAGCATTCTGTAACATAACAGTGCTTAGTAACTATAAAATTTCCATGCCTACTCCCTCAATATCTTGCGTCTAACATTGGCTCATTATGGCGTCTCTAATTACATAATCAGACCAATTCTCATGAAGATTTCTCAAACTATAGGAGAACTTCTTAATAAACATGTTAATACAAATAGGTCTTCATATCTAACCAGCTCATTATACGAGTGCATTTAAAACCAAAAAGCTAAGTGATACATCTACATGGTCATGCACTGATCCAGATAGCCATCTAAACACTTCGGTACACGCATGTTTGCTATTGAACTTGTAAAAAATTCAAAAATATGAGCCACAAACATGAAACCTTCATGTCAATCAACATTTATGGGACAACCTTGATAATTTTGCCAATCAAGCATCAAGTTCCTACTTGATACAATTTGTTGCAGACTTCATGAAGTACTTATAATTTCCAATTACTATTTTGGATTTGGTTGACACAGTACTACTCAGCAGAAAAGACATTTTTTTCATAGACGCTTATTACAAGTTTCATGGCAATTCAAAAAGGCACCGTACACACATACTTCAGTTGCACGAATAAAAGACTGTCTAGATTCAGATTTTGCATGTCTTGATAATTTTTACATAACACCTAAAAATCAAACAAATGAGTCTCACCTTCACATTGTCGAGCAGTTCACTCATTCTAGTATAATCTCTAGTCAAGATGGAATACAACAACAGTGATACAAATTGATACAATTGGAAACAAATACTATATTGTCATTAAATGAAAGTGCTAGTGAAAAATAGAGTTTGTAATAAATACAAAGATGTTGTGATTAGATGTTGACATGCAACAACCTCTGTTGCCGTACCTATATGTCAAGATTACATCCAATTGTAATTAGTCCCTGGTTCCTTCAAAAAGAAAAATCAGTCACAATACATGATGTGAATATTTCAAGAAATATATGTCACATTTTTGCAGCTCCAAATGCTTCTTATCCTTGGGGCTTTTCAATCCGTGATAGTCTGAGAACCCTCCAACTCTCTAATTTCTATTACACTTTTCCTTTGCTCCTCTAGGACCTATATTTCTCATTCTTTCTACTGCACCAAAGCAGTTTTAGGTGCACTGAACATTGAGACCAGTAATTTTAGAACTCGTATGTGTCATGAACTCTTACCCTTATGTTGGCCCCGGCGGCAACCTCGGGTAGCATGACACCGGTGCAGTAGAGGAGCCATTAGAGAGGACAAAGATGGGGTGCCCCGGTGCGAGAGTGCATGATACAGGGAGAAGATGGGGTGCAAGGGTAAGGGAGATTACCTGGGTCATCATCTGTCGCTGCCGCCGACGCTCCTGCAGGCCGCCCTCCCGCATCGAGCTCCTCACCAAGTTATCAAAATAACATGAGGAATATATGCGTTGGCTACTTCTCACACTTCACAAACCCAACATGCTATCACAATCACATGCAAGACTCATTTGTATGCCATATAATTACATCTAAGAAGACCTTTTATAGGAAAAAGTAAAGAATAGTCAGCACCATACGATTTGTACCTATTTATCCTACCCTCAACAATCTTTACCTATGGCTTGTACCCTATTTTAAACAAGGGTTGGATCACAAGTGAATTAAGTAAAGAGAGGAAGGGATTTCGTCAATGCAAATAAACCAACTCAAGAAGCAAGAGAGGGTGGGATTTCGTCCTACCACCTAGTCGGAGGAGGTCCAGCAGTCCGCTCAGTTGAGGAGGCCGCGCCGTTGGAGATGAAAGGCGCTGGATCTGTTTGTTGCCTTCCGTCTAGGTCGGCCCACGCGGAGGGGACAACACCGGTGTACGAGCTCGTGGTTCATCGGCGGCGCCACAACGGCGACCCAGCAGCATCATAAACCGCCAGTGCCGCAACGGTAGCAAGCAATCATTGAGCTGACACCAACAGAAGGGCTGCGGCACCGCCGCCAATGAGAAGGAGATTGGCGACTTCTGCCTGGATCGGCTACTACGGTTGGGAAGAGGTACGAGGGTGGGGGAGATGGGTGTGCGTGAGTTGGCTTCTGATGGTTTGATCGTGGGACGTGAGTAGCCCAAACGACGGACAGGCCGTCCATGCGACTGGGTTACCTTGGGATGGTGGGCTTCGATTTTGGATGCCAAGGGCGTGGCCCATCGCCTGAGGTGGGGATCGAACCAGGTTGAACCATCACGACATTTGATCCCCCTTTAATAGTAGAGATTACTCCACACATCAACCGCTATCTAGCATGCATCTAGAGTATTAAGTTCATAAAGAACGGAGTAATGCCTTAAGCAAGATGACATGACGTAGAGGAATTAACTCAAACGATATCATGAAAACCCCATCTTTTTCTCCTCGATGGCAACAATACAATACATGTCGGTTCTCCTTCTGTCACTAGGATCGAGCAACGCAAGATTGAACCCAAAGCTAAACACTTCTCCCATTGCAAGAAAAACCAATCTAGTTGGCAAAACCAAATCGATAGTTCGAAGAGACTTGCAAAGATATCAAATCGTGCATAAAAGAATTCAGAGGATATTCAAATAATATTCATAGATAAGCTGATCATAAATCCATAATTCATCGGATCTCGACAAACACACCACAAAAGAGTATTACATCAAATAGATCTCCAAGAACATCGAGGAGAACATGGTATTGAGAATCAAAGAGAGAGAAAAAGCCATCTAGCTACTTGATATGGACCCATAGGTCTGAGGTAAACTAATCACGCTTCATCGGAGAGGAAATGGTGTTGATGTAGAAGCCCTCCATGATCGAATCCCCGTCTGACAGGATGCCGAAAAAGGCCCCAAGATGGGATCTCACGGGTACAGAAGGTTGCGACGGTGGAAAAGTGGTTTCGTAGCTCCCCTGGAAGTTTTCAGGGTATAAGATTATATATAGGAGGAAGATCTAGGTCAGGAGGCCACCGAGGGCCCCACAAGTTTGGGGTGGGGGGGGCACCCCTCTGGGCGCGCCCTCCACCCTTGTGGCCGCCTCATGGCTCTTCTAACTTGCACTCCAAGTCTCCTGGGTGTCTTCTAGTCCAAGAAAAATCATCGCAAAAGTTTAATTCCCTTTGGACTCCGTTTGGTATTCCTTTTCTATGAAACTCTAAAACAAGGAGAAAACATAAACTACCACTGGGCTCTAGGTTAATAGGTTAGTCCCAAAAATCATATAAAATAGCATAGAGCCATTCCCGTGAGTCCATTAGCTCCCTTCTCCTCAACCAGAGAGCCATTCCCGTGATGATGACCCTGGATTTCATGATGATCCAGAGACGTCCAATGATTTCGAGGATGGGGTATTTTTTCCAGGAAAACCTTGATGGTACCAAGGTGGCCCTCATAGCCAATCACCCTGGGGCCCTCCCCTCTTCCGTTGTAAGTAGCAAGAAGGCCTCTTCCCAAATAGGGCGTTTGCCTCACACCAGTCCGAGTGTGCTAACTTCTACTCCCAAGGGACGATGCACCATGCGCCGAACACTAACGGGAGCGGTGCCTAATGAGTTGTCGTCGGCCAACAACCGAGCTTCCAAGCATAAGGCAACTGCGGGAGCTACATCAGCTGCACCCTCGGCCCAAAGATAGTATATCCGAAGCCATTGATAATGTTGCCACCAGAGGTCCCATTTTACATTACAGAGACCTGCATAAGAAGGGCACCACCACCACCATCCAAAGACGTCCAGGAGGTGTTAGGGCATAATCCTGGACCTGTGTCCTCGGCGCGGGCCGTGGTCAATGAGGAAGGTTCTATCGCAGACCCTGGAGGAGAACTAGAGAACTAGAGATGTCTTGGTTACTAATTTCAAAGTCGAAAGTGTGATGAATCACCTACGGCGGAGGGAATCCTTGTGCCACATTGCTTTTTCCAATCAGGAGTTCAGTGCGTTTAATTCGGTGGACTCATACCTCACAGCAGCCCGAACATGGTTGAGGGGGTTGAAAACCTCGTGCTGCCAACATGCAAGTACAAGATTGGTTTTAAAAACCAAACATAAATCCTAACCCAGTAGCCCCTGAGCCTTGATTCAGGCGGGACAGCCGAGTTAAGGATCTATGTATATGTATTTTTGATATGTTGTAGGCTTCAAGGGAACATAATAAGAAACTGTCCGAGGACCTCGTGCTGAACCGTACACAATTAGCTGATGCAAAAGCCAAATTGGAGGCGGTCAAGAAATTCACTAGCTAAGCCCATGGTAAGGGAAAAGTTTTAGAACACATGAATTAGTTAGGGTACCTTGTTTAACATAGGCTTCCCTTAATAAGCTGAATCCATAGGTCAACTACAAAAGGATCTGGACAAGGTCAGAGAAGCTCGAAGGTACGCTGAGTCATAGCACGAAGCCGGTCGCAGAGTACCAACGCAAAGCCATGAGGAAAAGAAGAAACTGAAGGTGGAAAACCAACAACAGGCCAAAGAAATCAAGTGTTTGAAAACTCAATTGGCGCAAGCCCTGGAGGAGAACTAGAGATTGAAAGGCGGCATGTTCGGTAAGTGATATTTGAATCTATGCGCACGTAGATATTGATAGTGTTCTTAATGTAAAGGACATGCAATGCCTTATGCAGGTCTCCTGACTAGGCAGCCCGAAGAAGAGGTCAACTCATTTGGAGGAAACCTTTTAAAGGAGCTGGCCACTATGCACGAGAGAGCTCGGAAAGCCATGAAGAGCATGGTTAGGGCGTTATGGCCAACTGAGACACCTCTAGAAGGGATGCCAAATTGGCCATATCATTTCAAGGGAGCTCGGCATCGCTTTGAGTTATGGAAGATATTGTCTTGTCGAGAAGGATCGTGCAAGGCCTGGGCGATGGTGAAGACCTGGCTTACTAAACTCGGGCCAGAGCATATGTCTCGTGTTGGACCAGCGGGGCCGGATGGCCAAGAAATACCGCTTCCCCTGGTGTATAACCAAATTATGCCCGCTGCTCGTTACTCCCAAGAGGATTGTGCCCTGGACAGCTTGATAGACAATATAGACAAGGAGTAGGGTGCTTGATTCTATGTATTCATCAAGCTTTCTCGATTCGCGTTGTAAACACTGTCTTAACCAGCCATCGGCTTTTGCCTCTCTGGCCAGTGGTCGCGGAGTGTTGCGTACTATGTGACCTAAGAAACAGGAAATCATTCCGGGTAACCAGGCAATCTGACCATTTGGTGTAAACAGACAAAAGCATGTGCATAGTGTTATGTTATATTACTTTTAACGTCAGAAACATCTTTCGGAGAAAATAGTTCCTCCATGGGTTCCTTTCTTCGGGCTTGTCATGTTGAACATAGATGTTGTATCCCGATACCGATAGTATGCGCGGGTATTCAATTTGGGAACCGAACCCCAGGATTTTGGTGGTGAACATCTAATTATTTTCACTTCCCTCATGGCCGACCCATTAGTTTCTTAAGAACGCTAGCTTCCGGCTTCACCCGTCTGAGGTACGTACATGGCTGACCCGGTCGTAACAATCGCAGAGGTGCTCCCTTTACCACTAGCCGAACAATCGGGAACATAGGGGGTAAGCACAGGAGTCAGGCAACCCAGCTTGGCAAAAACATAAGTCAAATCGGTGCATATAATGGCTCGAAACGGCACGGGAAGGGTGGAAACACGACAAAGACGAATATGTGCATGAAAAGTATATTGATTGGCTTCTTGAAAGGCGCACCCAGGCAAATCCGGGTAGTACATTTGAAGATGTGTACTTAAAGAGCCTAACGAAGTTCGGTTTATCTGAACATAGACTGGGAGGTGGCAACTCCCAAAAGGTAAAAAAGAAAAAAAAACTATAACAAAGAAAAGGGGAGTTAAATTGACGACACTAAACTAGTTGTAGAGGCACCGAAGCCGAGCTGCGTTCCACGTGTTTGGTTCAAGGTGATTGTTCGCTAGATTGTGAAGACGATATGCTCCTCCATCTAGTACTTCATATATTATGAAAGGGCCCTCCCATTTGGGCGAGAGCTTGTTCTTCTACTTCTCAGGGAGACGGAGTACGAGTTCGCCTATGTTGTATGCCTTCGCCTAAACTTCCCTGCTCTTATAGCACTGGGCTTCCTGTTGATAGAATGTAGTGTGATCCCGAGCTATGTCGCACTCTCCTTCCAAGGTGTCCAAGTCATCCTGCCGATCCAACTCGGCTTCCTATTCTTCGTACATGCGCACTTTAGGTGTGTCATGGATGAGATCACATGGGAGGACTACTTCCACGCCGTACACCATAAGGAAGGTGTGTATCTCATTAACCGATTGGGGGTGGTGCGCAGTCCCCATAATACAGAGTCGAACTCCTCTACCCAGTGGCAATCTGACTCTTTCAGGGAACGAACTAGACGAGGTTTGGTGCCACTCATGATTAGTCTATTGGCCCATTCTACCCGTCCATTGGTTTGTGGATGACACAACAAAGCATAGTCGAGCTTGATGCCATGTTAGCGCAACAGTCTTTGACCTTCGGGGCTGTAAAATTGGATCCATTGTTTGTGATTATGCTATGGGGAACACCATAACGTCGCACCATGCTATAAAGTCGACAACTCATCCAGATTCAGCTGAAGTTACTAGTTTTGCCTCGATCCATTTAGTGAATTTTCGACCATGACCAGTAAGTATTTCTTTGTCTTGGTTCTCCCTTTAATTGGTCTGACCATGTCAATTCCCGAGACCGCAAAGGGCTAGTTGATTGGTATTGTCCGAAGAGCCATCGGGGGCATATGGATTTGATTTGCAAAAGGCTGGTATCCAGCGCACTATTGGACAAAAGTATGTGCATCCGCACAAGCGGTGGGCCAGAAAAACCCTGCTCAGAAGGCCTTGCTTACGAAAGCCCGAGCTGCCGCGTGATGGCCGCCCATGCCAGCGTGTATCTCAGCCAAAAGTTGTTGCCCCTCCTCTTCGGATATGCATGACACCAGTAGTGCTTTTCTTATACAGATCACACTCGTGGACCATGTAGGCTTCAGAATGCAAGACTATGAGTCGTGCCTCGGTCTGATCATCGAGGAGCTCATGTCAAAGAAGATAGGCAAGGAAGGGCTCGGTCCGTGGTGCGCTTACGGCCATGACTTCATGAGCAAAAGGTGTTTCTTCGATCGCCGAGCCACTGATGATGTCATCGTTTGGCTTAATTTCTAGAGGGATGATCTAATCGGACCCATTGGCTAATTGTCCCCATCTTACCAGACCACGGATGGCTTGAAGAGCCATTCCAAGAAGGTGTTCTTGGGGACTAGGTCACGTTTAGCACCTATTCAAGCAATGACGTCCGTGGTTGGTTGCTGTCTCTGGAGACATGGTGAAATTCTAATCCTTCAAACCAGGCTCATATCTTAAGGACGATATTCCTACATGCCGCCATTTTTGGGTCTTTGGAATCAAATTCACCGTGACATGGGAGATGGCGAGGTTAGAGTCTCGAGCCATTGTACGCCCATTAACGTTGCCATCCGAAGGCCATGCAATAGGGCCTCATATTTGGCTACATTGTTAGAATTCGTGTACATAATTTGCAGGACATACCGGATATTGTCGCCTGTGGGAGATGTACGGATGACCCCAACCCCTAGTTTGACTAACATCTTGGAGCCATCAAAGTACATTGTCCAATGTGAATATGTACTATATTCCCGGGGGAGCTCGACTTCTGTCCATTCGGCTAGAAAATCGGCCAACACCTGAGATTCAATAGCTCGGTGCGGGTTGTACAAAATTTCAAAGGGAAATAGCTCTATGGCCCATTTGGCAATGCGTCCTGTGGCGTCCCCGTTGTAAATGATGTCATTCAACTCAGATGCCACTATTACTAAACACTCTTGAAAGTAGTGTCGGAGCTTTCGGATGCCATAAAAACTGTATAGGCTCTCTTCTGATAATGTGGGTGCCGAGATTTGCACAGGGTTAGCACTTTTGATACATAGTAGACTGGCTTTTGCTCCCGAAACTTGTGGCCCTCCGCCTCTTGTTCTACCACGAGTACCGCACTCACCACTTGATTAATGTCCGGGATGTATAATAACATGGGTTCGCCAATGCCGGGTACTGCTAGGATGGGTTTGCCTGCTAGTATTGTTTTTATTTCTTCCAGTGCCGCGGTTGCTTCATTGGTCCACTCAAAGCTTTTGGTCTTCTTGAGCAGTCTGTAGAGCGATAGTTCCTTTTCGCCAAGGCGGGAGATGAAGCAGCTTACGGCTGGCATTCAGCCTGCCAACTTCTAGACATGTTTAAGCTCCGTGGGTATTGCTAACTTGGATAAAGCTCGGATTTTAGCCGGATTGGACTCTATCCCCTTGTGGGAAACAATAAATCCGAGCAGTTTTCCGACGGGAACCCCGAAGACACATTTGTGCAGGTTGAGCCATATATCGTAAGCCCACAAATTAGCGAAGGTCTGGCAGAGGTCGTCCACCAACTGGCTGACGTGTTTGGTTTTAATGACCATGTTGCCTACATATGCTTCGTCTATTTTGCCAATTTGGTTTTCTAGGCATGTTTGAATCATGCGCTGGTATGTGGCGCCTGCGTTCTTTAACCTGAAGGGCATTGTGTTGAAGCAGAATGGCCCGTTGGGGGTGATGAATGTGGTTCCCGCTTGGTCGAACTCCTTCATCTTAATTTGATGGTATCCGGAGTAGGCGTCGAGGAAGCATAGTGAGTGGTGTCCGACGGTGGCGTCGATGATCTGGTCTATCTAAGGTATGGGGAAGGGATCCTTAGGGCCGACTTTATTTGGGTCTTTAAAGTCAATGCATATCCGCCACGATTTATCCTTCGTAGGTACCATGAACAGATTGGCCAACCACTCAGGGTGTTTTATTTCTCGGATGAATCCTACTTCAAGTAATTTTGCTAATTCTTCCCCTATGGCTTTACACTTAGGTTTGAAAAATCAGTGCAGCACCTGTTTGACTGGCTTAAAGCCCTTGATTATGTTCAGGCTATGTTCCGCTAGTCTTCGTGGGATTCCTGGCATATCCGAAGGGTGCCAGGCGAATATGTCCCAGTTCTCATGCAGGAATGTCCGCAGTGCTTCATCGACTACAGGGTCCAGCTGGGCTCCAATGTACGCTGTTTTGTTGGGATCCATTGGATGCACTTGGAATTTGGCTATTTCTTCAGCTGGTTTAAACGATGTGGATTTAGACCTTTTACCGAGGACCACGTCATCCATGTCCACTATTGCGCAGAGTGTAGTTAATTTGTCGGCTGCGAGAGCCTCGGATAATGCTTCTATGGCAAGCGATGCTGTTTTTTTCGGCTCGAAGGGCTCTATCCGGATTGCTTACGAGTGTGATCACGCAATTGGGTCCTGGTATTTTGTGTTTCATATACCCGTAATGTGGTAAGGCCTGAAACCTTGAGAATGCCTCACGCCCCAATAGGGCATGGTATCCTCTATGGAAGGGCACAATGTGGAAGAGTAATTATTGGTCCAATGATGGGCCCTTATGTTTTGGAGTTTGTTGATATAAACAGTATGGGACTTATGTGTTTGCTAGTGCACACAGGGTAATAGGTCCCTAAGATGTCAAGGAGTTTGATGCAAACGACGAAGATAATCTCCTTGCGATGCAGCAAAGGTTATCACCGAAGATGATATTAACAAGAGTGATCCCTAAAAATTGATGAAGTTCAAGAAATTGGTTCGGTGTCTGTCTAAATGAAATGACTGCGTCCGAGGAGATTGAAGACGAACTGAAGACGTAGCATTTATTTCGTTGTTCTTCTTCTCCTTATTGAGTCATACAACCACCGTACTACTAAGAGGGGTGTAGCATTCGAAACTTTGATTCTCTGATGCTAAACCCAAATCCTATGAAAGTTGTGAGAGAAATCTCTTTATGTTCCGAGCAAATACTTGCCAGCAAGAGACTGTGATCTTCGCTGTGAGAGAGTAGTCTCAGATCGAAGAGTTAGCATTACATGTTCGTTAAGTAAAGTTGCCGTTGCTCCCATATCCGACCGTTGTGAAACATGTCAGTTGGCCATTGGCTGGACCGCGTGTCCAAAATGGTCATTTCCCATGAGAGAAGGCTGCGGCTATAAATAGCCACCTCTGCCGGATTTGTCCGGTGGCTTCTTTGTTTGATTCTGAGAAGATTTTTGAGCAACCCCTTCTCTAAGAGATTTGAGTTTAAAATCAACCAAGAGAAAACCCCCTAGAGCCAAAGAATTAGATAGTGGTTCAGCATCACTCGAATGTAAGTCCATTACACTCCGGCTATTACTCTCTAGATGGTTAGGTGTCAATTTCTTCAGAGACAAAGAGTGATTGTGGTCTCGAGAACAAGTCTGTGAAGGTATGGAGATCGTCTCAAGTATCTACCATGAGTAATCGGCATTGGTAGACGAACCAATTCTTGAGGAGCATAGGGTGAAGAGAGTTTATCTTCCGTGTTGAGTAATAGCCCCTCTAGCCAGACATAGTCCTTGTGTAGAAGGACGAACTTCTTGAACAAATATCCTGTCGCCTTTGAGCTCCACTGATTATATCTTCTACCTATGTTTATATTCGACACATGTTTCTTCACGTGTTTTGTTTTGATGCATGTTTAGTTTCCATTCAGTACTTAGTTTTCCTTGTTATAGTATGTTGTTCTTCCGTTCCGCTGCTGGTTACCAGAGTTTTGAGATTTCCAAAGAAATTTTAAAACTCCCATTCACTCATCCTCTGGTAGACATACTTCGTTCCTACAATTTGTATCAGAGCAAGGTACTCCTTGACTCTACTCATTTTGGTCTAACAACCTTGGAGTTTAAGTATGTCTTTAGCGAGCTACAAGTCGCATCTAAGGATTCCCATATTCGATGGGACACACTATCCCTTCTGGAAGGAGAAGATGAAGATGCGTATTTGAGCAATAGATGATGACATGTGGAACGTGATGTAGTTAGGGTTCATGTTGCAATAACTCAAGCCCCCACTGACGAAGAGAATAAACTCATTCAGATGGATGCTCAAGACAAAGATGAAATTGGTGGCCATCTCTCTCGAGCACAATTTCTTTGGTATCATGAGTGTGAAACTGCGAAGGATTTGTGGGATGTCCTCAAGAAGATCAATGAAGGAGTTTCAACTCAAAACAAACCTTGAATTGATACTCTTCAAGCGAAATTCAATCGTTTCAAGCACATTGGAAATGAAAGCTATCAGCAAACCTTCGACTGCCTTGATGACATTGCAAATGAGCTTCAAGGTCTCGGCGCCAAAGACATCCCTAACCATGAAGTTGCGAAGAAACTACTCTGATCTCTTGATAGTTCATTCGACACTCTTGTCTTGATGATTCATGAACGTTCTGATTTCATATCCCTCGACTCTACTGATACCATGGCAAGACTGAACACTCATGTTGAACAAGAAGAGAAGAGAGATCTGTATGGTTGAAGCCAACGAAAAAATCATGCTCTCAAGGCTGTAGTTGATTCTTCCTCCGATGGAAATGCGAAGAAAATTCAGATGATCCAGATAGGCTCAGCAAAGATCTCGCACTAATCACAAAAAGATTCCAACGACTTCACAGGAAGAGGCAGTTCCAAAAGAAAGGTTCAAGCAACTCTGGTGGTTCAAAATCTTCATCAAAACCTGCCGGAGAATACACCTGCTTCAAGTGCAAAAATCATGGACACTTCATTTCAGACTGCCCTCTATAGGAATCTGAAATCTGTGTGTCAGGACCCCGATTCTAAGTCACACCGATCGAGCCTGTAACACCTCATATCACTTTGCGGCCTCACGCACGGTATTCCCACGAGTGTCACCTTACCATGTCCCGAGACCGTTTGCGCCTTTTGGCTCATGTATATGATCGTGTCGCTAGCATCCATATGACAGAGAACCTGGGCCGACATGACTAGTCATGAACCCAAAGTGGCACTAACTTACGGGGACATGCATACATGAATCAACATCGAGCATGTCGGTCAGCAGCGTGTGAATCCTGGCTGTAGCACTGGGCTAATAGGACTTCGGGAACTCGGGCTGTAGCAGGCTAGGCAGGACTCCGGATGTCACTGCGTGGCATTTCCCCGAAGGGACAGACACAGGAACGAAGTGAATCACATGCCGGCCAGTCAAGTGTTCCGGAGCAGTAGTGCTGGGCTAATAGGACTCCGGTGACCCGGTTGTAGCGGACTACTATGGCACATGGAAGCACAAGACTACATTTCCCCATAAGAGAGGCTACCAAGGATAAACAACTAGGTTGTCGGATCCCACACATACCAAGCATTTCAATCATACACACAAGATGCTCAATATGTGCAATACAACATGGCATCACAACAAGACTCTACGACTCCGAGTATTATTCATTAGGCTCCGAGGAGCGAGATATTACAAACATGGGTCTCATGACCCAACATTCAGAGCATACAAGTCAAAGCACATGCGGAAGCTTAACATGTCTGAGTACAGACTTCTACAAAGGAAAAAGGCTGAGAAGCTTGACTATCTACAAGACCCTCCCAAGGGTACAAGATCGTAGCTGAGGTAACGAGCCAAACGTCGAAGTCCACGCGGAACTACTAGCGAGCCTGAAGTCTCTCTGCAAAAACATAAATTAAGCAAACGTGAGTACAAATGTACTCAGCAAGACTTACATCAGCATCATTATGAACGAAGGGATGGTGGAGTTTAACTGCAGCAAGCCAGCTTTGACTCAGTGGCTATCCGGAACTACGACTGCAAGTAACTCCTTCGAGGTGGCGCACACGAGTCCACATATTCACCATATCAATACACCACTATGGATCCGCTCCCGTCTCCCTATGAGAAGGCCATCCATAGCACTCACGCTTATCTTGCACATTTTAGAGTATCCACTTTCACTTGTCTATGAACTATGCAAGGGGTCCAAGTTTCCATATCCGAGGAATCCGGCTATTCGAATAGATAATGATAACCCTGCAGGGTGTACTTCTTCACACATGCTCTCGCCACTTACCACCATGTACACATCGTGTATCTCGGCAACCTTCAAGCGGAAGCCTGGCGAGGGAGTCGGCCACGACCTGACTAACCAACAATTCTCTAGTCCAGGTTTATCGCCTATTCGAGTTCTATCTGCAAGGAGATCCGGCCGGGGTGTCGCTCACGGCCCCAAACGATGTGAGCAGGGTTCCCAAGCCCATCATCCGGGTGCCATTTGGTACACCGTGCCATTGTGCCTAGTCTGTCCCAAGCCCAGCTGTACCGGGTGCCACTTGGTAGACTACTAACACTACCTACAAACACCAGAAACTATTTGCAACTCCTGGACAGAGATGAGGTTGATTAATAAGTCGAGAGGGGCACTTAAGCATTCCAATGCGTGGTAGCAGCTATTCATGGATCACAAACACAGAACTCAGTTCCTAATGACGGCTGCAATTAGACAACCCACCATGGACTCCTACATGGCCTCTCATCGCTACCTTTACCAAATCGTGTTCACACACTTAGCTCTCAATAGTAGGACATGTTCACCACATTCCAATTCATCCCCGATGAATCAGACCTGACTCAACTCTAAGCAGTAGCAGGCATGAAAAACAAACATGAATGAGTAGGCACATCAGGGCTCAAACAACTCCTACTCATGCTAGTGGGTTTCATCTATTTACTGTGGCAATGACAGGTCATGCAGAGGAAAGGGGTTCAACTACCGCAACATGTAACAGTTGAATCGTTGTTGTCCTAATGCAGTAAAAGAGAGCAGGAGCGAGAGAGTGGGATTGTATCGGAATGAACAAGGGGGTTTTGCTTGCCTGGCACTTCTGAAGATAGTATAGTTCTTCATCGGTGTCATCGATCAAATCGTCGGAACGTCGTCTACTGAGAGGGGACAAACACCGGCAACAAAGAGGAAACACAATCAATGCAATGCAACAATATGATGCATGAATATGACATGGCAATAATGTTATGATTTGCACTAATGCATCTAGAAACAATTTAAATGAAGTCCATATGGACCAAGGGTTCATATGCAAACTCCATATTTAGCATTTAAAATGCCATTATCATGTTTTCACTTATACAGTGGGTATAAGTTGGTTGAACATGCATGAAAGTAGCATAAATGGATATATTGAATTTTTCTGATAATTTTTCATATAAAATTTATTTCATTTGGAGTTACGGTTGATTTTCTATAATTTTTAGAAGTTTAGGCAATTTTCTGGAATTTCCTATAAAAGAATAAATCCAAAAAAGAGTTATTGCATCAGCATGACGTCACTGTGATGTCAGCGGTCAACGGGCGTGGTCCAGGTCAACCCTGACCAGTGGGACCCACTGGTCAGTGGTTAGTTAACTAACTAAATTTAGTTAGCGTTAAACTAATACTAATCCTAGTTTAGTTAGTGGCCTGGGGCCCACACGTCAGTGAGCCAAGGGAGGTCAAACCCCTGGTCAGCTGGGTCAAACTCACCGGAGTTAACCCGCGTGTCGTCGCCGGCGACACCAGAGACGGCGGAGGGCGTCGGAAAAGCTCCTCTGGTGACCAAATCGATGGCTGAGAGGCTCTACGTGATTCTGGAGCTCGTCTGCGTCTTGTGGTGCACGCAGCAGCAGCTCAGGTGACCTAAATCGACGGCGGTGGCAACTTGCATGGCGGCCGGAGTTTGGGCGTGCTCGGAGGCAGCGCTACAGGGCACGGCAGGGCGAACCCGCGAGTGCTACGGGTTCTTGGGAACACGCTGAGTGCGTTTATAGGTTTGGACGCGAGCGGCGGTGGCTAGAACGATGGCGGCGACATGCGCAGCGGAACCGAGCTCTCCCCCATGGCAGAGATGCGTCTTGGAGCTCGCGAACACGAGGGAGATGAGAGGGGTTCAGAGCGGAAGCTCACAGCAATCACGTTGAAGAGGTCAGCGGCTCGGGGGAGGTCCGGTGCGGGCGGAACGGCGAAGCCGATCTCTGGCGTCCGGAGGAAGAAGACGACGGCGGGGACGGTGCTACGGGGCTTCTGGCGTCACGTGGGTTGGTGGAGACGAAGAGGAAGGCATGGCGGTTCTTCTGGAAGCATCGGCGAGGCGAGGGGTGGACGAGGGCCGCGGTGGTGCTCGTCGGCGTTCTCAGGTGCTCGTGGTCGATCGCGGGAGAGAGAGAGTGTTGGGTTTCATAGTAATTTCAAAAAATTTCCTACGCACACGCAAGATCATGGTGATGCATAGCAACGAGAGGGGAGAGTGTGATCTACGTACCCTTGTAGATCGACAACGGAAGCGTTAGGTTGATGTAGTCGTACGTCTCCACGGCCCGACCGATCAAGCACCGAAACTACGGCACCTCCGAGTTCTAGCACACGTTCAGCTCGATGACGATCCCCGGACTCTGATCCAGCAAAGTGTCGGGGAAGAGTTCCGTCAGCACGACGGCATGGTGACGATCTTGATGTACTACCGTCGCAGGGCTTCTCCTAAGCACCGCTATAATATTATCGAGGACTATGGTGGAAGGGGGCACCGCACACGGCTAAGAATATGATCACGTGGATCAACTTGTGTCTCAAGGGGTGCGCTCTGTCTCCGTATATAAAGGATCAAAAGGGGGGGGACAGCCGGCCATCATAGGGCGCGCCAGGAGGAGTCCTACTCCCTCCGGGAGTAGGATTCCCCCCTTTCCTAGTTGGAATATGATTCGTTAAGTGGGAAAGAGGAGAGAGAGAAGGAAGGGGGGTGCCGGCCCCGTCTCTCCTTGTCCTATTCGGACTAGGGGGGGATGGGTGCGCGGCCCAGCCCTGGCCACCTCTCCTCTCTTCCACTAAGGCCCATTAAGGCCCATATACCTCCTGGGGGGTTCCGGTAACCTCCCGGTAATCCGGTAAAATCCCGATTTCACCCGGAACACTTCCGATATCCAACTATAGGCTTCCAATATATCAATCTTTATGTCTCGACCATTTCGAGACTCCTCGTCATGTCCGTCATCACATCCGGGACTCCGAACAAACTTTTGTACATCAAAATGCATAAACTCATAATATAACTGTCATCGAAACCTTAAGCGTGCGGACCCTACGGGTTCGAGAACAATGTAGACATGACCGAGACACATCTCCGGTCAATAACCAATAGCGGAACCTGGATGCTCATATTGGCTCCTACATATTCTACGAAGATCTTTTATCGGTCAGATGGCATAACGACATACGTTGTTCCCTTTGTCATCGGTGTGTTACTTGCCCGAGATTCGATCGTCGGTATCCAATACCTAGTTCAATCTCGTTACTGGCAAGTCTCTTTACTTGTTCCGTAATCCATCATCCCGCAACTAACTCATTAGTCGCAATGCTTGCAAGGCTTTATGTGATGTGCATTACTGAGAGGGCCCAGAGATACCTCTCTGACAATCGGAGTGACAAATCCTAATCTCGAAATACGCCAACCCAACATGTACCTTTGGAGACACCTGTAGAGCACCTTTATAATCACCCAGTTACGTTGTGATGTTTGGTTGGACACAAAGTGTTCCTCCGGTAAACGGGAGTTGCATAATCTCATAGTCATAGAAACATGTATAAGTCATGAAGAAAGCAATAGCAACATACTAAACGATCTGGTGCTAAGCTAATGGAATGGGTCATGTCAATCAGATCATTCACCTAATGATGTGATCCCGTTAATCAAATAACAACTCTTTGTCCATGGTTAGGAAACATAACCATCTTTGATTAACGAGCAAGTCTAGTAGAGGCATACTAGTGACACTCTGTTTGTCTATGTATTCACACATGTATTATGTTTCCGATTAATACAATTCTAGCATGAATAATAAACATTTATCATGATATAAGGAAATAAATAATAACTTTATTATTGCCTCTAGGGCATATTTCCTTCAGTCTCCCACTTGCACTAGAGTCAATAATCCAGATTACACAGTAATGATTCTAACACCCATGGAGCCTTGGTGCTGATCATGTTTTGCTCGTGGAAGAGGCTTAGTCAATGGGTCTGCAACATTCAGATCCGTATGTATCTTGCAAATCTCTATGTCTCCCACCTGGACTAGATCCCGGATGGAATTGAAGCATCTTTTGATGTTCTTGGTTCTCTTGTGAAATCTGGATTCCTTCGCCAAGGCAATTCCACCAGTATTGTCACAAAAGATTTTCATTGGACCCGATGCACTAGGTATAACACCTAGATCGGATATGAACTCCTTCATCCAGACTCCTTCATTCGCTGCTTCCGAAGCAGCTATGTATTCCGCTTCACATGTAGATCCCGCCACGATGCTCTATTTAGAACTGCACCAACTGACAGCTCCACCGTTTAATGTAAACACGTATCTAGTTTGCGATTTAGAATCGTCCGGATCAGTGTCAAAGCTTGCATCAACGTAACCGTTTACGATGAGCTCTTTGTCACCTCCATATACGAGAAACATATCCTTAGTCCTTTTCAGGTACTTCAGGATGTTCTTGACCGCTGTCCAGTGATCCACTCCTGGATTACTTTGGTACCTCCCTGCTAGACTTATAGCAAGGCACACATCAGGTCTGGTACACAGCATTGCATACATGATAGAGCCTATGGCTGAAGCATAGGGAACATCTTTCATTTTCTCTCTATCTTCTGCAGTGGTCGGGCATTGAGTCTGACTCAACTTCACACCTTGTAACACAGGCAAGAACCGTTTCTGTGCTTGATCCATTTTGAACTTCTTCAAAATCTTGTCAAGGTATGTGCTTTGTGAAAGTCCAATTAAGCGTCTTGATCTATCTCTATAGATCTTTATGCCTAATATGTAAGCAGCTTCACCGAGGTCTTTCATTGAAAAACTCTTATTCGAGTATCCCTTTATGCTATCCAGAAATTCTATGTCATTTCCAATCAGTAATATGTCATCCACATATAATATCAGAAATGCTACAAAGCTCGCACTCACTTTCTTGTAAATACAGGCTTCTCCAAAAGTCTGTATAAAACCAAATGCTTTGATCACACTATCAAAGCGTTTATTCCAACTCCGAGAGGCTTGCACCAGTCCATAAATGGATCGCTGGAGCTTGCACACTTTATTAGCTCCCTTTGGATCGACAAAACCTTCCGGTTGCATCATATACAACTCTTCTTCCAAAAATCCATTGAGGAATGCAGTTTTGACATCCATCTGCCAAATTTCATAATCATAAAATGCGACAATTGCTAACATGATTCGGACAGACTTAAGCATCGCTACGGGTGAGAAGGTCTCATCGTAGTCAACCCATTGAACTTGTCGAAAACCTTTTGCGACAAGTCGAGCTTTGTAGACAGTAATATTACTGTCAGCGTCAGTCTTCTTCTTGAAGATCCATTTATTCTCAATTTCTTGCCGATCATCGGGCAAGTCAACCAAAGTCCATACTTTGTTCTCATACATGGATCCCATCTCAGATTTCATGGCTTCAAGCCATTTTGCGGAATCTGGGCTCACCATCGCTTCTTCATAGTTCGTAGGTTCATCATGATCTAGTAGCATGACTTCCAGAACAGGATTACCGTACCACTCTGGTGCAGATCTTACTCTGGTTGATCTACGAGGTTCAGTAGTGTCTTGTTCTGAAGTTTCATGATCATTATCATTAGCTTCCTCACTAATTGGTGTAGGTGTCGCAGAAAAAGGTTTCTGTGATGTACTACTTTCCAATAAGGGAGCAGGTACAGTTACCTCGTCAAGTTCTACTTTCCTCCCACTCACCTCTTTCGAGAGAAACTCCTTCTCCAGAAAGTTTCCGAATTTAGCAACAAAAGTCTTGCCTTCGGATCTGTGATAGAAGGTGTATTCAATAGTTTCCGTTGGATATCCTATGAAGACACATTTCTCCGATTTGGGTTCGAGCTTATCAAGTTGAAGCTTTTTCACATAAGCATCGCAACCCCAAACTTTCAGAAACGACAACTTTCGTTTCTTGCCAAACCACAGTTCATAAGGCGTCGTCTCAACGGATTTTGATGGTGCCCTATTTAACGTGAATGCGGCCATCTCTAAAGCATATCCCCAAAATGATAGCGGTAAATCAGTAAGAGACATCATAGATCGTACCATATCTAGTAAAGTATGATTACGATGTTTGGACACACCATTACGCTGTGGTGTTCCGGGTGGCGTGAGTTGCGAAACTATTCCACAATGTTTCAAATGTACACCAAACTCGTAACTCAAATATTCTCCTCCACAATCAGATCGTAGGAATTTTATTTTCTTGTTACGATGATTTTCCACTTCACTCTGAAATTCTTTGAACTTTTCAAACGTTTCAGACTTGTGTTTCATTAAGTAGATATACCCATATCTGCTTAAGTCATCTGTGAAGGTGAGAAAATAACGATATCCGCCATGAGCCTCAATATTCATCGGACCACATACATCTGTATGTATGATTTCCAACAAATCTATTGCTCTCTCCATAGTTCCGGAGAACGGCCTTTTAGTCATCTTGCCCATGAGGCACGGTTCGCAAGTACCAAGTGATTCATAATCAAGTGGTTCCAAAAGTCCATCAGCATGGAGTTTCTTCATGCGCTTTATACCGACATGACCTAAACGGCAGTGCCACAAAGAAGTTGCACCATCATTATCAACTCTGCATCTTTTGGTTTCAACATTATGAATATGTGTGTCACTACTATCGAGATTAAATAAGAATAGACCATTCTTCAAGGGTGCATGACCATAAAAGATATTACTCATATAAATAGAACAACCATTATTCTCTGATTTAAATGAATAACCGTCTCGCATCAAACAAGATCCAGATATAATGTTCATGCTTAATGCTGGCACCAAATAACAATTATTTAGGTATAATATTAATCCCGAAGGTAGATGTAGAGGTAGCGTGCCGACCGTGATCACATCGACTTTGGAACCGTTTCCCACGCGCATCGTCACCTCGTCCTTAGCCAATCTTCGCTTAATCCGTAGTCCCTGTTTCGAGTTGCAAATATTAGCAACAGAACCAGTATCAAATACCCAGGTGCTACTGCGAGCATTAGTAAGGTACACATCAATAACATGTATATCACATATACCTTTGTTCACCTTGCCATCCTTCTTATCCGCCAAATACTTGGGGCAGTTCCGCTTCCAGTGACCAGTCTACTTGCAGTAGAAGCACTCAGTTTCAGGCTTAGGTCCAGACTTGGGTTTCTTTTCTCGAGCAGCAACTTTCTTGCTGTTCTTCTTGAAGTTCCCCTTCTTCTTCCCTTTGCCCTTTTTCTTGAAACTAGTGGTCTTATTGACCATCAACACTTGATGCTCCTTATTGATTTCTACCTCCGCAGCCTTTAGCATTGCGAAGAGCTCGAGAATTGTCTTATCCATCCCTTGCATATTATAGTTCATCACGAAGCTCTTGTAGCTTGGTGGATGTGATTGGAGAATTCTGTCAATGACGCTATCATCCGGAAGATTAACTCCCAGTTGAATCAAGTGATTACAATACCCAGACATCTTGAGTATATGCTCACTGACAGAACTATTCTCCTCCATCTTGCAGCTATAGAACTTATTGGAGACTTCATATCTCTCAATCCGGGCATTTGCTTGAAATATTAACTTCAACTCCTGGAACATCTCATATGCCCCATGATGTTCAAAACGTCGTTGAAGTCCCGGTTCTAAGCCGTAAAGCATGGCACATTGAACTATCGAGTAGTCATCAGCTTTGCTCTGCCAAACGTTCATAACATCTGGTGTTGCTCCAGCAGCAGGCCTGGCACCCATCGGTGCTTCCAGGACGTAATTCTTCTGTGCAGCAATGAGGATAATCCTCAAGTTACGGACCCAGTCCGTGTAATTGCTACCATCATCTTTCAACTTTGCTTTCTCAAGGAACGCATTAAAATTCAACGGAACAATAGCATGGGCCATTTATCTACAATCATACATAAACAAGCAAGATACTATCAGGTACTAAGTTCATGATAAATTTAGGTTCAATTAGTCATATTACTTAAAGAACTCCCACTTAGATATACATCCCTCTAATCCTTTAAGTGATTACGTGATCCAAATCTAATAAACCATGTCCGATCATCACGTGAGATGGAGTAGTTTCATTGGTGAACATCACTATGTTGATCATATCTACTATATGATTCATGCTCGACCTTTCGGTCTCTGTGTTCCGAGGCCATATCTATATATGCTTGGCTCGTCAAGTATAACCTGAGTATTCCGCGTGTGCAACTGTTTTGCACCCATTGTATTTGAACGTAGAGCCTATCACACCCGATCATCACGTGGTGTCTCAGCACGAAGAACTTTCGCAATGGTGCATACTCAGGGAGAACACTTCTTGATAATTAGTGAGAGATCATCTTATAATGCTACCGTCAATCAAAGCAAGATAAGATGCATAAAAGATAAACATCACATGCAATCAATATAAGTGATATGATATGGCCATCATCATCTTGTGCTTGTGATCTCCATCTCTGAAGCACCGTCATGATCACCATCGTCACCGGCGTGACACCTTGATCTCCATCGTAGCATCGTTGTTGTCTCGCCAATCTTATGCTTCCACGACTATCGCTACCGCTTAGTGATAAAGTAAAGCATTACAGCGCGACTGCATTGCATACAATAAAGCGACAACCATATGGCTCCTGCCAGTTGCCGATAACTCGGTTACAAAACATGATCATCTCATACAATAAAATTTAGCATCATGTCCTGACCATATCACATCACAACATACCCTGCAAAAACAAGTTAGATGTCGTCTACTTTGTTGTTGCAAGTTTTACGTGGCTGCTACGGGCTTAAGCAAGAACCAATCTTACCTTCGTATCAAAACCACAACGATAGTTTGTCAAGTTGGTGCTGTTTTAACCTTCGCAAGGACCGGGCGTAGCCACACTCGGTTCAACTAAAGTTGGAGAAACTGTCACCCGCAAGCCACCTATGTGCAAAGCACGTCGGGAGAACCGGTCTCGCGTAAGCGTACGCGTAATGTCGGTCCGGGCCGCTTCGTCCAACAATACCGCCGAACCAAAGTATGACATGCTGGTAAGTAGTATGACTTATATCGCCACAACTCACTTGTGTTCTACTCGTGCATATAACATCAACATATAAAACCTGGGCTCAGATGCCACTGTTGGGTTTCGTAGTAATTTCAAAAAATTTCCTACGCACACGCAAGGTCATGGTGATGCATAGCAACGGGAGGGGAGAGTGTGATCTACGTACCCTTGTAGATCAACAACGGAAGCGTTAGGTTGATGTAGTCGTACGTCTCCATGGCCCGACTGATCAAGCTTCGAAACTACGACACCTCCGAGTTTTAGCAAACGTTCAGCTCGATGACGATCCCCGGACTCCGATCCAGCAAAGTGTCGGGGAAGAGTTCTGTCAGCACGATGGCGTGGTGACGATCTTGATGTACTACCATCGTAGGGCTTCGCCTAAGCACCGCTATAATATTATCGAGGACTATGGTGGAAGGGGGCACCGCACACGGCTAAGAATATGATCACGTGGATCAACTTGTGTCTCAAGGGGTGCCCTCTGCCTTCGTATATAAAGGATCAAAAGGGGGGCCAGCCGGCCATCATAGCGCGCGCCAGGAGGAGTCCTACTCCCTCCGGGAGTAGGATTCCCCCCCCTTTCCTAGTTGGAATAGGATTCGTTAAGTGGGAAAGAGGAGAGAGAGAAGGATGGGGGGCGCCGGCCCCCTCTCTCCTTGTCCTATTCGGACTAGGGGGGAGGGGCGCGCGGCCCAGCCCTGGCCACCTCTCCTCTCTTCCACTAAGGCCCATTAAGGCCCATATACCTCCCGGGGGGTTCCGGTAACCTCCCGGTAATCCGGTAAAATCCCGATTTCACCCGGAACACTTTCGATATCCAACTATAGGCTTCCAATATATCAATCTTTATGTCTCTACCATTTCGAGACTCCTCGTCATGTCCATGATCACATCCGGGACTCCGAACAAACTTCGGTACATCAAAATGCATAAACTCATAATATAACTGTCATCGAAACCTTAAGCGTGCGGACCCTACGGGTTCGAGAACAATGTAGACATGACCGAGACACGTCTCCGGTCAATAACCAATAGCGGAACCTAGATGCTCCTATTGGCTCCTACATATTCTACGAAGATCTTTTATCGGTCAAACCGCATAACAACATACGTTGTTCCCTTTGTCATCGGTGTGTTACTTGCCCGAGATTCGATCGTCGGTATCCAATACCTAGTTCAATCTCGTTACCGGCAAGTCTCTTTACTCATTCCGTAATCCATCATCCCGCAACTAACTCATTAGTCGCAATGCTTGCAAGGCTTTATGTGATGTGCATTACCGAGAGGGCCCGGAGATACCTCTCTGACAATCGGAGTGACAAATCCTAATCTCGAAATACGCCAACCCAACATGTACCTTTGGAGACACCTATAGAGCACCTTTATAATCACCGAGTTATGTTGTGACGTTTGGTTGCACACAAAGTGTTCCTTCGGTAAACGGGAGTTGCATAATCTCATAGTCATAGAAACATGTATAAGTCATGAAGAAAGCAATAGCAACATACTAAACGATCGGGTGCTAAGCTAATGGAATGGGTCATGTCAATCAGATCATTCACCTAATGATGTGATCCCGTTAATCAAATAACAACTCTTTGTCCATGGTTAGGAAACATGACCATCTTTGATTAACGAGCTAGTCAAGTAGAGGCATACTAGTGACACTCTGTTTGTCTATGTATTCACACATGTATTATGTTTCCGGTTAATACAATTCTAGCATGAATAATAAACATTTATCATGATATAAGGAAATAAATAATAACTTTATTATTGCCTCTAGGGCATATTTCCTTCAGAGAGAGCAGAGGAGGAGGAGGGGGTCCAGAGAGAGAGAGGGGTGGTCAGGGGGTCTCGTGGCGCTCGTGGCCGTCTCCAGCAGCAGCGGCAAGCAGGAGCTGGCGAGCGCGTGCGTGCGCGCACGGCGGCCACAAGCCTCTCGTCCTATTGGCGAGAGGTGGGAGATGACTGGCAGCGGCGCTGGCTGGGCCGGCCAGGTGGGCTACCTACTGGGCCGTCGAGGTTGGCCAGGTAAGTCTCTTTCTCTCTTTTATTTCCCGTTTTCTAGTTTTGTGCAACTTTGTGGCTTTTCTAAAAATGCTTAGGCACTTTCAAAAAACATCAAACTGCTCATGCCCACTGTTTAGCATATAACCAACATGGAACATTTCAGTTTAGGATTATTTGGACATCTAAAATATTCTATAGCATTTAAATGCCCAAATGCAAATAGAGTATGATTTAATTCAGTGACCCTATGATGTCCTAGAAATATGTGCACCATTTTTGTCAGAGGTTTAAGACCAAGGCAAAGATGATGAACATTTTAGAAGGGCATTTCAGGTTCATTGAAAAAGATTTTAATAAATCCTAGTTGGATTAATGGGGTGCTGGGGGTTCTGTCATCCCCATTTCAATTTTCTGAGTAAAGTAGACATGATGCAACACCATATGTTAGCACTAGGCATTACTAGAACTAGGGATGTGACAACTCACCCCCACTAAACAAGAATCTCATCCCGAGATTCAGGACGTGAGGTAAGAAGACAGAGGGGGCACAGGACCAACACAATCTTCGCGATCCAGGTTGCACCTCATAAGGTTGTTGATTCGTTGCATACGTTGATCTTGACATCCTCGCTTTTGAGATCTTCATCCACGCAATGACAACGGAAAGAAACTCTACTAGGATTGATCTTCTCGAAGATCGAGCTATACAAGATCAACTCACGGAATGAGATGTTGAAACATCTCGAGTTAAGACACAAAACACATCAAGAGGGATGGCAGAACAAATGACGAGATTTGATTTGGTGGGCAACAATTCCACACTTAGAGAGATGGTGGATGGTGTCAAGGTGGCGAGGAAATAATTGCCATGATCCCATAACGGGGCACCTTGCGGAAGGTGACTCGTAGAATTATTCCCTTAAGTGGCAAAAAGAATTACTTTTGATTCGGAGATCATTGAAACTCCTTATACCAGCCTAAGGCAATCACAACAATCGTTTGGCGGAATACGAAGGGATGGCATACCCGGACTAGAATGGATGATGTGAACTACCTTGTTGAAGGCAACACAACGGATGATTTTGCTTGCACGTGCTCTCAAGAACTTGAGCATTTCCATATTCATCAAGGTTTTACCAACATCCATGGCACGGACCCGAGCAACACGACATACTACCATGATGACTAGTGATGGATGATGCGGATACAAAGGAAGATAGCACCTTCTCAGACTTCCCCTTAGCGAGGCTAAGGAAACAGAATCTGGATGATCGACCGAGAGACATTTAGCACTCCGCTTCTAATGTTCTCCTTAATGTTCTAGCATAATCCATTCATAGATATGGTTTCATATCTAGAACATCAAGTAAGAGATCGGACCTCGGGAACACAAAAATCCATAACGAACAACTATTGGAATAAATTCTACGAAATCCTGATGGGGAGGTGGCCAACATTCTCAATCAAGATACTAAAATAATAAGTCTTCTGGTTGGGTGTGTTGGCCACAACATCCACTTTACCGGGTTACAGAGAGACCAATATTACAGTCCTTAAGAAACGTTCCAACCATCGTATCTGCATGAGATTTAGATCCGGCTGGTGTCAGGACAATCCAGACTCATCGGGTCTGGAAAGAAAATGAAAGTTTGCAACACAAATCGACGAGATGACGTTGCGAGATTCTCGGGGGAATGAACTACGGTAGTAAGCTCCAAAACATGAGCCGGTTCTGCTACAAGCATGTGAACACGTTGTCCTAGACAAGCATAGTCACCTGGTAGTCTTACAACGAAACACTACCGAGTTTGGGGGGGAACCATTAACGAGGATATCGAAGTCCTTGCGTAAGTCTAGCTCTTAAGAGGAAACTTCTTCTCCTTGAACAAACCAATCAGTGGCTTAGTGTGCTAGGGACACATATGGAGTGGAGGTAATTAATCTACCAAACCATAGAATACTTCGCATGTATGCATGACTGATTTGGGATGATTCCAAGGGAAACAAAACAAACCTTCCTCAAATTCATGGTGGCAACTTACACCTAATGCACGTGAATTCGAGGAAGTCACTTCTTCCATCCAAGCATAAGCTTCATGAACGGAACACGAAAGCATTGCTTACAAAGTTTCCAATACTAACTTAGATGTTCAACATGAATCATGGGGGAGACAACATGCTGCTGATGGGCTCAACAGCAACTCATCAAAATTTCCATATCACTGGACTTCCACCATCATGTGAACACGGTGGTAGCATTGGTCAGACCAAAGGATGTAATGGTGTATGCTCGAGGGATCAACCATGAGTAAAACAACATTACGAACATCGTTGGTTCTGATTTGACTTGACGATAGCCCATACTCAAGTCAAAGTTTTGACAAGGCAATAGATCCAACAACTGATCATGAGGACCAATCAACGGAGATATCATCTTTTTTTTCAACACACACACAAAAAGATATCCCTTAACATGAACTAAGTTAGACAAGCTTTTATCTTCCAACTCTTCAAGTTGTTGTTCAGCTTAACCAACTAGCTCAGGGGTATCCAACACAGATTCTTGGAGAAGGGGTGGTTTACAAGAAACCAACTTGATCACGAGCTCAACATAACAGTCAGGGGACAACCAGGTAATACTTCTGAGAAGATCTTCGGAAAATCACGAACCACCGATATGTTACTAGGCTCGAGAACAACCTTGCTTTTCAGGGCAAGATGATATGATCAAAAGAGTGAGGGATTGACATAATCCTAACTCATTGATCGAGGAGTGCACCAGAGTTAAGGACTAGATAGTACGATCAATCTTAGGATGATGATTTAGTAACCAACACGCTAAGAATGAGAATATTGTCCATTAACTACGAAGCAACACAGTTGCTAGGAGTATTAATTTCACACATCATGGTTCACTTGTCGGCATTCCGGTTACAACAACACGGGACAGAGGAATGAATAATGATGGAGAGAAGTATCACTGCGTCAAGAGTTCATAAGAGGCGGTGCAATTCTCATGACATTCCTGGAATAAAGATGGTAACACTCCAAGGTAGAACAGAGCAAAAGCTGGATTGGCATTTTGATCCGTGAAATACAACTACTTTGACCCAATCCTAGAAGTGGACGAGGTACTGGAGTTTGTTTCTCCTAGTCATTCCAGAATAGAATGGCTTGACGGACCACAAGAATAATAGGCATCGATGAACACGAATGCACAACTATTCCTGACTATTAATTTATAGATGATGGTCGGAGTACAGCTGAGAATGGACAACTCAAGGAGCATATAACATTTTGAGTTGTGGATCATGGGTTAGTATGTCGAACGAGTTCAACATTTTTCTTCCGGATAACCCATGCAGAAAGGTCGAACTGGCAGAATCACAATTATGAATGGAGAACTCCTCAGGAGTACTCTAATGGTGATCTTTTGGTTCAAAGAACTTCTGCCTTAATGGTTCATGGTATTTGGAAGAAGGAAATACCACGGACCTCGAGGACTATCGCAAAGGTTACTAATATTCTAAAGGAACTAGCAAACACTATCAACAGAAGGTAAGTGCAGTGAATCTTGGGTCAGGAACCCAAGAGTAGAATACCTACTACTAAATGGCACCACGGGATGCTTTCGAGAACAATGGCCCGAATCATCTCACCGGCAATACAAAGCATTGCTAGATTACTAGGTGACTCTCTAAGACACCTTGGGTCATAATAATAGCTCCAACATATATGTCAAGGCAACAGAGTACTTCAACTCACTGGCTAGTGTGCTTATTCTGACCAAGAGGACATCGGGAACGGAGGAAGGATTTCCATGTGCATCAGATTATTTAGAAACCTGAGATGACTCGGGCGGCATAACGGTTGTAAATGCTCAAAAAGATTTGATACATCCTGCAAAATCGTGGCATAACCACTTAACATCGCAATATCAAGTTTCCAAGTCCAACTAACAACACACTGGAGTAGTAGAAACTGGACTGAGGCTTGAACTCAACAATCCTAGGAAACTAGATTTAGTAACATGTCATCCTGAGAGATAGAAGAGAAGCCTAGTTCTTAATCTCGTAGAAAAGATAAGATGACTCAGATCAAAAGGTCATGAGGATAAGGAGTAAAAAGAGCCTTACGTTCCCTTCCACAATCAATTCCCTTACATAACTAAAGCATTTCTAGACTCAACCTTGACCGGTTTGGCTTGGTAATCCTACAGGCAGTCAGGCTCTGATACCAAAGCTGTCAGGACCCCGATTCTAAGTCACATCGATCTAGCCTGTAACACTTCATATCACTTTGCGGCCTCACACACGGTATTCCCACGGGTGTCGCCTTACCATGTCCCGGGACCGGTTGCGCCTTTTGGCTCACGTATATGATAGTGTCGCTAGCATCCATATGACAGAGAACCCAGGACGACATGACTAGTCGTGAACCCAAAGTGGCACTAACTTACGGGGACAGGCATACATGAATCAACATCGAGCATGTCGGTCAGCAACATGTGAATTCGGGCTGTAGCACTGCGCTAACAGGACTCTGAGAACCCGGGCTGTAGCAGGCTAGGCAGGACTCCGGATGTCACCGCGTGACATTCCCCGAAGGGACAAACACAGGAACGAAGTGAATCACATGCCGGCCAGTCAAGTGTTCCAGAGCAGTAGTGCTGGGCTAGCAGGACTCCGGTGAATCGGGCTGTACCGGACTACTATGGCTCATGGAAGCACAAGACTACATTTCCCCATAAGAGAGGCTACCAAGGATAAACAACTAGGTTGTCGGATCACACACATACCAAGAATTTCAATCATACACACAAGCTCAATATGTGCAATACAACATGGCATCACAACAAGACTCTACGACTCAGAGTATTATTCATTAGGCTCCGAGGAGCGAGATATTACAAACATGGGTCTCATGACCCAACATTCAGAGCATACAAGTCAAAGCACATGCGGAAGCTTAACATGTCTGAGTACAGACTTCTACAAAGGAAAAAGGCCGAGAAGCCTGACTATCTATAAGACCCTCCCAAGGGTACAAGATCGTAGCTGAGGTAATGAGCTAAACGTCGAAGTCCACGCGGAACTACTAGCGAGACTGAAGTCTCTCTGAAAAAACATAAATTAAGAAAACATGAGTACAAATGTACTCAGCAAGACTTACATCAGAACTAACTACATATGCATCATTATCAACGAAGGGATGGTGGAGTTTAACTGCAGCAAGCCAGCTTTGACTCGGTGGCTATCCTGAACTACGATTGTAAGTAACTCCTTCGAGGTGGCGCACACGAGTCCACATATTCACCATATCAATCACCACTATGGATCCGCTCCCGTCTCCCTACGAGAAGGCCATCCATAGCAGTCACGCTTATCTTGCGCATTTTAGAGTATCCACTTTCACTTGTCTATGAACTATGCAAGGTGTCCAAGTTTCCATATCCGAGGAATCCGGCTATTCGAATAGATAATGGTAACCCTGCAGGGGTGTACTTCTTCACACACGCTCTCGCCACTTACCACCATGTACACTTCGTGTATCTCGACAACCTTCAAGCGAAAGCCCGGCGAGGGAGTCGGCCACGACCTGACTAACCAACAAGTCTCTAGTCCAGGTTTATCGCCTATTCGGGTTCCATCCGCAAGGAGATTCGGCCAGGGTGTCGCTCACGGCCCCAAACGATGTGAGCAGGGTTCCCAAGCCCACCATCCGGGAGCCACTTGGTACACCGTGCCACTGTGCCTAGTCTGTCCCAAGCCCACCTGTACCGGGTGCCACTTGGTAGACTACTAACACTACCTACAAACACCAGAAACTAGTTGCAACTCCTGGACAGATATCAGGTTGATTAATAAGTCGAGAGGGGCACTTAAGCATTCCAATGCGTGGTAGTAGCTATTCATGGATCACAAACACAGAACTCAGTTCCTAAGGACGACTGCAATGAGACAACCCACCATGTACTCCTACATGGCCTCTTGCCGCTACCTTTACCAAATCGTGTTCACACACTTAGCTCTCAACAGTAGGACATGTTCACCACATTCCAATTCATCCCCGATGAATTAGACCTGACTCAACTCTAAGAAGTAGCAGGCATGACAAACAAACATGAATGAGTAGGCACATCAGGGCTCAAACAACTCCTACTGATGCTAGTGGGTTTCATCTATTTACTGTGGCAATGACAGGTCATGCAGAGGAAAGGGGTTCAACTACCGCAACATGTAATAGTTGAATCGTTGTTGTCCTAATGCAGTAAAAGAGAGCAGGAGCGAGAGAGTGGGATTGTATCGGAATGAACAAGGGGGTTTTGCTTGCCTGGCACTTCTGAAGATAGTATAGTTCTTCATCGGTGTCATCGATCAAATCGTCGGAACGTCGTCTACTGAGAGGGGACAAACACCGGCAACAGAGAGGAAACACAATCAATGCAATGCAACAATATGATGCATGAATGTGACATGGCAATAATGTTATGATTTGCACTAATGCATCTAGCAACAATTTAAATGAAGTCCATATGGACCAAGGGTTCATATGCAAACTCCATATTTAGCATTTAAAATGCCATTATCATGTTTTCACTTATACAGTGGGTATAAGTTGGTTGAACATGCATGAAAGTAGCATAAATGGATAGATTGGATTTTTCTGATAATTTTTCATATATAATTTATTTCATTTGGAGTTACGGTTGATTTTCTATGATTTTTAGAAGTTTAGGCAATTTTTTGGAATTTCCTATAAAAGAATAAATCCAGAAAAAAGTTATTGCATCAGTATGATGTCACTGTGATGTCAGCAGTCAACGGGCGCGGTCCAGGTCAACCCTGACCAGTGGGACCCATTGGTCAGTGGTTAGTTAACTAACTAAATTTAGTTAGCATTAAACTAATACTAATCCTAGTTTAGTTAGTGGCCTGGGCCCACACATCAGTGAGCCAGGGGAGGTCAAACCCCTGGTCAGCTGGGTCAAACTCGCCAGAGTTGACCCGCGTGTCGTCGCCGGCGACACGAGAGACGGCGGAGGGCGTCGGAAAAGCTCCTCCGGCGACCAAATCGATGGCTGAGAGGCTCTACGTGATTCTGGAGCTCGTCTGCGTCTTGTGGTGCACGCAGCAACAGCTCAGGTGACCTAAATAGACGGTGGCGGCAACTTGCCCGGCGGCCAGAGTTCGGGCGTGCTCGGAGGCAGCGCTACAGGGCACGGCAGGGCGAACCCGCGAGTGCAACGGGTTCCTAGGAATGCACTGAGTGCGTTTATAGGTTCGGACGCGAGCGGCGGTGGCTAGAACGATGGCCGCGACATACGCGGCGGAGCCGAGCTCTCAGCCATGGCGGAGATGCGACCTGGAGCTCGCAAACGCGAGGGAGAAGAGAGGGGTTCAGCACGGAAGCTCACAGCGATCACGTTGAAGAGGTCAGCGGCTCGGGGGAGGTCCGATGCGGGTGGAACGGCGAAGCCGATCTCCGCGTCCGGAGGAAGAAGACGATGTCGGGGACGGTGCTACGTGGCTTCTGGCATCACATGGGTTGGTGGAGATGAAGAGGAAGGCACGGCGGTTCTTCTGGAAGCATCGGCGAGGCAAGGGGTGGACGAGGGCCGCGGTGGTGCTCGTCAGCGCTCTCAGGTGCTCGTGGTCGATCGCGAGAGAGAGAAAGAGCAGAGGAGGAGGAGGGGGTCCAGAGAAAGAGGGGCAGTCAGGGGGTGTCGTGACGCTCATGGCCGTCTCCAGCAGCAGCGGCAAGCAGGAGCTAGCGAGCGCGTGCGCGCACGCACGGCGGCCACACGCCTCTCGTCCTATTGGCGAGAGGTGGGAGATGAGTGGCAGTGGCGCTGGCTGGGCCGGCCAAGTGGGCTGCCTACTGGGCCGTCGAGGTAGGCCAGGTAAGTCTCTTTCTCTCTTTTATTTCTTCTTTTCTATTTTTCTGCAACTTTGTGGCTTTTCTAAAAATGCTTGGGCACTTTCAGAAAACATCAAACTGCTCATGCCCACTATTTAGCATATAACCAACATGGAACATTTCAGTTTAGGATTATTTGGACATCTAAAATATTCAATAGCATTTAAATGCCCAAATGCAAATAGAGTATGATTTAATTTAGTGACCCTATGATGTCCTAGAAATATGTGCACCATTTTTGTCAGAGGTTTAAGACCAAGGCAAAGATGGTGTACATTTTAGAAGGGCATTTCAGGTTCATTGAAAAAGATTTTAGTAAATCCTAGTTGGATTAATGGGGCGCTTGGGGTTCTGTCATCCCCATTTCAATTTTCTGAGTAAAGTAGACATGATGCAACACCATATGTTAGCACTAGGCATTACCAGAACTAGGGATGTGACACTGTGCAAGTGGAAGATATGATGCTGGCAACTATAGAGGCAAAAGCAAGAGCAAGAACTAGGACTTCGATGATGAGAAGAAGACAAAGAAGTTATTCAAGAAGAAGGACAACTCCACCCCAAAATCTTCATCAAGATCTTCTTTAAGGAACCCTTCCAAGTCCTCCTCCAACCACAAGAATAACTATTGCAAGGCCAATGTGTACATTAGAAAGGAAATGGATTCATAAGAAGAAGAATCATCAGACTCTAAAGAAGCTGGTGGATCCGATGAGGATTCCGACTATGGCATGGCTGGCATAGATTATGCTTCATCCCCTACGAGAAACTTATTTGCGAATCCGTAAAGCGACGATGAAACTCCTGCCTACTGCTTCATGGCCAAGTCCTCAAAAGAAAAGGTATCCTGCAAACATCACAAGGGTCACTCCAGTGATCAATATTCTTTTGATGAGCATGACCATGCTAAGTTGATCAAAATTGCTAATATTCAACAATACTCTCTTGAGAAAATTGAGAAAACCGTCAAGAAGTCTGAATGGTTGTTGGTGGAGGAGATGTAGAAAAATAAGTCATTGACGGAAGACTATTCAACTCGCCAGTCATGGATGGAAGAACTGTCAAATCGTCATGAATTTCTCTCGGCCATCCACGAAAGATTGACCTATGATTACCAAAAAAGGAAACAGGAACTCGGGGCGCTAAGAGAGGCTCATGAGGATTTGATCAGGGAAAATTCTCTTCTCACCCAACAACTTAAAGAGAAACCTGAGGTGTTTGTTCCACCCTCCTTAAATAGCCTTGAATGAACCAATGCCAAATCATCTGTCAATGCTAACCCCTCGGTTGAGGAAAATGGTTCTGTTTTCGATGAAAATGCTAGGTTGAAGGATGTTCTTCAGATAGGAATGATCAAATCTCTCAAAGGCCACCAAACCCTTTGTGTTATTTTGAAGAAATCTATTCTTAACAAAATTCCCAGGAAAGAAGGTATTAGTTTCAAAAGGAAACTGAATGAAAACGGTTCATACTGGGAACCACATCAATATCCTTGCACTTTGTGGGTACCTGCAAAGAGCAAAACATTCGATCTAGCATTGCTTCTGGGATATAACTCTCGCATGCCCGAATATCGTGATGATGATTCTCTGGACAACTATAAGTTGTTCAAAAATCAACATGGTGAGGCCGTTGCTCACTATGTTGGACCAAACAGCAGAAATACCCCCAAAGAAAGCTATTTGGGTGCCTAAGAAAACTATCGATGTATTACCTGTTACCACTTTACTAACCATGCAGGCTCAAAATGCTCGACACTTCCCTAACAAAGTTCGACATAATGACTATATGCATACTTCTTACAATCACCATGCTCATTTGTCCGGAAGAAATTTCAATGCTTATTCTTTCTACTATGCTCGTTCTTCCTCGAGCAAAAACTATGCTTATCGGAAGAAATCATATCCTGCTCACTCCACTATTTTTAAGCCACCTGCAAGGATGTGGGTGGTTAAGAAAGCCTAATTCTTCTGTAGGACTATGTCTGCCGGTGTACAGAATGGATAATGGATAGTGGATGAACTAGTCATATGACCGGTGTCAAGTCTTTGTTTGTCGACCCCAACTTAACTGCTTCTTCTCTAAAGTATATCACTTTTGGCGATAATAACAAAGGAAAGGTAAATGGGCTAGGTAAAATTGCTATATCCAAAGACAAGTCCATTGATGATGTTTTACTTGTTCAGTCTCTTGGATTCAATCTCATGTCAGTTTGAAAGCTTTGTGATCTAGGCATGCTAGTTCTATTTTCCATATCCAAATGCAATATCTTCATGGCTTTTGACAATTCCTTCATCTTTGAGGGAATTAGAATAGGTGATCTTTATATAGTGGATTTCTCTAACGGTCCCTCAGTCAAAACTTGTTTGCTTGCAAAAGCAGCCGGACGTTGCCTGTGGCACCGTAGACTTGGTCATGCAGGTATGTGCATTTGCAGACCCTGGTGAAGAAAAATCATCTTTGTGGCATTCCTGATGTATAATTCGACCATAATCGTCCCTGTGCTGCATGTGAGACTGGTAAATTAGCCAAGAGGCATCATTGATCAATGATAGTTATGACCACAATAAGACCTTTGGAAATTCTTCATATGGATTTATTCGGTCCTCAAAGTTATGCATGTTTCAGTGGCAGTCATTATGGTCTGGTTATTCTTGATGATTTCTCTTCATACAGTTGGGCATTCTTTCTTGAAGACAAGACTTGCACCCAAGATATCTTCAAAAGCTTCGCCAAGAAGGCCTAGAATGAATATGATGTATGAATTAAGTACGTCAGGAGTGACAATGGAACTAAGTTCAAAAATACTCACATTGATGAATTTCTCAACAAAAATGGTATTACTCATGAGTTCTCTACTGCATACACCCCGCAACAAAATGGGGCTGCTGAGCGAAGGGAATAGAACTCTCATCCAAATTGCAAGAAGTATGCTCAGTGAGTATAAAACTCCTATTCGCTTCTGGGCCAATGCTATTAACACTGCTTGTCATGTTATCAATCGTGTTTATCTTCACAAGTTCCTTAAGAAAACTTCATATGATCTCATCACTGCCAAGAAACCGAATGTTTCTTATTTACGTGTTTTTGGTGCACCTTGATGTTGGTGTCAAAACCGGCAGATCTCGGGTCGGGGGTCCCGAACTGTGCGTCTAAGGATCGAAGGTAATAGGAGGCAGGGGTCATGATGTTTACCCATGTTTGGCCCTCTTGATGGAGGTAATACCCTACATCCTGGTTGATTGACTTTGATGAGTATAGGGGTTACAAGAGTTGATCTACCACAAGATCGTAATGGCTAAACCCTAGATGTATAGCCTATATGATTATGATTGTGATTGCCTCTACGGATTAAACTCTCCGGTTTATATAGACACCGGAGGGGACTAGGGTTTGTATAGAGTCGGTTTACAGAAAAGGAATCTTCGTATCCGTACACCAAGCTCGACTTCCACCCCAAGGAGAGTCCCATCCAGACACAGGGGAAGGCCTTGTATCTTGTATCTTCATGGCCCATCTATTCGGCCCACGTCACGTAGCCTGGACGCCCGAGGACCCCATAATCCTAGACTCCCTCAATAGCCCCTGAACTAGTCTTCAATGACGATGTGTCCGACACGCAGATTGTCCTCGGCATTGCAAGGTGGGTTCCTCCTCCGAATACTTCAAAGCACTTGATCGTCAGTACTATATTCGACTCTGTACAACAGTCATACCTCTTAATCACAAGGGCCGAATATGGATAAGTTCTGTCCTCTGAATATCTTACTGGTGCGACATTACGTCCGGCCAATTTATTATTCCAAACCATTTTTCGGCCTCCCGTTCCGCGTTTCGAGACGCAACCTCCGGTGACACGTCTTGTAAAAGCAGAGATCGTGCCCCTTATTACGGGATTCTCATCAATACGAGTTTTGGTAACCTAACCGTGCGGGATCGTGACCCCTTGGGAATAGGCGAGTTTTAAGGCTAGAGGGGGGACGCTTGATATTCGCAGTCCATATAAGTGGATAGAACCCATCTGTTCCACCCCACGCCTCATTCTGTCTGCCTCTCCGTCCCCGGGCTCCACAGCCCAAAGCTCCAAGATTTTCTCTCCTTGATAACTCCTCCGACCATGGCCGGCTCTCAAGGCAAGTGGGTGTCCTCCTCCGTAACGGAGGAAAACATCATGGAGCTGCGGGAAGCATGATATTTGACCGCGGAAATCAAGCACAGGCTTCCTGATCCGGCGCAGGTCATCCCCCCTCCGGAGCCCGATGAGAGGGTGGTGTTTATCCCCCACTTCCTATGTGGACTCGGATTCGCCCTTCACCCCTTTGTATGGGGTCTCATGTTCTACTCTTGGCTGGATTTTCACGATCTGGCCCCAAATTCGTTCCTTCACATCTCGGCGTTTATCGTCGTGTGTGAAGCCTTCCTCCGTGTCCCTCCACACTTTGGCTTATGGCTCAAGATTTTTAATGTGAAACTGAAGGTGGTCAATGGGAAACACGCAGACTCTGGTGGCGCCATGGTGAGCAAGCTCCCCAAAGTCAATTGGCCAAAGGGAGTCTTTGTGGACACTGTCAAAATATGGCAACAGGAATGGTTCTATATCACAGAACCCCGCGGCTCCAAGTGCACAGCTGCGCCAGCCATTAGATCCGGACACCCAGTAAGGCTTACATCCTGGACCGACAAGGGTCCAGACTAGGGGTCAGTCTCTGAGGTGCTGCTGCTACAGAAACGCGTCAAGAGCATGATAGCGAAGGACGTTACTCTTGTCGAGATAATCCAAGTGATGCTGTTCCGCCGAGCACTTCCCTACCAGAGGTGGCCCCTCAAGATGTGCGAGTTCAATCCGGAAGGGTCGCGGACCCTACAACGGTTCTATAGCACAACGCATAAGGGGATCTGGAAACTGCTTTCTAAGAAGCATAAACCGTGGCCAAGGTCTTCAGACGACACCAGCCTCGACTGTACGGGCATAGCCGCTCCTCGGCGGAGCCCCCGGGGCGTGTACAGCCCCGCCCTGACACGTGGCTGGCACTGTAGGGCCTGGCGAGGTGTATCTGGGCACCCGTGAGCCAGCGCGGGACTCACGGGGCCCTACCTCTAGGCGGGTTGCACCTGGCACTGGGCCTTATCTTGTGATGTGTCCCTGCAAATTTGGTTAGATGTCGGCACTCTACGTCCTCGGGTCCCGGCCCTCGAGCTGGTCTCAGCCGTCGCTGGTATGCTAGGTCGCGATGCCATGGACAAGGCCAATAGGGTGAAGGCTGGAGGGCCAATAAGAGCCCTGAGTCGCGATGCTCAGGTACCCCCCCTTTAACGTGCAAGTGGTCGGCATGGAGAAGAAGAGGTGCTGTGGACCGGCATCAAATAATCAAGCACGGTGAGTCTAACGCATGATCGGAAATAAACACAAATGGGATACATGCCGCTGGGCCTGGCCCGAGCGGCTTGGGGATCATGCAGCCCGAGGGGCGCCCCCAACAAGGTAAGCTAACAACATGGAATAAAAAGGGATACACGCCGCAGGGACGGACCCACGCGGCCTGGGAATAATGCAGCCCTGGGGGGTGCTCCCAGCTGGAAATAGAACTCAAAAAGATGTCACCTGATGATGTCGAGGACGAAGGAGCGTTGGTGTAGCAAGCTCGGTGGGCTGCGGGAGCCGATCCTCACGAGCCCCCAGGCCCAGGGGCCTTAGGAGGCTCCGGAGGCGCTGGCGGCTCCTCAAGGGCCATCTCCATCCCTGCCAGGGCTGCGGAACGCCTGGCCTCCCGTGCCTCCGTGATGCCCCTCATGAGGCGCTGGTACGTGTCAGCCGCGTTCGGCAAACCATAAGGCATGTGAACGTAGCTGTGGGGTGGGCCTCCGCAGCGCCCCACTCGCGAGGGCCAGAGGCGCTCCAGAGAGGCGACTTGGTTGAGCCCTGGTATGTCGATGCAGACGCGCAGCCCACCATCCTCGCCTGGATGGGGAGCCACTGCTGGTAGGCGGCGGCCACCTTTCATGACTCTTGACTCCTATAGCTCCTGAATTGCCTTGTTGACGAACTCCTGAGGGTCTAGGTCTCCTTGCCTTGCTCCTTCTTGAGGGAAACGTGCTTCGAAACACGCCTCCATGTGGTGCCCAAGCGCCTCCCTCGTGACCCTGGCTAGGTCGGTGGCCCTCCAGGGGAGAGCCCCCGAGCCCTGCCTGAGGAGGGCGCCGGGCGCGCTTTCCTATGCGATTGAAGGAGGTCCCCCCCGGGCAGGCGCGGGCCCAGAGGGGCCTGCCTCCTGAGTGGTCGGGCCGGACGATGTCTTCTTCTTCTTAGGGGCGGTCTCGGGAGGCCTCATGCTTCCACGATCCGGGTCTTCCAGTGACGTGGCCTGAAAGGCTCGTTCCAGGGAACACACCGTGCCCTTCTCTTCACATGGAACAGTGATGACTCCGCCGCTTCCTGGCATCTTGAGGACATTGTAGCCGTGGTGAGTTACGGCCATGAACTTGGCCAGCGCTGGGTACCCAAGGATGGTGTTGTACGGCAGGCAAAGTCGATGAGCTCGGTGCGGTAGTTGTCGCATGCCCCGAAGGTGACAGGGAGGCGGACCTGCCCAATCGGGACCGTGGAGCCATCGGTGATACCAGAGAAAGGCTTGGTTGGCTGAAGCTGGCTGTAGGGCACTTGGAGGTTGTTGAATGTTTCCACGGATAGGACGTTGAGCCCTTCCCCACCATCAATGAGGGTCTTAGTGACCACCACGTTGCTGATGATTTGGGAACGAAGCATCGGGAGGACTCCGGCTATAGCCGCACACTTGAGCTGATCTGCTGAGCTGAACGTGATGGCGCACGCTGACCACCTGAGAGGGCATGTGGCTTCGAGCCTGGGGAGGACTGCGTTCACTTCGCGGGCGAACTGCTTGAAGGTGCGCTGAGAGGCTGGGGCTTGTGCCCCGCCCAGGATGCAGGCGATCGCGCGCGGCTCCTGGAAGCCCCAGCCCCCTCGTCCTGGTGGTGGTCTTCGTTTCTCCTTGGCTGCGGTGGCAGCCGTGGGAGGCCTGCGTTGCCTTGCGGGTGATCCTCGCGAGGCTGATCCCTCCAGTCTCCCTCGCGAGGCTGATCCCTCCAGCCTCCCTTGCGAGGCGGGTCTTGCCAGCGATCCTCGCGAGGTTGATTGCGCCACCCTTGGTGCGGGCCACGGTCTTCCTAGCGTCCTGCGTTCCTTCCTCCTCCTTGGCCGTAGCCCCGGTCAGGGCGACGGCCGATCCTTCCTTCTCGCACGGCTCGGAGCTCTTGACATTCGTTAGTGTTGTGGGTGTGGAGGTCGTGGTACACACAGTACCTGCTGCCCTTGGAAGGTTCGGGCTGATCTCTGCCCCGCTTGGTGTCTGGTTCTGCCGCGAGCACGGCAGCCCCCTTCCGCTTCGCATCCTTGGCCTTGGGCTTCTTCTCTTCTGGGTCTGCGCAGGCAGCTCGAGGAGGGAGAGATGCCCTTCCTCGGCTCTGGCGCACTTGGTTGCTAGGTTTAACAGTTCCAGGGAAGTGCACAGGTCTTCATGCATTGCCAGCTCCTCCTTCATCTTGACGTTGCGCACGCCGTCGGAGAAGGCCGAGATGATGGCCTCCTCAGTCACCTTGGGAATCTTGAGGCGCGCGTTGTTGAAGCGCTGGATGTACTTCTGCAGGGTCTCCCCGGGCTGTTGCTTGATGCGGCACATGTCGCTCATGGTGGGTGGCCGGTCGCGAGTGCCTTGGAAGTTGGCGATGAAGCAGGTGCACATCTCGTACCAGGAGTAGATTGTGCCTAGAGCCAGGTTCAGGAGCCAGGTGCGGGCCCCGTCCTTGAGTGCCAAGGGGAACCAGTTCGTCATGACCTTCTCGTCTCTGTTGGCAGCTTCGATTCCTAGCTTGTAGAGCTGGAGGAACTCTGCAGGGTCAGCCGTGCCGTCGTAGCGAGGAGGCAAGTCTGGCTTGAACTTGCCGGGCCACGCGATGTTGCGTAGCTCGGCGGTGAAGGCGCGGCAGCCTGCTGTGGCCACAGGAGGCCTTGGATGACGGGGAACTTGGTCTTGCATGTGCCCACGCGCTGCAGCTAGGAGCAGCGCGGGGTCTTGACGCGCGGGAGTAGGAGCATGGTCGCGACTTGCTGGAGCAGGGAGCGCCCGGGCAGCTTCTTGTGGGCGAGGGACTTCTTGAAAGCTCTGCTCTTGCTGCGCTGGCGCCTGACGGAGCGGGTTCCGCCCAGGGGCCACGCGCCTTGAAGCCATGGCGCCTTCCTAAGGAGGAGGTGGCCGGGGCGCCGTCGGAGCTTCATTGCCAGCGTGGGGCGGGGTGTGGTGCAGCGGAACGGACGGTGCAGGAGAGCCCCCTGCGGCGCGGATGAGCTCGGCGACGCGGTCGAGCCATTCTTCATAGACGTCATCGATGGGACGGTAGCGCAGGAGCTCGTTCGCCATGATGAGTGCAGCCCGAGCCTCCATGGGCGCACGGAGCGCGCGGGACGAAGAACCAGCTGGGGTGAGCGAGGGAGTCACGGTGCGGCCGTCTTGCCGCATAGACGGATGCTGGGACGATGCTTGCTGCTCGTCCCCCGCCGGGCCGGTGGCGGCGTTGACGGCAGGTGACGGGGAACGGCGAGGATGCCCGCCGACAGGGGCCGTCTGGGTGACGTGGGCAGCGAGCGCGGCCCAGCGCTCGGCGCAGCCCGATGAGCGTCATACATGGGCATGATGGTTGGAGGAGAACGGGGCGGTGGAAGACGAATCCCGGCGCACCCCTACCTGGCGTGCCAAATGTTGGATTTCGGGTTCCGGCAGACCCTTGAGGTTTGAACACTGGGGTGCGCGCGGAGATTTTGCCTCCTACCTACCTGCACTCCTCCGCCTTACTAGGATCTAAACTAAGGAAAGAACAACAAAAGAGACACAGGGTTTATACTGGTTCGGGTCACCGTGTGTGGTGTGGTGGATTGCCTCTTGGGCTGATGATGATGAACAATACAAGGAAGAACAACCTCGCGAGGGTCTGCTCTTGGCTGGGGCGATGAACTGCTGGGAGGAGCTCAGTCACCCCTCTCTCTCTCTCTACCTGATCTTCTCTCTCTTTCTCTTTGGCCAGCTCTTTCTTCCCAGCCTCTGGCCTCTCTCTTTTTGTCCTTTTTTCTGCCTGTGGGTGGCTGGTCCTATTTATAGAGGCCCCGGTCCTCTTCCCAAATATCGAGCGGGAAGGGAGCCAGCAATGGCGGGCTAATTTGAAGGGGGACAGCTAGTATCAACTATCCTCACAAAAGTGGTCTTCGCCTGCGCAAAGCTCTGGTGATGACGCTGTCTTGGGCTCCACGGTGACCTCTATCTCGTAGTCCTCCTGGTCTTGGTCTCGTTGCACTGAAATGGGAACCTTTGCCTCATGCCTCCGTACTCCGCGGCTGCGCTTGCCCCCTTTGCACTAAAGAGGAAGGGAGGACGCTGCGCGGGCTGGCACCCGCCTGGCGCCCCCGGTCGTCATGGCTTGCATCATGGGCACCTCGTGAGGTACCCTGCCTTGATCTCTCTGCCTCCTCGTGAGCCAGCCTGACGAGGCCGCGCCCGAGGAAGCTCCGCGTCGTCCGCCCCGCGAGGCTTGGCCCCTCACGAGGGTCTTGGGTTTGTGTTGGTGAAGATGGGCCGCGCTAGGCCCCCCTTTGAGCCACGCCGCAGGCCACAGGCAGGCAAGTCTGGGGACCCCCGTTCCCAGAATGCCGACAGAGAGGACCAAAGACAGCCTCCATCCCGAAGGTGCGTCATACACTGTGTCCGGAGGAATCAAGGTTCCATTGTCCGAAGACTAAAATGAGGGGAAGGTCAATGCCTCTTCCCCCCATGGAAAGAAAAGGTCCGCCTCTGAAGATTGGGAGGAAAAGGCTCCTAAGCAAGGCAACATGCCTCTGTCGGGTGGCTCAGGCTTGGAGGACGTCGACGCACAGTCTCATGATGAGGACAAGCGTCAGGCCCAATCGTAAGTAAACAGGGATGTTTTAGACCTGTCCCGTTCTTTTTCTTGTGATGCCTAGAATATATATTTTTGCAGTTTGGCATGCAGTCTTCTTCAACAGTCCTCTTCCTCGGGGGACCTTCTCCCAGAGATGATGGAAAGCGAGATGCCTCCACCGGCCTCTCTGCCCCATAGGGTGGATGACTTCGAGGTGTCGTCATGGAGGGTCTCCCCCAACCAACAGGCGGTGCGAGGGACGATGAGGATAGTACCCGAAGGTGATACTTCGGTGGCCCAGGGTCCGGGGACTAGTAATGAAGGCCCCGAACAATCCGGTCTACAGCCGAATAAATGGATCCCTTCAATGGGTGGCCGTACTCCTACAGCAGCCTCCAGAGATCCAGAGTCGTCGGATATACTGACTAACATGCTGCAGCAGGCATCCATTGTTGGTATCAAAACCGGAATGTCTCGGGTAGGGTGTCCCGAACTGTGTGTCTAAGGTCGATGGTAACAGGAGACAAGGGACACGATATTTACCCAGGTTCGGGCCCTCTCTATGGAGGTATTACCCTACATCCTGCTTGATTGATATTGATGAATATGAGTATTACAAGAGTTGATCTACCTCGAGATCGTAGTGGCTAAACCCTAGAGGTCTATCTTGTATGGCTATGATAATGAGTGTCCTATCCAGACTAAGTCCTCCGGTTTATATAGACACCGGGAGGATCTAGGGTTAGACAAGGTCGGTTACAAATAAGGGAATCTACATATCCAGTCGCCAAGCTTGCCTTCCATGCCAAGGAGAGTCCTGTCCGGACACGGGTGCAGTCTTTGGTCTTCGTATCTTCATAGCCCATCAGTCCGGCCCATGGCCAACAAGCTTGACACCCAAGGACCCCTTAGCCCAGGACTCCCTCAGTAGTCCCTGAACCTGGCTTCAATGACAAGGTATTCGGCGCGTAGTGTTGTCTTCGGCATTGCAAGACTGGTTCCTCCTTACGAACTCTAGAATAGTCTTCGGACGAATTGATCATGTCCAGAGCTGTAACACACACCACACACAACCGTAGAGAGAATATAATAATACACGACTCCACTCTGCTGACAACTTTTACAACATGACATCACAACCATCCGGTCATAATTTCGAACCGTTTTTCGCCTACCGCTCCATGTTTCAAGACGTGGTTGCCATTGGCATGTCTTGTCGAAGCAGATATCGTGTCCCCTTATTACAGGATTCTCATCAATACGTGCGTGGGTAACCCTACCGTGCCGTTTACAGAGCCCTCGGGAGCAGGCGAATTTTGAGGCGAGTGGGGTGGTGTTCAATATTCACTGCCCTTATAAGGAGATAAGATTCCCCTTTCTTCTCCCATGCCTTCTCTCTTCTTCTACCTTTCCACTCTTGAGCTCCAGCGCCCAAGTTCTCATCTATTTCCCACTCGAGAAAGCACTCAACCATGTCCGGATCCGGTGGTCAAGGCAAGTGGATGGCCTCCTCCGTCAAGGAGGAGGACACCGCTAAGCTTCAGGCGGCTGGGTACCTGGCGAAGGAAATCACCCACCGTCTTCAAGCCCAAGGACAAATCATTCCCATGCCGAAGCTCGACGAGAGGGTAGTGTTCCTCCCCCATTTCCTCCGCGGGCTAGGGTTTCCACTCCACCCCTTCGTCCGTGGGATAATGTTCTACTACGGGATAGACTTCCACGATCTACCCCCGAACTCCTTCCTCAATATCTCGGTGTTTATCATCATGTGCGAGGCCTTCCTCCGCATCCACCCCCACTTAGGGCTATGGCTCAAAACCTTTAACGTGAAGCCCAATGTGGTGTACGGACAACACGCAGAGTGCGGGGGCGCCATGGTGAGGAAGCTCACCAATGTCTCTTGGCCAAAAGGCACATTCGTGGAGTCTGTCAAGGAATGGCAGAAACAATGGTTCTACATCACCGAACCCCGCGGCGCCACCTGGGCCGTGGCTGCCACATTCAACTCCGGCGCTCCTATGCGACTTACCTCCTGGGTCGAGAAGAGCCCGAACTGGTGTTCATCAGATGAGCTGATTGTGCTGCAAACGCGCATTCAAAGCATGATCGATAGGGACATCAAGCTCGTCGATACTATTCGAGTGATGCTGGTGCACCGAATCCTCCCCTGCCAGAGACGAACTGCCCTCTATGGGACTTCAACCCGAAAAAGCACCACACCTCGGAAAGGCTCTTCGAAACAGCTCACGAAGATGCCTGGAAGGTGCTCTTTAAGGGCAATGAGATACCGCTGGCCACAGATTCAGACCGTGGCCATGACGTAAATCACCTCCCCAGCGAGGTATGTTATTTTCAACACATACCCTACTTGCTTGTTTCAAGGGTGATATCTAAGCTTTTATTATCACTGCCTTTTCAGTACTGGTTCAAGAAGGCGAAGAAGATCCGGTATCCGGCTCCCCTGCCAGAAGAACCAGTCATCCCGCTCTTAGCGAAGATGCTAGAGCCGGCGCCTTATAAGGCACCAGAGAAGAAGGCCACATGAAAGGCCAAGGGGGTACAGAGTGGCCCCCGCCGCAAGGGCACTTCGGACGTGATGTCCGAAGACAAGGCCCGTTCCCCCGCCGCTGAAGATGACGAGGATGAGGAGGAGGAAAGCGACTCTCCCCTTGATGGGGGGAGGAATAAGAGGGAGGCCTCCACGACTCTAGAGGCGGAGGCTCCCAAGAAGGGGAAGGGCTCCTCGCGGATAACTCCGCATGGGACGTCGACAATAGTCTAGAGAAATGCCCCTGCGCCAAGCCTCGGGCCGCATCGTAAGTACTAAAACTTGTATCCACCCATAAAGTTTCTCCTCCTTACTGCAATTAAATGATTGGTTACGTTTTATTGTAGTCCGGCCCAAAAGAGCTCCCCACAATCCTTGTCAGGAGGGTCACTGGATTCCAAGGCGATGGCCAGCGATTCACAGCTAGTCGCTCACTCCCCCAAGGCCAAGGATGATGCGGAGGTGCTGTCCCGAAGGACTGTTCCAGGTGGGGGAGAGGCTCAGGAGGCGCAAGAAGGTGAAAATCCAATCGCCGGACACCAAGGGGAATCAATCCCCATGGAGACTGGTGGGAAGGGCCGAACTCAGTTCGACCCTCAGCCGGACTCCATTCCGGAGACCGAGGGTGCTCTGGAACCCGGCAGGCGACCTCCTTCGGAAGAAGGGAGGATGCCAGTGCCCCCGATGACCCCTGTCCAACCAGGGGCACCGGATAATCTGCTGGAAGCGTTGCGAGGCGCTTCCATTGTGGATGAGCACTGTGTCCTTATGGGCATGGTAATTGAAAGGGTTCAGTCCGCCAAGGGTGGAATAACCGAAGCAAGCAGCAGCCTGTTAACAGGTTTTGAGGTAAGCAGCACAAAAAGAAGAAAATCCCCAAAGATAGACAGTAGCCCCCGAGACACTATTCGGTTTCCGAAAAGAAAAACTGGACAAATAATCAATCTCCTATTGCAGGAAACTAACTAAATCTGTCTGAAATGTATGCACAAGCATCGCTGTTGGCCACGGCCTCGCATACTACCGAAGTCTCTGGACTAAAGAAGAAACTGGCAGAGGCCATGGAGGAGCTGGGCCAGGTGAAGAGGCAGCTCCAAGAAAGACAAGGTAAGTAATAACCTATTATGGATTCGAAAAAAGAAAAGGGGGAAATGATATGCAATGATCCGGATACCATGATGTGAACAGAGGCGACGACCGAGGTCGAGGCCTTGAAAGTGGCCCTTGTCGAAGCCGAGGGGAGGGCTGTCAAGGAGCAGGCCACCCGTAAGAGGCTCAAGGCCCGGGTCAAAGAAGTCCAACAGGAGCTCCAAGACGCGATGAAGAAATGTGAGACCTTGGAGCACAATGCGTCGGCTCAAGAGGCTGAACTTGCCGAGGCTCCTAAGAGTGCGGAGGTGGCCCAGATTCAATCTCAGGGCGCCCTCCATGAAACATAGGAGGCCAAAAAGATCGTGGCGGGTAAGGGATTCAATATGCAAAGCAGGGGTGTGAAGAGGAAATTTCTTTTACTAACCTGGATTCGGAGTTCTCTAGGGGCCTTTCCTGATCTGCCACGCAGTGTGACCGACGCTGCGGAGTTTTTCCGAGCCGAAGAAGGGAGCTTCGCGGAGATGCTGTTCTGGTCGCAATATTGCATGCCAGAACATCCGGTGCCCTTCAGCGATCAACTGAAATAGCTGATCGAGCTGCACAGGTTGGCCGAACTAGACATGAAGGATATGATAGTCCGGATGTGGCCAGCCAAAGCTATTCCCAGCAGCTACTTCGGCCTCGTGAAGAAGCTGGTGGATGCGTGTCCTCGGCTGGATGTCATCAAGCGGTCCGTCTGCATCGAGGGCGCACATTTGGCCTTCTCTTATTGCAAGGTCTGGTGGGCGAAGCTGGACACTGTCAAGCTAGCGACCGGGGGGCCATCGGAGGGCAAGGAGTACCGCACGCCCGAGCGATACTTCAGCGATGTCTTAGAGGGGTCCCGCATTGTTGCGGATCATTGTGTGAAGGACACCATATTTGAATGAATGTATTCGCGCTCCCTCCGCCTTGTATGATGAAATAAAATGTTTATGCAATATAATGCTTGTTATGTTAAAGAAAATCTACTTCCTGTGCGGCCGTGTTGTATAAAATCTAAGGGTTAACCAGTCGTCGGCTTCTACCCCCATGTAGGTAGTATGGGGGTGTTTGGGATGGAATCTAAACAATCTTGATCCAATTAGATGGTCCTTGAAGGAGTTGTTTAGCACAACGAAATAGGCAACCAGACTATGCGGCTGTAATGCCCTCACTTAGCCATAGGAGTGCGACAATGAAAACATGGGCGCAACCCCTAGTATCCAAACTAGAGTGCTATAAGCATCTGATCGGGAAGTACCAATCCTTCGCGTAATGCGGAAGAAATCTCCGATGATTTGCAACCTCCGAACAGCTGACCGGCTCTCGCAGCATCATGACAGTCAGTTTTCGGCTTTCTCTACTGAGGTGCTCCTTTGGATAAATCAAGGCACAATCGTAGTAGTTCTCCCTTTACTACTTTAGCCGATGTAGCGGAACGTAAGGTAGCAAGCACAGGAGTCGGGCAACCCAACTATTGACCAAAGACATGATTCGGAGCCAATGCATATAATGCTAGATTCGGGATGCTGAACTACACTTATAAAAAGTGTTCAGACTTTTGTTGGCATAATGTGGGGTGCTATGAAGCCCCTGGCAGACATCAAGCGTACCAAAGTGTACAGGTGCTACCTGATAGGATTATCCACAGGGGAGCTAAAAGGGAAAAAAAGAAAGAAAACAGAAAAGGTACAAAAAAAGTTGGAGTCCTACAGCTCCAGCCGCAAACTGTTCTCATTGTACTTTAATTAGTACGTCAAGGCGCATTGATACATGTAGTGCGATAATCAACAGGCTATTTGACATGCCGAAACCAAGGAGAGCTGCATGTGGGTCCTGAAAAACAGGTAAAGTTATCATTAACGGCATCACCAATAAAGTCCCCGTTACGTTTGCGTTTCTCGCCGTCTTGGTGTGTTTATCCTTCACGAGGACCGATGACCAGGCTATCAGATGGTGCGTGTGGGATTGAGACCTGAAAAGGAAATAAGTAAAAATTAATGTATATGTGTATCTGATGTCGGTTGAACCGTACTACGGAGCACAAGCTAGCTATGCCTCCGTTGATGCCCATGGGATTTTGAGCGCGTAGTAATGTACGCATGGCACGAATGCCACCACTTGATCGGAAATGCAACGGAGGCCGAATTGCTAGTCGAGCTCCTAACGAGCCGAGCTCTCCTGCTGTAGAGTAGTTTGGACCCTCTTAACGGTGTCCGAGGGCTCGGCAGCCGAGTTAAGGTTCTGCTTGAGAAGGCCGCTCTGTACTTCTGTTGCAAAGGCAGCTATGTGCTCTTCTGTATGGAGGGAGCGTTCCGTATTTCCATTAACTATTATGACGCCACATGGACCGGACATCTTGAGCTTGAGATAAGCATAGTGTGGTATCGCGTTGAATCGAGCGAAAACAGTTCGTCCGAGAAGTGCGTGATAGCCGCTGCGAAATGGGACGATATCGAAGATTAACTACTTGCTTTGGAAGTTGTATGGAGATCTGAAGACAACATCGAGTGTGATTGAGCCCGTACAACGGGCCTCTACGCCTGGTATGACTCCTTTAAAGGTAGTCCTTGTAGGCTTGATCCTTGATGGGTTAATGCCCATTATTCGTGCTGTATCCTGATAGAGCAGATTAAGGCTGCTACCTCCGTCTATAAGGATGTGAGTCAGTTGGAACCCATCAATTATTGGGTCTAAGACCAGTGCAGCTGAGCCACCATGCCAGATACTGGTTGGATGATCCCGACGATCAAAAGTGATCGGGCATGACGACCATGGATTAAATTTTGGGCCGACTGGCTCTATCACGTAGACGTCCCTGAGCGCACACTTGCGCTCCCTCTTAGGGATGTGGGTAGCATATATCATGTTCACCGTTTTGACCTGAGGGGGAAACTTCTTCTGTCCCCCTGTGTTCGGTTGATGGGGCTCTTTGTCATCATCCTCTCTTTGCGATCCCTTTTCCCTATTCTCGGTGTTTATGTTGTCGGCTTGTTTAAAAACCCAGCAATCTCTATTTGTATGATTGGGTGGCTTGTGTGGGGTGCCATGAATTTGGCACAGACGATCAAGTATGCGGTCCATGATGGATGGGCCTAAATTGTTCTTTTGGAACGGCTTCTTCCGCTGACCGGACTTAGAACCCCTGAATCCGGCGTTGACAGCCGTGTCCTTGGTGTTATCACTTTTGTTTCAGCGCTTGTATCTGTTGTCGAGATTTGTCTTTGCTAATTTTAGCTTCAGAGGTGGCGGCGTCGCTTGCATTGTTTTTGCTACGGGCCAACCAACTGTCATCGCCCGCATAAAAGTGGGTCATGAGTGCCGTGAGGTGGCCGTCATCACGTGTCGAGGCACGCCCTCGCGATTCATAGATTGATCTAGTGTGTCCATGTTTATTGTTCATGGTTTGCCAGAGGTCATATGTAAGCCCATGGGCTAATTTACCTCTGCCTGTGCGCTGAGGCGGGGCTGGATGGTGTTCGGCGTGAGTTGCCATTTTGTCTCAACCACGTGGTGGTCAGTCCGTCGTATTGGACAATGGAGGTATGTAGTTCGGTGCCTCCTCGTCAAACTGAGGTAGCGGTTTGCGCTTTGGGTAGCTTTTGGTTGGGCGCTTGAGGCCGTACTCTTCGGCTGCTAGGACGTCGGTCCATTTACCATTGAGCAGATCTTGGTCAGCTTGAAGCTGCTGCTGCTTCTTTTTCAGGCTCCTTGCAGTGGCAATTAGCTAGCGCTTGAAGTGCTCCTGCTCAAGAGGTTCCTCAGTCATGATGAAATCCTCGGTGCCGAGGCTCACCTCGTCCTTGGAGAGCGGAAGGTAGTTATCCTCCTCCGAATATTCGTGTGTAGCATGTTTACCGGGGCTAACCAGCCCGCCTTCCCGTTCATCATGTTCATTAGCTGTACCGACGGGGTCTTCGTTGTCTTCAGCACCTTCTGGAGTGTTGTCTTCTCCTGTGCCAGTACAGCTGTCTTTGCTACGGCGTGACTTAGAGCGACGCCGCAGACGCCAGCGCTTCGACCGCATTTCAGAAGTTTTATCCTCAGCTGGATCTTCCTTATCCTCGTCGTTGTTCCCCTTTGGTGCAACCACCATGTATACATCATACGAGGAAGTGGCCGTCCAGCGTCTGATGAACGGCGGGTTCTTGACCTCTTCTTCTCTGGCATCATCGACCATACTGTCGATGTCCTCGGAGTCATAGTCAAGTTCGTCGGTCAAATCCTCGACGTGGCTATGAAGTGGGTGGCGGGTGGGAAGCAAAATTCTCCACCGTCAGCCCCTATTTCGAGCCGGATATAGTTCGGATGTGAGTCCTCTGTCAAGGACATGTTATTTAACGAGTTTAGCACATCACGCAAAGGTGAGTGCTGGAAGATGTGCGCGGCGCTGAATTCGAAGATCAATAGATGATCAAGATCGGCGTCCGCGGGCTCATGTGGTTTGGAACGTACGGCCGGAGACGAGTCCGGAGTTTCGGTTACCAAGACATCATGAGAAGTTGAGTCTATGTGCGGCTCAAACGCCGTGGAATCTGTGTCCTCCGTAGTGGGATCAATCCTCCCGTCCTTGGATGGCGTAGCTTGCTCCGGATCTAGGGCAAGAGTTGTTATAGGAGCAATCTCCTGGATTTGGCCAGATGACAGATTTAGGTCATGATCATCTGGGTGACCGGGAGCGGCTACCGCGGTCTCGAATCCGGTGAAGATCAAGTCTCCATGAATGTCTGCAACGTAGTTCGAGGTTCTGAATCTGACCTGATGGGAAGGGGCGTAGCTTTCGATCTGCTCCATATGGGCAAACGAGTTGGCCCGTAGTACGAAGTCGCCAAACAGGAAGATTTGTCCGAGGAGGAAGGTTTCTCCTTGGACAACATCATTATTGACGATCGAAGGGGCCATCAAACCTTTTAGCGACAGCATAGAGGAACTCTCAATGAAAGCACCAATATCAGTGTCAAAACCGGCGGATCTCGGGTAGGGTGTCCCGAACTGTGCGTCTAAGGTCGATCGTAATAGGAGACAAGGGACACAATGTTTACCCAGGTTCGGGCCCTCTCTATGGAGGTAATACCCTACGTCCTGCTTGATTGATATTGATGAATATGAGTATTACAAGAGTTGATCTACCTCGAGATCGTAGTGTCTAAACCCTAGAGGTCTAGTTTGTATGGCTATGATAATGAGTGTCCTATTTGGACTAAGTCCTCCGGTTTATATAGACAACGGGAGGTTCTAGGGTTACACAAGGTCGGTTACAAAGAAGGGAATCTACATATCCAGTCGCCAAGCTTGCCTTCCACGCCAAGGAGAGTCATGTCCGGACACGGGTGCAGTCTTCGGTCTTCGTATCTTCATAGCCCATCAGTTCGGCCCATGGGTAATAGGACGGACGCCCGAGGACCCCTTAGCCCAGGACTCCCTTATCCGTCTTTCAGGAACATCGTACCTTGATGGGCATGGTGGTTGAAAAGGTCCTATCCGCGAAGTGCGGATTGAATGAGGCCTTTGTGGGCCTACTAAGAGGTTTCGAGGTTTGTACTGTAATACGTTCAATTGTGTTTTATTCACGAAATGCACCTGTGTATAGATAGTAGCCCCTGAGACTCTGATTGGCTTCCCGAGGGAGTCATTCAGAGGATCAAAATAAATGCCCAGGGACTGACCTGATTAATTGGAGCACAGGATGTTTCTCCCCTAACGATTGGCCGGACTACGAATATTATCGAGCTGTAGCGGAAGCTTGATGTGGTAGGGGATGACATTGCATTTATCAATAGGTGTCTTGACGAGTCACAAGGTATGTATTCGGGGCAATCCTGGTACATACGTGTCTGTAATATAAGCGTGACACTGAAAATTGCATACTGGGATATATATGGTTGCAGATGGTTCCGCCGCTGTTGAGATTCTTCGGGCAGAGCTGGCCCAGGATAAGGAGCGGGCCCAGTTTAGTAATGCGGCTGCCGAAAAGGCATCGATCGAGTTAAAGGCCGAACGAGCTGCTCAGCACCAAGATGTGGGGAAAATATCCGCGATGGCGCTCGACTAAAGAATGCTATTAGCCGCTGTGAATTCCTTGAGAAGGCGAATAAAGCCAAAATGGCTGATCTTGACAAGGCCTTGCGGGAGGCGAAAGAAGCGCGGTCCGAATCTAGAGCGGTCCGTGAGGAGATCCGTCAAGCTGGGGAGATTGCGGCTAGTAAGGCCTTTTTATTACATACTAAGTTTGGCGTTCCGAATTATCCTCAGCTTAACCAAGTGTGGAGCTCTCCAGACACGTTTTTCGACCTGCCGAAGAGTTCTTCTGATGCGGCATAGTTTTAACACGCGCAAGAGGGATATGCAACGGAGACACTTTTCTGGTCGCAGTTTAGTGCATCAAAACACCCTCTGCTGCTGAATGAATAGATGTTCCATTGGGCCGAGCTTCACAAGATGTCTGGCGCTGCCATGAAGAATTTCATACTCTGGCTGCGGCCGACTAAGCCTATTCCGAATAGCTACTTTGGCTTGGTGCAGCGGCTTACTGATGCAGTGCCACGTATCGATGCCGCCAAGCGGTTAGCATGCACTGAAGGTGCACGAATGGCCTTTGCCCGAGTCAACACATACTAGGGGAAGATGATGGCCATCTATATTGCAGCGAAGAGTCCACCCGAGGGCCAGGACCTTTACGCACCGAAGCATTATTTTGAGTACGTCTTAGAGGCTGCCCGCTTGATAGAGGGTCAATGCTCAAAAGACATAATATTCGAGTGAGATGCATGGGGATTGTAAAAGACAATTTTATATTTAATCTATTTTTATGTTTTGCTCGAAAGCTTTTTATCGGGGTATGGGGTCCCGGCAAACCCTTAAGGTTCGAACACTGGGGTACACGCGAAGTCTATCCCTCCAACCGATCTACACTCTAGCTCGCTAGGATCTTGCGGACGAACTCGACGAACTCACAACACAGAAAGACACAGGGTTTATACTGGTTCGGGCCACCATTGTGGTGTAATACCCTACTCCAGTGTGTCGGTGGTGGATTGCCTCTTGGGATGATGATGAACAATACAAGGGAAGAACGACCTCCCGAGGTTGAGGCGTTCTTGTGCTCGGCGAGCTTGTGTGTGTGGGGGTGGTCTTTCTCTCCGGCTTAGATCAGATCGTCTCCGGCCTCTCTGCCTACTGTGGTGGCTAGTCCTATTTATAGAGGCTCTGGTCCTCTTCCCAAATATCGAGCAGGAAGGGAGCCAACAATGGCGGCTAATTTGAAGGGGGGCAGCTAGTAAAAGCTATCCTGACAAAAGTAGTCTTCGCCTGCACAAATTTCTGGTGGTGACGCTGTTCGGGGCTTCACGATGACCTCCGTATTGCAGTCCTTGGACTTGGTATTGTTGCACCGAAATGGCAACCTTTGCTTGAGGCCTCAGCACTCCGCGGCTGCGCTTGCCCCCTTTTCACCAAAGAGGAAACAAGGACGCTGTGCGCGCTCGTGCCCGCCTGGTGTGGATCGTCATGGCTCATGTCACGAGAACCTCGTGAGGTTTGCCTCGCATTGATATCTCCGCTCCTCGTGAGCCTGCCTTGCTAGGCCACTCCAGATGAGGTCTTGAATCGTCTGCCTCGCGAGGCTTGGCCCCTCGCGAGGGTCTTGGGTGCTTTGTTGGTGAAGATGGGCCGTACGGCCTGCTGGCTCAGCCACACCGCGGGCCACAGGCAGGTAAGTCTGGGGACCCCCGTTCCCAGAATGCCGACAGTAGCCCCCGGGCCCAAGTTGCGCGCGGGCTTGGCTTCATGGCGAAGCCAAGGGTCAAGCTCGAAGCGTCGCCGGCCCCAAAATCATGCGGCCTCGGTTGACGTGTGGCGGTTGATTGGACGTGGGTGTCTCTGCTTCCCCACGCTGCCTTTGAATCCGCCTGGCTATGCTGCCCCGCTTCTTGCACAATTATTCTTTCCCCCTCCGTGCATGGCTTTCCAATCTTCCAATCTCGCTGCTTCCTCGACGCCCTGTTCCGCCTTCCCTGTCCAACAAGTGTTCCGCCCGCTTTGCCTCCATGGCACCGAAACAAAACGACAAGGGGAAGAAACATCTGTCCTCGCCAACCGCGCCTCCATCCTTCGAGCCGGTGCTCAGCCGGCCTCGGGTGCTCAACGACGAGGGCGTGGGCAAGGTGCGCCCCATGCTCGCGTCCAGCTTCACCGAGTGGGGAGAGACGCCGGCCTGGCCTGCGTCTCGCTCCAGCATGGCCCGAGCAGCCACCGAGGTCCCGATCTTCATTGACGCCCTCTGGGCTGGCCTACTTCCTCCCTTCTCCGCCTTCTTCAACGCGGTGCTCGAGCACTATCAGATCCATATGCTTCATCTCAACCCTCAATCTGTGACCCTTCTTGCCGTCTTTGCCTTCGTGTGTGAGGCCATGGTTGGCATCACCCCCTCCGTGGTGCTCCTTCGCCACTTCTTCTCGCTACATCTCATCGGTGCCCGGCAGAGCTCGGGGTGCGTGGGCTTTCAGGCCGTGCTAGCAGCGGCAGGCATGGGGATCGACTTCGAGCTTCCTTCATCCACGAGCGAATTCCGCACATGATGGGTGTTTGTTGATGCCGGTGTGCTCAACCCTCTGCTCCAAGCTCTGGTGGGGCCTGCCATTCCAAACTCTGGCTGGGGTCACTAGAGGCTCACGAGCCCCTGCCTTGGCCCCGTCCGTGCCAGGCTGCGGTGGTTGAAGGACCTCGGTGTGACTGCGCCCATGGTGGTGAGGGAGTTCGTCAGGCGTCGAGTTACCCCACTTCAGCACCATTCTCGCCCGATATGGGGCTTGCTCAGCAGTCGGGACAACATGAGGTTTCAGGAGGAGGGGCTTCCTCTTGATGCGTGGCAAACTGTGCTCATAGTGCTATCCGGTGTCCCTCTGCCAGACGAGATGCCTAGGAAGAGCTGCACGTTGTACCGTAATGAGAACAAGGTTACCTTCGTCGCGACCATGTCTTCCTTTGATGAGTGGGGGCTGCGCCCAATTGGCATGGAAGGACCCCGCGAGAATCCTGTCATCGTGGTCCCATTCTTCGCCGCCCGCGACGAGCTCGCCGCAGGTGATGGTGCGAGGGAGCGAGCTGCGACGGGGGCCGGCTGCTCAGGTGCTGAGGAGCACGTGCCGAGGAGTGATCCAGGGGCATCGTCCTCGGGAGCTTGTGACGCTTCTCATGAGGCGCCAGTTGCTGATGAGGTGCGGCATGCGGCTCCTGAGGCCGAGGCTTCAGGGGCCTCGGGAGGTCGCAGCAAGAGAGAGCCGGGCTGTTCGCTATAGCCGGGCTCCCTTCAAGCCATTCCTCTTGGTTCTTCTTCGGCTCTACCGCGCTCCAGCCGTCACGTCTAGTGCTTCGGCCACGTTTGCGTGGACTTCGAGGAGCTCCGCAAGAGGAAGGGATCTCCTAGCGGTGGCAGCGTCTTCGTACCATTAAAACGATGGAAGTACATCGCCATCGATGAGTAAGTACCTCTCCTTGGTGATCTTCTATGTGCCACCTTCCCTTCCTGATGATTGCTCCCTCAGGCCCCCTTCTGCTAAGGCCGCGAAACCTTCAGAGAAGCAGCTCCCTCTCGCCCCGTCGCACTCGCCAAGCTCCAGTGCTTCAGGCTCAGATACTGCCCACGCCGTGCGGTCAGCCTCGGGAGCTGGTCCGTCGTCAAGGCGCCCCGAGCTTGTGCCTTCGCTGTCCGTCCTACGTGGCCTTGCTTTGAGCGCAGCGGGCGTGCCAAGGGCTCCTCCCGTCGTCACGATTGGTGGATGGCTAGCCTCGATGCTGGAGCCTCCTTCAAGCAGCAGGCCTTGCTCGTTTCATGCCCCTCGCGAGGGTCAGCCGACGCCTGGGGCCGTGCCAGCCCCCAGCCCCCAACCGGGAGATGGCGCTCCACTTGATGCCCCACTCGCAGCCCCCGAGGCGGAGGACGAGATGGGGCGACATTCGAGCTCGAGCGCGGGCGCAGCGTGTTCTGCCACGAGCTCTTCCCGGAGGCGATGGGAGCAATGAACCGCCTTGGTGAAGAGCTTGCTGGCCTCGACTCGCGTCTTGAGGCCCAAGGTCTTCGGTTGGTGGAGGAGCGGCGTAAGCTGCGAGTGGCCATCAACCTTGGCCGTTATCATCACGACCTCGAGAACACGAAGGCTGAGGGGTCCCTCAAGATTGCCAATGAGGCCTGCTCACGAGCTTTGAAGGAAGCTCACGAGGCCGATCGCCGCTGCGAGGCTGCGGAGGAGCACGCGTGGGAGCTCGAGGCTTGGAGCGCGTCCCTTGAGCAGCCAGTCGAGGCGCGCGGGGCCGCCCTCGCGTCGATGAGGGGGACGCCGCGGAGGAAGAGGAGATCCGGCGGCGTGAGGAGGTGCTGGCCCTGGAGGCTGTGGAGCGCAACCTCAAGCTCGAGCGGCTGGAGACGAGGGAGCGTCAAGTCGCCCAAGCTGAAGATGCCGTCAGGGCCCGCGAGGCCAGAGTCGAAGAAGAGATCAATCGTCGGGTAGCCGTGGTTCACGCCGATCTGGAGGGCAGGTACGGCTTGAGGCTGGAGCTCACCGGACAGGAGGGCGCGAGCAGGGCCGCCGCCCTTAGGCCTAGGTTGGACGAGGCCGAGAGGCGTACTGAGGCCACAACTGCCGCCCTGGTTACGGCATAGGCGGACCTGGCCTCCGCTCGCACCGAGCTGCTTTCCCTCCGGAGGCGAATTGACGATGCCGAGGACGTCGCTCGGCAAAATAGAGAAGAAGTGCTCCAACGCCGAACGCTGGAGCGCGTGCATGGCCCTATGCTCCAAGATCTTCGGAACAAGGCCAACGCCGCCCTAGGCTATTCTGCGACGAGAACGCCCCGACCCCTCACTCGAGTGACTACGCCAGCCACCTGACCTTCTTCACCAAGGTGGTGATGCGCCTGGAGGCTCAATCTGCCAGAGCTCGGCAGCTTGTAGAGGAGAGGGGTCGTGGCCTGCTTCAGCGTGCCTTCTCCCGTGTCTTCAGCCACCTCCTGAAGTCCGACCCCAACTTCGACTTTGACACCGCCATTGCTCCTGTGCCCATCACCGTTCGGGGCGACTTGGCGCGTTAGGTAGAGGATCATGTCGATGCGTTGGTCAGGGCCTTCACCTCGGAGAACGACGGGGTGGTGGTAGTCGCAGACGAAGGTGATGTGGTCAACGACAGCGATGGGGGCGTTGCCGACGGAGGCGACAATTCTGACGAAGGTGATGACGATGCGAGCGACACGTCCCTGGACGACGCAGCGAGCGATATCTCTGGGTGATCCCATATTCTCCTGTTGTCTTATTCTGCAAGCAAAACTCGGGCATGGCCGTTGGAGAACTTGTGAGAGCATTTTGAGAGGGGGAGCCCCTCGTGTAAGCAAATCGAAGTTTTTACTTTCCTATGCGAAGCTGGGGGTGAGATTCCAGACGTGGATTACGTTAATCGGCGCCTGCCTAGGGCTGAGTCGTGAGGCGACGAGTTCCTGAGAATCGTGTGGAGCCTATCGCCCTGTTTGAAGGGGGGTCCCAGAAAGGGTGAGCACCAAGCGTAGTGCTAGCGCGTGCTCTGCGTGGTCCGACTCGCGAGGAGCTTTGCGAGGGAGAGGCGACAGACATGAGTCCCAAACCAAACAAGATCCAGAAGGCGAGAAACGGCTCTAATGAGAGAAGGCACCCCCCGCGCGCAACGATAAAAATTCAGCTTCAACTTAAGTCCGGAATCAGAAAGCAAAGCCACAGAAAGAGAGATCCAAAGCAAAAGGCCGTGTCCGACACCTAGTCTAGTCTTTGGGTCTTCAAGTCTTCTCACCAGCGCGGAGCTAACTGCTGTCCACTAGGTGTGGGAGGGAGCCCCAAGGCCTGAGGCCGGCGCTCTTGAGACTCCAGGGCGTGTACAGCCCCAGCTCATTATTACGTGAGAGTGTCACGGGCGGTGAGCTTCACAGGCACCGAGCCTTCTTCACAGGTACTGGCCTTGCTTTATATCGCCAGACGAGGGCCCCGCCTTGTGCCACTCTTGACCTCCTTTAAGCCAGCCGGAGACCAGGACGGCACAAAGGAGGGAAAGAGGACGCCAACGGTTCCCTTGGCGACCACGGATCCTCTGCTGGAGGAAAGTTCGTTGAAGCCACCCTGGCAAAGGGCCTACCTCTGGGTGTCCCCTGCTTTCGCGTGCCTTGGGGAGGGGCCTTGCTCCTGGCTCCCTCTTGGCGGCCCCCAGCGTGTCTCCCTTGTTGTGACGGGTTCCGCCGTGCCGGGGTCGTCGATCGGTGCTGCAACCTGATTCATCGGTAGCCCATGGTTAGCATAAGCCTGTTCCTGGGAGGTTAGCGGTACCCTGTAGTTGCCGTCGCCGGCGCGTTCAGTGTGGTTCTCCGCTAGCTCTTGGAAGGCTTCGACTCCTAGCACCCCTTATCCCCAGTCTTCTCCAACGAATGAGCCGATGTCGTCCTCTGGTGCGTACCCTTGGTCGATCATGCGGGGCACGTAGGCTTCCGGGGCCGTCACCCCGAACACCTCGCCGTGGTGCCCCACACTCCATGTTGCTCCACCCATGATGGCATCCTTGGGATGATAATACGGCATCCGGCTGGGGCCATGGGGGGTGACGCTTGCGCTCGTGCTTCTCGAGGGCGGCATGGGGGGATTGGAGCCCCTACGACGCCGGCCATGCTGATGTCGTTGAAGCCCCCGGGCGTAGTTGACGATGCACAGATGTGGTAAGGCTCGCCGCACGACCTTGCATTGGCCTGGGGGGAAGTCGATAGCTGAAGGGTGGCGCTCCTGATGTCGCTGTGTCTAGGAGCTTAGCAACACGCTCAAGCAGCGTGTCCTGGCCGCTCTCCATCAGTCTGCATCGCAGCAGCTCCCTTGCCACTATGAGTGCCGCCCGCATGTTCGCTTGTTCCCGCCGTGAGTGTGGCGCAGTTGCGGTGGCGTGACTCGTTGCTCTCACCGTGGCTCGTTCTTGCCACGGGGTGAGGATGGATGATGTCTGGCCGCGTTGTCCATGCCCGGCGGAGCTTGGTGACGCCCACGCCGCCTGGGGTGCGGGGTCAAGATCTTCATGGGCAGGCAGCGCCGTCCGGGCCGGCCAGGCTGCCCAGCGGTCGGACTCGGCTCTTGGGTTGCCAGACATCATAGCCGGTGAACGTCGGAGAGCTGATTGGCGGAGAAAAGGCTCCGGCGCACCCCTACCTGGCGCGCCAAATGCCGGGGTATGGGGTCCCGGCAAACCCTTAAGGTTCGAACATTGGGGTACGCACGAAGTCTTTCCCTCCAACCGATCTACGCTCTAGCTCGCTAGGATCTTGCGGACGAACTCACAACACAGAAGGACACAGGCCACTGTTGTGGTGTAATACCCTACTCCATTGTGGTGGTGGTGGATTGCCTCTTGGGCTGATGATGAACAATACAAGGGAAGAACGGCCTCCCGAGGTTGAGGCCTTCTTGTGCTCGGCGAGCTTGTGTGTGTGGGGGTGGTCTCTCTCTCAAGCTTATATCAGATCATCTCCGGCCTCCCTGCCTACTGTGGGGGCTAGTCCTATTTATAGAGGCCCCGCTCCTCTTCCCAAATATCGAGCGGGAAGGGAGCCAACAATGGTGGGCTAATTTGAAGGGGGGCAGCTAGTACAAGCTATCCTGACGAAAGTAGTCTTCGCCTGCACAAAGTTCTGGTGGTGATGCTGTTCTGTGCTCCACGATGACCTCCGTCTTGCAGTCCTTGGTCTTGGTCTTGTTGCACTGAAATGGCATCCTTTGCCTGAGGCCTCGGTACTCCGCGCCTGCGCTTGCCCCCTTTGCACCAAAGAGGAAACAAGGATGGTTTGCACGCTGGTGCCCGCCTGGTGTCGATCGTCATGGCTCACGTCAGGAGAACCTCGTGAGGTTCGCCTCGCCTTGATATCTCCCCTCCTCGTGAGCCTGCCTGGCTAGGCCACTCTAGAGGAGGTCTTGCGTCGTCCGCCTCGCGAGGGTCTTGGTTGCTTTGTTGGTGAAGATGGGCAATAGGCTTGCTGGCTCAGCCATGCCGCGAGCCGCATGTAGGCAAGTGTGGGGACCCCCGTTCCCAGAACACCGACACTTTTGTTCCACCTGTGCGGCCATTTTTATATAATCTGAATTTTCCATTCATCGGCTTCAGCCCCCTAGTAGGAAGTACGGGGGTGTTCGGAAAAGCATTTGATCACTCTCGACCCAACGTTTTGGACCATGAACGAGGGGAGAACGCAGTGAACCAGGCAACTAGACTATAGGGTGTTAACACTTTCACTTAGCCATAGGAGTTTTATGGTGGGTCTATGATATATCCCCTAGTATATACGTGGCTTATTTTTAATAAGATGCGTTGAAAAAATGAACTAAAAACGATCCTTCGTATGACATGGGGAGAATCGCTAAAGATTTTGGTAAGTCGTCAAGTGGTTGACCAGCTCTCACCGCATCATGACAGTCAGTTTTCGGCTTTCTCTACTGAGGTGCTTGACCAGATGAACCGGAAAAACAATCCCAGTAGTTCTCCCTTTACTACCCTAGCCGATAGAGCAGAACGTAGGGTAGCAAGCACAGGAGCCGGGCAACCCAACTGTTGACCCAAGACAAGATTTAGAGCTGATGCATATAAGGCCAAACTCGCGATGCCCAAGTACGCTATAAAGCTGTTCGGACTTGCCGGCAACTCATTTGTTCCCATACCGAGCCCTTGGCGGGTTATCCCGAGGTGTGTGTCTGAAACAACCATAGGAGAAAAAATTCGGATCGATTAGGAAAAAGTCAATACTGGACACTGGTTACTTTTACTGGGAGCTGAGTGATATGCCAATTATTATATAGATAACAAAGTCGCTACTCTGGCTATTTGACATGCCAAGGGTCGAAGGCTGGGGAAAAAGGCACCTTACAGGCTCGGAATAGAGAGCGCGTCTGGCAGGGCCTATCCAATATTTTGTCTAGATTGGATGGTCCGTCTTTGTTTGTCGTAAATGGCTTTTTTCGTTGGCCGTGTTTGGGGGCGCTGAATCCAGCGTTGACCGTTGTGTCCTATGTGCCCTCATTATTATTGCGACGTTTATTTTTATTGTGTCGTGGCTTTCCATTACTGTCCCGCACTTCGGATGTTCCCGGATCGCTGGCGCTATTGCTTCTACGGGCGAGCCAGCTGTCTTCTCCCGCGCAAAAGCGGGTCATCAGAGCGGTAAGGGCTGACATAGACTTTGGTTTTTCCTGACCGAGGTGGCTGGCAAGCCACTCGTCCCGGACGTTGTGTTTGAAGGCCGCGAGGGCTTCCGCGTCCGGACAGTCAACAATTTGGTTCTTTTTAACTAAAAACCTAGTCCAGAGATTTATGGCGGACTCTCCTGGCTGCCAGACAATGTGACTTAGGTCATCGGCATCCGGTGGCCGGACATATGTACCTTGAAAGTTATCGCGGAAGGCATCTTCCAACTCCTCCCAGCTGCCAATTGACTTTTCAGGCAGACTGTTTAACCAGTGCCGAGCTGGTCCTTTGAGTTTTAACGGGAGGTGCTTGATGGCATGAAGGTCATCTCCGTGGGCCATGTGGATATGGAGAAGGAAATCCTGAATCCACACCGTGGGATCTATTGTTCCGTCGTATGATTCAATATTTACGGGTTTAAACCCTTCTGGGAACTCGTGACCCATTACTCCATCAGTGAAGCAAAGAGGGTGTGCGGCGCCTCTATACCGGGCCGCATCGTGACGTAGCTCCGATGGAGTCCGCCTGCTGTTTTCGGCCCAGGCGTGACTAGGTTTGTCGCATCTGAATAGATAGCCATCATCGCGTGTCGCGGTACGTCCTCGCGATCTGTAGATCGATCTGATATATCCAGCTTTACTGTCCAGGTCCTGCCAAAGGTTGTATGTATTACACCGAGCTGTGTTATTTCTGTTTTTACGTGGCGGTGGGGCGGGTTGCTGTTCGGCTTGAATTGTCTCTTTATCCCGGCCAAGTTGTGGTCGACCTGCCGCATTGTCCTGACCGCTCTATGGCCAGTCGGCTATGTTGCGCAAGTGAGGTATGAGCTCTAGCGCCTCCGCATCAAACTAGCATAGCAGTTGGCGCTTTAGGTAACTCTTGACTGGGAGCTTGAAGCCATATTCTTCGGCTGCCAGGACATTAGTTCATCTGTCGTTGAGCAGATCTTGGTCTGCTTGAAGCTGCTGCTGTTTCTTTTTTAGGCTCCTTGCAGTGGCTATTAGCCTGCGCTTGAAGCGCTCCTGCTTGAGAGGTTCCTCGAGCATGATGACATCCTCGTCATCGAGGCTTACCTCATCTTTGGAGAGTGGAAGATATTATCGTCCTCCAAATCGTCATGTATGGCCTGTTCATCAGGGCTAACTTGCCCATTTTCCTGTTACTCCTGTTCGGAGGTTACCTCAACGGGGTCTTTATTATCTTCGGGTTCGTCCGGAGTACTATTTTCCCTGATGCCAGTGTTACTATCCTTTGAACGACGTGACTTAGAGCGGCGCTGAGGACACCGACGTTTTTGCTGTGTCTCAGGAGGTTTATTCTCAACTGGATTTTCTTTGTCATCGTTGTTGGTTGTTTTGGACGTGTCCACCATGTACACATCGTACGAAGAGGTGGCCCTCCAGCGTCCAGTGAATGGCGGACTTTGATTTTTCTCCTCATCAGCATCATCATCAATACCGTAGATGTCTTCAGAGTCGTAATCGAGCGTGTCGGTTAAATCCTCGACTGTGGCTATGAAGTGGGTGGCGGGCGGGGAGCGAAATTCCCTGTCATCAGCTTCTAGTTCGAACTGTATATAGTTCGGCTGTGAGTCCCCCGCCAAGGACAGGTTCTTTAATGAGTTACGCACGTTGCACAAAGGTGAGTGCTGGAAGATGACTGTGGCGCTGAATTCGAAGATCGATAAACGATAAAGTTCGGCGTCCACGAACTCACACAGTTCAGAACTTATTGCCGGAAACGAGTCCGGAGTTCCAGAGACGCAGATATCGTGTGAGGTTAAGTCCATGTGTGGCTCCAACGCTGGAGAATCTGTGGCCTCCATGGTGGGGTTGAACCTGTAGTCCTTAGTTGTCGCCGTATGCTCCGGATCTAAGGCCAGAGCAATTACAGGAGCTACTTCCTGAATGTGGTCCAATGACAGATTTAGGTCATGTTCATCGAGGTGACGAGGAGTGATCGCCGCTGTCTCGAATCCAGCAAAGATCAAATCTCCATGGATGTCCGCGACGTAGTTCAAGCTCCCAAATGTGACCTGATCGCCAGGGGCATAGCTATCGATCTGCTCCAGATGACGAAACAAGTTGTCCCGTAGTGCGAAGCTGCTGAACACGAAAATCTATTCGGGGAGGAAGGTTTCTCCTTGGACAACGTCATTGTTGAAGATTGAAGGGGCCATCGAACCTTTTGAGGACGACACAGTGGAACTCTCAATGAAAGCACCAATGTCGGTGTCAAACCCGGCGGATCTCGGGTAGGGGGTCCCAAACTGTGCGTCTAAGGTCGATGGTAACAGGAGACAGGGGACACGATGTTTACCCAGGTTCGGGCCCTCTCTATGGAGGTACTACCCTACGTCCTGCTTGATTGATTTTGATGAATATGAGTATTACAAGGGTTGATCTACCACGAGATCATAATGACTAAACCCTAAAAGTCTAGTCTGGCTATTGTAATGAATATATCTCTCCCCTCCGTAATAATTCCTCCGGCTTATATAGACACCAGGAGGATCTAGGGTTACACAAGGTCAGTTACAAAGAAAGGAATCTACATATTTGGTCGCCAAGCTTGCCTTCCACGCCAAGGAGAGTCCCATCCGGACACGGGTGCAGTCTTCGGTCTTCATGTTCTTCACAGTCCATCAGTCCAGCCCATGACTAACAGGCCGGACGCCCGAGGACCCCTTAGTCTAGGACTCCCTCAAAGGGGACCGAACTCGCCCAGGCCCTTCACGATGCTTCAGAGGTGTGGTCCGAATCCCGCGTAGCACGTGAGGAGATCCGTCAAGCCGGACAAATAGCGGCCGATAAGCCCTTTCTATTACAGCCTAAATTTGGGGACCCGAAGTATGCCTTGCTTAATCGACTATGGAGTTCTCCAGACGTGTATGCGGATCTGCCGAAGAGCGCTGCGGACGCCGCCGATGTCTTCCAGGCCCAGGAGGGGTACATGACGGAGAAGCTCTTCTGGTCGTAGTTTGTGGGGCAGGAGCCCAAGGTATAAGAAGTCCAACGCAGCCATGAAGGACGTCATAGTCCGGTTATGGCCCACTGAGGCCATTCCGGCCAGCTAGTTCGGCCTTGTGCAGCGCCTTATCGATGCGCTGCCCCTGATTGATCCTACCTTGTATAGAAGGAGCACGTATGGATTTCGCCCGTGTCAAGATGCACTGGGTGAAAATGAATGCCGAAAAGGTGGCAGTTGAGGGTCCTCCCGAAAGAAAGGACCACCACACATGAGAGCGCTATTTTGAGGACGTGCTAAAAGGTGCTCACCTTATAGAGGGCCAATGCTCTAAAGACGAAGTGTTCGAATAAAAGAGTTCAAACTGTCCGCTGATTTGTGTTTATAAACTAAGTCTTTTGTAATGTGTTCATTCCTAGATGAAAATATTTTATCCTCCTGTGCGGTCGTTTATTATATCTGAGAGTTCCCAGTCGTCGTCTTCTGCCCCCATGTAGATGCTACAGGGGTGTTTGGAATTGCACATAACTACACTTAACCCAACGTGTTGGTCCTTGAAGGAGGTGTCAGTGCGGCGAACCAGGCAATCAGGGTTTATTGCTCTCACTTAGCTATATGGGTTTGATAATGGGTCTATCAGGTAGCCACTGGTATGTACGCGGCTACCCAGATGCAGATGCGTTACATATGTGACCGGGGAACGGTCCTTCGTGTAATACGGAAAAATCGCTAAGGATTGTAATGAATCGCTGAGTGGCTGACCAGCTCTCGCCACATCATGACGGTCAGTTTTTGGCTTTCTCTACTGAGTTGCTTAACCAAACGAACTAGAAACACAATCGCAGTAGTTCTCCCTTTACTACCCTAGCCGATCAGATGGAATGTAAGGTAGCAAGCACAAAAGCCGGGCAACCCAACTATTGACCAAAGACATGATTTAGAGCCGATGCATATAATGCCGACCTCGGGACGCCGAATTGTGCTATAAAGTTGTTCGGACTTTTGTTTGGCAACGCATATGTTGTCCTATAGAGCCCCTAGCAACTATAAAGATGGTTCCGAATAAGAATTTTGGTTCACTGAAATCTGATCGATACGTCAAAACGTAATCTTACAGTTCGCTCCCAGCCCCTGGCAATTTTGTGCCGAGGTGCGTGAGTCAGACAAGTGTAAAGACGGAGCGAAGTCTGTAAGTAAAGACGGTTCCGAATAAGAATTTTGGTTCACTGAAATCCGATCTATACGTACAAACGTAATCTTACAGAAGGTACCATAATCACCAAGGACATTTTACATGCCGGGGATCTAGGGCTGAGGGAAAGCTCTATACAGGTTCTTAAGCGAAGTTGTGATCTGCAAAATGCTTTATAGTCCTGTCCGTATATTGCCTCCGCCAATGCCCAAGGTATTTTGAGTGCATAATTGTGCATGTGTGGTACAAATTCCACTGATGTACGTGGCGGTCGACGGAGGCTGGCAGCTAATCCAGCCCTGTAGTTGTCGGGCTGCGGTATGTAGGAATGACCGGTCTTGCGTGGAGAAGTCCGGTGGCCTAATAGCCAAGGAGGTGTGTGGCCTGATAGGGCCGCTTTGTACTTCGGCCACAATGGCCGCTGATGCTCCTCCATATGGATGGAGCGTTGCATGTTTCCATTGATTGTAATGATGCCACGTGGACCAGGCATGTTGAGCTTCAAATAGGCATAATGCGGGACTGCATTGAAGCGGGCAAAAGCGGTTCGTCTAAGTAGTGCGTGATAGCTGCTGCAGAAGGGGACGATGTTGAAGATCAAGTCTTCAGTTCGGAAGTTGTCCGGCGAGCCGAAGACTACTTCCAGCGTGATTGAGCGCGTACAGCGGGCCTCTTTGTCAGGTATTACCCCTCTGAAGGTAGTTCTAATGGGCTTGATTCTTGATGGATCAATGCCCATTTTGCGGACAATGTCTTGATAAATAGATTGAGACTATAGCCGCCATCCATGAGGAGTCGCGTAAGGTGGAATCCGCCGATGATTGGATCAAGGACCAGAGCTGCCCACCCTCTATGACGGATACTGCTTGGGTGGTCCTTCCGATCGAAGGTGATCGGACAAGCCGACCATGGGTTAAATTTGGGGCGGACGGCTCTATGGTGTAGTCGTCTCGTAGTGCGTGTTTGCGCTCCCTCCTAGGTATATGTGTCACATATATCATATTCACTGTTTTTACCTCGGGGGGAAATTGCTTTTGTCCCCCTAAGTTTGGTTGACGGGGCTCTTGGTCCTCGTCGTCGCTTGGCGATCCTTTTCCCTTGTGTTCAGCGCTAAGCTTGTCCTCTTGTTTGAAGACCCAACAATTTATGTTGGTATGATTCGCTGGTTTATCGGTGGTACCATGAATATGGCAAGGCCGATCAAGTATTCTATCTAGATAGGATGGGCCATCTCTGTTTTCCTTGAACGACTTTTTTTCCGTTAACCGGGTTTGGAGCCGCTGAATCCGGCGTTAACCGCCGTGTCTTGCATTCCTTCATTGTTGTTTTGACGCTTATGCTTGTAGTGTCGTGGCTTGCCATTGCCGTCCCTGGTTTCAGAGGTACCAGGGTCATTGGTGCTATTGCTTCTGCGAGCAAGTCAGCTGTCTTCTCCCGCGCAAAAATGGGTCATAAATGCGGTGAGGGCTGCCATGGACTTCGGATTTTCTTGGCCGAGGTGTCGGGCAAGCCACTAGTCTTGGACACTATGTTTGAAGGCCGCGAGGGCTTCTACGTCGGGACAATCCACAATCTGGTTCTTTTTTATTAGGAACCTTGTCCAAAGCTTTCGGGCCGATTCCCCGGGTTCCTGGATTATGTGGCTAAGGTCATTGGCATCTGGGGGCCGAACATAGGTACCTTCGAAGTTGTCTCTGAATGCATCCTCCAGGTCCTCCCAACTACCAATAGAATTTTCTGGTAGACTGTTCAGCCAGTGCCGTGCTGGTCCCTTAAGTTTGAGGGGAAGGTATTTGATGGTGTGTAGATCGTTGCCATGAGCCATGTGAATGTGTAGAAGAAATTCTTCAATCCATACTGCGGGATCTGTTGTGCCGTTGTATGATTCGATGTTCATGGGTTTGAACCCTTCTGGGAATTGGTGCTCCATTACTTCGTTGGTGAAGCATAGGGGGTGTGCGGCACCCCTATATCAGGCCGTGTCATGGCGCAGTTCGGATGAGGTCTGTATGCGGTTTTCGGCCGGGGTGTGGTTCTACTTGCCGCGTCGAGATTGGTAACCGTCCTCTTGCACCGGGGTGTTCCCCTGCGATCCATATATTGATCTGGTCTGACATGCTCTCTTCTCCAGGTCTTGTCGTATGTCATATTTGTATCATCGAGCTGTCGTTTCTCTGCTTTTACAGTGAGGTGGAGCAGGCTGGTGTTCGGCTTGAGTTGTTGTTCTGCCCTGGCCACGTGGTGGTCGGTTGGGTCCAGCAGCCGCATTATGTGCAGGCAGTATGGGCTCCAGCGCCTCGTCGTCGAATTGGGGTAGCAGCTTATGCTTCGGGTAACTCTTTGTTGGGCGTTCGAGTCCGTACTCTTCAGCCGCCAGGACATTAGTCCATCTGTCATTGAGCAGATCTTGGTCAACATGAAGCTGTTGCTGTTTCTTTTTTAGGCTTCTAGCCGTAGCTATTAGCTGACGCTTGAAGCACTCTTGTTTGAGGGGTTACTCTAGCATGATAAAATCTTCGTCGCCGAGGCTCACGTCGTCCTCGAAGAGCGGCAGATAGTTGCTGTCCTCCGAGTCTTCGTTCCCTACTTGCTCGTCGGGATCAATTTTCCCATCCTCCCGATCGTCATGTTCGAATGTTGGCTCAATGGGGTCTTCTTGGTCTTTGGCATTCTCCGAAGTATCATTGTCTCTGGTGCAGGTGTTGCTTCTCTTACCGCGACGCGATTTAGAGCGGCGCCACTGACGTTGATGATTTGGCGGTATATCAGGAGGTTCATCCTCGACTGGGTTTTTCTCATCATTGTCGTCGCCGTCTCTAGGTGTATCCACCATGTATACGTCGTACGAGGAGGTGGCCGTCCAACGTCCAGTGACCCGCGGGTTTTGGGCCTGCTCCTCTCCGGCATCATCGTTCATACCGTCAATGTCTTCGGGGGCATAATCCTCGACTGTGGCTATGAAGTGGATGGTGGGTGGGAAGTAAAATTCCCTATTTACAACCCCTAGTCCGAGGTGGGCGTGATTCAGAAGCGGTTCCTCTGTGATGATGAGGGATCGCATTAGGTTCAAAGCCTCGTTTAAGAGCGGGGTTTGGACGGGGTCGGAAGTTTCTGGGCCAAGCTCACATGACGCGGGCCTCTAGGGTTCGGAATTAGTGTCCAGAGAAGAGTCCGGCTTTGCAATGATTGCTGTAGATGCTATTCTCTCTGGACCTCCAGTATTGAGCTCTATAGCTGCAGAGAGTCCGACGGGCTCTAAGCTCCCGTCTTTGGACCTGATGACGCGCTCTGGCTCTAAGGCCGGAGCGGTGGTTGGGGCTGCGAACCCTTGGAATATCAAGTCTCCTCAGGTATTAGCGACATAGTTTAGATTTCCAATACTGATCTGGTGACCAGGGCGTAGCTGTCGATCTGCTCCAGGTGGCCAACCGAGTTGGCACGCAGTGCGAAGCCACCGAATATAAAGATCTGGCCGGGGAGAAAAATCTGCTTCCCGGCAGCATTGTTGTAGATGATTGATGGAGCCATCGAGCATTTTGATGACGGTACAGTGGAAATTTCAATGAAAGCACCAATGTTGGTGTCAAAACCGGCAGATCTCGTGTAGGGGGTCCCGAACTGTGCGTCTAAGGATCGAAGGTAACAGGAGGCAGGGGACACAATGTTTACCCAGTTTTGGGCCCTCTTGATGGAGGTAATATCCTAGTTCCTGCTTGATTGACTTTGATGAGTATAGGGGTTACAAGAGTTGATCTACCATGAGATCATAATGGTTAAACCCTAGATGTCTAGCCTATATGATTATGATTTTGATTGCCTCTACAGACTAAACCCTCTGTTTTATATAGACACCGGAGGGGACTAGGGTTTGTACAGAGTCGGTTTACAGAAAAGGAATCTTCATATCCGTACGCCAAGCTTGTCTTCCACACTAAGGAGAGTCCCATCCGGGCACGGGAGAAGGCCTTCTATCTTGTATCTTCATGGCCCATCTATCCGACCCACGTCACGTAGCCCGGACGCCCGAGGACCCCATAATCCTGGACTCCCTCACTTGCTACATCCTTGTTATGAACCATTCTTCCAAGTTTGCACCAAAGTCACATGAAGGTTTTCCTCTTGGTTGTAGCTCAAACTCGCATAGATTTCGTGTCTATAACTCTCACCATAGGAAAGTTATGGAAACGGTAAATGTGTGGTTTGATGAATCTAATGGCCCCCAAAAGGAGCACCTAGCAAATGTGATAGATGAACCACCGATTTCTGATGCTATTCGGCAAATGGCTATTGGGAGGATCAATCCTATTGAAGGAAATGCACATGAATCCTTTCACGATGATGCCCCCATGACTCGAAGTATAACTCGTCAAGCCACTGCCGAAGCAAATGCCACCCCGAATGCAAATGCAATGAAATTCCAAATGCCAACCAAAATGGCAATCCCGAAGGTAATGATGATACAAATGCTGATGCTGATGAAAATGATAATGATCATCATGAAGAAAATTCACATCCCCGAGTGGCTAATCGAGTTGATCCTTCATTAATTCTTGATGAACTTGAGAATCCAAGTTCTCAACCCACAACTCATTCACTGTAACGCCCCGAGACCGATGCTCTAGTTGCCTTCCATTTATTTCCTTTGTTGTGGTGTGTTTTAATTGTTTGTGCCTTGGTCTTGATCTATTTCCTGTGGGTTCTATCTTATGGCTTCACTTTGTTGCTTTGTTGTTTTACTTATTGCATTGCCATGCCCATATTTGACATATTGCATTGTTCCATCTTATGTTTCTTGCCAGGTTCCTGTTGAGCGCATTGTTTAATCTTGCATCATATTATGTGCATTTTTTTGCCATGTGTTGCATTGTGTCATCCATCTTGTTGCTATGATGATCATGTGCATTGCACACTCATATATGATGTGTGTGTGCTTCACCCCTTGCTATATCTCAAGCCGTGCCCATGCACCAACATCTCCTCCTTCCTTCTTTCTTTCATTTTTGCAAGTGACATTTTTCTTCCTCCATAAATGTTCATTCTTTACCTATTAATCGTAAACCATTCCTACACCCTCTCTGCCAAATTTTAGATCCTTTGGGCTTGTTTTGGTTGGATTCAAAAATGGCTCAAGTTTGAATCTAATTCAAACTTGAATTATTTTTCTCTCCTTAAAACTGCCCAAACAAGTTTATTCAAATCCTTCATAATTCCAGGAGTCTAGAAATATTCTCACTTCTTTCAAATTCATCCCTAATATCCCTGACCTTTTCCCTTTTGATGGTTGTCTATTTATGGGCAGAACTAAAAGAAAAGGAAAGGCCTCACCCTTATCCGAAGCCACCTAGGCCATTTCCATCAACAAGCCCACCTACAACTTACCTCTCCACCGAAGCCCAGCCCACATGACCGAATGTAACGAAGCATTACATTCGTCATCGTCCACCTCGACACCCCCTCCCTCTCACAGTAAAACTCCAGGGGTGCTGATCACTTGGCCACCGAGGACGCCCGAGCTCCACGTCGACGCCCAGCACCCTATAAATCCCCCTCGATGTCTGAGCCCCTTCTAGGGTTTCCCTTTCCTTTCGCCGCCGCCTGGTGAGCCTAGCTACCTTAGCTGTTGCCCCCTCCTGTCTCGAACGAGTCAGAGAGCACAGCCTCGTCGCTGGCGTGCTCCCCGTCGGATCCATCTGCTGCCACCTTGAACAAGTAAAGCTCTGTTGTCGCCTACGTCCTCTACTTTGACAAGAAATGCCAAGACCGAGCGGCTTCTTCCCCTGCTTCCCCTACTTCTCGTCGGAAGAGCACCGCCCTGATCAGTGCGTCTTCTCACCATCTCTGGTCTCCGCCGACCTCGTACGATTCCAGCAGCAACCCCACGGTGATGATCCGCACATCCCCACCTTCTTTCCCAGTAGTTTTCATCTTGTTAGTCGCTAATCCACGCTACCCGAGTATGTCCACCATGGACGACTCGTATTCCAGCTTCTCTACCTCGCCTCACTTTGTTTTATTTTGCCTGCTCATCACGTGCTCACCCTGCCTCGCAGAACACCGCACGTCGGCATGTTCCGTGCACGTTATGCTCCCGCGGAGTGTGCATCCACATGCACATGTCTCAGTTCCAGTTGTCAGCCATGGCCGTAGCCATGGGCATCAAGGCTTGGCCTCACGCCCTTCCTGCATAGCACACACATCATGCGCCCATCCCACCAAGGCCACCGCAAGCCTTTTCTGCACCCCGGCCAGCGCTTGGTAGCCGCCGCAGTCACCGCTACTTGTTCGCGTGGCCGACGAGAAGCAGTCGTCCGCTAGGTAGAAGAAAGCCCCGGCCTTCTTAAGTTTATCTAAGTCTGAATCCCTCCTTGCACACTTGAATTGCAGCAGCGTAGTGGTTAGCGCACCTCGGCCATATCCAGCGGATCTAGGTTCCAATCCCAGGATGGTACCCCTTTTTCTTTGTTTTGTTTTTTGGCTGTTGTTCTTTTCCCAGCCACAGAGGAGCACCTTCATCTAAAGCTGACCCCCTTTGTATCACAAAGACCATGCTATAGCAGTGGCTAGCACCCTGGTTTTCAACTAGTATGTCCTTGGATCGATTCCCATGGAGCCTCAATTCTTTTCCTTTATGTTCTTTTTCTCCCAATCGCGCAAACACCCACTTAGGCCTCATTCGTTGCTGGGCCGCTACACCATGATGCTTCGGGTTTGTGCATGTTTTTTCTACCTGTGCATTTAGTTATTTTTCCAGTTATTGTATAATTGCAGAAAACGCAATTTAATTGCTTTGCTCATATTTAAATAATCATGCATCGGATTGAAACATGTCATATATGCATCTTGCTCAGATTTTCATGTTCTTTATCAGTATGCAACTTACATCCATGTCAAAAATGTTTAAACTTGCTGTTTGTTAAATTGCTTAAATTATATGATAAAATGCTTTATTTCATAACTTAATAATCGTAGCTCTGAATTTAATAAACTATATATGTACCTAGTCTAGAAAAATGCATAGATTAACTTGGTGCACTTGATTTCCCTGTGTAACAACATTAAAATGGTGTTTTAGGTAGAACAATACCAACATTGAAATATGCATATGGGGATTTTTCCGGAATTGTTATTTGTTATTTCCAGCCTCATTTAAACTATCCTAGATAGGTAGCTTAATTATGCTTCACCTCTTGCCATGTTAACCAACATCTAATCTTGTCTTGTCTTGTCTTGTTGCGTATTGAGCGCCACTTAATTTGTAGAATTGTTTGTTGCACTTTGCCATCCCATGACTCATTAAACCGGACATGCATCATACTTGGTTGTGCATCATGCCATGTTTATGTGATGGTGTGTTTACAATGTTGTTCGCTTCTTTCCGGTGTTGCTTCTTCTTGATAGTTCCGGTAATGTTGTGATTGTGAGGATCCGTTCGACTACATTGGATCGTCTTCTTCATGGACTCGTTCTTCTTCCTAGTGGGATTTCAGGCAAGATGACTGTCACCTTGGATCTCACTACTATATTTTCTATGCTAGTTGTCTCGATGCTATCGCTATGTCGCGCTACCTACCACTTGTTTCTCAAGCCTCCCAAATTGCCATGATAGCCTCTAATCTTTTCACCCTTCCTAGCAAACCGTTGTTTGGCTATGTTACCGCTTTGCTCAGCCCCTCTTATAGCGTTGCTAGTTGCAGGTGCAGTTGTAGGTTGTTCCATGTTGGGACATGGATATCATGGGATATCGCAATATCTCTTATTTAATTAATGCACATATATACTTAGTAAATGGTGGAAGGCTCGGCATTATGCCTGGTGTTTTGTTCCACCCTTGCCACCCTAGTTTCCGTCATACGGGTGTTATGTTACTTAATTTTGCATCCCTAACACGGTGAGGGGTATGGGTCCCTCTTGACAGTTCGCTTTGAATAAAACTCTTCCAGCAGGGCCCAACATTGGTTTTAACATTTGGCATAATAAAACTTGAACCTAATAATTAATTGGCATAGGGCGTCATGAACCCGAGGATTTTCTACATAGCAGAGGGGCCAGTGCTGATGGTGTTGGTCCCAAATGGGTAGACTATGGGGCCACCACGGGGAAACTCGAGGGCTGGTTTTACTCGTAGGATGTCCCATCCGGTGTGCCCTGAGAACGAGATCGCGCAACTCCTATCAGGCTAGGTCGGTGCATCGGGAGGTCTTGCTGGACTTGTTTTACCATTGTCGAAATGTTTTGTGCAATGGGATTCCAAGTCTGATCCGGTGTCCCGAGATGGAGGATTGTCTCCGTGGATCGTGAGCTTGTCATGGAATAAGTTGGAACACCCCTGCAGCGTATAAACTTTCGAGAGCCGTGCCCGCGATTATGTGGCAGATGGGAATTTGTTAATATCCGTTTGTAGAGGACTTGAAGTAAACTCAACTAAAATACACCAACCGCGTGCATAATTGTGACTGTCTCTTTTCGGGGAAGTTCGAGAGGAGAACACAGTTGGGTTATGTTTGAACATAAGTAGTTCAGGATCACTTATTGATCATCACTAGTTGGCGACCATTTGCATAGATTCTCATCTTATTCTTGTACTCGTAAGTTAGCCACCATACATTGCTTAGCCGCTGCTGCAACCTCACCACATATCCTTTCCACACCCCTTCAAGCTTTGCTAGTCTTGATACCCATGATAATGGGATTGCCGAGTCCTCGTCGCTCTCATATTACTACACCAACACTAGCAGGTATAGGAAATGCGATGTTCATTGACGCGAGAGTGATGTTTTGCTTGTGTTGGAGTTTTTCTTCTTCTTCGTCGATCTTGGGTTAGGTTCCTAGTCGGCAGCCTGGGCTAGCAGGGTGGATGTCGTTTGATGTTTATGTTTGTGTTTCATCTTTAGTCGGATGTTGTTCTATGTATGATGTATTCTTGTGGCATTGTTTTCCCTTTGTATGTATCCCAACTATTATGTAATTATACGATGTAATGATATCAACCATGCAAAAGCGTCTCCGATATGAACTTCTATCCTTGGTGGGACCTTCGAGTTCCTTTAGGATAGAGTCGCATGGCGTGACATTAACGCAGTCGTTTGGCTAACTACTATGGCTACTTCACCTTTGTTTCATTTCAAGAACCTACCCAGTATGAAGAAGCCATGAATGATCCAGATTGGATGAATGCAATGCAAGAGGAGTTGGTGCAATTTGAACAACATGATTTGTGGGAATTGGTTGACAAACCAAATCCTAAGAAGCACAATATCATCGGCACATAATTGATTTTCTGCAATAATCTAGATGAAAATGGAATCATGGTGAGAAACAAAGCTCGTCATGTTGCTTAAAGGTACACATTGGTAGAAAGGATTGATTTCGGTGAAACAAATGCTCCTGTTGCATGCCTTGAGGCAATTCACATTCTTCTCGCTTATGCAAATTACAATGATATCTTGCTTTATCAAATGGATGTGAAAAGTGTTTTCCTCAATGGTGAAATTGACGAGGAAGTTTATGTTAGACAGCCACCTGGCTTTGAACACCCTGAGTTGGCTAACAAAGCTTTTAGGTTGAAGAAAGATTTATATGGGCTAAAGCAAGCCCCAAAAGCATGGTATGACACCCTGAAGAAGTTTTTTCTCGACAAAGGGTTCAAGCCAGGATCCACTAATCCCACACTCTTCACTTGTGCTATTGATAATGATCTATTCATATGTCAAATATATATGGATGATATTTTGTTCGGCTATACTAACAATGCTTACAACTTAGAGTTCGGGAAAATGATGTCTGATAAATATCAATTTTCTATGATGGGTGAACTAAAGTTCTTCCTCGGATTGCTAATTCATCAATAGTCAAATGGAATTTTCATTTCTGAGGAGAAATATTTGAAAGAATGCCGGAAGAAGTTCAAAATGCAAGATTCCAAAATGAAGGGCTATAAAACTCCTATGCCCACGAATGGTAAGCTGGACGCAGATGTGTATGGTGAGGATTACGATCAGAAGGCTTATCATTCGATGATTGGTTCTCTTCTTTACCTATGTGCATCCAGACCCGACATTATGTTGAGTGTTTGCATGTGTACCCGCTATCAAGCTGCACTGAAAGAATTGCATGACCAAGTAGTCAAGCGCATTCTGAGCTAATTGGCTCACACCCCCACCTTAGGTTTATGGTATCCTATGGGAGCACAGTTTGATCTCGTTGGATATCCAGACTCAGATTGGGCAGGCGACTTGGTTGGCAGGAAATCTACGTCGGGACATGCCATTTCCTCAGTAGATCATTGTTATGTTGGTCATCAAGGAAGAAGAATTGTGTATCTCTTTCTATGGCTTAGGCCGATTATATTGCTGATGGCTCTTGTTGCACTGAGTTATTGTGGATGAAGGACACTCTAAAGGATTATGGCATCAAGGTCAAGCATATCCCTCTATATTGTGACAACAAAAGTGCCACCAAAATTGCACACAATCCTATGTAGCATTCTTGCACAAAGCATATTTCCTTCAGACATCATTTGATTCGCGATCATGCTGCTCAAGAGGATATCATCATCAATCATGTCAAGACCGAAGACAATCTCGCTGATATTTTCACCAAGCCTCTCGAAGAGAAAAGATTCTGTGTGTTATGGTGTGAGCTAAATATCTTGGACTTCGCAAATGTGTAGCAAGCTGGACTCGGCACCCGCGCTAACACTTCCACATATTAGAAGGAATGGGTGTCGTGGGAAACCACGACCACCTATGGGACCAAGGGCCGCTTGCTGGTTCGACAGGGGGGAAGTCACGTTGCACAAAGAGCATAAGAGCATGGGCATCATGATAGAGATCACACGAGGTATTTACCCAGGTTCGGGCCGCCATGAGGCGTAAAACCCTACTCCTGCTTTGGGGGATTGATGGTGGAAAAGATGGTGGTGGTCGTAGTGCGTTTGCCCGACAGGGTTGCCTCGGGGCCAAACGGCTATGAGTGTATGAAATATCAGGGGGGGATGGATATGCTAATCCAGTCTCCAACTGTCTTCTAAGCTTGCCATGGGCCTCCTTTTATAGGCTAAGGGGTCACCACAGTGGCAAATCTGTCATTACGCACCAATAAGATAGAAAATAGTGTTATGATACCTAACTCTGCATGCTGACTGAGCGCATTAAATGCATCGCTCAACGCCACATCATTGCTTGCCGGGTAAGTCTTGCCAGGCTATCTCGCCAGCCTTGCGCCTGCTTGCTTGACACATCACAGGACGGGTGTCATCTATATATGTTTTTTGGAGAAAGAGGCGACCATGTGGAAAATGGCTGTCACTTAATCACTTCGTGGCTTGACACCGCACTGATAGACGATGAGTGTCGTGATGGAGTGGGTTAGTGAGGTGGCTGTGTCTCCGTGAGCCCGGCAGGACCTGCCGGGGTGTCTTGGAGGTCTTCTTTTGGGGGTAGAACCGACCTTGTGACCTGCAAGGGAGGATTTTGTCTTGGTTGTTTCTTGTAACCTGGCTTGGTCTTGGTCCTCTTGATCTGCATATTTTCCTTTGGAGAACCTTGATTTCTTGTACTTGGCATGTGTCCTTTCTGATCCGTGCATGAGTCAGGGGAAAATACATGCCATTGTTTGTTTTCCCCGACATAAGCACCCGGGCCTGAGCCATACGTGTAGCACGACATGTTGGATTAGGCCCCAAATAGTGCACGAACACGTGGCAGGAGAAGGTTGCTTATGCCGGTTTGCCATGATGACTGGTCAATCCAATGTTCACTTCGTGTAATTACTACGCGTCGTGGGGTCGTGGGATTGTTGCAGTTAAGGTAAAACGGTAACTTTTTGAAGCGTCATGCCTCTGCTCTGCGCCTCTCCCCTTAAAGATAGGAAAATTTGGAGCGGCTCGATTCACTTGTAGCCTGCCTCGCCCTTCCATCATCTTCCTCCGCAAGCCAAACCAATGGTTTCTCCTCCATTTCCCTTGTCTGCCGCCACTCCTCTCACCGGAATCCTCCCCCCGTACGCATCGTTGCCCGCGGAAATGGGGAAAAAACCACCAGCCGCGACGAAAGAGGTAGTCACCAAGGGGAGCAAAAGGGCTGCGGAGCTGAACAAGAAGCAGAGGGATGACGTCGTCTTCCTTCCGTCGAATTTGGATGGTCCAGTACTTCAAGCGAGGTACGGGTATCTGTGGGGGAGGCCTGTCCCGAAAGGGCATGGAGCGCCCAATGTGTTGGCTTAGGGTAAGGAAGATCCGCTAGATTCATACCGATTCTTTTGTGCTTATTTCATCTGCGGCCTTTGTCCTCCTTTGTCTGAATTCTTTGAGGCGATCATGACTATTTATGGATTCCACCTCCTCGACTTCACGCCGAATACAATGGCGACCATGGCCATCATTGCTCATTTGTGCAAGAATTTCATTGGAGTTGCCCCCAATGTGGATCTATTCTGGCATTACTCTGTTCCTTCGGTGGAAAACAAGGGTCACTGCTCTGGGAACATCTCATGGATGCCGTGGGTGGCGAGGAAGCTCTGGGATTATATCCCTGGTAAGCAGCGTGAGAGGTGGGATCAGTGGAGAGGGGATTGGTGCTGAATTCAGGATGAGGAAGCCCCAGAATTATGTGAGGCGCGTATGGAATGAGTTGAGTGTGGCAAGAATTGGGGTTCTCATGGCCTCACTAATGATAGGTTGTGCCCGACAATAAATAGGATTGCCCGTTTGAAAGTTGTCGGGCTAACCATTGAGCATATGGGGGCGGACTTTCTTCTCCGTTGCATTTCGCCCTGCGGAAGAGGGACAAACCCACCTGGTTGTATGGTGATGCTGGGGATAGGATGAGGTTGCTCCCAGTATTGGCCAATAACCTGTCGGTCTATGGCCACGCCTGGTTGTGTGACCAGTTGTTTGGTCACTTTGAGATGTTCAAGATCCCGGCAACCGTTATCCCTCTGAACATCAATTCGCCCCGGGATCAGATACTGAAGTGGATGCCGGATTGTAACGCTCAGGGTCTGGCAAGCGATTGGCGGCTGCCCACTCTTTATGAAGAGATCATGTGGTTGAGTGCTCTAGTGGAGAAGGCCACTAGGGTTGAGGGTGGAATGTACAAGCGCACCTCCTCCATGGAGGTGGAGTACATCCTGAAGAGAGTTAAAGAGGACAAGGCTGCCCAACTTGCGGAGATGGCAAGGGCCTCGAAGGCCGGGAAGGGCAAGGAAAAAGCTAAGGACGATAGCTCTTCCCATGGTGGCAGCGAGGTGCAGGCCACAGGAGGGGTTGCCGGGGAGGAACTTGCCCGAGGTGTTCCTACCAAGAACAAGTTTGTCGGGCTTGATGGCCTAGACATGGCGGCAACAAAGCTCCAGGAGGAGGAGGAGGTCGACGCGGTGGCGGAGCTCGAGGTGGACTAACTTCCAGCCGCGTAGGCGTGCTTCTAACCGACGGGCGGTGGCTCCCAACCCTGCGCCCGCCGCCAAGAGAGTGAAGAAGACCACCTCCAGTGCCGCCAAGGACGATGTGGCGTGCCACCGATCCCCTCGCCTTTTCCGGTCAAGTCCTCCCCCACCAAGCAATCCGTAGACGTGGAAGTCGATTCTAGCCCCCGCTCCGGCTCATGTTCCTCATAGAGCTCACCTCCATCGGAGCCCCGACACCTCGTTTGGCGCCAGAGTTGCCAGAAAGCTCTGCTCCTCCACCTCCGAAGAGAGGAACGGAGCCCTCGCCTCCCATGGAGTTCAAATTGAACTCCATTCCAATTGAGGAAGAGTAAGGAAAACATTCCCCTTGTAAATAGCTTCGGTATATTTGATTACCTTTGCTGACTAACCTTTTCGTCCAGCTGTCCCTAGCAGGGAGGAAGAGGAAGCGAAATCCCTTGTATAATGGCCGCGGAAAAGGCTCCGGTGTGTCGGATCGCCAGAGACTACGGAAGATGCGACCTCGGCGGGAAGTGACATAGAGGATCCCGTGCCGAGCCCCAAGCGTAGCCCTTGGCCCGAAAGCAGAGGATCGGCCTCTCTTGCTGAAGGTGACGGAGATGGCCTTCCTGTTCCATCAACTAGAGGGGACGGAGAGGCAACGCAAAGTGAGGCCCGCCTAGAGTGGAATGTCTCCCCCGTCTACTGAGCCAAAGAAACTCCAACGGAGTCTCTGCAGACCAGGCCGCGAAAGGAGTCGCCACGACTGTCATGGTAGATGTTGGAACTCGTGGCCCGGCAACAGATGTTGTCAGGGAAACTGAGGCCTCTGCCCGGCAGACTTCTCCAAATCACCAACTCATGCTCTTTTTCTTATTCAGATTACCTTTCCTAATATCCCAATTTATCTGAAACTTCTGTCTTCCCGCTATTCGTCCATTTTCTTTCCCACGGCCCTCGAGGCCGAAGAGCCAGAGCTGCTAGAAGAGGTGGCTAATATAGGGTGGGTTGCAGTGGATGAGGCTGCCAAGATTGCCGCAATGGAGGAGTAGGGCCTTGTTGCCGAACATGCTCCAAATGCTTAGGTGGTGGTGGAGCATTCCTTGGAGAACACCCTAGAGGAGGAAGCGGTGGTCGAGCGAAAAATTCCTCTCCAAACCATGGATCTCCTTTCCTTCTCTGGGTTGTTATGGGGACTCCGCCACCTCCCCCAGATCAGCTGGCAATGGTGTTGGCGCAGTTTGAGATCGGAGCCCCCGACCCATCTGTGATGGTGGGTCCGGAGCTCGAGGAGGAGCTCCAACACCTTTTGGGACCACTGTACAAGGGAGTTGGGGAGGTAGATGATTCAGCTGCCATCAGAATGGACTTGTCTTTCCTGGAGTCCATGGCAATATGCGTCAAGGAGATGTAGGCCCCGCACAACCAGATGTGGCAAGATCTGAAGGACCACGCGAGATTTCGCCAGCAGGTTCGACCAGAAGCTGAAAAAAAAATGCTTGGAGCTGCGCGAATGGCAGGACAGGCGGTTCAAGGTGCTCATGAGGCAACAAGAGGCGCTCATGATGACAAGGGGAGATGTCATGGTGTCAGGACCCTGATTCTAAGTCACACCGATCTAGCGTGTAACACCTCATATCACTTTGCGGCCTCATGCACGGTATTCCCACGGGTGTCGCCTTACCATGGTCCGGGACCGTTTGCGCCTTTTGGCTCACGTATATGATAGTGTCGCTAGCATCCATATCACAGAGAACCCGGGCCGACTTGACTAGTCGTGAACCCAAAGTGGCACTAACTTACAGGGACAGGCATACATGAATCAACATTGAACATGTCGGTCAACAGCGTATGAATCCGGGCTGTAGCAACTGGGCTAACAGGACTCCGGGAACCCAGGCTGTAGCAGGCTAACAGGACTCCGGATGTCTCTGCATGACATTTCCTCGAAGGGACAGATACATGAACAAAGTGAATCACATTTTGGCCAGTCTAAGTGTTCCGGAGCAGTAGTGCTGGGCTAGCAGGACTCCGGTAAACAGGGCTGTAGCAGACTACCAAGGCTCAGTGGAAGCACCAGACAAGATTTCCCCGTAAGAGAGGCTACCAAGGATAAACAACCAGATTGTCAGATCCCACACATACCAAGCATTTCAAGCATACACACAATATGCTCGATATGTCTAAATACAACATGGCATCACAACAAAACTCTAGAACTCAAAGTACTTTATTTAGAAGGCTCCAGAGAGCCATACATAGTATGTTCATAAAAGTAGGTGTCACACGACCGAACACTCAAGTCATACAAACATACAAGCGAATGCGGAAGCAAACTTGTGTGAGTACAGACAACTAGAAAGCAAGAAGGCTTGATGAAGCCTGTCTATCTACAAAGCCCTTCACGGCTCAGGATCACCACCTGGGTGGCATGTCACTCGTCAACGTCGAGATCTACATAGAACCCAGCGGAGGGGGCGGTGTTCTCTTCTGCAACAGTAATTAAGAAAACATGAGTAAAAAGGTACTCAGCAGGTCTTACAACAAATCCTACTATACATGCAACATTCTCAAGAAGGATAGTGGGGTTATTGCAGCAAGCCAGCTATGACTCTTAGCTAAGGTATCCTATGAGAAATCAACATGTAAATGTTTTGCGCACACGAGTCCACTACTCACCACAACAATACACTACCGTGGATCCTCCTCCGTCATCCTATGGAAGGGCCATCCACGGCACTCACACTTGTCTTGAGGCTTTTAGGAGTATCCATTTACTTGTCTATGAACTGTATAGGCAACCAAGTAGTCCTTTACCGAGGATGCGGCTATTCGAATAGATGATGTTAACCCTGCAGGGGTGTACTTCTTCATACGCGCTCTCACCACTTACCGCCGTTTACACGACTTGTACTCGACAACCTTCAAGCGGAAGCCCAACGAGGGTGTCGGCCACGGCCTACCTAAACACTCAAGTCTCTAGTCCAGGTTTATCACCTATCCAGGTTCCATCCGCGGGGAGTCCAGCCAAGGTTTCCACATACGGCCCCGAACGATGTGTACAGGGTTCCGAGACACCAAACGGGCGCTCGGCATACCCGGCCACGGTGTATCTACCGCATCATAGCCCACCCCTAGGGTCAGCGCTACGCACAGCCTCCAACACATATCCTATAAACACCAGAAACTAGTTGCAACTCCTGGACAGAGGACTAGGGTGGTTAAGAAGCCGAGAGGATCAATTAAGGATCCCAATGCATGGTTGTAACTGATTCTTAAATCACACATACAGATCTCGGTGCTTAAGGATGGTTCCAATGAAGCAACCCACCATGTAATCCTACATGGCCTATCATCGATACCTTTACCAAATCATGTTCAACACATCACTCACATTACCGACATCATCATTTCACTCTAGCCCATCACCCAGATGAACCAGACCTGACACGACTTTAAGCATAGTGGGCATAGAAAGGTAGGAAACACATACATGGCTCAATCAGCTCCTACACATGCTAGTGGGTTTCATCTAGTTATTGTGGAAATGATAGGTCATGCAGAGGAAATGGGTTCAACTACCGCAGCACACAACAGTTTGAAATGTTGTTGTCTAAAATGTAGTAAATGAGAGCAGGTGTGAGAACATGGGATTGTATCGATATGATCAATGGGGCTGCTTGCCTGATGGAGTGGTAGTAGGATACTGCCCTTCAGTCGGATATTCGTAGGTATCCTTGGAGGCAAAACCTACCACGAAAGACACATCGGAACACAATCATCGCATGGAAATATGCAACAATATTATGCATGCTATGACATGGCAATATGGGTGTGTTTTTGGCTAGTGCATTCTAAAACAGGTTGGTTTGAGTCCATTTGAATCAAAGATTCAAATGAAAGCTCATGATATGAAGTCATATTAATGCATTAGCTTCTTTCACTTAAACAGCAAGGTTAAATTGTTCTGACATGCATGAAACCATTACAAATGGAAAGATTGGATTTTTCTGATCAATTTTCATATATAAATCTTTTCATTTGGAGTTACAGATTAATTTCTATGAATTTTTGAAGTTTATAACATTTTCTGGAATTTCCTGTATAAGAATAAATCCAGTAAATGATTTACCGCCTCAGCATTGCGTCGGGGTGATGTCAGCTGTCAACGGGGACGGTCCAGGTCAAACCTAACCAGTTGGTCCCGCATGTCAGTGTCATTAGACTAACTAATTTTAGTTAGTCCTAATCCTAGGTTAATTAGCAGGGCGGGCCCACATGGTCAAATGGTCAAACCGACCAGTGACGTAATGCCGACGAGGCCAGAAGCGGCGGAGCAACGCGGATTCCTCCTCCGGCAACCATATGGACGGCAGAGGGCACCTACGTGTAGCCGGGAGCGAGCCGCATCGGGTGGTGCTAGTGGTTGGGCTCGGGGTCGCCGGAAACGACGCTGACGACGAGTTTGGCGGCGGCCGGAGCTCGGACAAGCTCGGACTCGTTGCTACGAGGCACAGTGAGGTGCATGCAGCAGTGCTACGGTCTCCTGGGGATGCGGCAAGTGCGGTGGCGTGCTCGGTTTCGAGCCAACATGGCTGTGGCCACGACGGCGATGTGCAGAGGCGGCGGCGGGTGCGGGCGAGCTCGGTGCAGTCGTTCTGGTGCAGAGCAGAGCGAACGGAGAGGATGGGGAGAGGCAGGAGCTCACGGGGAACACGATGAGCTAGGCGGCATGGTCGGGGACGAGCTGGTGCAGCGGTGACGGCGAAGGGGATCTCCGGCGACGGGCAGTGAAGACGAGGTCGGTGCGGTGGCTTCAGGGCGAACGAGCACTCGGGGCTCAGTCTGCTCGATGGAGAGGACGACGGTGAAGATCTTGGACATGATGAAGCGAGGAGGGGGCTATGGTGGCTGCGGGTTTCACGTTGGCGCGAGCGCGGCAGCATCCGCCATGGCGAGGAGAGGCAAGAGAGAGGAGCAGGGGGAGAGTGAGGTGTCGGGGCAGTCGAGCGGGCGACGTGGAGGTCGATCAACGCGTCCAGGGGTGAAGCGGCAAGTAGGTGGCACCATGACGAATTCAGGCGCGCTGGCGTCATCTCCCTGCCTGCTTGGCGGGAAAGAAACAGCTGGCTGTCACGGGCCAGCACAGTGTTGGGCCGCCAGGTGGGCTGGGTGGTGGGTTGCGGCCAGGTAAGTCATTTTCCTTTTATTTTTTGTTTTGTTTTATTTCTGCAAGTTTGTGCCATTTCTAAAAATACCTAGGCACTTTCAAAAATCACCAAACTTCTCATGCCCACTGTATAGAATAAATCCAACAAGGAACATTTCAGTTTAGGATTATTTGAGCATTTAAAATATTGACTAGCATTTAAATGCCCAAATTCAAATAACTAATGATTTAAACCAGTGACCTTAGGATGAGCTAGAAAATTGTGCACCATTTTTGTCAGAGGTTTAGGACCAAGGCAAAGATGATGAACATTTTAGAAGGCAATTCATGTTCATCGAAAATATTTTTAGTAAACCCTAGTTGGTTTCAAGGGGGTGCTGGGGGTTCTATCATCCCCATCTCCAAGTACTCTAATGCATGAACTAGCTAGGGTGTGATAACTCACCCCCACTCAAAAGAATCTCATTCCCGAGATTTAGGGCCCGTCGGGGAGAAGGTAGGGTACTCAAGTCGAAGACGATCCTCCCTTTCCCAAGTGGTTTCTTTCTCGGAATGGTGTGACCATTGAACCTTGAGAAACTGGATGTTTCGGCGTCGAGTGGTACGCTCAGCTTGATCAAGGATACGAACGGGATATTCCCGATATGTGAGATTATCTTGGAGATCAAGCGTTTCGTGGTCCACTCCATAGATAGGATCCGATAAGCAACGCCTGAGTTGAGAAACGTGGAAGACATCATGAACTCTGGAAAGATGCAGAGGTAGTTCCAATTGGTAGGCAACTTCTCCTTGTTTGGCAAGAATGCGAAAGGGACCAATGTAACGAGGAGCCAATTTGCCTTTGATACTGAATCGGTGGGTTCCCTTCGGAGGAGTAACCCGAAGGGAAGCCTTCTCGTCGACTTCAAAAGTCATGGCCTTATGTTTACGATCATATTGGCTCTTTCAACGGGATTGGGTTGTTTTCAACATTTCATGAACAATGCGAACTTGCTCTTCTACTTCCTGTATCATATCCGGGCCAAAGAATTGTCTTTCCCCGGTTTTTGACCAGTTAAGAGGCGTTCGACACCTTCATCCATAGAGAACTTCAAAAGGAGCTTTGCCCAAGCTAGATTGATAGCTATTGTTATAAGCAAATTCGGCAAATGGGAGGCATTTCTCCCAATCCATTCCGAATGAGATAACAGAAGCTCGGAGCATATCTTCCAGAATTTGATTGACGCGCTCTACTTGACCACTTGATTGAGTGTGGAAGGCGGTGCTAAAGGAGAGATGAGTCCCCATAGCATTTTGGAAACTTTCCCAAAGTTAAGAGGTGAAGAGACTGCCATGATCTGAGTTAATCGCCAATGGAACACCATGAAGAGACACTATTTGAGAGATATACAGGTCTGCTAGCTGGCTAGTGGTTATACTCTCCCGAACATGTAGGAAGTGGGCTAATTTGGAGAGACGATCGATGACAAGGAAAATAGCATTATTCCCTTTCTTGGTCCTGGGAAACCCGGTGATGAAGTCCATACCGATTTTATCCCATTTCCATTCAGGAATAGCTAAAGGTTGAAGGGTGCCAGCAGGCCGTTGATTCTCTGCTTTAACACGACGATAGGCGTCGCAATTTGCAATATATTGAGCGTTCTCTCTTCATCCTAGTCCACCAAAACCTCTGGCATAGGTCTTGATACATTTTAGTACTACCGGGATGAATGGTGAGAGGAGAATCATGACCTTCATTAAGGATCAGTTGCCGTAGTTGCTGTTTCTTGGGAACCACTAGGCGGTTCTCAAAGAAGACAACACCTTGATCGTTCACAGAGAAACATTTAGCAGCTCCGCTAGCAATGTTCTCCTTGATCCGAGATATCCCCTTGCCATACTGCTGGGCGGTTATGATCTAATCCATAAGGGTCGGTTTCGCCACCAAGGTAGATACGAATCCTTGAGGAACAATGTGAAGGTTAAGCTTCCGAAATTCCTCATGGAGAAGTGGTTGACCTTGTTGTATCATTAGGTTGTTACAATAAGATTTACGACTTAGTGCATCAGCCATAACATTGGATTTCCCCAGGGTGTAAGTTATTCCTAAGTCGTAATCTAAGATCAACTCGACCCTACGTCTTTCCCTGAGATTCAAATTCGGTTGGGTGAAGATGTATTTCAGACTTTGGTGATCGGTGGAGATCTTGCAGCGATTACTGAGAAGGTAATGTCACCATGTTTTGAGTGCATGGACTACAGCTACAAGTTCTAGATCATGTGTTCGATAGTTTTCCTCATGTGGGTGTAACTACTGTGAAGCATAGGCAATTCCATGACGATCTAGCATGACTATGCAACCTAGTCCTTGTCGCGAGGCGTCGCAATAGATAACAAAGTCCTTAGAAAAATCTGGTGGTACGAGTACGGGAGCAGACGTCAGGCATATTTTCAGTTCCTGAAAGATGAACTCGAATTGTGGGGTCCACTCGAACTTCTTATCTTTCTTGAGGAGTTTAGTTAGAGGTTTAGCAACCTTGGAGAAATTCTTGACGAATTGGCGACAGTAGCTTGCTAAGCCAAGGAAACTCCAAACTTGCTTCACCATTTCAGGTGGAGTCCAATCAAGGACAGCTTGAACTTGCTCGGGATTGACAAAAATACCCTTACCAGAGATTACATGGCCTAGATAGGTCACTTCTGGCAACCAGAATTCACACTTGGAGAATTTGGCATAAAGGCGCTCTCGAAGTTTCGTCAATACTAACCTTAGATGCTCGGCATGTTCTTCCTCATTCTTGGAGTAGATGAGTATATCATCGAGGTATACCACGACGAATTTATCCAAATACTCCATGAAGATCGAGTTCATTAACCAAGAGAAGGTGGCTCGAGCATCGGTTAAACCGAAGGACATGATGGTGTACTCGTATTGGCCATAACGAGTAACAAGGCCGTTTTGGGAATGTCCCCATTCTTGATTTTGATTTGATGGTATCCCAACCTCAAATCCATTCTGGAGAAGACTGAGGATCCAGCGAGCTGATCATACAGGTCGTTGATCCTGGGGAGTGGATACTTGTTCTTTATGGTGACCAAGTTGACGGGTCAATAATCTACAACCATCTGATCCGTACCATCCTTCTTCTTGACGAAGAGGAGGGGCAAGTCCATGGAGAAGAACTAGGACGGATGAAACCATTTTTCAAGGACTCATCGAGTTTTTTCTTAAGCTCAGCTAGTTCTGGGGGTGCCATCTTATAGGGTCTTTTAGAGATTGGAACGGTTCCTGGTACAAGGTCTATCATGAACTCGACCTTCCTGTCAAGTGGAACACCTGGCAATTCTTCTGGAAAGACATCCGGGAAGACACGGACTACCGGAATATCTTCAAGGTCTGGAAGAGGGTTAGCATTTAGGGAGTAGAGTTGACGCTTGGCCACTTGGGTTATGACATTGACCGTCTTGCCCGATGGGTGAGTAGGTTGAACAGTTGTAGTGGCACAATCATTCTTTGCATAACGGGCTGACATGCAATCCATACCTAAGATGATATTTATGTCCGAGGACTTGAGAGCTATTAAGGGTGCAAGGAAGACAAGTCTATCGACAAAATTTCATTCCCATGGCTTACTCTAGAAGTTTTCCATCTAGAGCCAGGGATTTGAATTTCCATGGTGGTGGGCATGACACAGAATGTCGTGTTATGCAATTGAGCATAGCTCTCAGATACGAATGAATGAGATGCTCCAGTATTGAAAAGAACAGATGTTGGATGGCAGTTAACAAGGAGCATACCAAGGATGATGGTAGGATCATCATGAGCCTCCTCTGCTGAGACATAGTTAACATGGCCACATGTAGTGGTGGCTGGCTTGGCATAAAACACCTTTCCCGCTGGCTTACCATGGCCAACGGACTTTCCAGACTGGTTGGGGTTATTGTTCTAGGGACACTCTCGGCCGTAGTGACCCGACTCTCTACACTTGAAGCATGCCACCATGTTGGTGCGCGGAGCAGCATTGGCGGCCGGTCCACCATAAGTCTTAGGCGGTGCATACTGCTGGGTTGGGCGAGGCGCCTCATAGGATGGCCTCGGAGTGAACCTGGGTGGCAAAGCTATGTTTGGAATCCACACCCGGCGCTTCTGAGAACTAGAGCTGGATGAAGAACCAAAATCACGGGAATGCTTATGTGTACCTTCATAGTCAGTCCGGCCGGTTTCAGCACTGACGGCTTTGTTCACAAGCTTCTGGAAGGAGGTGCACTCGTGCAAACAGAGGTCACGGCGAAGCTCGGGGCTAAGTCCCTTCCGGAAGCTCGCTTGCTTCTTGGCATCAGTGGACACTTCCTCAGGTGCATAACGTGCCAAGTTTCCAAACTCACGGCTGTAGGCATCCACGGTCAGTCTGCCTTGAATGAAGTTGCAGAATTCCTCTCTCTTGCGATCCATAAGAACCTCCAGAATCTGGCGTTCACGGAAAGCCGCGCTGAATTCTGCCCAAGTGGTAACCTAGTCGGCTGGGCGCATCGCCTCATAGTTTTCCCACCAAAAGCTAGCAGGGCCCTCAAGGCGATAAGTAGCGTAAGTGACTTTGTCAGCTTTGGCTACGCGTGCATAACGTAGCTTATGGGTAATGTTGCGAAGCCAATCATCTGCATCAACAGGCTCGACAGAATGATGGAAGGTTGGTGGGGTCAGCTTGATGAAATCATTGAGAGACACCAAGTCGTTCCTCTGGGAACGTGCAGTATTCTGCTCAATGCGTTCTAACAACCAGTTGGTCTCGTGTTTATTATTTTCTGCCTCCAACATGACTTCAGCCAAAGAAGGTGGATGGGGCAGAGTCCATCCCTAGCTCCACTGGCTTCACCCTGTTCCTGAACAGCATGGGTGCTTCAGGTGTTCACCATCCTAGGAAACAAAACAACGGTTTAGACAGGGATGGCAAAAATGTGGCATAAGAATGCATAATGTAATGGATGACACGGAATGCAGAGATGTTCATTTGTATGACATGGTAATACAGAAGCTGCCATATATATATACCATTGGTCATACACACCATACATAGTTTAGTACAAGCCCAAGCTGAAGTACAACTACGTTGAAAGAATAGTACATCTCATCAGAGGCATTCCAAGCTCCTATATATTATTTTTCTACGCCTCCGGAATTCGGTACACACTAAGTCATATTCCACTAGACGCGCAGGACTGTGCAAATACAACTGATACAATACTAGTGAAGCCACTACCATCTCAGATGTCTCTGTAGTAATCTTCATAGAGATTACCACCATATCCTGGGAGATGAACATGATCATCTGGAAACAGTCGGCTCTGTGGAGCTTGCGGTCCGTAAGGACTCGGATGTGGCCTTGGTCCAACAAACGGTGGCAGACGGGGTCCACGTGGAGGGGTGATGCCTCCTACATCATGCCAGTCCATACGATCCGGCAGACCAGACCACACAGGGTACAAATCCCTCATGTCCATATACCCAGCCTGCACAGCAGGTGCAAACTGTGTTAGAGTGACCCAGTTATCAGATCGACTGTTGAAAAGCTCCATTCGCAAATCATGATTCTCGCGGTCCTTATCCTCAGGCAACTCTATGGTAGTGCAGAGTAGCGAATCCTCATGGGAGGAGTCAGCGTAGAGAGCCTGATAGTAACCTTCTGCAACAGGGAGTGATGCTGGCATATAGCGGAACTCAGTGTTCCGAAGCAAGGGAAGCCTAGCCCGCATAATAGTCATCATCGAGTAAGCAGCGTCCTGCACGGACACCTCGATGGTAATCCCAAGTCCATATGAACAATGGAGGGGTTCAGTAGCTCCAGGATAGGAAGGGTATATCCTGACTGTGCAAAGGTATTGGCTCTGATTGAAATCTCAATACTGCTCCTCAACGGTATACTCAGGATACCATCGATAGGCAGCCTCCGTCATCACGTGGACCAGCATGGCCGTGTGACCAGGTACATCGAGGCACCGAGTCAAACGAACCACTTGATTTTGGGTGCGGGTGGCCATCTGAAAGCACGAAATAACGCAAAGGCAATAGAATTTTCTAGGAGAAATCGGACAACATAACGACTGTAAATGCTCAGGAAAAGATTTGAGACATTCACAACAGTTGGCAAATCCACTCAACAACATCATATCAAGGTTCTGGTTCAACTGACAACATACTAAAAGTAGTAGAAACTGAACTGAGGCATGGAACCAACAATCCTAAGATTCTACGGATTAGTAACACGTGAACCTGATAGAGAGATGACATCCTAGTCCTTAACCCACGTGGAAAGAGAAGAGGATGACTCAGATCAGAGGGCATAAGGTAAAGGAGTAAAAAGAGCCTTACGTCCCTCCCACAATCAATTCCCCTACATATAAATAAGGCATTTCTAGACTTGACATCGACCAGTTTGGCTTAACAAACCTACAGGCAGTCCGGCTCTGATGCGAACACAGTCAGGACCCCGATTCTAAGTCACACCGATCTAGCCTATACCACCTCATATCACTTTGCGGCCTCACGCACGGTATTCCCATGGGTGTCGCCATACCATGGTCCGGGACCGTTTGCGCCTTTTGGCTCACGTATATGATAGTGTCGCTAGCATCCATATCACAAAGAACCCGGGCCGACTTGACTAGTCGTGAACCCAAAGTGGCACTAACTTATGGGGACAGGCATACATGAATCAACATTGAACATGTCAGGGACAGTTATGGGGACTCCGCCACCTCCCCCAGATCAGCTGGCAATGGTGTTGGCGCAGTTTGAGATCGGAGCCCCTGACCCATCTGTGATGGCGGGTCCGGAGCTCGAGGAGGAGCTCCAACACCTTTTGGGACCACTGTACAAGGGAGTTGGGGAGGCAGATGATTCAGCTGCCATCAGAATGGACTTGTCTTTCCTGGAATCCATGGCAATATGCGTCAAGGAGATGTAGGCCCCGCACAACCAGATGTGGCAAGATCTGAAGGACCACGCGAGATTCTGCCAGCAGGTTCGACCAGAAGCTGAAAAAAATGCTTGGAGCTACGCGAATGGCACGACAGGCGGTTCAAGGTGCTCATGAGGCAACAAGAGGCGCTCATGATGACAAGGGGAGATGTCATAGTGTCAGGACCCTGATTCTAAGTCACACCGATCTAGCGTGTAACACCTCATATCACTTTGCGGCCTCATGCATGGTATTCCCACGGGTGTCGCCTTACCATGGTCCGGGACCGTTTGCGCCTTTTGGCTCAAGTATATGATAGTGTCGCTAGCATCCATATCACAGAGAACCCGGGCCGACATGACTAGTTGTGAACCCAAAGTGGCAATAACTTACGGGGACCGGCATACATGAATCAACATCGAGCATGTCGGTCAACAGCGTATGAATCCAGGCTGTAGCAATTGGGCTAACAGGACTCCAGGAACCCAGGCTGTAGCAGGCTAACAGGACTCCGGATGTCTCTGCATGACATTTCCTCGAAGGGACAGACACATGAACGAAGTGAATCACATGTCGGCAAGTCTAAGTGTTCCGGAGTAGTAGTGATGGGCTAGCAGGACTTCGGTAAACCGGGTTGTAGTGGACTACCAAGGCTCAATGGAATCACCAGACTACATTTCCCCATAAGAGAGGCTACCAAGGATAAACAACCAGATTGTCGGATCCCACACATACCAAGCATTTCAAACATACACACAATATGCTCGATATGTGTAAATAGAACATGGCATCACAACAAAACTCTACAACTCAAAGTACTTTATTTAGAAGGCTCCAGAGATCCATACATAATATGTTCATATAGGTAGGGGTCACACCACCCAACACTCAAGTCATACAAACATACAAGCACATGCGGAAGCAAACTAGAAAGCAAGAAGGATTGACGAAGCCTGTCTATCTACAAGGCCCTTCATGGCTCAGGATCAACACCTGGGTAGCAAGTCACTCGTCAACGTCAAGATCTACATAGAACCCATCAGAGCACTACAAAAAAAAGACACATCCGTGACATTTTGGGCCGAACGAAAAAAATTTATGTCATACATATGACACTTCTATGACGATAATTGTGACAAAACCCGGTACATCATAGATGTGGTGGGCTCCTACTTCTATGACAAAAATCATGACAGAAAATGGGCTTTTCGTCCTGGGTGGGCCGGAGACGCAGCTGCATGACATTCTTTGGGTCGTCCATGACGGGAAAAACCGTGGTAGAAGCGAGGGGGAGGAAAATTTTAGGGAGTTCCCGGTTACGGTGGGAGGTCGGGGGCCGAGCAATGCGCGCTTCTCTCATACACGTACGCACGTGTGTGCGAGGCATTGGCTCTAACTGAACCCGAGTGAGGCGTTGGGCTCTAACTGAACCCGAGCAATTGCACTGCTGGCTATGCGTCACTGAACCCGAGCGATCGATCGATGGCTGTTAACTGAACCCGATCGAGCAATTCCTTCGCTACTGCTGCTAACTAAAGCCAATCGATGCTGCCTCTGGATGAACAGTGAGCGTTGCGGGGGGGGGGGGGGGGGGGGGTGGATGAACAGTTCCTGGTGGGGGTGGATGAACAGGACCCCGATCGATCGAGCCGGTTGGGGCAGGATGAACAGGACCCCGTGGAGGGCTGGATGAACATGACCACCCCGTGGAGGGCAGGATGAACAGTAGACGGTGGAGGGCAGGATGAATAGTAGCCCGTGGAGGGGTGGTTGAACTGGAGCCCGTGGAGAGGGCTGGTTGAACAGTAGCCGGTGGAGTAGCGCGCGGTGGAGGCTGGATGAATAGGAGACCGTGGATGAACAGTCGCTGGTGGAGGCTGGAGGAGGTCGACGGTCGATGAACAGTAGCTCGTGGAGGCTAGAGGGGGTCGACGGTGGAGATGAACAGTATCCCGTGGAGTCCCGTTTTGCGGTACGCCACACCCCTCCCGATGAACAGGGCCCCCGTTTCGACCGTACTGCTCCAACACAAGTCCGCTTCATCCGTTTTGCGGTATGCCACACCCCTCCCGATCAACAGGACCCCCGTTTCGACCGTAGGAGGTCCGTTTCCTCCGTTTTGCAGTACGCTTGACCCCTCCCAATGAACAGGATCCCGTTTCGAACGTGGCCGGTCGAACGCAAGGCCATTTCCTCCGTTCTACGGTACGCCAGGGCTCGTTTCCATCGCCTGTTCCGTCCAAGCCCTCCCGATGAACACGACGCATTCCGTTGCCTCCCCATGAACACGACGCATTTTATTGCCTCCCAATGAACACGACGCATTCCGTTGCCTCCCCATGAACACGGCGACGATGCTCTTTCTCCGTTTCGATCCAGCCATGTACACGAGCCCTGGCCGTACGTATGCGCGAGTAGCCGTTCGAGACCCCGCCCGTATGTACACATACGTGGCCGTATTTTCTTTCTTGCACCCTGGCCGCTGTGCGTACGTGTACATGCTATGTGCACGCCTCTACTACGACACGTGCGCGCCTCTACATCGACCAGTATATATGTACGTACACGTTCACGACCAGTTGACAACGCTACGTACGCTTTGACCAGGTGGGTCCCGACTGCCAGGCACTTCCTTGCATGCGAAGATGTAGCTGGTGGGTCCCAGCAGTCAGGGGGGGCGAAATACGGTGGCCCGTCTGGTGGGTCCCCGCCGTCAGGTGGAGGAATAATTATTTTACACTTAATAAGGAGGCACTTCCTTGCTGCGGCCGTGGACCCAGCTGTCAGCCGTTCCACATACAGTCACGTCTGATGGAAGTCGTTCCTTGACCACGTTGACCACGCCGCGCTGAGAGCACCAGGGCGGTGGACGACAGTGAGGCCTAGGAAGGGGACGACATGGAGCCAGGGAAGACGCGGCAGTGGATTCCCACGCGTAGAGGAGTAGGAGGGTTCACTGGTTCGCTGCGGTGTGTGGCTGCTATCGCCGCAGAATAACAAGGGTGTGGGTGACTAGAGGGATGGCCTGGCCAGCAGTGGGAGTAGTAGGGGCGCCGCATCGCAGCCGGCCATGGGAGGCAGGAGCATGAGGCAGGACCGGCGCTAGTTTGGGTGGCTGGAGCAAGAAGACCAGAGGTTGAAGAAGCACTACGGCCGTTGGATGGACATCGTACAGTCACTGGAGCTAGAATCGTGCATATTGACTAAGTTGACAAAGCCCTCCGTCCCCGTCAACTTAGTTGGCCCACAAGTCAGCCTCCCACCAAGGTGGGTCCTAGCTAGCAGATATAGCTGGTGTAACAAGGAGGCACTTCCTTGCGTGCGAAGATATAGCTGGTGGGTCTGAGCTGTCAGCGGCGGTAACGTTTTTTCATGAAATACAAAGGCCCTTTCGGTGGGTCCCTGATGTCAGGTGGAGGAATCATTATTTTGCAAGTAATAAGGAGGCATTTCCTTGCATGCGGTCGTGGACCCAGTTGTGGGCCTCTCCACGTACAGTCCACTTTAGATGCATGTCGGTCGTTGACCACGTTGACCAGGCCGCGCCAAGAGCACCAGGGCGGTGGACGACGGCGAGGCCTGTGAAGGGAACGACACAGAGGTAGGGAAGACTCGGCAGTTGTTTCCCACGCGGAGGGGGGTATGACTGTACGAGGGTTTACTGGTTCGTCTGCCGTCGCCGGAGAATAACAGCAGTTGTGGGTGAGTAGAGGGATGGCTAGGCCAGCGATGGGAGTACGGTGGGGCGGTGAGGCCTGCGCGGCAGCACAGCCGGCCGCGGGGAGGAGGGAGCAGGCAGTCCCGCCAGTGCTTGTTTGAGTGGCTGGAGCAGGAAGAGCAGAGATTGAAGAAGCACGACGGCCGTTTGATGGACATCCAACAGTCACTGCTTGTGCGTCAACCTTTTTTTAGGAAAGCCTCAAATCTGTGGAAAACACCATACATCCCATCTGCTTTTATTTGTAATAATTTATAGCGCATTTGCTAATTCTTAAGGTTTTTTTGGAGCCCATATTCTTTTTGTTAGCATTACAACCCATATTGTGGCCACGGTTAAAAAATTAACGAAATTTTGCATATTTCGGTGCGGTCCGAACTGTTTTTAATCCCGAAATTTCGAATCACATTCAAACTGATTTTAAAAATAAATGTATATCAATATAAAATCCAACAAATTCTCCACGCATAGAAATTAATGTAATTTAAAATATCGAAATGAAAAAAAGATATTTTAAACTAATTGCCGATTTGATGTGTTTTAAAAATGTACAGCCCATTTCTCATTACTAATGGGCCATTTTCTCGGCTAGCCGAATGAAGCTCTCCTCGTCTTGAAAGTTTTGCAGCCCAACAGGCCTGACAAAGCGACTTACTTGGCAAATCACAAAAAAACTGGGCTCTGACCGTGGACCCAGCTGTCAGCCTCTCCACGTACAGTACTCTTCCGATGGAAGTCAGTCGTTGACCACATTGACCACGCCGCGCCGAGAGCACCAAGGCGGTGGACGAAGGCGAGGCCTCTAAAGGGGACGACGCGGAGCCGGGGAAGACGCGGCAGTGGATGCCCACGCCGAGAGGAGTACGAGGGTTCACTGGTTCGGCTGCGGTGTGAGGCTGCCGTCGCCGCAAAATAACAGGGGGAGTGGGTGAGTGGAGGGATGGCCTGGCCAGCGGTGGGAGTAGTATGGGGACTGTGAGGCCTCCGTGGCAGCACAGCCGGCCACGGGAGGCAGGAGCATGCGGCATGTCCGACGCTGCTTTGGGTGGCTGGGGCAAGAAGATCGGAGGTTGAAGAAGCACTACAGCCGTTGGATGGACATCGTTGACCACGCCGCACCGAGAGCACCAGGGCGGTCGACGACGGCGAGGCCTACGAAGGGAACAACATGGAGCCAGGGAAGACACGGCAGTGGCTGCCCACGCGGTGGAGAGTATGAGGGTTGACTGGTTTGGCTGCCATCGCTGGAAAATAACAGGAGGTGTGGGTGAGTAGAGGGATAGACAGGCCAGGGATGTCACAGCCCTAGAATTTGCTTGCCATTAGTTGGCTTAAAGCATCCAGGCATCATGTTTATTTTTCAATTAAAGTTGAAATGGGGATGACAAACCCTAGCACCAAAATTAAATCAAATATGTTCAACTTAAAAACATTTTCAAGAACCCAGAATGCTCTTTAGAAAAGTTCATCATTTTTGAATTGGTCTAGAACCTCTGACAAAAATGGTGCACACCTTTCTAGGTCATTTATGGATTTTTGAATTAAATCATAAGTATTTGCATTTGGACATTTAAATCCTATAAATAATTTTAAATGTCTAGATAATCTTGAAAGTATTTTAAGGTTGTTGGAAATAACCCAAACGTATGCCACAATCATTTTCAAGATTTTTCAAAATGAATTAGTATTTTTACTAATTCAAAACAGAATAAAAGTAATAGAAAAACTGAAACATAAATAAGAGAGAGAGAAGAATAACCTGGCCCACCTACCTGTAGCCGGCCCAGCTCACTGGCCCAGCCCACCTGGCGCCTCCTATCGCCTCCCTCCTCGCGCCAGTAGGCAGGGGCGCGTGCCCAGCGCGCGCAGCCACATGCCGGGCACCTCCACCCTGCCTGCGTGCTCCCTCGTCGCCCTGGACCTCCCTCGCGACGCCACGCACCCCCTGGACCTCCCTCACTCTCTCCCGTGTTTCTCCCCCCCTCCTCGGATCTCTCCCGCGCCACACCCGAGCGCGCCCGTCACCGCCGTTCGCCATAGCCGCAGCCACAGCCATCCCCGAGCCTCTCCGACGTGTCCACGAGCTTCGCCACACCACCCTCGTCCTCTCCGTCTAGCCACGCTTCACCGGAAGCTCTGCATCGCCGTCCCGCCATCGTCTTCCTCCTCGGGCCGCCGGAGATCCCTCTCGCCGCCCCGCTCGCTCCGGTGCTTCCCCGAGCACGCCGAGGCCACCGCTGCACTCGCCGTGAGCCGCTGCTTCGAACCCCTCTTCTACCCCACCCGTTCGCACCCTCTAGGCCGTAGTTCCACCATGGCCGAAGCTCGCCTCCGCTCGAGCTTGTCGCCGGCATCGCTCTGGCGACCATTTGGTCATCCTGTGCTGCGTAACATGTCTGCCGCCCCGCGCTGAGCCTCGCTAGCGCCTCCCCTTGCCCGCTTGCACCCTGCAGCGCCACCCGCGCACATCACCGAGCTCTGGCCGCCGCTAACTTCGTCGCCGCCGTCGCAACAGGCCATCCACGACAGCCCTGCGGCCTCCCCTAGACGCACACGGGCCTGGGATTCCTCTTGGTGCCCTCACCTGCCATCCCCGTGGCCTGCCGTGCGGCCTCTGTAGCGACTTGAGGTCGCCGGCGACTAATCGCCGGCAGTGCTGACATGGCAAGTCATTAGCCACTAATGACGCTCTAACTAACCCCTAGAGCCACTGCCATGTGGGCCCCTGTATCTGTTTAGGTTAGTTTTATTTTCTGTTTAGTTTAGTTCATAAACAGTGGGACCCACCCGTCAGCATTAACTCTGCTGACGTGGCCGTTGACCAGGCCCACCAGTCAGCGACACTAACCAGCCCTATGTCACTGACGTGTGGACCCCACACGTCAGGTTTGACCCGGGGTAGCCCTGTTGACCTGCTGACGCCAGCATGACGCAATGCTGACGCAGTTAATCATTTTCTGGATTTAAAATAATTCAGAAATTCCAGAAAATGCCCAAAACTTCCAAAATTCATAGAAATTAAACCGTAACTCCAAATGAAATAAATTATATATGAAAAATGATCAGAAAAATCCAAAGAATTTGTTTATGGCATTTTCATGCATGTTAGAGAAACTTATATCCTCTGTTTAGGACAATTCAATTAAATGGTATTTAAGGAAGCACATATGGAGTTTGAATTTAAACCTAGTGTTCAAACCAACTCCATTTAACTTGTTGCTAGTTGCATTAGGCCAATCAACAGCATATTGCCATGTCACATTCATGCATAATATTGGTGCATTGCATTCATTGTGTCCTTCTCTGTTTGCTGGTAACCGTCCCCTCTCAGTCAATGATGTTTCCGACGACGTGATCGATGACACCGATGAAGAACTATATTATCTTCAGAAGTGCCAGGCAAGCAAAACCCCCTTGTTCATTCCGATACAAACCCACTCTCTCGCTCCTGCTCTCTTTTACTGCATTAGGACAACAACGATTCAACTGTTACATGCTACGGTAGTTGAGCCCCTTTCCTTTGCATGACCTGTCATTGCCACAGTAAATAGATGAAACCCACTAGCATGAGTAGGAGTTGCTTGAGCCCTGATGTGCCTACTCATTAATGTTTGCTTGTCATGCCTGCTATTGCTTAGAGTTGTGTCAGGTCTGATTCATCGGGAATGAATTGAAAAGTTGTGAACATGCCCTACTGTGTGTGAGCTAAGTGTGTGAACACGATTTGGTAAAGGAAGCGGTGAGAGGCCATGTAGGAGTACATGGTGGGTTGTCTCATTGAAACCGTTCTCAGGAACTGAGTTCTGTGTTTGTGATCCATGAAACGGCTACTACCACACATTGGGCCCTGAAATATGACCCCACTCAACTTACTGACCCCTTTCGTCCTTTGTCCAGGAGTTGCAACTAGTTTCTGGTGTTTATAGGATATGTGTTGGCGACCGTGCATAGTGCTGACCCTAGGGGTGGGCTATGATGCGGTAGATACACCGTGGCACGGTGTACCGGGCGCCCGTTTGGTGTCTCGGGAACCCTGCACACATCATTTGGGGCTGTGAGCGAAACTCCGGCCGGATCTCCTCGCGGATGGAACCCGAATAGGCGATAAACCTAGACTAGAGACTTGTGCGGTTAGTCAGGTCGTGGTCTACACCCACGTCGGCTTCCGCTTGAAGTCTGCCGAGCACATGTCGTGTGCAGGCGCTAAGTGGTGGAAACATGTGTGACGAAGTACACCCCTGCAGGGTATAAAACTACTCGAATAGCCGCGTCCACGGTAAAGGACTTCTGGGTTACCTATAATAGTTCATAGAAAAGTGAAAGTGGATACTCTAAAATGCGCAAGATAAGCGTGAGTGCTATGGATGGCGTTCTCGTAGGTAGACGGGAGCGGATCCATAGTGGTGTATTGATTGGTGAATATGTGGAATCGTGTGCGCCACCTCAAAAGAGTTGCTTGTAGTCGTAGTTCAGGTTAGCCACTGAGTCAAAGCTGGCTTGCTGCAGTTAAACTCCACCACCCCCTTTATTGATACTGATGCATATGTAGATAGTTCTGATGTAAGTCTTGTTGGGTACATTTGTACTCACGTTTGCCTATTTTATGTTTTGTAGAGAGACGTCAGTCTCGTTAGTAGTTCTGTGTGGACTTCGAAGTTTAGCTTGATACCTCAACTACGATCTTGTGCCCTCGGCACGATCTGGTAGATAGTCAGGCTTCTTAGCCTTTTTCATTTGTAGATGTCTGTACTCAGACATGTTAAGCTTCCGTATGTGCTTGATTTGTATGCTATGATTGTTGGGTCATGAGACCCATGTTTGTAATATCTTGCTCCTCGGAGCCTAATGAATAAATACTTGAGTTGTAGAGTTATGTTGTGATGCCATGTTGTATTTACACATATCGAGCATATTGTGTGTATGATTGAAATGCTTGGTATGTGTGGGATCCGACAATCTAGTTGTTTATCCTTGGCAGCCTCTCTTATGGGGAAATGTAGTCTAGTGCTTCCATGAGCCATAGTAGTCCGCTACAGCCCAGTTCATCGGACCTGTTAGCCCAGCACTACTGCTCAGGACACTTGACTGGCCGGCATGTGTTTCACTTCGTTCTTATGTCTGTCCCTTCGGGGAAATCTCACGTGGTGACATCCGGAGTCCTGCCTAGCCTGCTACAGCCCGGGTTCCCGGAGTCCTGTTAGCCCAGTGCTACATCCCGGATTCACACGCTGCTGACTGACATGCTCGATGTGATTCATGTATACCTGTCCCCATAGGTTAGTGCCGCTTTTGGTTCACGATTAGCCATGTCGGCCCAGGTTCTCTATCATATGGATGCTAGCAACACTATCATATACGTGAGCCAAAAGGCGCAAATGGTCCCGGGCCATGGTAAGGCGACACCCGTGGGAATACCGTGCGTGATGCCGCAAAGTGATATGAGGTGTTACCGGCTAGATCGATGTGACATGGAATCGGGGTCCTGACAAGGGATGCGAGTATGATTGGGCCGTGAGGCCTTCCCGGCAGCACTGCCGGCCACGGGAGGCGAGAGCAGGAGGTTCCGACGGCGCTAATTCGGGCGGCTGCGGTAGGAAGATCAGAGACTGAAGAAGCACGATTGCCGTTAGATTGACATCTAACGGTCTGACCCTGGTAGAGTCGATTGTTGACTAAGTTTCTTTTTTGAGAAACCTTTTGTAGGCATGAACTTAGGAGTCCCACAAGTCATCCTCCAAATCTGTGGCAGACAACATAAAGCCCATTTGCTATTTTTTATAATTTGCAGCCCATTTGCTAATTCTTAAGTAATTTATTATAGCCCATTTTCTGCCCAGGACCACGGTCAAAAAGTACAACCTTATTTTTCATATTTCTGTGGAGTCCGAACTGTTGTAATCCCGAAATGATAAACATTTTTTAAGAACTTATTGATTTGCCAAAAAAATCATTTTGTTTTTGTAAGAAAATAAGACGTGGGACAATTTAGTTGGTTTAAGGGAAAACTAGTGGTAAAAAAATCAGCGTTGGGTGGGAAAAAACAACAAAAATAAGGATGTAAATATGAAAATGGAATTTTATGTATTTTCAATATAATGATACGTGTATATGAACTAGTAAAACGATAGGTAGAGATTAGAAAACGGATGTAGGACATGCGTTTCAAGAGGAAAATAGAACTGGGTTGTGTGTTTGATTCAGTAAAACTAAACTGCCGACGGATGTTGTAACACAAAATATAACTAACACTGGCGGGCCAGAGGCCAGTAGATACTCGCTGGATCTTTGTGTCCCGTTGTCATCATGGGCTGGGCCTGTTAAAAACAAAACAACCCTGGGCAATCTACAACCCAGTTGAAACTTGCTCGACCTGAAAAAACAATATACATGCTCAATAAACAAGAGAATTCTGCAAGTACAGACTGATAACTGGGATGCAGCAGGGATATCTTTTTATCGTGATAATAAGTGCATGCACTTGTTTCAAAAAAATTAGAGAACTGGGAATTCGAACGGCGGGTGCTTATGCTACCCATAAAATAAAAATCAGGTGCCTGAAAATTCGTTTTGAAACAAATGATTCAGCTTTATATCCACGTCGACCCTCGGCATGATGGTTGGAAGCAAATGCAAGTTCATACCAAAAGATCGTTAACAACAATACCAACTTGCGGACGACAAGGTAGTACAACTACTAATACCAAACTAACTTATAATATTTTTACTCCTGGCCCTAGTGTTCGTCTGGTAGAAAATCTTGCAGAGGACCAGCTCCCGCTCCTTTTCTTGCTCCAGGTCCCCGAGGTGGTACTGGTGCATCACCCAGTTGGTCCTCTGCTGGTCGAAGTTCTTGTTGGTGTGCAGCACCAGAACCTTTTTTGCTGCCCGTCTGCCGGCCATTGACCATCACCGGCAAGGTATTCCCGGTCTTGTGCCACATCGCGTGCATGCCGCACTCCGACTGTATCTTGCGACACATCCACGCGCCCCTTTTGAACGCCCTGGAATTGCACTGGAAGAAATGCTTCCTTAGGCCACTCAGTGTGATACCTGCAGTATTGTGGAATACAGGTTTTAGTGTACCTAGTTGGCATTTTCATAACATCTTTGGCATGTTGCAGTCACTTGTTTCACTTTTTATTAACTGTCAAATTGTAATTGCTTCACTAGGTCTGCGTCTAAAAAGAAAAATAGAGCTATAAATAAAGGAATATGTTTGTGAAAGTAGACGGCCGATCGGTGTCTTACCTAGAAGTTTCTCAGGTTGGGTGTAACATATGCCGTGCTCGCTGTCGATGGTTGGTACGAACAAATCAATCAGAGACTGAAATCTCGCGCTATTAGCACTCACTTTAGCCTCAAGGTGCTCAATCAGCTCCTGATCCGTGGGATCAAACTTGACGCTAGCCGGCAGCACGAGCCAATCCTTTTTCGACTTGCATCGGTAATTCCAGTTATATGGTACTCAATGTATGATCAATCGACTGTTTTAAGTGAATGATGAAAGATTTTGACAAATAAGTGGTACTCCAAATCTGAAGTCCAGAATACCCGAACACGCCGCCAGGATTCTTGTGTCACCTCACGTGCAGCGTGTTGTCACGTCAATTCAATGTGTGGACATGATGAATAATTTGACCGACGTATACTAGTACTGCTACTATACTACTTACTAGTCGTATTTAGTGTCACAATTTATACATAGGTTTAACTAACAAGTACGCACTTGAAGTATATATATATATATGGCTTCTGCACAACATCTCCATCATCATTATCAGTACATCCTACACAGGTGAGTTAGGATGCACTTGATCCCAGGAAGGTATCTATCCTTCAAACCAGAGGAGTGCTTCAAACTAACAACAATACATAATATCCAACAAAAGAGGGTCGTGCTACAGCAGGAGAATACATGGCCCAGTCTAGATATCAGCACGAATCAAGTTGTGCATATTTGCCGTTGGAATGAACCACATCGCTGCATGTCGGGTTTGCAAAAGCCATCCATCGCATGGAAGCTTGATGCCTTTCACACAATGAAGATTATCTGGCAACAAGCTATGTCGACGAATCTCTGGATATGGTCATTCATGAAACCCATGGTATGATGTGTAAACACAGCCCCCCTCGCGAATGGAAGTTGCATAGCACAATAATCATCGCCGGTGAATTGATCGATGATTGGTTGGATGATCGGATAATTGAGCCCGAGGAACAAGGAGTGGTTACCGAGGCTGTAAACCTGCCTCCAGTTGAATACGCCTGGCCCAACAGAGTTGGGATCTTTCTCGAACACGAAGCAGCCATAGCCATCAATGTCACGAACGCCCCACGCATTGTACTGCATGTGGTTTGATGTAATGGTTTGGCCAATTTGGTACGTGCGAATGAGCATCAAATGATTGCCATCAGCTGAACGAGCGATAAACCACCACCCATCGGCTGGTATGATTCCAGGTCCTGGAATCATGAAGACCAGCGCATTTGCGTCTGCTGCAACAATTCAAATTGGAGACCGAAAGGACCAAAAAAATCATGTTCAAAGTATGTGTGGAATTAATATTATTATAATGGTGACACATATCATAGACAGAGAATTGCAATGCCGTGGTCATAATCATACCCCAAGTTAAAAAATAAGCCAATGGCTTTCATATTCTAGCAATATGTCATGGTTCAAACATCATGTAACAATGAGAGGAAACAGCTATGACAGCGCCTACTCATATTCTACCATAACACTTACTACTACTGTTCTCATATCAACTCTAAGCAATAACATGCGTTGTTATAAAAATCTTGTCAACGAGAGTAACATATAGCAATCATGATGTTATGCTCATAATATGTATTCTAACAATCACTAGATGCCAATTGTTCTCATATCAACTCTAACAATAACATGTGTGGTCATAAAAATCTAGGAAATGAGAGGAACATATAGCAATGATGTGGTTATAGACATGTTATGCATTGTAAATTTGTAACAAATGAACAGGCAGTCGTATTCATAAGGTAAAGATGAGATGAGATAGAACAATTAAACGACGATAGATTCCACCAATATAGGTAGCCAATCTGTTCGTCGACCGCGTAAATGATGCCATCATGCACTATAGCATCAGACAGAAATGTTTCCTCAACAGGATTGATGATGAGCCATAACCATGTATGGCGACCGGATTCCAGATGGACTAATCCCTTGTTGAACAAGGCAATGATCTTGTAATCCATGTAGTCTTCTGATGGTGTGGGCACTTCGCAGATTACAACTTTCTGCAAACAGAGGTCGAGCCAAAATCTTGACACGTCTCGTGCATAGTAGGCAGGAGTGTCCGGCGGGCCGCGAGGCTCGATGGCGGCGGTATCCAACGATGGAAGGGTGATCTCTCGCTGGGTGTAGATATCCACGAGACGCCACGGACTACCAGTGTGGTGGATGAGGATGATCCAGTTGGCCTTCATGCCCGCCCAGTAGTGGCCGCGCATGAAGGACATGTGGATGGGTAGTGGTAGCGTGTCGAGGGGCACCACAGAAACCTCCGTAGGATCGTCAAGTCGGTGTCTGGGCCACCTACGAGGATCGGGCATCAGCAAGTAGGGTGTCTTGAAAAGAGCCGGCCGGTTGCAGACGAGTAGATGCTACAAAGACACCGAGCATGCGGTTAGACGGACGGTGCTGAGTAGGTCCATACGACTACAGATCTGCTCCAAGAGAACATTGGGGAGGGAATTCCAATTGCAGCTCTGCGTGTCAGACGATTCTGCCATTGGGGTTTTCGGTGCCTGCGAGCCAGCAGGGAAGTGGATTCGGGCGGGCGAGTGAAGAAGCTTCTCCTCGTGTGGCCGAGCAGCGAGCGGGGGGATAAGGTACGCGCGAGCTACCAAGGAAGATGGCGCGGGCGGGCGAGCAGTGAGCGGGGGTAAATGGTGTGCGGCCGACGATGGGGAAGAGAGGAGGAAGAAGAAGAGAGGAGGAAGAAGAAGAGACTAGTTGAATAGTTCTCTCTAACCGAGATGGGGAATAAATGGATCACGATGATTTCCTTTCTACAGTATCCCTATGCCTCTACGCTCACTTCACTCATTTTGCTCCGTACCTAGTCACTTGTTGAAATCTGTAGAAAGACAAATACTCCGTATTTGGGAACAGAGGGAGGCTTTTACTCCGTACTATTTGGGAACAGAGGGAGTATCACCATATGGAGGGAAGAGAGGAAGCTTGAAATATGAACATGTCAATGGGAGGGAGTAAGCCCCATGCATGCATGCAACACTCACACGTACACATGGACGCACGCAACACTCACGCACCCATGCGGCACACAGCACACGACGCAACACACACGCTCACACTCAAGTGCACAACCTACTCCCTACGTCCGTGAAAGATTGTTCATTTAGATATTTACACATTAACCAGGGCATAATTAACGCCCAAAAGTAGCAGACTTATGTGTGCATGCGACCACTGAGATAAGAAAATTAAATGAAGGCCGTTGCATGCTGTAATAAGGATAGACATGTAGCCTATACCTACAACAGAAGTTGGTGCATTAGTCAATCAATATCGATTTAGATTAAAGGCTAAATGCATTGGAAGTGTAGATGTACATCATGTAGTACACTCTTTGTTGGAAGACCGAGGGAGGACATGTGCATGCACTCACATATACAGCCATGGCGGTTTGCGCGCAAGGGTTGGACTCGTGTCGCGCCTGCGTAAAGTTTTGTTTAACTGATTTCTTTGCTCTACCAACTGACAGGTGGGACCCAGAAACCAGGTGACAATTTAACCAGTCAACAAAGTGCCACGTCGACTATGTGGCCGGTCAGTAGGGTGCAATACGGTGCTCTACGATGAGCTAGTGATCGCATAATCGCCGCAAAACTATATATGGTGACCGTAAAGAGCGTACTATTACATACGTTGACGGCCAGTGTATTTTTCTCGTTTCAAATTAAGCCATATTAATCAGAAAGGACGCAGTATGGACTACTACTACTAGTACTAGTACTTCTTTGATGTGTCCCGTCAACTCACCGAATGAGGAGAAGCTTGCTTACTATGCCTCTCCCTCGCCCACGCGCACAGTGGTTCGTAGGACGAGGAGAGGGTTTTGACTAGATCGCCCTCTCCCTCTCCCTCGCCCTCTCCCTCGCCCTTGCCCTCGCGGTTGACGTGCAGCAGTTCAATTGGTGTCAGATTACCAGAAGCATATTGTACTGTAGTATCATCATTGTTGGACCTTCCGAAGAGGCAAAGAGCCAAGTGCAAGGTTCACACGAGTACGAACTGCTGAACCTCCCAAAGAGGCAAAGAGCCAAGCACAAGGTTTTATAGGATTTGTCGTCCTAGTAGGAGTGTACTAGTACAACTATAGCGAACGATGCTACTCTATGATGCCGCCACATCACGTATATCCAAAGCTGTGCCACCTTTTTTTCTCAAAGAGCGTGTTGGAGCCCGTGCAACAACCACACAAGTTGCACGTACACATAACACATTTACTAGTAATAAATTCTAAAGGACAAATGCTAGTATGCCACACAAGTTCATCTCCAACTCATGTGATAAATTTGTGCACGACTAGTCTACATATATTCACAGCGCTACCGTTCACAATTACCGTACTCCACTTACACGTTATAGATGGGCTACATGTCCTCCTCCAGGTTCCAGTCCCAGGTGTTCTTCATGGATGGCACGATCCATAGCGGTGGGCAACAGGAATCATTGTCGCAGCTTTCTAGTCTGGTTCCACACGATGGAGACTCATCTAAGTTGAAGCGGCATAAATCAGGGATAGCGTGTCCCAGCATGTCGTTCATCCGGTGGTGCGCACTGAAGACACAACCATGCTTCATGAACGATAGGCCTTCCATGTCGTGCACGGAAGGTGGCATCGGCTTCACAATGGGGTAGCTGTCCCCGATGAAAAGCGAGTACTCTCCAAGAGTGTTCCTCGGCACCCACGTAGCATCACGAGGGTCAAACTCGGCACCGTTCATCTGGTACACGCGGCATCCCAGATCTAGACACATGGTGACGTGCATAGTCAAGGTCCATGCATAATAATGTTGTGCTCAAATGTGGCGGTCAGTAATACTGTGCAGCAAATGGTACTACTCCGGTATAGAGGAAGTAAAATAACCGGCTTATTATATATAGCCACTCTTGGCTACATGGATGAGATAGTAAGACATGGAAAAACAAAAATGGTGGCAGCTAGTGGGTTCAAGTCTTCAAGGGCCTAGCTAGCTATATGCGTCCTCCAAGGTAAAAAGTACTCCTACTAGTACTACAAAGTATACTACTAGTACAACAATGAAGGAGAAGGCGGGAGGGTTAAAAAATGGAATACCTGGGTAGATGGTGATGGTTCGATCGTGGTAGATTATGTGACCATGTTGCACATCAGTGGTACCATGGGTAATGACTGCTAAGATAGTTGATCCCAATATGCCAAAGTCAGCTACAAGGTTCTAGGTTAGACCGAATCGCGGATGCAAATGCACATCCAGGATCGGTGATCTTATTTTGATCGGGAGATGACCGGTCCCTGCAAAATAATGGAGTACCGTTAGGGATGCAAATGATGGTTTGTGCATTCCGTTTGTAATCTCCCGTACCGTAGGATGTCAACCAGATGAAACAAGTCCCCTGGTTTGTCACCGCAAAGATGCGGCCTAGATGGCGCACGGCGTCTTCGAACGTGTAGGGGTACAAATCTGCCGCCGCCAACATGCGCCAGCCTCTGCCGTTACTGCCTCCTGCATTGATGGCAATCCTTATGTCGAACACCGCGATGAGATAGTAATCGTCGTAGCCGCGTCGCTTTGTCGGCTGGTCCTTCATTGCTATCTTCTTCAATCTCATGTAGGCATCATCATACGTATTCTTGCCCAGCCAGTCCGGAAGGCCGATCCCAATGGTGGAGAAGGGGTCTACCGGAACGGCCGCACTGCTGTGGATGTTGTGCAAAATGATGGTGGTATCCGGCCGGAGGTATGCAAGCCAATCTTCGTTGGCGCCGACCCAGACCTATATATAAGACGGTGGGCAGTGGAGAAATTACGGGATGGAAATGGAATAACTAAGTACTACATGATCAAACTCCATTACTGACCTACTCATCGGACAAAATCCGACTACCTCTCAACGTCGACAACTCTAGCGGAGTCAACGTGCAACCATGGCCAGGGAGCGGTGGACTGTTCGAAGGATTGTCCCATAGAAGAACCTTCTCCTCGAGGATGCATGGAAGACCAACAAGCATGGCATGTTTAAGCAATGTCTTGAAAAAGTTGGTGCAGGAAGCACATAGTCTTGCGGCGTTGAGGACGTCAGAGCGGCGTGCGATTTCTCCCATAGGATCGTCGTCCATGGTCTCTCAGCCCCGACGAGGAGGAGAACCGCCTGGCGAATCCATGGGAGCAGCGACGAACTGCCTTCTCTTCAGGGGGAGGGGAACTAGCGAGGAGGATATAAGAGCGTAGTAACCGTAGGGCCTCGTCCCTTCCAACTTTAGATCGTTCCTCAGCGAGGGGGTGAGGCTATTATTTACTACTAGCACTCCCTCCGATTCTTTTTACTCTGCGCATAAGAGCAGACCCGAATACCAAAGCAGGGGCTCGCTGCATGCTTTCTGGACAGAAATACCCCTGGCGCATGGATGGGAGGAGTTAGCAGCTATAAATGCCCCATGCATCCCATTGGGTGTTTGCCCGCGTTCTCCTCTCTCTGCATGCTGCATGGATGTCTCCCTCTCTCTCACATGACTACATGCATTGGCGCTGGCCTATGAGAAGCTCGCGTGGAGATAGCAATCTTCTCTCGAGAAGAGATTTTTTTTGAAAGAAAGGGATTATGGAACGTTATGGGATTGCCTTATACTGTAAATAATAGCACTAGTAAGAAATTTTCGGCACTAGGCAGTAGTTTTTGGCGTGGATTAAGAAATTCTGGGTATGTTTTGCCATTTTTTGTACACGCCAACTAGTGTCAAAAAACGTCTTACATTATGTGACGGAGGAGTCCGTACTCGTACTGTAGCAGTACTAGTACTACTTTTCTCAACTAGTAGTGCGATGTACTATACTTCTAGTCTAGTCTAGTATAGTGCACCATTTTTGAACTCTTGAATCTCAGGGCCAAGGAGCTACAGTTGGAAGTGGAGGGTACTACTGTTCTCTAGAACCATCGTTGTACTATCAATGCAGGGGAAGTACACCTGCGTAGTGGCCTAGTGGGTACTCTCGGAGCTCTATTCAGCCGCTCCTCTCACGTAGTTGGCCTACTCAGCCGCTCCTCTCACGCACACACTAGCAGCCAGTTTATCAGCGACGGTTACTGCGGTAGCAGAACATTTGAGTTATTTGATACAGCGAGACTAGGCTTTTTGCTTCCATTTGTGGAGGTGTAATGGATCTCGTCGAACTTTGTTAGTAGTTCCTTCTTTATGAATGAGATGAAGCAAAGCTTTGGCCTCCGTTTCAAAAAAATCACGGCAGGAGAATTTCTTTTATAGTAGAGCCGATAATGGAGTGAAGTCCATGCATGCAACGCCACAAGCTACAAAGTAGTAGTAGAGCACTTTACGTACAAAGCCATATTGCACAGTTCCCAATGCCCCGGCAGGCTTTTTCCGGCTCCTCGGGCTTAATTGGGAGGCGCTAGTTTAAATATGCTACTAGCTGGAAGCTGCAAGTGAGGTGCAGCTAGGGCGAGCACGCGAGCCACAGGATGCTGGGAAGGAAAACCCGTTCACATGGCTAGGCTATCCAGTGCACCCAGATTGTGGGGCCCCACGTCCGTTTGACTTCAAAACTCAAACTACCCGTGTAAAATATTGGCTCGCAGCGAAGTGTAGTCGCACTATTTTAAAAAAAAGGCCGTTGTGCGTTCGGCCAGGATCGAACCCACAAAACGAGGTATACACTCCCGCGACCACTAGTAGTACTCATTGGAGTGCAACGCAACCTAGAATCGCCTTTTGTCGCTAGTAGTACGTACATTGTTCCTTACAAGAAACCCCTAAGAGCATGGTTAACAGTATAGCCAGCTGCTGGCTATAAGCCAGTGCCATGTCATCTACAACCCATCTTATAGCCAACATGTAGTAGTAGTTTATTTCTTATAGCCCGCTGACTCAGCTCTATTGTACTTTCTCTAATAATCCAAGAAACCACTAAAATGCCAAGAAACTACTACCACTTGCATACGTGGCAGACTTAAGATAAGACTACCTTATCAACCATTGTACATGCTCTTACCAACAAAAATCCTCGAGTGACCTCCTACCTCCGGCCCGTCCACCTAGTCATCCTCGGCCATGGGACGCAGCTACCACCACCGGCAGAAGGCGAGGTCAAAACCGCCGGCGGTGCGGAGCCCATGTTGCGGCAGCCCGGATGCCAGCTCCGTCCGACGCTCGTGGCCGCTAGCTAGCCAAGATAGCTCCGTCCAGCTGCTTGTCTGCAAGGTTTGCTAGCTAGATTGGCAAGGCAGCGCGGCGGTTTGCTCGCACGCGCCGCGCTAAGGCCAGCCATCTGGCTCGAGCCAAGGCCAGCGCGGTGGCTTGCTCACTCGTGAGTCACGCTCGGGCCAGCCTGCCAACCCGTGCGGAGGCCAGCGCGCCGTCCGGCCCGTCCAGCGGAGGGGCGGCCAACTCGCTCATCACCGGCGCTGCCGACGAACACGCATTAGTAATGTTTGAAGTAATGTTCAGGAAAAATAATGATTTGAGGGGGAATAACAGGATAGAAGGTCAGATGTGGGTCCCTCGTGTCAACGGTCAAACAAAATGTGTTGGTTTAAGCTGCCTCGTCAGCACGGACATGTGGGCCAACCCTGTCATAAATGGGTTTAAACGAACCTTATCGGTAGGAGTACTAGGTAGTTTTTGGCGTGGATTAAGAAATTTTGGGTATGTTTTTGCTATTTTTTGTACAATAGATTCCTCCTAGGGCTGGTTGAAAGTGGTAGTTTTTTGTTAAATACTTTACATATTGTAAGAAGGAGTAAAAGTTAAGCTTTGGAAGCCAATAAGCAAGGCTAGTTACATAGTGCATATGTGTACATGATTGAAAGTAAATATCAACCATGAGTGACTAATATCTTGATGGAAAACTCGAAACTATGGAATACTAGGAAAAGAAATGCATGGTTGGAAATACTAGCAATGTTCATGTCCATTGCAACGAATCATAATTAGAATAATACTTATTCACAAAATTCGTGCAAAACACTCTAATTTTGATATACATATGTCACTAGAGATATATTATGTTTCAATTAGAATATATTCCTTGGGCTGTTTTGGTGAGGTCAGGGAGGGATGTGGTTGGTTTTAAGATACTAATTATGGGTTTTTCTGCAAATTGGTAGACAAGTGGGATGTTGGTGAGAAAAGGCAACAACTTACCTCACAATCGTTAGATGTAGATCTAATGGTCAGAAACAACGAATGGCAGACACACCAGCATCACCAACTTAGTCTTGTGTAGGAGTACTAGCAAGATCCGTGCATTGCACGGAACATCAAGATGCATTTTTTTATAAAACACTTGTTGTGATTGACCCTTGCGGGAGTAATCCCATGTGTAAAAACTAATGCTATCTCGAGAAAAATGAGATAAGGTGAAGAGGAGTGGGGTGTGGTGGTGGTTGTGGTCGAACTGAGCGGAGGCATGGGGATTGGCGACGCTGGCAGCGACCACCAGGCTAGTTTGTTCCAGAGGCTTCCTTTCTTAATTGCTCAACAATGAGGTTTGTTGGAGAGAAGGATGAAGGAGGGAAGGCCTTGTCTGCAAATGTGGAGAGGGGTGCGGGTATCTTTTAGTTTAATTTCCATCCGTCAGATATAGATCGGACGATCTATATTGCAAGATGGCACACGTACCATCATCACCAACTCGGTTTTTATAAGAGAAGAAATATAAGTATGGAGATACAAACGTATTATCGATACTTGCTTCCATAAACTAGCATCTACATTCTATTCAACGCCTCGACATGTGGGGCCTTAGCACAATGACTTCTTGACTGTGTAAAATGAAGATTTTCCCGTCGCCGACAAGGAGGGGGTGACGACGGCGCGCTTTTTGTCTTGCTCTAGTCCTAATAGTCATACTAGGTGGTCTAAGCACGTGTATATTTATTCTTTTTCACATCTCGTGTTTGCCGTACTGCCACGACTATTCATGAATAGATGGTAAGTTATTCATGGGGAAACCCTTGTTGAGCGTGTTTGAGAGAGAGAGAGAGAGTGCGTGTGTGATATGTTAGAGACTGAGGCAATGATAACAGATTCTTTGTGTCTATGTGTGTGGAGGATAGAGAGAGACATGTACATGGGGCTTTGTCTTGTGTAACGTGCAGACACATATACATAATTAGAGAGTGAGTGTGTGAGATACACATGCAGACATGAGGAGAGATGAGGATCCAGGTAAATGGGTGTTTGTGCGTGTCTGTGTGTGTTTGTGCACGCGCTTGTGTGTGAGAGGGAGAGAGTGTATGTGGAGTAGAGAGACCACTGATGATGTAAACCTAGTATAAGGGAAGGGGGAATGGTGTGACATGTGTAGTAGCGAGATAGCACGGGTGCAGGCGGGGGAGCAGACTATTTGGATGAGACAACGAGTGTGTGTGTGGGAGAGGGGTGTGAGAGCGAGAGAAAGAGAGAGCTAGCGGCGGAGAGAGAGAGAGATAGAGAGAGAGAGAGGAAGAGAGGGGGCGAGAGGGGTCGTTTGTGTCCATAAATGTCGTATACATAGGGAGACAATGTTGATGTTGTCCGAAATTGGCCTACGAACGGAGACGCGAGGGAAGCGAGTCATCGTGTGTGTGATAGGGACTTCATGAGAGAGCTAGAATAGATGGTGTAGAGAACAATGTGCGAAATCGAGAACGATTATACATTAGGGAGCTATGCAAAGAGTCACGACATATATGTATACAGGGAAGGAGCTGGGGTGGGTCCGCATGTGGGAGAGATAGAAAGAGGAGAGTGGTGCACAAGGAGACAAAGTGTGCTTGTTTGCAGTGGGGGTGGTGTGTGAGGTGAGTGCGCGAGAACAACATAACTAGGGAGATAGACGTTCGGGGGCGACATTTTGTGTGTATGGGAAATATACACTCTACATAATGCTTGTGCTTGGGTAAGAGAGATAGCGGGAGACCTAGAGAGTGAGGTAAGAGATGTGTGCATGCCCGAGAGACAAAGTGATAGAGACCTATGTTGGGGTGCGGACTTTACAGGAGAGAGGGGTGTTAATGTGCTCGTGTGTTGGTGTTTGGGGGAGAGAACGACTTCTCTCTCTCTCTCTCTCTCTCTCTGTGTGTGGTGGGGGGGTTGACTTCAGATAAAGATGAGGTGTCTATATTTGAGGGACTTTAGCGTAATTGAGATATTGTGCACTCATGGTTGATCTATTTGTTTCACAGTTTGTACTATGAGATAATGATACTTTTGAACATGCGTGATATACATTGATGTACCAGAATTACAAACCTAAGATTGGAATTTTGGAATTCGACTCCATCATTAGCTTTTGTAATTCATTTAAACGGAGGTACATTTTTTAAGCCGGGATTTTGTGATTTCAAATTCATATATCAAACCTAGAGATATACACATACGGGCATGTTCAAACTTTATAATCATCCACTTTATTCATACACATACACATTTTTGCTTTTGTCATCATATTTAGGATAAACACATTAGGAATTTCATTTGAATTGGATCGCATGATGGTATTTGCTTGTAGTAGCTCAATGATCCATATTTGAATTGAATGGACAATATAAGTTTCAAGTTGGAGACACTGATTTTCAAAACTTGCACATTTTTTTACGTGCAAAACAAACAAATTGTCGGCCATGATATCATAGTCAGCGTATGAGAGAAGAATACTTATAATTTTAGGCGCCAAAAGCTTTCAAACTTCCCGCTCACATCAAAATATCACGCGCCCGAAAGTTTAGCCCTGCGATATTCCTGTTTTACCCCTGCCACATGAACGGAAAAGGGCTACTTTGGTAACTCCATTATTTTCCCCTCTTTGCCCCCAACATTCTTCCCCAGAACCCCTCCCCTTCCCCTCCCTGACCCACCCCAACCACGGCAAGCCGCCGAATCTAGTCCTCTGCCGCAGCGGTGGACCTCACACCCCGTCGGATCTACCTTCCGCACCTTGGAACCCCCAACTACCAACTCACCACTTCACCAGAGCCGCTTTAGCGACTGGCTTGTCCACCGCTCCAGATCTCCTTGACCGCCATCATGGTCCACCGCACCGGATCAGCTTAACCACAGATGAGGGGCCCTTCACTGACTCCGTCGTCCGCCCCTTTGTTGTACTCCCTCGTCCGCCATCATGCCTCAGCCTCATCAGGTTATTTCGATTTGTACTCCTTCGGTTTTTCTCTTTATCGTGCAACTGTTCACTTACCACAGATGAGCTTTCTTGTATGTCGACAGGCGCCGCAACCGTAGCACCGGAGCCGCTTCAGTGACGGCGACAGCCGGCCCAAACACAACCGCAACACGAGCACCATCGATGATCCTTAGCTATCAAGTATGACAACAATACCTGTACGGTGCCGAGAATCAGGTACTATTATCCAACGGCCGGCGCCTATGTAACGCCCCGAGACCGTTGCGCCAGGTGTCTTCCAGTTATTCGCTGTTGTTGCCTTGCCTTTCGCTTGTGTGTTGCATCTTGCCATGTCATCATCCGCATTGCATCATCATGTTTTTGAAACTTTCATCCGTCCGGGTTCCCCCAGTTCCATCTGTTGTCCGTTTTGAGCTCAACCACACTTGCATGCGCTACGGCACGCCCGAAATATTATTTTATAAGTGGCCGGAAAATGTTCTCGGAATGGCATGAAAGTTGGCATGTGGTGTTGTTATTTTGTTAGTAGGTCGCCTGCCAAGTTTCATCGCATTCGGAGCTCGTTTGATAGCCCAACCGTTAAACAATAGCGGCATTATACCCGGTCTAACGTCGGACGTTTTCGGTCTCTGGAAACCCTGCCGGGCTGCATCTCTCCCCTCTTCTCTTAGACCAACCCGCTCTCCACAGTCCTCCTAGGCCCAGCCTACTCCTCTTTGCGCAGTGCATCGAACCCCTCGCGCGCGTCCGGAAGTTGTCCTGAACCCGACCCGGGGAGTGGTCACCGTTGGGTCCGGATCATCCCCAAACATCTACAAAACATCTCCGTTTTGTTAATTGGGATCCCTAGCTATTTTATCTGCAATCGTCCGATTGCGATAGTAGGGACGAGGTAGCCCCTACCCAAAAATCCATTTGCCATATATAATGACCAACCCTAACTTTTAGGGAGTTTGTCCCATCAATCCCCTCGCAGCGCCGCCACCCCCACCTAACTCCACTCAGTTTTCTGTGCGTAGCCAATCAAGAGCGAAGCTCCTCCCTGCCTCGATCTGGATCGAGAGGAGCGCCGAGTCGCGTGCCCTGCTCCTCCCCAAGCATGCTCTAGCGACCACTCCTACACCACCTCGCGCCTGAGCGCCCACGCCCTCGATCCAGCCGTCTAGGAGGACGCCGCAGTGGACGCCATGCACCATCTCCCCACCGTTGCTCATCCTCTCTCCCCTCTATCTCTTCCCTGTCTCTGATTTCTCTGAACCCTCTCCTTTTTCTTCGACAGGAACATCCAGGGTCGTCCCCGTGGCCGCTGCCTTCCTCTCGCTTCCCATCGGCCCTTGCATCCGCCTCGTTTCAGGGAGAGCTCTGTCCACAAGCTCCCGCTGCTCCAGCGTCGGCCCGAGCGACCTCACTCCCCTGCCGTCTCCGGCACCACGCCGGCGAGTGCCACCGCCGGAGCTTCTCCGTCCATCGCCCGCACCTGCAAGGACCTCGTCGCCAGCGACCAATACCAGCGCCAAGGCCGCACATGGCATCGCGTTCTTCTTCGAGCAGTGCCATCGCCAGAGTTTCTCGTTGCCGGGAACCAGCGCCCCGACCCTCGTACTGCCCGAATCCGCCGCGCCCACTGGTCCCAGCCCCTGTAACACGCCTCTGCTTCCATCCCCGTCGCCGCCGGCTGCATCGAGTAGCAGCAATGAGCAGGTCGGCTCGCGTTGACCAAGCGAGGCAAGCGCTAGGCCCAGCCTGCTTCGTTGCCGGCCCAGCGCAGCCCTCCTCACCCAGCCAGCCTTCTTCCACTGAACCGGGCCAAAGCCCATGGGTGCGGCCTCCCCAGCGCCTCCTTTTTTTATTGCTGTTTGGGCTAGACAGATTCGGCCCTAGACACGTTTTTTTTCGCTGAACGTTTTTTTCTATTTAACCAGTGCACTGCATATTTACAGAACTGCCCCTATGTTAAACTGCAAAAACTTTTGAACCATGCATCCAATTAAAACATGTCACATATGTATCATGACTAGATTTTCATGTAGTTTAATAATATCCAACTTTCATGCATGTTTGATATGTTTAAAATGTTGTTTGTTTAAATTTGCTCCTATGTCATGCTAAAATGCTTTCATTCATAACTAATTAACTGTAGCTCCGAGCTTAATAAACTTTATATGTAAATGGGGTAGAAAAATGCCTAGTTTAACATGGTGTACTTGCTTTGCATGTTTAACAACTCTAAAATATGGTTTAGGGCAGAACTGTACCAAACCTAAATATGCATATGGGGATTTACCGGAATTGTGGTTTGTTGTTTCCGGTCTCATTTAAACTTGACTAGATAGTTAGTTTACCTTTTTTTCACCTCTCGCCATGCTAACAACATTGAATATTGTTGGGTACATAAACGAGATCGAACTAAATAACTCGAATGTGGTGTTTCGTCAATATGCCACGGAGTTGCATGTTGAGCTCCACTTAATTTGTAGGATTGTTTGTGCATTTTGCCATGCCATGCTTCATTAAACCAGACATGCATCATACTTGGTTATGCATCATGCCATGCTTATGTCGTGGTTGTTTACTATGTTGTGTGCTTCTTTCCGGTGTTGCTTCTTCGGGTTGGTTCCGTTAACGTCGCGTTTGTGAGGACCTGTTCGTCTACGTCTATTTGTCTTCTTCATGGACTCGTTCCTATTCCTTGCGGTATCCCAGGCAAGATGACCATACCCTCGAAATCACTTCTATCTTTGCTTGCTAGTTGCTCGCTCTTTTGCTATGCCTCCCATGTTGTTGAGCCAAGCCTCTAACCCACCTTGTCCTAGCAAACCGTTGTTTGGCTATGTTACCGCTTTGCTCAACCCCTCTTATAGCTTTGTTAGTTGCGGGTGAAGATGAAGTTTGTTCCTTGTTGGAACATGGAGATGTTCTTCCTACTTGGAACATGTTTACTTGTTGGGATATCACAATATCTTATTTAATTAATGCATCTATATACTTGGTAAAGGGTGGAAGGCTCGGCCTTATGCCTGGTGTTTTGTTCCACTCTTGCCGCCCTAGTTTCCGTCATATCGGTGTTATGTTCCCGGATTTTGCGTTCCTTACGCGGTTGGGTTATAATGGGAACCCATGATAGTTCGCCTTGAATAAAACTCCTCCAGCAAGGCCCAACATTGGTTTTACCATTCGCCACCTAGCCTTTTCTTTCCCTTGGGTTCTGCAGACTCAAGGGTCATCTTTATTTTAACCCCCCCCCCCCAGGCCAGTGCTTCTCTAAGTGTTAGTCCAACTGAGCGATGTCCGGAGCTAGCAGGGGCAACTCTGGGCTGGCCCACCCGACGTCTGGCTCATCTGGTGTGCCCTGAGAACGAGATATGTGCAGCTCCTATCGAGATTTGTCGGCACATCTGGGTGGCTTTGCTGGTCTTGTTTTACCATTGTCGAAATGTCTTGTAACCGGGATTCCGAGTATGATTGGGTCTTCCCGCTAGAAGGAATATCCTTCGTTGACTGTGAGAGCTTGTGATGGGCTAAGTTGGGACACCCCTACAAGGATTTGAACTTTCAAAAGCCGTGCCCGCGGTTATGGGCAGATGGGAATTTGTTAATGTCCGGTTGTGGAAAACCTAAAGTTGATCTTAATTAAAACGCATCAACCGCGTGTGTAACCGTGATGGTCTCTTTCCGGCGGAGTCCGGGAAGTGAACACTGTGTTGGAGTTATGCTTGACGTAGGTTGTTCTAGGATCACTTCTTGATCATAGTTGTTCGACCATGCTTTTGACTTCTATTCTCGCTCTCATTTGCGTATGTTTAGACACCATATATGCTAGTCGCTTGCTGCAGCTCCACCTCATACCTTTTACCTTACCCATAAGCTTAGATAGTCTTGATCGCGAGGGTGTGAGATTGTTGAGTCGCCGTGCCTCACAGATACTTCCAAAACCAGCTTGCAGGTGCCGTTGAATCGTGAAGATGATGCAACCAAGCTCAAGGAGGATCTCGATGAAGATCTTGTCCTTTGTGTTGTTTCATTCTAGTCGATCAGTAGTGGAGCCCAGTTGGGACGATCGGGGATTTGTGTAGCTTTTGGGGTAGTCTTCTTTTATTTTGGTTCCGTAGTCAGACATTGTTTGTATCTGGATGATGTAATGATTTATTCATGTAATTGTGTGAAGTGGTGATTGTAAGCCAACTATGTATCTCTTTCCCTTATGTATTACATGGGTCGTGTGAAGATTACCTCACTTGTGACATTGCTTTCAATGCGGTTATGCCTATAAGTCGTGCTTCAACACGTGGGAGATATAGCCGCATCGAGGGCGTTACAAGTTGGTAATCAGAGCCTTCCCCGACCTTACGAGCCCCCTGCTTGATCGAATCACTGGCGTTACTGAGTCTAGACAAAATCTTTTGAGTCATTTAGGATTATATATATTGGAGAGTTAGGAATTCTTTTTACTCCTCAGTCCCTTCGTCGCTCTGGTGAGGCATCCTGACGTAGAGTTTTGACTCTTCTCTTCTCAAATTTCACTAAAAAAAATTTAGGATCACGCGTGTATCTTGGAATTGTTCCGATGGTTTTGTGACGAGAACATTGTTCTTGGTGCCTCCTGTCATTTAGTGGTTGTGGCAGTGTCCCGGGGAGTTGAGCTCCGAGGTGTTGTCGTCACAAATTTTATCGTTGCAGTTCTGGAATACCTAAGTTTAGCTTCGCCGACATCAAAAATCTCTTTTATGCAGTTGGTGGTGAGATAACCTCGACGCCACCCAGTACTGGGGCGGGAGCTCGGGAGTATTGCCATAACGCGTATAACGGATGCTTTTCGAAGGTTGAGGTATACGATTTCCGAAGTTTTTCTCGGTTATGTGTTGAAGGATGGATACAGCTGGATGTAGGATTTGCTAGATTTGGGTGAGATATTATGCTTCCCCTGTATCCCCAATACCTGATTGCATAACCGGAAAATTTTGGGAGTTTATAAGTGGGAATTCAAGTAGCTCTTAGGATATCTTTTCGACAGATGTATGATATGATATTGGGGTTCGACGTCTAGTGGTCCGCCTATCCACGGTTGGTTTTACAGTGGTCTCGTTGTGTCTTAAAGAGTCCTTGGCTGTGCCGACTCGGGGACGCTTCGTATGTCATGTGCACTGCCTTGTACATGATGGTGCTGTACGATCGAGCCCGTGTAGGCCCCACCACGAGAACCTCGGACGAAATCTCTATCATATGTTTGTTCCGGTTTATTCTGTAAGCCAATCCTTTGTTTTGTTTTGAGTTGTGGTATTCGAGTTGCTTCAATGTCAAGTGTTTGATTCCATACCTTCCCCAAATGGTGTTCTCATACTCCGATGCGAATACTAATCCTTCTTGATAATCGAGATTGTCATGTTAATTTTTTTCAACCGGTGTGTTTTCTCTTCAAGTGGATCCGATCATTTCAACATCCGCAAGATCAATTATCAGTTCTTATCAACGGTGCTCATTTTATCTGTCCCAAGCTGCCTTTATTTTCCCACCACCCACCCTTGTTTTTTCTTCGAAGACTCAGATTTCTTAATCAAGTATCATCTCATTGATGAGAAGTATCTCCATTCTTTTCCGTTAATGTTCTTATCTGGTGATTCTCATGAAGATTCTAATGGAGCGTCAAGCTCATCATTCTTCGTTCTTTTCTTCTCTGGTGGAACAAATTAAAGTTTTGTTGATCATACCTTTTTCCTCATTTCAATGCTTTCTCATGCCGGTGCACCTCATTATCATTCCACTTCTTGCTATTTATTATTCCGGAGTGCTAAAGATATCTCGAAGATTCGTGTTTCCACTCTACATTCGTTCAAACTCTTTCGAGGATGTTCCCTCATTCAAGTCATTTAATTCAACTGGTGCTTTCTCTCTTTTGAATCATTCTACGATGTTTCTTTTGAGTGGGCCCTAAACCACAGGTCTTTTTCCAGGATCTTACCTGACTCTTCTATTTTCCCGGAGCTACCATCAAATTCTTTTCGAAGTTTGACGTAAGAATGAATTGTCATCAGTCAAATGTATTTCTCCAAGATCTTTCATTTCTTTTCATCATTGGTTCAACCTTTAAAATCGTCATTCTGGAGTATCTCAACAATTCATGGTGGTGTTTCTCGTCGTAATTCTCGGATTTTGAAAACCGAAGAAGATTTTCCCTCTAAATCTTTGTCCTTTCTCTTCAAGATTCATGGCTCTAGCTTCGTGCCATCCTCTCATAATTGTTTTCGATTGTGGGAATTCTTTTCACCCATCCGGAGTAATTCAGAGTATTTTCAGTTTGATTCTCTGAAGGCCATCATTTTGGGATTATTCATTCTAGCTTTCAGCTCTCATCCTCCTAATTTTACCGGTGCATCGATCAAATATCCTCTAATAAGTGCATGATCTCTTCGTTCTCTCATATATAAATTCTCTCAAGCATCTTCATTCATTTGATAATTCTTCCCGGTATTTTCTTTATCTTCTCTTCGTTCATTTTTATTTCTTATGGTGGTTCGTTCAAGATTTCTCTTCCTTCTTTATCATACCAATTCATTCGTTGTTTCCTAATCCTAACCGTGGTTCATTGGAGACATTCCAAGTTTACGCTATATCTCTCTTAATGCCTCCTACGAGAATAAGTAGTTTGCCAAATCTTTTGGTTGTAATCAATTTAATTAATGAAGGATAAACAGAATTTAATTCTTATTCTTGTTTCATCAAAGTGAGTAATTCCTTATTCCAGAGGCTCATCAGATTCTCAGTTTCAATTGTTGTCATCTTCTCTTTTTCCCGGAGTTCCAAGCTCTCGCAATTATATCATCACGGAGAGTCATCTAAATCATTGCAAGTCTTCACCTTGTGTTTTCAACTTCTTTTTCCTTTTGTTTGATCATTCTTTCGTTACCGGAGTTCTTCTTGAACGTTCTTTATGATGGTTCATCAAGGATTTAATTCCTTCTCGAAGTGTTCCTCGAGATTCTTTTCAGTGGAGCTCAAAAATTCTTCATCTTGCAATCTGGAGTGCAATTCTTTCTACCATATTATTGGAGGTGGTATTATGCCATTCTTGATAATTGAGTTCATGTTTTCTTGATTCACATGTTGTTAAGAATGAGGTATTTTAAATCCATATACCATGTCGTTGGAATTATCTGGGGTTATATTTCACCTAAAGCCTTCCGTAAGGGTTGTTGCTATTTATGGTGCTCTTAAAGGACCCAAGTTTGTCTTTTATACTTCTGGTGAATAACTTTCCCGTCTCCTTGTTCATACCAATCCAATTCCTTTTCCCGCGAGTGGCAGGTTGTCACCTCATAATTTGAGAAGTTTTCCATAAGTCCACTACAAGCTCACTCTTTTCGTTGTTGGTCTTCCAACAACTCCGTTCGACCCTTCTCCTAAAGATGTTGTCCAAGCTAATTTGAGGTAGAAGATGTTGTTTTCTCCTCCGTTCTTTTGATTCTATTCTTACATTTGTTCCGGAGGCATTGTGATGTTGCTCTTTTCGACCCATCATCTTGTTTTGTCAAGATCATGTTTAATTCCTTTCATTTACAGTCGGAGTGCTGTCCAAATTATATCATTCTTTTTCCTTCTCTATATTGTTTTAACTGGAGTGTTGTGGCTATCATTCCTCTTTTAGCCGGAGTCCCATCCAAGTGCCTTCTTTTTGCCAACTTCTTATTCTTTACCTTCCTTTTTCCAACTGGAGTGTTGTCGTAATTGATCTTTATCGTTCCTTGTACATCTCGTTTCTACCGGAGTGCTTGCATGTACTTCTTGCCCATTGTACCCCTTCTCTTATGTCTTTCAAAGTACAAGGTTCTAGTAATGTTCCTTATTCCTCTTTTCTAATGGAGTGTTTTCAACTTCGCTCATCTCCGTTGTATTCCCCTTTCAAATTGTTTAACCTCTCAAGGTTCATGGTTTCACTCGTTTGTCAATGAAGCAACTTAGCTTTACCTCTTCCCTCCTCTTCCATTTTCCCTCCGGTGCCACTCTAGATCTCGGGACGAGATCCTCTCGTAGTGATGGAGTGTTGTAACGCCCCGAGACCGTTGCGCCAGGTGTCTTCCAGTTATTCGCTGTTGTTGCCTTGCCTTTCGCTTGTGTGTTGCATCTTGCCATGTCATCATCCACATTGCATCATCATGTTTTCGAAACTTGCATCCGTCCGGGTTCCCCCAGTTCCGTCCGTTGTCCGTTCTGAGCTCAACCACACTCGCACACACTTGCGGCATGCCCGAAATATTATTTTATAAGTGGCTGGAAAATGTTCTCGGAATGGGATGAAAGTTGGCATGTGGTGTTTTTATGTTGTTAGTAGGTCGCCTACCAAGTTTCATCACATTCGGAGCTCGTTTGTTAGCCCAACCTTAAAACTATAGCGGCATTATAGCCGGTCTAATGTCGGATGTTTTCGGTCTCCGGAAACCCTGTCGGGCTGCATCTCTCCCCTCTTCTCTCAGACCAACCCGCTCTCCACAGTCCACCTAGGCCCAGCCTACCCCTCTTTGCGCAGTGCATCGAACCCCTCGCGCGCGTCCGGAAGTTGTCCCGAACCCGACCCGGGGAGTCGTCACCGTTGGGTCCGAATCATCCCCAAACATCTACAAAACATCTCCGTTTTGTTACTTGGGCTCCCTAGCTATTCTATATACAATCATCCGACTGCGATCGTAGGGATGAGGTAGCCCCTACCCAAAAATCCATATGCCATATATAATGACCAACCCTAACTTTTACGGAGTTTGTCCCATCAATCCCCTCGCAGCGCCGCCACCCCCCACCTAACTCCACTCGGTTTTCCGTGCGTGGCAAATCAAGAGCAAAGCTCCTCCCTGCCTCGATCTGGATCGAGAGGAGTGCCGAGTCACGTGCCCTGCTCCTCCCCAAGCATGCACCAGCGGCCACTCCTACACCACCTCGCGCCTGAGCGCCCACACCCTCGATCCAGCCGTCTAGGAGGACGCCGCCGTGGACATCAGGCACCATCTCCCCGCCGTCGCTCATCCTCTCTCCCCTCTATCTCTTCCCTGTCTCTGCTTTCTCTGAGCCCTCTCCTTTTTCTTCGACAGGAACATCTAGGGTCGTCCCCGTCGCCGCTGCCTACCTCTCGCTTCCCATCGGCCCTCGCATCCGCCTCGTCTCAAGGAGAGCTCTGTCCACGAGCTCCCGCTGCTCCAGCGTCGGCCCGAGCGACCTCGCTCCCCTGCCGTCTCCGGCACCGCGCCGACGAGCGCCACCCCCGGAGCTTCTCCGTCCACCGCCCGCACCTGCAAGGACCCCGTCACCGGCGACCAATACCAGCGCCAAGGCCATTCTCGGATTGTTCCTCCTTCTCTGCTATCTTCTTCTCTAAATGTCTCCTCCTTGTTTTTCTTCTATAGGGAACCGCTGCCGCACATGGCATCGCCTTCTTCTTCGAACAGTGCCATCGCCGGAGTTTCTCGTCGCCGGGAACCAGCGCCCCGACCCTCGTACTGCCCGAATCCGCCGCGCCCACTGGTCCGAGCCCTTGTCACGCGCCTCTGCTACCATCCCCGTCGGCGCCGGCTGCATCGAGTAGCAGCAACGAGCAGGTCGGCTCGCGTTGACCAAGCGAGGCAAGCGCTAGGCCCAGCGCACCCCTCCTCACCCAGTGTAACGCCCCGAGACTGATGTACCAGGTGTCCTCTAGTTATTCGTTGTTGTTGCCTTGTCATTGCTTGCGTGTCATGCATTGCATATCATGTCATCATGTGCATTTCATTTGCATACATGTTCGTCTCATGCATCCGAGCATTTTCCCCGTTGTCCGTTTTGCAATACGGCGCTTCTATGTCATCCGATGTCCCTCTCTACCTCTTTTCATGTGTGGGGATTAAACATTTCCGGATTGGACCGAGACTTGCCAAGCGGCCTTGGTTTACTACCGGTAGACCGCCTGTCAAGTTTCGTACCATTTGGACTTCGTTTGATGCTCCAACGGTTAACCGAGGGACCGAAAAGGCCTCGTGTGTGTTTCAGCCCAAAACCCTTCCAAAGTGGCCCAAAACCCACCTAAACCCCTTCTATCATCTAGAGCGTTCGATCACGATCGCGTGGCTGCAAACCGCACATCATTTGGACTCTCCTAGCACCCTCTACCTCTATAAATAGACCCCTCCATTTTCGTTTTCGGATCTTTTCCCCGAAACCCTAATTCTCTTCCCCTCTCGCCCGCCGAACATGTCCGTCCCGGACGGACGAGAATTGTGCCGCCCGCCGCAACCAATCCGCGCCCGCCACGTCATCGATCATCGCCGTCTTCACCGCGCGGCCCGCGGAGCCCAGATCGGGCCCACGCGGACCCATCTCGCCGCCGCCACCTACCCGCGGCCTCCCGCGCGTGCCCCGACACCTCAGGAACCGCGCGCCACCACGCGCCCCATCACCAGCCGCCGCGCCTCCCTGACGCCGGCGACCCTCGCCGTCGCCTCGGACTCCGGCCGTCGACGCCTCTCCATGCACGTGCCCTTCTACCCCTCCCGGCCATCCCCGCCACCCGCACCGCCCGGATCCTATGCCGGCCGGCCGGATCCCGCCGCCTCCGCCTCGCCCCGGCCACTTCCGGCCTCGCGCCGCCGCGGCAACGCAGCCAGCTGCCTCCTGCCTCCCCGATCCAGGCGGAATCGAGAGAAGGACGACGTCCTCGCGGAGCCCAGATCCAAGCCCATCTCCACCGGCCCGACCTGCCTCCTCTTCACATAGGCCGAGCCCGTTGGTGAGCAGCCCCTCTAAAACCCGAGATTGCCAGTTTCAAATACCCATGTTCATCATGTCGTAACATTGCATCCATAGCTCCGTTTTGGGCATGTAGCATATCAAAATGTTCGTCTCAGAGAGTACATCATTTCATCTCAGTGCATCATTTTCATTTGAGCTCATCTTGATGCCAGAAATTCTGTTGGAAGAGAGCTAATTGAGATAATTGCCAGATCCGCTGCATCAAATAGCTATTTGTCATTTTTCCATGATTAATGTGTGCATGATATGCTCCTGAGCTCTACATGTGTTTAGTTATATGCCATGACATCTTTATAGAGGTGCTTGCCATGTATTTTTGTGATATGTGTGGTGACTAGCACAAACTTGCAAAGTAGTGCATTCGTTAATGCTGATTTCAGGGAGTTAGAATTTCACTAAGTCCTTGATCTGTTCTTATCAATATGCCATATGTTCATGTTTTTTCCTAGTGATCCGTGCCTCTTTTGAGGATGATCAGTAAGGATGATTTGTTAATCTTGTGGTGCTCCATCCATCCATGTCTTTGGTTGCAATTATGGAGCACCCTAGCTTGAGTCAATCGACCGCTACTTTTGCTATTCCGTAATTCCTGGCAGATTGTCTACTTGTTAGCGATTTTGCCGAGGATGTTGTTGTTGATTCGTGCATGCTATGTTGTTGTTCTTGCAATGTCTAGCTTATATAATGTGTATTCTTGATGGTTCTATGCTTAGATTGTCATGCATTGGTCTGTAGTGAGTGCATCGAGCTCGTGAACATCCCTACTTGTTAACATATTTGCATGCTCCAGTTTTTCACTAAGTCTGAGATCTGATTATGTTTTTGCCATGTTGACATGCTTGCAATTGTATTTTCTGATCCCTTTTGGCCCAAGGTCACTAAGGGACTTTTGTTAAGCTCTTTGAGTATCTCCATGTCATGCCTTTATTTGCCATGTTAATGTCCTGTAGCATATAGTTTTATTGCTCCAAAGTGTGCTACCTGATCTGAAATTCCAGGCTTGTGTTAATTTCACTAAGTCTGAAACCTGTTATCGTTTGCATTTTTGCCATGCTTCTTTGAACCTGTTAATGGATGAATTGGCCGTAGCTCAGTGTTCATCTTTTGTCAAGCATCATGAGTGGATCCCTGCCATGTATTTTGTTCTCTTGTTTGAGTGCTGTAGCATACTTATCTTGATGCATTTAGATGGCTACTTGCTGTTTATCGCAGACCGGTGCCATATTTGTTTTGCTTGCCATTTCCAAACCGTGCATATGATTCCGGTGATCTTTATATTGATTTCAACCGAAATCACCTCACCTTTCCAGTGGCACTCTTGAATTCCCATGTTGAGGCCAGGTTCGATCATTCCTTGTCAAATCTTGCATATGCATCACATACCGCATCCCGCATATCATACCATGTTCATGTGTGGTTTGTTTACTATGTTGTGTGCTTCTTTCCGGTGTTGCTTCTTCGGGTTGGTTCTGATAACGTCATGTTTGTGAGGACCCGTTCGAATACGTCCGTTTGTCTTCTTCATGGACTCGTTCTTCTTCCTTGCGGGATTTCAGGCAAGATGACCATACCCTCGAAATCACTTCTATCTTTGCTTGCTAGTTGCTCGCTCTTTTGCTATGCCTATGCTGCAATACCAACCACTTGCTTATCATGCCTCCCATATTGTTGAACCAAGCCTCTAACCCACCTTGTCCTAGCAAACCGTTGTTTGCCTATGTTACCGCTTTGCTCAGCCCCTCTTATAGCGTTGTTAGTTGCAGGTGAAGATTGAAGTTTGTTCCTTGTTGGAACATGGAGATGTTGTTCCTTGTTGGAACATGTTTACTTGTGGGATATCACAATATATCTTATTTAATTAATGCATCTATATACTTGGTAAAGGGTGGAAGGCTCGGCCTTATGCCTGGTGTTTTGTTCCACTCTTGCCGCCCTAGTTTCCGTCATATCGGTGTTATGTTCCCGGATTTTGTGTTCCTTACGCGGTTGGGTAATAATGGGAACCCCTTGACAAATCGCCTTGAATAAAACTCTTCCAGCTATGCCCAACCTTGGTTTTACCATTCTCCACCTAGCCTCTTTTTCCCTTGGGTTCCGCGGACTCAAGGGTCATCTTTAATTAAACCCCCCCGGGCCAGTGCTCCTCTGAGTGTTGGTCCAAACTAGAGTCCTGTGCAGCGCCCCCTCGGGGAAAATCGAGGTTTGGTTTTAGTTGTATGGAGCGCTCATCTGAGTGTGCCCTGAGAACGAGATATGTGCAGCTCCTATCGGGATTTGTCGGCACATTCGGGCGGTGTTGCTGGATTTGTTTTAACTTGTCGAAGTTGTCTTGTAGAACCGGGATACTGAGTCTGATCGGAATGTCTCGGGAAAAGGTATATCCTTCGTTGACCGTGAGAGCTTGTGATGGGCTAAGTTGGGACTCCCCTGCAGGGTTTTGAACTTTCGAAAGCCGTGCCCGCGGTTATGGGCAGATGGGAATTTGTTAATGTACGGTTGTAGATAACTTGAACCTTAACTTAATTAAAATGAATCAACTGTGTGTGTTACCGTGATGGTCCCTTCTCGGCGGAGTCCGGGAAGTGAACACGGTGTTGGAGTAATGTTTGCTGCAGGTTGTTCTCTAGTTCTGCGTTCGTGCTTTGCCTTCTCTTCTCGCTCTCTTTTGCGAACAGGTTAGCCACCATATATGCTAGTCGCTTGCTGCAGCTCCACATATTACCTCGCCTTACCTATTAGCTTAAATATTCTTGATCGAGAGGGTGCGAGATTGCTAAGTCCCCGTGGCTCACAGATTACTTCCAAACCAGATGCAGGGCCCGATGACTCCGTTCCAGATGATGTGCTTGAGCTCAAGTGGGAGTTCGATGAAGCCTCCCGTCGTTACTATGTGTCTTTCCCTGATGATCAGTAGTGGTGCCCAGTTTGGGGCGATCGGGACCGTGTCGCATGTTGGGTTGATCTTTTATTTTGGTACCGTGGTCGGACCATGAGTGATTGATTGATGTAATGCTATTTATGTACTTTGTTTGACGTGGCGAGTGTAAGCCTACTATGTACCTTCCCTATATTATCTATTTACATGGGATGTTGTGAAGATTGCCTTACTTGCGACATTGCTTTCAATGCGGTTATGCCTCTAAGTCGTGCTTCGACACGTGGGAGATATAGCCGCATCGAGGGCATTACAAGTTGGTAATCAGAGCCTTCCCCGACCTTAGGAGCCCCACTGTTTGATCGAATTAGCAGCCGTTGTTGAGGCTAGAAATATGTTTTGAGTCTTTTAGGAATTATATATCGGAGAGTTTAGGAATTCTTTTTACTCCCCAGTTCCTTCATCGCTCTGGTGAGGCACCTTGACGTAGAGTTTTGACTCTTCTCTTCTCAAATTTCACTAAAAAAAATTGTAGGATCACGCGGGTATCTTGGAATCGTTCCGATGGTTTTGTGACGAGAACATTGTTCTTGGTGCCTCCTGACATTTAGGGGTTGTGGCAGTGTCCCGGGGAGTTGAGCTCCGAGGTGTTGTCGTCACCATTTTATCGTTACAGTTCTAGAATACCTGAGTTTAGTTTCACCGACATCGAAAATCTCTTTTATGAAGCTGGTGGTGAGATAACCTCGATGCCACCCAGTACTGGGGCAGGAGTTCAGGAGTATTGCCATAACTCGTATAACGGATGCTTTTCGAAGGTTGAGGTATACGATTTCCGAAGTTTTTCCCGGTTATGTGTTGAAGGATGGATACAGCTGGATGTAGGATTTGCTAGATTTGGGTGAGATATTATGCTTCCCCTGTATCCCCAACACCTGATTTCATAACCGGAAAGTTTCGGGAGTTTCATAAGTGGGAATTCAAGTAGCTCTGAGGATATCTTTCTGACAGATGTATGATATGAAATTGGGGTTTGACGTCTAGTGGTCCGCCTATCCACGGTTGGTCTTATAGTGGTCTCGTTGTGTCTTAAAGAGTCCTTGGCTATGCCGACTCGGGGACGCTTCGTATGTCATGTGCACTGCCTTGTACATGATGGTGCTGTACGATCGAGCCCGTGTAGGCGCCACCACGAAAACTTCGGACGAAATCTCTATCATATGTGTGTTCCGGCTTATCTCGCAAGCCAATCCTTTGTTTTGTTTTGAGTTGTGGTATTCGAGTTGCTTCGATGTCAAGTGTTGATTCCGTACCTTCCCCAAATGGTGTTCTCATACTCCGATGTGGATACCAATCCTTCTTGATCATCAAGATTGTCTTGTCAATCCTTTTCACCGGCGTGTTTCTCTTCAAGTGGATCCGATCATTTCAACATCAGCAAGATCAATTATCATTTCTTATCAATGGTGTTCATTTCATTCTCAACGGTGTTTTCCCACCCTCCCACCCTTTTTCTTCAAGGACTCAGATTTCTTAATCAACTATCCATTTTATCGGTGGAAGTCTCTCCATTCTTATCCGGTGTTTCTCATGAAGATTCTAACGTAGCTTCTAGTTCATCATTCTTCATTCTTTTCTTCTCCAGTGGATTCAATTCAAGCGTTATTGATCATATATTTTTCCTCATTTCAAATACCCTCTCATGCCGGTGCAATTCTTAATCATTCACCTCTCGCCATTCAATTGTTCTGGAGTGCTAAAGATATCTTAGAAGATTCATGTTTTCCACTCTGCATTCATTCAAGATCTTTCGACGTTGTTATCTCATTCAAGTCATTTAATTCAACCGGTGCAATCTCTCTTTTAAATCTTTTCAACGGTGTTCTTTTGAGTGGGCCCTAACCCATAGGTCTTTTCCCAGGATCCTACCTGACTCTTCTAATTTTACCGGAGCTATCCTAAATTCGTTTCAAATATGACATAAGAATGATTCGTCATCTGTCATATGTTTTTCTCCAAGATCTTTCAAATTCTTTTCATCTTTGGCTCAACCTCTCCTCTTTTCTTAATTCCGGAGTGTCTAAATAATTCATGGTGGTGCTTCTCATCATCATTCTCAGTTTGGAAGACCGAAGAAGATTCTTCTTTCAACCTTGCTCCATTCTCTTCAATATTCATCATTCGAGATTGTTGCCATCCTCTCATAATTGTTTTCGATTGTCAGAATTCTTTCTCACCCATCCGGAGTAATTCAGGAGTATTTTCAGTTTGATTCTCCGAAGGCCATCATTTCGGGATTATTCATTCTCAGCTTTCAGCTATCATTCTCCAATTGTACCGGTGCTTCATTCAAGTGATATTTAATCGGCTTGTGATCTCTTCGTTCTCATGTATCTAAATTCTCTCAAGCATCTTCGTTCATTTGCTAAATTCTTCGAGGTGTCTTCCTTATCTTTTCTTTGTTCATTTTTAATTCTTATGGTGGTTCGTTCAAGATTTCTCTTCCTTATCAATTCATCCGTGGTTTCAATTCTACCGGTGGTTCGTTGAAAACCTTCCTCAAGGTTGCGCTATATCTATATTAATCCTTTCTACGAGAATAAGTGGTATGCCAAATCCGTTGCTTGTCATCAATTTAAATTGGTGAGGGATATGCATAACATAATTCTTATTTTTGTTTCATCGAGTGAACTCAATTCTCTGTTCCGGAGATTCATCTAAATCATTACAAGGATTCACCTTGTGTTTTCAACTTCTCTTTCCTTTCGTTGGATCATTCCTTTTGTGTACCGGAGTTCTTCATGAAGGTTCTACATGATGGTTCATAAAAGATTTAATTCCTTCTCGAAGTGTTCATCAAGTTTCTTTTCGGAGGAGATCAAGTTTTCTTCATCTTGCAATCCGGAGTACAATTCTTCCTTCCGTATCAATAGAGGTAGTATTATATCATTTTTGATAATTTGAGTTCATGTTTCATGATTCACATGTGGTCAAGAATGGGATATTAAAAGCCATCAATCTCTTCCTTGGAGTTATCTTGGCTTATATTTCACCTTAAGCCTTCCCTAAGGATTGTTGCTATCTATGGTGCTTATAATGACCCAAGTTCTTGATTTATCCTCCCGGTGAGATAAATTTCTTGTCTCCTTGTTCATACCAATCCAATTCTTTTCCCGTGAGTGGCAGGTTGTCACCTCATAATTTGAGATGTACTCCATAAGACCATATGAAGCTTATTCTTTTCGTTGTTGGTGTTCCGACAACTCCGTTCGACCCTTCCCCTAAAGAGGCCTCTTCGAGCTCTTTTGTGGCAGAAGTTGGCATTTTCTTCTCAATTCTCCTATGACAATTATCTATCTTCTACTCTTTTGTTCCGGAGGCATTGTGATGTTGCTTTCTTCAACCATCATCTCATTTCATCAAAGATAATGTTCTTTTCGTGCTTATCCTTTTAACCGGAGTGTTGTGTCCTCTGCTCAAGTTCTTTTCATCTTATCTAATTTTTGCAGCCCTTCTCAACTGGAGTGCTGTCCGAATTTGTTCTTCCTTATTAATCTTTCCTACCAGAGTGCTTTCAATTTTGTTCTTCCTTGTTCATTTTTCCTAACGGAGTGTTTTCAACTTCGTTCATCTCTGTTGTATTCTTTTCTCGAAATGGTTTACCCTTTTCCAAGGTTCTTTGGTCTCACTCGTTTGTCAAAGGAGCAACTTAGTTTTACCTCTTCTCTTTCTCTTCCGTTGTCCCTCTGGTGCCATCCTAGATCTCGGGACGAGATCCTCTCGTAGTGGTGGAGTGTTGTAACGCCCCGAGACTGATGTGCCAGGTGTCCTCCAGTTATTCGTTGTTGTTTCCTTGTCATTGCTTGCGTGTCATGCATTGCATATCATGTCATCATGTGCATTTCATTTGCATACATGTTCGTCTCATGCATCCGAGCATTTTCCCCGTTGTCTGTTTTGCAATCCGGCGCTTCTATGTCATCCGGTGTACCTTTCTACCTCTTTTCGTGTGTGGGGATTAAACATTTCTGGATTGGACCGAGACTTGCCAAGCGGCCTTGGTTTACTACCGGTAGAGCGCCTGTCATGTTTCGTACCATTTGGACTTCGTTTGATGCTCCAACGGTTAACCGAGGGACCAAAAAGGCCTCGTGTGTGTTGCAGCCCAACGCCCTTCCAAAGTGGCCCAAAACCCACCTAAACCCCTTCTATCATCTAGAGCGTTCGATCACGATCGCGTGGCCGCAAACCGCACCTCATTTGGACTCTCCTAGCTCCCTCTACCTCTATAAATAGACCCCTCCATTTTCGTTTTCGGATCTTTTCCTCAAAACCCTAATTCTCTTCCCCTCTCGCCCGCCGGACATATCCATCCTGGACGGGCGAGAATCGCGTCGCCCGCCACAGCCAATCCGCGCCCGTCATGTCATCGATCGCCGCCGTCTCCACCGCGCGGCCCGCGGAACCCAGATCGGGCCCGCGTGGACCCATCTCACCGCCGCCGCCTACCCGCGGCCTCCCGCGCGTGCCCCGCCGCCTCAGGAACCGCGCGCCGCCACGCGCCCCATCACCGGCCGCCGCGCCTCCCTGACGCCGGCGACCCTCGCCGTCGCCTCGGACTCCGGCCGCCGTCGCCTCTCCGTGCACGTGCCCTTCCGCGCCTCCCGGCCATCCCCGCCACCCGCACTGCCCGGATCCGGTGCCGGCCGGCCGGATCCCGCCGCCTCCGCCTCGCCCCGGCCACTTCCGGCCTCGCGCCACCGCGGCAACGCCGCCAGCTGCCTCCTGCCTCCCTGATCCAGGCGGGATCGGGAGGAGGACGACGTCCTCGCGGAGCCCAGATCCAAGCCCATCTCCACCGGCCTGACCTTCCTCCTCTTCACATGGGCCGAGCCCGTTGGTGAGCAGCCCCTCTAAAACCCGCGCGTGCACGTTTTAACTATTCGATGCTCACTGAATTTCTACTAAGTCCCCGAGATTGCCAGTTTCAAATGCCCATGTTCATCATGTCGTAACTTTGCATCCGTAGCTCCGTTTTGGGCGTGTAGCATATCAAAATGTTCGCCTCAGAGAGTACATCATTTCATCTCATTGCATCATTTTCATTTGAGCTCATCTTGATACCAGAAATGCTGTTGGAAGAGAGCTATTTGAGATAATTGTCAGATCTGCTGCATCAAATAGCTATTTGTCATTTTTCCATGATTAATGTGTGCATGATATGCTCCTGAGCTCTACATGTGTTCAGTTATATGCCATGACATCTTTATAGAGGTGATTGCCATGTATTTTTGTGATATGTGTGGTGACTAGCACAAACTTGCAAAGTAGTGCATTCGTTAATGCTGATTTCAGGGAGTTAGAATTTCAGTAAGTCCTTGATCTGTTCTTATCAATATGCCATATGTTCATGTTGTTTCCTAGTGATCCGTGCCTCTTTTGAGGATGATCAGTAAGGATGATTTGTTAATCTTGTGGTTCTCTATCCATCCATGTCTTTGGTTGCAATTATGGAGCACCCTAGCTTGAGTCAATCGAGCTCTACTTTTTCTATTCCATAATTCCTGGCAGATTGTCTACTTGTTAGCGATTTTGCCGAGGATGTTGTTGTTGATCCGTGCATGCTATGTTGTTGTTCTTGCCATGTCTAGCTTATATAATGTGTATTCTTGATGGTTCTATGCTTAGATTGTCATGCATTGGTCTGTAGTGAGTGCATCGAGCTCGTGAACATGCCTACTTGTTAACATATTTGCATGCTCCAGTTTTTCACTAAGTCTGAGATCTGATTATGTTTTTGCCATGTTGACATGCTTGCAATTGTATTTTCTGATCTCTTTTGGCCCAAGGTCACTAAGGGACTTTTGTTAAGCTCTTTGAGTAGCTCCATGTCATGCCTTGATTTACCATGTTAATGTCCTGTAGCATATAGTTTTATTGCTCCAAAGTGTGCTACCTGATCTGAAATTCCACGCTTGTGTTAATTTCACTAAGTCTGAAACCTGTTATCGTTTGCATTTTTGCCATGCTTCTTCGAACCTGTTAATGGATGAATTGGCTGTAGCTCAGTGTTCATTTTTTGTCAAGCATCATGAGTGTATCCCTGCCATGTATTTTGTTCTCTTGTTTGAGTGCTGTAGCATACTTATCTTGATGCATTTAGATGGCTACTTGCTGTTTATTGCAGACCGGTGCCATATTTGTTTTGCTTGCCATTTCCAAACCATGCATCCGATTCTGGTGATCTTTATATCGATTTCAACCAAAATCACCTCACCTTTCAATTGGCACTCTTGAATTCCGCATCCCGCATATCATACCATGTTCATGTGTGGTTTGTTTACTATGTTGTGTGCTTCTTTCCGGTGTTGCTTCTTCGGGTTGGTTCTGATAACGTCGTGTTTGTGAGGACCCGTTCGACTACGTCCGTTTGTCTTCTTCATGGACTCGTTCTTCTTCCGTGCGGGATTTCAGGCAAGATGACCATACCCTCGAAATCACTTCTATCTTTGCTTGCTAGTTGCTCGCTCTTTTGCTATGCCTATGCTGCAATACCAACCACTTGCTTATCATGCCTCCCATATTGTTGAACCAAGCCTCTAACCCACCTTATCGTAGCAAACCGTTCTTTGGCTATGTTACCGCTTTGCTCAGCCCCTCTTATAGCGTTGTTAGTTGCAGGTGAAGATTGAAGTTTGTTCCTTGTTGGAACATGGAGATGTTGTTCCTTGTTGGAACATGTTTACTTGTTGGGATATGACAATATATCTTATTTAATTAATGAATCTATATATTTGGTAAAGGGTGGAAGGCTCGGCCTTATGCCTGGTGTTTTGTTCCACTCTTGCCGCCCTAGTTTCCGTCATATCGGTGTTATGTTCCCGGATTTTGCGTTCCTTACGTGGTTGGGTAATAATGGGAACCCCTTGACAAATCGCCTTGAATAAAACACTTCGAGCAATGCCCAACCTTGGTTTTACCATTCGCTACCTAGCGTCTTTTTCCCTTGGGTTCCGCGGACTCAAGGGTCATCTTTATTTAAACCCCCCCGGGCCAGTGCTCCTCCGAGTGTTGGTCCAAACTAGAGTCATGTGCAGCGCCCCCTCAGGGAAACTCGAGGTTTGGTTTTAGTTGTATGGAGCGCTCATCTGAGTGTGCCCTCAGAACGAGATATGTGCAGCTCCTATCGGGATTTGTTGGAACATTCGGGCGGTGTTGCTGGATTTGTTTTAACTTGTCAATTTGTCTTGTAGAACCAGGATACCGAGTCTGATCGGAATGTCTCGGGAGAAGGTATATCCTTTATTGACCGTGAGTGCTTGTGATGGGCTAAGTTGGGACTCCCCTGCAGGGTTTTGAACTTTCGAAAGCCGTGCCCGCGGTTATGGGCAGATGGGAATTTTTTAATGTCCGGTTGTAGATAACTTGAACCTTAACTTAATTAAAATGAATCAACTGTGTGTGTTACCGTGATGGTCCCTTCTCGGCGGAGTCCGGGAAGTGAACACAGCGTTGGAGTAATTTTTGCCGCAGGTTGTTCTCTAGTTCTGCGTTCGTGCTTTGCCTTCTCTTCTCGCTCTCTTTTGCGAACAGGTTAGCCACCATATATGCTAGTTGCTTGCTGCAGCTCCACATATTACCTTGCCTTACCTATTAGCTTAAATAGTCTTGATCGCGAGGGTGCAAGATTGCTGAGTCCTCGTGGCTCACAGATTACTTCCAAACCAGATGTAGGGCCCGATGACTCCGTTCTAGATGATGCGCTTGAGCTCAAGTGGGAGTTCGATGAACCCTCTCGTCGTTACTATGTGTCTTTCCCTGATGATCAGTAGTGGTGCCCAGCTTGGGCCGATCGGGACCGTGTCGCATGTTGGGTTGATCTTTTATTTTGGTATCGTAGTCGGACCATGAGTGATTGGTTGATGTAATGCTATTTATGTACTTTGTTTGACGTGGCGAGTGTAAGACAACTATGTACCTTCCCTTTATTATCTATTTACATGGGATGTTGTGAAGATTGCCTTACTTGCGACATTGCTTTCAATGCGGTTATGCCTCTTAGTCATGCTTCGACACATGGGAGATATAGCCGCATCAAGGGCGTTACACCCAGCCAACCTTCTTCCATTGAACGGGGCCAAAGCCCGTGGGTGAGGCCTCCCCAGCACCTCCTTTTTTTATTGCTGTTTGGGCTAGACAGATTCGGCCCGAGACACGTTTTTTTGCGCTGAACGTTTTTTTTCTATTAAACCAGTGCACTGCATATTTACAGAACTTCCCCTGTGTTAAACTGCTAATAACTTTTGAACCATGCATCCAAATAAAACATGTCAGATATGTATCATGACTAGATTTTCATCTAATTTAATAATATCCAACTTTCATGCATGTTTGATATGTTTAAAATGTTGTTTATTTAAATTTGCTCCTATTTCATGCTAAAATCTTTAATTCATAACAAATTAACCGTAGCTCCGAACTTAATGATCTTTATATGTAAATGGGGTAGAAAAATTCCTAGTTTAACATGGTGTAGTTGCTTTGCACGTTTAACAACTCTAAAATATGGTTTAGGGCAGAACAGTACCAAACCTAAATATGCATATGGGGATTTACCGGAATTGTTGTTCATTGTTTCCGGCCTCATTTAAACTTGACTAGATAGTTGGGTACATGAACCATATTGTTGGGTACATAAACGAGATCGAACTAAATAACTCGAATGTGGTGTTTCGTCAATATGCAACGGAGTTGCATGTTGAGCTCCACTTAATTTGTAGGATTGTTTGTGCATTTTTCCATGCCATGCTTCATTAAACCGGAGATGCATCATACTTGGTTGTGCATCATGCCATGCTTATGTCGTGGTTGTTTGCTATGTTGTGTGCTTCTTTCTGGTGTTGCTTCTTCGGGTTGGTTTCGTTAACGTCGCGTTTGTGAGGACCCATTCGTCTACATCCGTTTGTCTTCTTCATGGACTCGTTCTTATTCCTTGCGGGATCTCAGGCAAGATGACCGTACCCTCGAAATCACTTCTATCTTTGCTTGCTAGTTGCTCGCTCTTTTGCTATGCCTATGCTGCGATACCTACCACTTTCTTATCATGCCTCCCATGTTGTTGAGCCAAGCCTCTAACCCACCTTGTCCTAGCAAATCGTTGCTTGGCTATGTTACCGCTTTGCTCAGCCCCTCTTATAGCATTGTTAGTTGAAGGTGAAGATGAAGTTTCTTCCTTGTTGGAACATGGAGATGGTGTTCCTTGTTGGAATATGTTTACTTGTTGGGATATCACAATATCTCTTATTTAATTAATGAATCTATATACTTTGTAAAGGGTGGAAGGCTCGGCCTTATGCCTGGTGTTTTGTTCCACGCTTGCCGCCCTAGTTTCCGTCATATCGGTGTTATGTTCCTGGATTTTGTGTTCCTTACGCGGTTGGGTTATAATGGGAACCCCTTGACAGTTCGCCTTGAATAAAACTCCTCCAGCAAGGCCCAACATTGGTTTTACCATTCGCCACCTAGCCTTTTCTTTCCCTTGGGTTCTGCAGACTCAAGGGTCATCTTTATTTTAAACCCCCCCGGGCCAGTGCTTCTCTAAGTGTTGGTCCAACTGAGCGATGTCCGGAGCTACCAGGGGCAACTCTGGGCTGGCCCACCCGACGTCTGGCTCATCCGGTGTGCCCTGAGAACGAGATATGTGCAGCTCCTATCGGGATTTGTTGGCACATCTGGGTGGCTTTGCTGGTCTTGTTTTACCATTGTCGAAATGTCTTGTAACCGGGATTCCAAGTCTGATCGGGTCTTCCCGCTAGATGGAATATCCTTCGTTGATTGTGAGAGCTTGTGATGGGCTAAGTTGGGACACCCATGCAGGGATTTGAACTTTCGAAAGCCGTGCCCGCGGTTATGGGCAGATGGGAATTTGTTAATGTCCGGTTGTAGAAAACCTGAAGTTGATCTTAATTAAAACACATCAACCGCGTGTGTAACCGTGATGGTCTCTTTCCGGCGGAGTCCGGGAAGTGAACACGGTGTTGGAGTTATGCTTGACGTAGGTTGTTCTAGGATCACTTCTTGATCATAGTTGTTCGACCGTGCTTTTGCCTTCTCTTCTCGCTCTCATTTGCGTATGTTAGGCACCATATATGCTAGTCTCTTGCTGCAGCTCCACCTCATACCTTTTACCTTACCCATAAGCTTAAATAGTCTTGATCGCGAGCGTGTGAGATTGCTGAGTCCCCGTGACTCACAGATACTTCCAAAACCAGCTTGCAGGTGCCTTTGAATCGTGCAGATGATGCAACCAAGCTAAAGGAGGAGCTCAATGAAGATCTTGTCCTTTGTGTTGTTTCGTTCTAGTCGATCAGTAGTGGAGCCCAGTTGGGACGATCGGGGATCTGTGTAGCTTTTGGGGTAGTCTTCTTTTATTTTGGTTCCATAGTCGGACCTTGTTTGTATCTGGATGATGTAATGCTTTATTCATGTAATTGTGTGAAGTGTCGATTGTAAGCCAACTATGTATCTCTTTCCCTTATGTATTACATGGGTCGTTTGAAGATTACCTCGCTTGCGACATTGCTTTCAATGCGGTTATGCCTCTAAGTCATGCTTCGACACGTGGGAGATATAGCCGCATCGAGGGCGTTATAGCCTACATTCACTTTCCTAGCAGAAGCACCGCACCTTTGAATTTCTTCTGCGCATCATTCAGTTTTTCATGAGACGTGTTATTCCGCTTGCACCTGTAGGGCCATACTTCTGGAAGTGAACATGTTACATGTGCTAAATTACATACCAGTGCACATATAATTAATATTCTTTAGTTTTGTTCTGATGCCACCTGTTGGTTCCATCAGACTGCTTAATGTTCTCTATGCTTAATTACACATTAGCAAACTAGCATGTGGTTCTGCTGCTTTTTGTTCGTTTAACCCTACATTTTCTGATGCTAGCTATTACATCACTGCTCCGAGGCTCTATTCATTACTTGTTTGTGTGTTCTTGATCTTCACAAATTGCACAACTAATTTGATGCTTCTATTAATTATGGATCTGCCAACCTCATCAAGCAAAATATTTGTTCTTTTGGGCTAGCACCTCGAACAAGCATAAAAATAGAGGGAAGCAAATATACTCCCTCCGATTCTAGTTACTCTGAGCATAACTCTTGACCCGCATACCAAGGAGGGCACTGGTTTAATTTTTCCGAACTAATTTGCCAATTAATTAGGGCAGGGGCGGATGGGGCGGGGCACAAAAGGAAACCAACGCTAGGAATCGGCAATGCGCAGAGTAATACGAGAAAACCGAGAAAAAGTTATACGCAAAGTAAAAAGAGTCGGAGGGAGTATTGTCGTGTATGCACTCACCCTTCTTTCATTAGTTTAGATGAACTATTGATGATCAATTCAGACCAGTGCATGCGATTAAAATTAATTTTACCTAAATAGATGGTGTAGAATAAACTACAACAACTAGATTTGCAACCACGGGATGCTGACGATGTCTTCAAAGAACATTGCAACAGTAGCTAGCCTTCACAGCAACATATGGTAAGCGAGTGTGTTTTAGTACATGTGAAATGTAATGCGAGTGTGCTGCTTTCTTGGCTTGTTCCCTCAACGTGTAATCCTACCGAATTACAAATAATTCAGTTGTCTGCTTTGCTGTATTGCTTGATTCGAATGCTTATTTGTTGTTACGCTATACGTGAGTTGGCCAATATGTCAGCAGTGCCTATTGTACTATCGTAAATAAATGCATGCCTATTTCATTTGAGTCCTTAACATTTCCTCTCAACTTCATCACAAGACTGTCTTTGTAGTTTATATGAGGCCACATTGTTAAGTGCTTTCTCAGATTATTTCAACTGCTTAGATGCCTTGGCAACTAAAATATAGTGGTTGTACACTCCCTTTCAACTAGGGATGTCAACTGGGTTCGGTTTAATCCCGATTAAAGTCCAGTGGTATGATAGTTCAGAAGAGTTTTTGTCTTTTTGAGGAAAATGAACTAGGGAGATAGCAAAAACTAACTAGATGGGACTGGCGGATTTCGTTTATTTGCCACTTACATCCCTAGTTTCATCTTACCATTTTAATTTCTTTTCGGCTGATGCTGCTTCGAACCATTTAAATATAGTTTGCCGTGCTCGCAATAATTCGTCCGTCGTTTACCATGTAAGCCTACTGCCTGGATCATATGATAACTATCTCTTATTGATGTCCAGCGGAAACCTTTCAGGATGCTGTTCACACTAGGACACAATGTACAACCCCAAAATCTATTTGTGGAAGCAGTGCGCCATCCATGTTACCAGATGGTAGCAGTTCAGAGGCAACACCGCCGGATAGCAGTCTGAGCATAGATATTATAGAGCTTGAGGCTCTACTAGAGGCAGAAAGAGATGGTGTGGCTGCCCTGAATGAGGTAATATTTATCTTGAGGCTGCAAATTACGGAATTAGCGTCACGCATTATGCAGGCAACCCAAGAATTGGAGGAAGTAAGAATGTTGCATTTGAAGACGGAGGAGGTCCTGCTGTTTCTACTATCTGAAGCCCAAGATAATCCGGTTCTTCTTTAGATACCAGTTGAAATTTTCATTAGATTATTGTACTTGCATGTTGTGTCATGTCTCTGAATGGATTATGTTGCAAGGCCCCCTATGTTGTCCATGTGTTGTAATGATCCAAATTTTTTAGGCGAGGTAATCCTCAGAACTTGTATGATTGACATAAGGTGAACTGTTTGTCGTGTGAGCATATTGTATTGGATGAAATAACTGTTTGACTCAGAGTGTATCCAACCTACTGAATTCGAAGATCACATCATTTCTAAATCATAATCATATATAAAGGTGGAATAAATATTTGTTGTGGTTTTGATGAAATAAATAACAAAACATGTAATTATCTGTGGATATTTGTAATCGAATACAAATTGGATTTGAATTTAGTTTGCCAGGTCCCAGGGAAAACGTGAATGCTAATTCTCCCAAGTTTTGAACGAAGCGGCTAAACACCCACTATAATTTGTGGGATGCTCGAAGTAAGTGTTTGCGAGATGGAAATTACTGTCTACCCCTAACACTTGACATCCTTATCGACAGGATTTACACTGCCGTCGATAGGGGTAGACTAGTAACTTCAATCAGACGTGACACGACGGCCTCTAAGCCCATTCAGACACGGTGGGCGCCAAACGTGGGCGGCAAAACACATTTGATTCAAGCTCGTCCGAAAGACATGTGTCTCTTCCCCCATTTCCCCATTCATACACGATGGGAGGCAAAACAAACTCTCCTCGTCCGAAATCGGTGTAGGCTTATATTTTAAATAGGGGCAGATGTGTAACTTCCATCAGACGTGACACAACCGCCCTACCTGTCAACCCCGTTCATACACCGTGGGCGCCAATCGTGGGCGGCAAAACACCCTCTCCTCGCCCAAAATCGATGTAGGCTAATATTTTAAATAGGAGCATATGTGTAACTTCCATCAGACGTGACACAACCGCCCTACCTGTCAGCCCCATTCATACACCGTGGGCACCAACCGTGGGCGGCAAAACACCCTCTCCTCGCCCGAAATAGTTACCGACAAATATTTGGGAGATGCGAGATTACCATCCTATCCCCAACTGACGCGATGTCTGAAATTTTAAACAGGGGATAAGTTCGTAACTTTCCCCCATTTCAGAGAAGCGCGTCCCAAAGTTTGAGATCCCCCTCCCCTCCATTTACCCATTCATACACCGTCGGCGGCACGACAACCTCTGCACTGCGGCCAGCCTCCTCCGTCCGCCACCCCATCCTCCACCTTGCCGGAGCCGCTACCCCTACCCCGTCGTCCACTCCAAGAGATGGATGTCTCTCATCCATGGCGCTAGACCAGGATCCTTTCATCGCCTCCTCTCGCTTCATCGGCGCCATCATCCACCTTGCCGTTGCCGCTCCTACGACCGCCTTGTCCACGGCAACATGATATATCCCCCGACCCCGCCGTCTGCCGTCTAAAGTCTTCTTCCCCACCGCCGATAGCCATCGCACCCGCAGCACCCTAAACGTATCAGCATAGGCCTACACGGCGTCGCAAGAGAGGTGGTACTCTTCCATATGTGCTTAAGTTATTGATCTCACCCGAAAAATAGATCGTAATTTGTTTACTGTACTTTTCTTGTCCGTACCAAATCGTAGTGGCTAGTTGAAAGCAAACATTGGTTGCGAAGTAGCTTTGTCCGGATTACACCTTCAGATCTGCCATGGCACGGGCACTATAGTCGTAAAGCTTATGGTTTCCCCCCTTTATATTCACTACCATCATCGTAGGTGCTTCGTGTCGTGCTAGCACTGCTCCTCAAGAACTCAACCCAAAGCTTACGTGTTGAAATACGAATCTGATATGATGCTCATATCACTAAAACAGAGAACATTTAATTGGTCACCTAATGTTCCTATATTCGTTTCGAAAAGCATGTGCGTCACCCACTGGTCCAGCTAGTTCCACTTTCCAGATTTTTCTCTTGATGCTTAGGGTTTTCCCCTTTTATCTACTCTACTATGATCTGCGTAGGTGCTTTCTGTCGTACTAGCATTACTCCACCCTTCAAGCTAAACAACACAACACTCAGAATTCAAAAGCTTAGTTGTTCAAATATGATTGTGATATGATACTGATATTAGTTAACCGACACATTTAATTGGTTAGCTAAAGGTCCCACTTGAGTTTCCAAATGCATGTCGTGACATATAGAGAGACAACATAATTCATTTTATTTTACACTCGTTGACCGTACTTTCTTGTCCATACCATATCTTAGTTGTTATTTCAAAGCAAACATCGGTTGCTAACTACCCTTTGCACGGTTTGCAGCTTCAGGTCTGCCATCCCACTGCCATGGTCAACACTGTACTCATCATGCTTATGTTTTCCCCATTTTATGATGACCACAATCAGCCTACGTGGTTCGTGTCGTAATAGCACTGCTCCACCCATCGAGCTAAACAAGCTTAGTTGTACAAATTCATATCTGATATTATTGCTGATATTAGTAAAACTGATAGATGTTTAATTGGTTAGCTAAATGTTCCTACTTTAGTTTCGAAATGCATGTGAGCCACATATGGAGAGACCAGAAAGAATAGTATTTCTCTGTGCGCTCTGGTTCATCATGGGTGGCCAACCGACATTGTATTAAAAGACTTGTAATATCTTCAATCTACTTGCTCTTCTGCTCTTCTTTAAGATGATACTCTTCTCTTGCGATCGACTAGTCAGGTTGAGTTGTTCTCCCTTAGTATATTTTGAATCTGTCAGGTCAGGTCGACTTGTTCTTCTTTACTATATGTCGAAGCTATCATCTTCGAAGTGTCATCACTTCTAGAGCTCTCATATTTTGAGTAGTAGGCCACATTATATTAATGCACACAACAAATTACAGCATGCATGGCATCTTTTAAAAGAATTGCAGAGATAGCACAAAGGGGTTTACAGGGAGGCAGTATTGGATTAGAATCACTTCTGCATTACAAAGAAAATCTCACTTGTTTTTATGTTTTCATGCATGTCAGATATTGAACATTATCAAAATGAATATGAGAATGGGCGCACAAGAGGAATATTGCGGAATGATCCACTGCCTAGCAAACTTGGCATGATGGAGGATGGCCTATCTTATTCACCCATCAAGGTGCGTGCTCTAACTTTGCAAAGTTGTATTGGTCGCACATATTTTGCTTCTGACCTCTTGCATTACTTCTACTTTGTTACACCATCTGCTTAGTTTGAGCATCATATATGAGTATATGCCATACCTATCCATTTTCTGTACCTATTCCATGTGTCGTCACACTATGTTTTTCTAGTCAAATGTTGTTCTTTCGTAATAGGTGTCCAAAAGGAAGAGGGTGAGTGCAGGTCGTCAAGGAGTACAAACTAGGTATTTGGAAAAGGTAGTGATACCTGTTAAATTAGATAGATCAGCAGCCACAGAAAACACAGGACCAACTGTACCACACTTTACCCCTACTCCATTGGCCAAACCCCTATTAGAACTGCTAGGAGCCCAGCGTCAGGTACTATCTATGATATCAATTCAAAATTTGAACTCCTAAATTTCTGCTTGTGCCTTACCTTCTCTCTTGTATGAAAACTAGTTTCAGATGAATCTCCTTGCTCAAAGGATCATACGATCTCAAAACAATAATGGGCTCTGCATTGCTCTTGTCAGTACCTGAGCTTCATTAATTGCTATTTGATTATGTATCATCAGTCTACACCTGAGCTTCATTATCCTCTATTTCTTCCAATATTATTTGATCTATATTTAGTCTTTGCAAAATGTAGAATAATGGCAACGCTTATAAAGAATTTTCTTGGGGGAATTTATTGAATTATCCTTCCATCAACATGGAGAAGGGCTTTGTCCAGCCCGTGTTAACATATAATGTAAGTTCATCCTTCTCAAGCCTTCAAACTTTGTTCTAGTATAGATTTGGATAGGCATCATTTCCTCCACTGTTGTTTGCTTTGCTGTTTACATCTGATTTGATGTTTGCAACAACTACCAGTTTCAAATTGTAGTTGTAAAAACTTGTTCCTTATGCAGAACAGATCCATTTATTTGCTTATATAATTGTGAAACCTGTTACGTGTCTCCTTGATTCTCTTTTAGACTCGTATCTCTTACGCTAGGCAGAACTTTAGGGAAGATAGTGAGCCAAACCATCTTGAGGACAACGAGATGACCCCAAGGTCCTGTCTTGATGAAGACAGTGAGTTGAAGCTACTCACCAGCAGGTGTGAGACAACCTCTGTGCAGTCACTGCCTCAATCAGTTCGACTTCTTCAGTCTCAACTTAAAGCGGAAAGGCTTGCTTTAGCTCAGCTCCGACTTGAAGTCAAAGATGCAATGAAGATGTCAGAGGACTGCCGTGCGCACCATCATGCCTTAAATCTAGTGTTGATGCATCTACCGTTGAAACAACTGAGGTCTACTCAGCTTCTTCAGCTGTTTGGGGGCCCCGACCTGGCCAAGCCTAGTGCCTTCTGAAGTGCTCTCAGTTTTGTATATTCTTTTGTCGGCGTGTTTATTTGCACTGCTGGCGAACTTGGATGCCCAATGGATGTAATATGTGTGATAGCCGTGATAGCCTAGCGTAAGTTGCTTGCTTATTTATTTCCTTGTTGTCTTGTTTATTTGTTTGCTTCTAGTCATTGCAGTTCTTTTTCCGCGGTTTGCTAGTGGCTGCAATAACCTATTTTTTAAAACTAGGCCACAATAACCATGGGCTAATATTTACTATAGTGACACTGGGCCTCCTACGGGCCGCAGAAACAGTGGGCCTTCTACGGGCCATAGAAACAATGGGCCTTCTATGGGCCGTATCATCAATGGGCCTTATACGGGCAGTATGATCGATGGCCAAACATGGGCCAATAACATGCTGCATTATGGCCGTAAATGGGCTAGAGTTGGAATCGTCCGTTCATGGGCCGACCATAATGGGCCATCGTTAATAGGCCGTATTTGATGACGCTATGAAAACGGCCCAATGTATTAACGGACCAAAATCGGCCGACTGTAACCACAGGCTGAATTTGGCCCACAAGCAGAAAATGACAGTAATGGGCCGTAAGTAAATGAATGCTGGAAATGAGCCCAAGAATAAATGGGCTCTGAGAAGGCCGAAATATAACATGGGCTGGAAACGGCCCAACGGAATAACGGGCCTTAATGGGTATAAAGTGATACACTATTCATTACGGGCCAGTTTCATCACGGGCCGTTAATGGGTGTAAAGTGATACACTGTTCATTACGGGCCAGTTTCACCACGAGCTGTTAGTAGGCTAAGAGTTACATAGGGCCTCATATGCGCCGAAAGATATCATGGGCCATACATGGGCCAGAAGTGAAAATGGGTTGGAATCATATTGAGTGGCCCAGATGGTGCTACTAGGCCTAATTCGGATAGGGCGTAACAGGCCTTGGGTTAGCGGCCTATAAATGGGCTATATGCGAACAGGCCGTTAACAGGCTTTACATGGGCCAGCCAAACGGGCCGGCCTTTTCACAGGAATGGGCCTCTGTTGGGTCGTGCCACGTGTCATAGGCGCCTATGTGACTCACTGACGAACTGACACGTGTTTTGTCCGACCAATAAGAATTTTACACGTGGAAATTTCCCATTGGTCGGGGCTGTTAACGGGTTATCGGATCCAAAACCCGACCTGATAGCTTAACGGCGTTCCGTTACGGTGGATGCCACGTGTCGGTCACCCTTGACAAAAGCACTTCTGTGACGCGCGATTTATCGTCATGGAAGTGGACACTTCCGTGATGATAATTTTGGTAATGTCATGGAACACTTCTACGATGGCACAGGTATGACTATCTTGATTCTATCATAAATTTGTCATGGATGTACATGCATGACAAAAAACGTGACCTACTATGACAAACACGTATCATCACGGAAGTGTATTTTTTTTGTGGTGGAAGGGGCGGTGTTCTCTTCTGCAATGGTAATTAAGCAAACATGAGTACAAAGGTACTCAACAAGTCTTACAACTTATCCTACTATACATGCAACATTCTCAAGAAGGATAGTGGGGTTATTGCAGCAAGCCAGCTTTGACTCTTGGCTAAGCTATCCTACAAGACAATAACTTGTCAATATTTTGTGCACACGAGTCGACTACTCACCACAACAATACACTACCGTGGATCCTCCTCCGTCATCCTACGGAAGGGCCATCCATGGCACTCACACTTGTCTTGAGGCTTTTAGGAGTATTCATTTACTTGTCTATGAACTGTATAGGCAACCAAGTAGTACTTTACCGAGGACGCGGCTATTCAAATAGATGATGTTAACCCTGTAGGGCTGTACTTCTTCATACACGCTCTCACCACTTACCACCGTTTACACGACATGTACTCGGCAACCTTCAAGCGGAAGCCCAATGAGGGTGTCGGCCACGGCCTACCTAAACACTCAAGTCTCCTGTCCAGGTTTATCGCCTATCTAGGTTCCATCCGTAGGGAGCCCGGCCAAGGTTTCCACATACGGCCCCAAACGATGTGTATAGGGTTCCGAGACACCAAACGGGCGCTCGGCATACCCGGCCACGGTGTATCTACCGCATCATAGCCCACCCCTAGGGTCAGCGCTACGCACGGCCTCCCAACACATATCCTATAAACAACAAAAACTAGTTGAAACTCCTGGACAGAGGACTAGGGTGGTTAAGAAGCCAAGAGGGTCAATTAAGGATCCCAATGCATGGTAGTAACTGATTCTTAAATCACACATACAGATCTCGGTGCCTAAGGATGGTTCTAATGAAACAATCCACCATGTACTCCTACATGGCCTATCATTGATACCTTTACCAAATCGTGTTCAACACATCACTCACATTACCGACATAATCATTTCACTCTAGCCCATCACCTAGCTGAACCAGAACTGACATGACTCTAAGCATAGCAGGCATAGAAAGGTAGGAAACACATACATGGCTCAATCAACTCCTACACATGCTAGTTGGTTTCATCTAGTTACTGTAGCAATGACAGGTCATGCACAGGAAATGGGTTCCACTACTGCAGCACACAATAGTTTGAAACGTTGTTCTCTTAAATGCAGTAAATGAGAGCAGGAGCGAGAACATGGGATTGTATTGATATGATCAATGGGGCTGCTTGCCTGATGGAGTGGTAGTAGGATACTTCCCTTCAGTCGGATATTCGTAGGTATCCTCAGAGGCAGAACCTACCACGAAAGACACATCGGAACACAATCATCACATGCCAATATGCAACAGTATGATGCATGCTATGACATGGCAATATGGGTGTGTTTTCGCTAGTGCATTTTAAAATAGGTTGGTTTGAGTCCATTTGAATCAAAGAATCAAATGAAAGATCATGATATGAAGTCATATTAATGCATTAGCTTGTTTCACTTAAACAGCATGTTTAAAGTGTTCTAACAGGCATGAAACAATTACAGATGGAAAGATTAGATTTTTCTGATCAATTTTCACATATAAATCATTGCATTTGGAGTTACATATTAATATCTATGAATTTTGGAAGTTTATAACATTTTCTGGAATTTCCTGTATAAGAATAAATCCAGTAAATGATTTACTACGTCAGCATTGCGTTAGGGTGACGTCAGCTGTCAACGGGGACGGTCCAGGTCAAATCTGACCAGTGGGTCCCGTGTGTCAGTGTCATTAGACTAACTAATTTTAGTTAGTCCTAATCCTAGGTTAATTAGCAGGGCGGGCCCACATGGTCAAATGGTCAAACCCACCGGTGATATTGCGACGGCGAGGCCAGACTCGGCGAAGCAGCGCGGGGTTCCTCCTCCCGCGACCAAATGGACGGCAGAGGGCACCTACATGGAGCTGGGAGCGAGCCGCGTCGGGTGGTGCTAGTGGTTGGGCTCGGGGTCACCGGAAACGACGCTGGCGACGAGTTTGGCGGCGGCCGGAGCTCGGACGAGCTCGGACTTGGTGCTAGGAGGCACGGCGAGGTGCATGGAGCAGTGCTACGAGCTCCTGGGGATGCGGCGAGTGCGGTGGCGTGCTCCTTTTCGAGCCAACGTGGTTGTGGCCACGACGGCGATGTGCAGAGGCGGCAACGGGTGCGGACGAGCTCGATGCAGTCACTGTGGTGCACGGCAGATCGAACGGAGTGGATGGGGAGAGGCAGGAGCTCACGGGGAACACGATGAGCTAAGCGGCGTGGTCGAGGACGAGCTGGTGCAGTGGTGACAGCGAAGGGGATCTCCGGCGATGGGCGGTGAAGACGAGGTCGGTGCGGTGGCTATAGGGCGAACGAGCGCTCAGGGGCCGGTCTGCTCGACGGAGAGGACAATGGTGAAGATCTTGGACACGGCAAGGCGACGAGGGGGCGACCATGGCTGCGGGTTTCACGTCGGCGCAAGCGTGGAAGCGTCGGCCATGGCAAGGAGAGGCGAGAGAGAGGAGCAGGGGGAGAGTGAGGTGTTGGGGTGGTCGAGCGAGCGACGTGGAGGTCGACCAGCGCGTCCAGGGCGAAGCGGCAAGCAGGTGGCGCCGTGGCGAGCTCGGGCGCACCGGTGTCACCTCCCTGCCTACCTCGTGGGGAAGAAGCAGCTGGCTGGCACGGGCCAGCACAGTGCTAGCCGCCAGGTGGGCTGGGTAGTGGGTTGCGGCCAGGTAAGTCCTTTTCCTTTTATTTTCTGTTTTACTTTTATTTCTGCAAGTTTGTGGCATTTCTAAAAATACCTAGGCACTTTAAAAATCACCAAACTTCTCATGCCCACTTTATAGAATAAATCCAACAAGGAACATTTCAGTTTAGGATTATTTGAGCATTTAAAATATTTACTAGCATTTAAATGCCCAAATTGAAATAACTAATGATTTAAACCAGTGACCTTAGGATGACCTAGAAAATTGTGCACCATTTTTGTTATAGGTTTAGGACCAAGGCAAAGATGATGAACATTTTAGAAGGGCATTTCAGGTTCATTGAAAATATTTTTAGTAAACCCTAGTTGGTTTCAGGGGGGTTCTGGGGGTTCTATCATCCCCATTTCCAAGTTTCTGATAAATTAAACATGATGCAAGCACTCTAATGCATGAACTACCTAGGGTGTGACACATGGCCCGTGAGACATTTCTAGCGGATCAGAAGACACTCCTGGACGCCAGAGATTGGGAGATCTCTCTCCGGTAGGAGAAGCTCAAAGCCACCCTTTGCGGCAAGGATGACGAGTCGGAGGCCCTTGTGCAACAGCGTACAAAGGAGATGGAGGACAACCACGGGGTTACCCTAGATGCCCTTGACACTAGCTCTTCCGCCCAACTGAAGAAGCTCATGAAGACCTGGCCGCCGCATTTGCCGCCAAGACTGACCTTGACCGGCAGGTGGCTAAGATGATTGAGGACCTTACCGAGAGCACCTAGGAAATGGGGGCCCTCAAATAAGAAACACAGAAGTTCGAGGTTGAGGGAGTCATGGATTAGGGGGTGTCCGAATAGCCGGACTATAACCTTTGGCCAGACTCTCAGACTATGAAGATACAAGATTGAAGACTTCATCCCGTGTCCAGATGGGACTTTCCTTGGAGTGGAAGGAAAGCTTGGAAATATGGATATGTAGATCTCCTCCCATTGTAACCGACTCTCTGTAACCCTTGCACTCTCTGGTGTCTATATAAACCGGAGGGTTTTAGTCCATAGGACGAACAACAATCATACCATAGGCTAGCTTCTAGGGTTTAGCCTCTCTGATCTCGTGGTCGATCTACTCTTGTACTACCCATATCATCAATATCAATCAAGCAGGAGTAGGGTTTTACCTCCATCGAGAGGGCCCGAACCTGGGTAAAAACATTGTGTCCCTTGTCTCCTGTTACCATCCACCTAGACGCACAGTTCGGGACCCCCTACCTGAGATCCGCCGGTTTTGACACCGGCATTGGTGCTTTCATTGATAGTTCCTCTGTGTCGTCACCTTTACGCCCGATGGTTCCTCCGATCATCAACAACGATGCGGTCCAGGGTGAAACCTTTCTCCCCGGACAGATCTTCGTGTTCGGCGGCTTTGCACTGCGGGCTAATTCGCTTGGCCATCTGGAGCAGATTGAAAGGTACGCCCCTGGTCATCAGGTCAGATTTGGAAGTTTGAACTATACGGCCGACATGCACGGAGACTTGAGCTTCGACGGATTCGAGCCACAGCCGGGCGCGCCGCACTGTCACGATGGGTATGACCTAGCTCTGCCGCCGAACAGTACCCTAGAGGCCACGTCCGCATCAGCTTTGGCCCTTAGCTCGGAGCCAACTGCGCCGATCGAGGACGGGTGGCTAGACATCTCCTCGGGGGCTGCAGTCTCAACGGCGATCGAGCCGAACACCAGCCTCATCCTCTGCGGAGCCCGTGACTCCAAGGTGCCGGACTCTTTTCCGGACTCCGAACCTTCCGCGCCCCTGCCAATCAAATCCGATTGGGCGCCGATGATGGAATTCACTGCCGCGGATATCTTTCATCACTCTCCCTTCAGCGACATTCTGAATTCACTAAGGTCTCTCTCTTTGTAAGGAGAGCCCTGGCCGGACTATGGCCAACAGGATTGGGATGCGGACGACGAAGAAATTCGATGCCCACCCACCACCCACTTCGTAGCCACTGTCGATGATCTAACCGACATGCTCGACTTCGCCTCCGAAGACATCGACGGTATGGACGACGATGTAGGAGACGAACATGAACCAGCGCCTATAGGGCACTGGAAAGCCACCTCGTCATATGACATATATATGTTGGATACACCCAAAGAAGGCAATGGCGACGGAACAACGGGGGATGACCCCTCCAAGAATAAACCCAAGCACTGGCGCCAGCGGCACCGCTCTAAGTCCCGCCAAAGCAAAAATGGTGATGCCGGAACGGGAGATAATAACACCCCGGATAGTGCCGAAGACAATTCCCTCCAGCAAGATTCAGCGCAGGAGGATGGAGAAGCCAGCCCCCCTGAGAGGGTGACAGACAGAGAAGAAGAGGATGATAATTACATGCCTCCCTCCGAAGACGAGGCAAGCCTCGCGACAACGAATTTGTCGTGCCTGAGGATCCCTTTGAACAAGAGCACTTTAAGCGCAGCCTTATGGCCATGGCGAGTAGCCTTACGAAAAAACAGCAACAACTTAGAGCTGATCAAGACTGGCTAGTCGACAGATGGACGGAAGTCATTGCGGTCATTGCGGCGAAGAATACGAACTCGAATTCCCCTCCAAGAGCTACCCAAAGCGCGGGTTGCTACCCCATTTAGTGGAGGAAGCACTTATGCCTACATCACCAGTGCATGATGCGGCAGACCGGCCGGCTCACGGCCGTGACAGAGAGTCCTCCCGGCCCTCCACTCAAGCCACACCCCGGCGTCGCTCAAAAAATACCAAGGCACGGGGAAATGCGCTAGACCTGCAAGATATGTTGGAAGACAGGGCAAGGAAAACCAGATCGATCTACGGATTGCGCGGGCGCCCCATGACACGAGACGATAACCGTCACGCCGGATACAGTAAATCCGGCCGGGCCGAACACAGCAGACAAAGCTCATTTGAGCAACGTCGTGATATAGCCCAGTACAGAGGCGCCGCACACCCACTATGCTTCACAGATGAAGTAATGGATCATCAAATCCCAGAGGGTTTCAAACCCGTAAACATTGAATCATATGATGGCACAACAGATCCCGCGGTATGGATCGAGGACTATCTCCTTCATATCCACATGGCCCGTGGCGATGATCTACACGCCATCAAATACCTCCCACTCAAGCTTAAAGGACCAGCTCGGCATTTGCTTAACAGCCTGTCAGCAGAATCAATTGGTTGTTGGGAGAACGTGGAAGCCGCATTCCACGACAATTTCCAAGGCACTTATGTGCGACCACCAGACGCCGATGACCTGAGCCACATAATTCAGCAGCCAGAAGAATCTGCCAGACAATTCTGGACACAGTTCCTAACCAAGAAAAATCAAATCGTCTACTGTCCGGACGCAGAGGCCCTAGCAGCCTTCAAGCATAACATCCGTGACGACTGGCTTGCCCGGCACCTTGGACAGGAAAAGCCAAAATCTATGGCAGCCCTCACGACACTCATGACCCGCTTCTGTGCGGGACAGCTGCCTGGCTCGTAGCAATAACATGACCAAGAGCCCTAGTAATTCGGATACCAAGGACATCAATGGCAGGTCGCGTCGCAACAAGCACAAGCGCCGCATTAACAGCAACAACGCTGAAGATACGACAGTTAATGCCGGATTCAGAGGCTCTAAGCCCGGTCAGCGGAAAAAGCCATTTAACAGGAACACTCCGGGCCCGTCCAGTTTGGACTGTATACTCGATCGCTCGTGCCAGATACATGGCACCCCTGAAAAACCAGCCAATCACACCAACAGGGATTGTTGGGTGTTCAAGCAGGCCGGCAAGTTAAATGCCGAAAACAGAGACAAGGGGCTGCACAGCGACAAGGACGAAGAGCCCCGGCCAACGAACAATAGTGGACAGAAGGGCTTCCCCCACAAGTGCGGACGGTGAACATGATATACGCAACCCACATCCCCAAAAGGGAGCAGAAGTGTGCACTCAGGGACGTATACGCGTTGGAGCCAGTCGCCCCAAAGTTCAACCCATGGTCCTCCTGCCCGATCACTTTTGATCAAAGGGACCACCCCACTAGCATCCGCCATGGCGGATTCGCCGCATTGGGTCTAGACCCAATCATTGGCGGATTTCACCTCACTAGAGTTCTTATGGATGGCGGCAGCAGCCGGAACCTGCTTTATCAGCATACAATGCGGAAAATGGGCATAGATCCCTCAAAGATTAAACCCACAAAAAAAACCTTTAAAGGCATCAAACCAGGTGTAGAGGCCAACTATACAGGCTCAGTTACACTTGAAGTGGTCTTCGGATCCCCGGATAATTTCCGAAGCGAGGAGTTAATCTTCGACATAGTCCCGTTCCGCAGTGGCTATCACGCACTGCTCGGACAAACCGCATTTGCAAAGTTCAATGTGGTGCCGCACTACGCATATCTCAAGCTCAAGATGCCAGGCCCTCGAGGAGTCATGACGGTCAATGGAAACACCTAACGCTCTCTCCGAACGAAGGAGCAGACGGCGGCCCTCGCAGCAGAAGTACAAAGCAGCCTCTCAAGGTAATTCGCCAGTCCGTCTATTAAACGTCCGGACACCGTGAAGTGCACCCAGAGAAACCTACAACAAGACCGCCTGGCACGTTTCAAGCACGCGTAGCAATACGACCGCAACCCCAGCCCTCGTGAAACCGCGAAATCAGTACTACGCGTACATAACTACGCTCTGAAAATACCATGGGCACAGGGGGAGGGGCACGACCACGGCACGCCCAAAAATGCGGCTCAACCGGACTAGGGGCTCCCGATTTTGTCATTTTTTCCTACTTTCAGGACTCCACTCTTCGGAAGGCCTGTCCGGCAGCACAACCGCAGAACACACGATGCAACAACCAAGGAGGAAGAAAGCTACGTCGAATTCCCAGGTGGTCTCTATAATGAGCAAAATACATGTATTACATATCGTCTCGCAGCTCGCCCCTGGAGGGGGACATGTCAAATAGTCCCATCTCTTGCTTATCGCACTATTTGTATCGTTCTGCTTTCACAACAGCCTTTTAAAATAAACAATGCTTAGCTTCAGCTTATTATTGCATTCTTTATTCATTTCTTGTTCAATACATATCTTTAGTTATGACATTTAGCACCTGTACACTTTGGTACGGTCTATACGCCAGGGGCTCAAGCACCTCATAATATGGCGTGAGAAGTCCGAACACTTTCACAAAGTGCGGCCCTCCGAACTTGTAGCATTATATGCATCAGCTCTGAATCATGTCTTTGGTCAATAGTTGGGTTTTCTCGGCTCCCATGTTTTGGTACCTTATGTTCCGCTATATCGGCTAAGGTAGCACTGGGAGAACTACTGCGGTTGTGCCTCGGTTGAGCTGGGCTAAGCACCTCAGTAGAGAAAGCTAAAACTGATTGTCATGATAGGGCGAGAGCTGGTCGCTGTTCGGGAGGTTTCGAGTCCCTAAAGACTTATGCCGCTTAGAGCGAGGAGTTGGCTTTGTCCGGCCTAGGCATGTATAGCGCCCCAAACTCGATCTTCCAAACACTAGGGGCTTCGTCGAAATTTAAAATTATAGAATTCTCTGGCTAAGTGAGAGTGATAACACATTATAGTCCGGTTGCCTTGTTCGTTGTGCTGAGCACCTCCCTCGAAGGACCCAAGAATGGGAAAAAGAGTGCTCAGGTTTATCCTGAACACCCCAGCACTCGTGGCATGGGGGCAGAAGCTGACGACTCGCCATCTCTCAGACTCAATAAACGGCCGCATAAAAGGTAATATTTTAAATTAAAACAAGCGTTGCATAGCGCATATGAACAAGTTTTCAGCGCAAAGGATAAAACGAACAAGTTCACTCAAATATTGCATCTTTGGAACATTCGTCCGCCACAAGGCGGGCGCCCTTCAGGACGCCCTCATAATACATCTCGGGGTGGCGATGCTCCTTGCCCTATGGTGGCCCGTCCTTCACAAGCTTCTCCACATCCATCTTGCCCCAGTGCACTTTAGCACGGGCAAGCGCCCTACGGGCACCTTCGATGCAGATAGAGCGCTTGACGACTTCAAGCCACGGACAGGCATCCACTAGCCGCCTCACCAGCCCGAAGTAGCTCCCAGGCAGGGCCTCTCCAGGCCACAACAAACTATAAGGCCCTTCATGGCCTTCTCGGCCACCTTATGGAGCTCGACCAGTTGCTTCAGCTGGTCGCTCAAGGGCACCGAGTGTCCGGCCTCAGCATACTGAGACTAGAACACCTTCTCCGTCGAGCTGCCCTCCTTGGCCCGGTAGAAGGCGGCGGCATCTGACACGCTACAGGCCAAATCTGCGAATGCTCCTGGAGAGCTCCGGATTCGGGTAAGTAACAAGTAATTCACTTTCACATGCTTGCTTTGCATAAAGAATGCCTTACCCGCCGCTATCTTCTTCATCGCCTCAACTTCCTGGAGGGCTTTCTGGGCTTTGGCCTTGGCAAACTTGGCGCTTTCAAGGGCCGCCGCGAGCTCGGACTCTCACGTCTTTGAGTCAAGCTCCAAACTCTCATGTTTTTTCATGAGAACCTGGAGCTGTTGCTGCACCTCGCCAACCCGCGCCTCATGTTTCTCCCGCTTGGTGCGCTCCGTGGGCGCCTTCTTTTCGGCCTCAGAAAGCGCTTGCTTAAGGGTCGCCACCTCAGTCGTGGCCCCTAGGACACCAATAGCGATCCTATCATTTTTTGCAACTGCATCTTTTTAAATATACTCAACAAGGTATTACTTACCTTCTCTTTCCTCGAGCTCCTTTTTAGCAAGGCCGAGCTCTTGCTCGGACCGCTCGAGGCTCTGCTTCAGCGCATCCACCTCTGCATTCAGTGTGGCAGAGGCTAGCAGCGAAGCCTGCATACGCATATTGACTTAATTATGTTAGACTCTTGCGAATGTTGTTAGATCCTCTATTCGGCTTTTCTTTCCGAATGCTAAACAGAGCATCAGGGGCTACTGTCTATGCGGTAATATTTTCACATACCTCAAAGCCTGTTAGCATGCTGGCACAGGCTTCAGTCAGCCCGCTTTTGGCGGACTGAACCTTCTGGATCACCGCATTCATAATAGTGCGGTGCTCCTCGTCGATGGAGGCGCCGTTAAGAACCTCCAGCAAATTATCCGGTGCCTTCTTACTAGGGGGCCGCCTGCCGGACTCCGGAACCGTTGAAGGTTCCGGTGCGGTGTCCGGCCCAGGGCCGGACTTGGAGCCCTTGGGGGTTTTTTCCCCTTTGCGCCTGGAGTCCGGGAGGTCGCCTTGCGGCGCCTCCAGGACCACCTCCTTCTGGCTTGGAACCTTTTGGGACAACACCTCAGCGTCGTCCGTAGGGCGGGGGGAGGTAGCGGTCGGAAGTGCAAAACTATTCACATCCGACGAATCCAGGGAGCCGCTCGACGACATGTCGAGCCGGGCTTCGGGCGGACTGCATAATTATATTCGGCATCAGGAGAAGCTGTGCAATAAAGGAACGCCATGAGTCACTCAGGTATCCGAATACTTACGATTTTGCCAGGGGCTTGGCCCTGAGCGGCCACTCCTCTTCACCGTCGTCGGCGTTGGTGGAGTAGTCCGTAGGGAGGGTCCTCCCTTTCTGGGACCCTCCGGCCACCCCAGTTGGGGTGGCCTTCCTTTTCTTTTCTCCCCCTGCTGGGGAAGAGACCTCTCTTTCCTCCTCCTCGTCTTCGTGGGAGGAGTGCACCTCGGAGTCATCGGACAATGAGTCCGACTCCACTGGGCGCCGGGAACTCTGCTGGGTTCCCGTGGCCTTCTTCTTGGCCTTCTTCTCCGGCACCACGTAAGGTGCCGAAACCAGCAGCTCCGCCAAGCGGGCGTCCGCTGGGTCTTTGGGCAAGGGAGCCAGACAATTGATCTGTTCGGCCGTCCTCTGCCAGTCCTATCAAAGGCATGGGGGCTTAGATCCCGCATAGAGTCAAACTATGAAAGACAAATATTCTGTAAGAGGTAAAAACAGCTTACCGCGTTGGCTTGACGCTACACGCTGAATCCGCGATCCTCGGTAGCGGATGCGGGAGCCTCGGCGCCCTTGAATAGCACCTTCTAGACATCTTCGTACATTGTGTCAAAGACCCTGCTCAGAGTTTGGTGCTAGGCCGGGTTGAACTTCCACAAGCTGAAATCCTGTTGTTGGCACGGTAGGATCCGGCGGATGAGCATGACCTGGACTACGTTAACAAGTTTGAGCTTCTTGCTCACCAGGTTTTGGACGCATGTTTGGAGTCCGGTCAGCTCTCCTTTTTTACACCACGGCAGGCCCTTCTCTTTCCAGGAGGTGAGCCACGTAGGGATTCCGGATCGGAACTCAGGGGCTGCGACCCATTCAGGGTCACGCGGCTCGGTGATGTAAAACCACCCCGATTGCCACCCCTTTATGGTCTCCATGAAGGAGCCCTCGAGCCATAGGACGTTGGGCATCTTGCCCACCATGGCGCCTCCGCACTTCGCCTGGTGGCCGCCCACTACCTTCAGCTTGACATTGAAGGTCTTCAGCCATAGGCCGAAGTGGGGCTGGATGCAGAGGAAGGCATCACACACGACGATGAATGCCGAGATGTTGAGGATGAAGTTCGGGGCCAGATCGTGGAAGTCCAGGCCGTAGTAGAACATGAGTCCCCGGACAAATGGGTGCAGAGGGAAGCCTAGTCCGTGGAGGAAATGGGTGAGGAACACCACCCTCTCATGGGGCCTGGGGGTGGGGATGAGCTACCCCTTGTCCGGCAGCCGGTGCGCGATGTCGTCAGACAAGTATCCGGCTTTCCTCAGCTTCTTGATGTGTCCCTCCGTAACGGAGGAGACCATCCACTAGCCTCCCACTCCGGACATGGCTGGAGAAGGTTGAGGTGGGGAATGCGGACTTAGGCGCTGGAGCTTGAGTGCGCGAAAATGGATAAGCAAAGGAGGAAGAAGGCGTGGATGGAAAGGCGGATCCTTATCCCCTTATATGGGCGGACGAAACTATGCGTCCCCACCAGCCTGGTAAAACTCGCTTATCTCCCAAGCGCCGTAATCAATGGCGCGGTGGGGTTACCCACGCCCGTATTGATGAGAATCCCGGGATAAGGGGACATGATCTCTGCTTCGACAAGACGTGCCAAGGAAACTGGCTCGCAAAACGCGCTGAGGTGGGACAGTAAAAATGGTTCTAATAAAGGCTTGGCTGTGGCGTGTTGACACGCTAAGGAAAGATTTTTGTAAAAATTATTCTCTCTACGACAGTATGTGGGACTTATTTTGCAGAGCCGGACACTATCCTTGTGTTCAAAATCTTCTATGAAGTATTCGGAGGAGGAACCCGCCTTGCAATGCCGAAGACAATCTGCGCGCCAGACTCGTCGTCATTGAAGCCTGGTTCAGGGACTACTGAGGGAGTCTTGGATTAGGGGGTGTCCAGATAGCCGGACTATAACCTTTGGCCGGACTCTCGGACTATGAAGATACAAGATTGAAGACTTCGTCCCGTGTCCGGATGGGACTTTCCTTGGTGTGGAAGTCAAGCTTGGCAATACGGATATGTAGATCTCCTCCCATTATAACCGACTCTGTGTAACCCTAGCCCTCTCCGGTGTCTATATAAACCAGAGGGTTTTAGTCCATAGGACGAACAACAATCATACCATAGGCTAGCTTCTAGGGTTTAGCCTCTTTGATCTTGTGGTAGATCTACTCTTATACTACCCATATCATCAATATCAATCAAGCAGGAGTAGGGTTTTACCTCCATCGAGAGAGCCCGAACCTTGGTACAAACATTATGTCCCTTGTCTCATGTTACCATCCGCCTAGACGCACAGTTCAGGACCCCCTACCCGAGATCCGCCGGTTTTGACACTGACAGAGGTTCTCCTAGCCGACGTGCAGTCACAGCTCTCCTCCAAAGTGCGGACTCTTGAGGTCGCCAACGGCACTATCACAGATCTGAAAGCCAGGATTGGCACTTTGGAAAGCTCGGCATAGTTCACTTTAGCCCGGCAGCAGCTGCTAACAAAGGACCTGGACACTGTTAAGCATCTCTAGAAAGATGCAGAAGACCGGATGGCGTCCCAATCCAAGCAGACCAATCTCTGGATCCAGAGCTTGATCGACATCACCATGCACCTCGCTGCGCTAATAGTGGCGATGGGCATGGCGGCCCAACTTTCTCGATCAATAGGCAAGATGTCCCCAGCTCCAGGCTGGGAGTCTTCTTTAACGAGATGATCGACAAGCTGAAGGTCCACGAGGAGGCGAGAGCCAAGAGCTTCGAGGTCGAATCTCGGAGGCTTGCCCACGACGCCTTTCTCATCGTCTTGAGCAACATCGCTTGCCGCCATCCGGTCCTCGACCTTGACAACAGGTTTAGGAAGCCGCCAGCGGGTGCTGATGTCGCAGCTACCAAGGAGAAAGCTGCCTCTCGTGTTGACAAGGTTCTTCACATTCCAAAGACTTAACGGAGCCGCCAGACTAGGTGATGAGTCAGTGTTTTCCTCGTGTTATCCTGTAACAAGACATGACATATGTTTCTTGTTTAGGCACCGTACTACCTATGTTTGTGTGGAACTTATGCCCTTTTGTAAAATGTGCGTTTATCCCTTTGAACTCATATGTTTGTGTTCGTACTATTAGTCCCCATATACGTTCTGGATGCTTGCCGGTATCATCTTGTCGCGATTGTCGTAAGGGTCTGGCTCTCAACATTTATCTTGGCATGGATGCATCTCGGCAAGTTTTTCCTTGGTAGCCCTTGACGCAGCCTCTCGTTCTGTGAGCGTGGCTTGAGACAGAACGATGGCGCAGACAATGAAACTAGCCAAGGTTCCGTCACATGAGGGTTTTAGTATGAAAACTTACTAAAGTTAAGGGACAAACGATCACAAAGAATCTAAGATGCATCAACAAGAAATAATGGTGTGTACTTAGTTTTTGTTTCTGCTACTTTTTGTCCTTTCGGGTGCACTCGTGATGTTTGGAAGGATGGGAACCAGATGAATGACTTTCTGGTCCCCAGCAGGGGTCAATACACGTCGTGTGCACTTGGCGGGCGGTGGGATATAGTGTCGGGCTTCTTCTTGTCCCACTCCCCTTCCTTCACTCCTTTCGAGCGGCTTGGCGACAGCTGTCGCATGGACCACGCCAATGCAGACGGCCTTGCCGGAGCATGCTTGCCGAGGCATCGACCAATGTATTCATACCAGTGCTCCCTCAGGATTTCCCAACATAGGGTAAATGCTGAACTGAGTACCACACAGAAGTCATTGCCATTGGTGATGCCGGGGTCAAACTAGCTCCACTGCTGTCGAAGGGGGAGGATGGAGAAGAGGAACATTGCGCTCGCGTGTCTTGTCCCTTCTTCTGGATGCTGCCTCGACCAACGGCCATGTTGCACGAGACGCTGGGAGGAGCAAGCCCTCGCCAGCACAATCTCCACTGTAGCTGTCGCCATGGAGGAATGTGGTAATGGATGAGGCGGGTGTGGGGCCGACCCAGGTTGGTCTTCACACTTTTGCAAGCGCCACCGATGCCAAAAGCTTCGGGTGGGCTCCCATAGACAGGGCGCGCTGTTCAAGCTTTCAGGTTCGCGCAAGTGCTCCCCCTACCTGGCACGCGAAAGATGTCATGGGAAACCACGGTCACCTATGGGACAAAGGGCCCCTTCCTGGTTCGGTAGGGGGGATGTCACGTTGCACAAAGAGCAGAAGAGCGTGGGGCAGCACGGTAGAGATCACAAGAGCAATTTACCAAGGTTCGGGCTGCCATGAGGCGTAAAACCATACCCCTGCTTTGGTGGATTGATGGTGGAAAGGATGGTGGTGGTCGTTGTGCATTTGTTTGGCAGGGTTGCCTCGGGGGAAAACGGCTACAAGCATATGAAATATCAGGGGGATGGATTGGCTAATCCAGTCTCCAACCCTCTTCTAAGGTTGCCATGGGCCTGCTTTTATAGGCTAAGGGGTCACCACAGTGGAAAATCAGTCATTACACACTGATAAGATAGCAAATAGTGCTACCATACCTACCTCTACAAGCTGACAAAGTACATTAAATGTGCCTCTCAATGTCACATTGTTGCTTTCCTGGTAAGTCTTGCCGGGCTATCTCACCAGCCTTGCGCCTACTTGCTTGACACATCGCAAGACGGGTGTCATCTGTAGGTATCTTCTGTAGGAAGAGGCCGCCATGTGGAAAATGGCTGCCACTTAATCACTTTGTGGCTTGACACCGCATTGACTGACGTTGTGCGTCGTGGTGGAGTGGGTTAGTGATGTGGTTGTGTCTCCATGAGCCCGGCAGACCCGGCCGGGGTGTCTTGGAGGTCTTCTTCTGGGGGTGGCCCCGACCTTGCCGAGCTCGCCTGCCTGGCAAGGGAGGCTTTTCTCTTGTTGGTTTCTTGCTTCCCTGGCTTGGTCTTGGTCCTCTTGATCTGCATATTGGCCTTCAAAGAACCTTGATTTATTGTACATGGCATGTGTCCTTTCTAGGCTGTGCACGAGTCAGAGGAAAATATATGCCCTTGTGTGTTTTCCCTGACAATGGGTGCATAACACTCGAAGAGTTTGAAAAATTCGACAAAGTGAAATTTTCTTTTTGAGAATGAATACATTAATGAAGAACTAGATTAACTGGGTGCCACCATAATTGTGCGACACTTGGGGTCATACAGTTCTTATACTGTGGGTCATGCCACCACAATTTTCTTTCATTGAATTTCTTTTCGATCGAAATGTTTTGTGTCTGTCTGAATGCATTTCTCTCATAGCTACTCTTTCGGGTGTTTGTGTTTATCTATTCGAGTGAAATGCCTAGGACCCTGTTTTGTCTCTGTTCTATCTCTTCCAGTCTATGCTATTGTGTTACAAATGCTCAATTCCATCTGGAATGAAACTTTATCTGGTGTACTTGACCACGATTAAGATTCGGTCCGAACAATAATCTATTTTGGCGAAAGCTGTCCAAATTTTGGGGTTTCCCGCCCAAGTCAGGACCATGATCTTTTACGACGGTTGCCACATGCAATCCATGAACTGCCATTCCACCCTGTTCGTTGAATCGCAATAGTCTCTGAATAGAGGCCGTTCGATTAGATTCACCGTGTGTGGGTATTTCCATTCGCATATAAAAAGCGCACTGCCCCCTTCTTCTAGTTCACTTCTCCTTCTCCTCGCCTCCGTCTCCTCCGAAACCCTCGCTGCAGTGCTCCACCTTGAGCTCGACGCCGATGACCTCTTCGTCACTTCACTGCCAGAAAGTGGTTACCAGAATCTTTCCTCGCCGCTGTGGGACATTGTCAGATTCAGGGTTCCGCGGACCCAAGAGAGGTTCAAAGTTAGGGGCGTGTGTGAAGGACTCAACCTCCACGGCGAGCCAACTCGTCGCTCTCACCGCTTAGCTCGGCAAACACGAAAGGAAAGGAACCCGGCCGTTTTACCCAGGTTCGGGCTACCTTGCGGTGTAAAGCCCTACTCCTGCTTTGTGGCAGATTAGCCTTGCAGTGGGGCTGAGTATGAACTGGTACAAGGACAAACAACCTCGTGAGGTTTGCTTGGGGGTGAATGTGAGCTCAAGGGATTTCACCCCTTCCTATGGTGGTGGCTAACCTATATTTATAGTGGCCTCAGTCCTCTTCCGTCGAAAATGAAGGCGGGAAAGGATCCCACAATAGCCATTTTGAAAGGGGACAAGAAGTACATCTTATGCTGACGAAAGGTGGTCTTCGCCTACAAAGCTTCTAGCTGTGACGTCATGGTGGGCTCGACGATGACCTCTGTCCTGCTGTCCTGGTGGTCCTGGTCTTGTTGCATTGAAAATGGAAACCTATGGCTGATTCCTGGGGACTCCACGCCTGCGCTTGCTTCCTTTGCCCGCTGGCCCCCGCCTGGCCTTGGTCGTCATGGCTTGCATCATCCGAACCTTACGAGGAGGGTCCTTGCATAGGAATCTCCGCTCCTTAGGATCTAGCATAGGAGGCCGCTCCTTCCGGAGATCTTGGCGTCGTCCGCCTCGCGAGGCTTGGCCCAAAAAGACACTTCCGTGATGATATGTGTTTGTCATAGTAGGTCACGTTTTCTGTCATGCATGTACATCTATGACAAATTTATGACAGAATCAAGATAGTCATACCTGTGCTGTCGTAGAAGTGTTCCATGACATTACCAAAATTATCATCACGGAAGTGTCCACTTCCATGACGATAAATCTCGCTTCATAGAAGTGCTTTTGTCAAGGGTGACCGACACATGACATCCACCGTAACTGGATGTCGTTAAGCTATCGGGTCCGGTTTTGGATCCGATAACCTGTTAATAGCCCGGACCAATGGGGATTTTCGACGTGTACAATTCTCATTGGCCGACAAACCATGTGTCAGCTCCTCGTTGGGAAAGATGTCATCCACTCATTGGACAGGACGCGCCTATGATACGTCGACACGTGGCACGGCACAATAGAGGCCCATTTCGGTGAAAAGGCCGGCCCAGCAAAAGGCCCTCCATGTTTTTTAAGACACTAGTGGGCTGGCCCGTTACCAGCCTGCCATGTCTTTGGTCAAATTGAGGCCCATATCAGATGAGGCTCGTTCACAGCCTACCGAGTTTTGGGCCAAATTACGGCCCATATCGAATCAGGCCCGTTAATAGGCCATTGTACCTTTGGGCCCATTCTAAGACAAGTTTTTATTTCAGCCTGTTAAATGCCCGTTTACCAGTTCATCCCGATGATAGTTTCGGCCTGTTAGTGGCCCGTGGAGTATCTGGGACATTGTCGGCCCGGTTTAACTTTAGGTCGTTTAACGGCCCATGCAGAAACTAGGCTATTTCTTGTCTAAAGTAACTTTAGGCCTCTTAATGGCCCATAGTCTTCATGGAAAAATTTCAGCCCAACTGGCCTATCGGCCTGTTAATGGCACGTGTAACAGCTGGGCCTAATTACGGCCGGCTTTGAATCCGGCCTGCTTACAGCCCATCTGATAATGGCCCATGACACTTTTGGGCCTATGGCCCATGTGGATACCGTCCTGCTTAAAGCCCATAATTTTATTGGGCCAAATAGGCCCGAGATATATTTTGGCTTATTAACTGCTCATCCTAGTTGGGCCCAACATGGGCCTTAGGCAGTTTTGTCCTGTATGGGCCCATGAATTTTTTGGTTCAAAACTAGCCCAATCTAGGTTTTAGCCTGTTAAAAGCCCTTGGTATTCTCTGGCCCAGCTGACCAGAACTTTACTCGGCTTGTTAAAGGCGGGAAAGAACTATAGGTTTAGACCTGCTAATGGCCCAAGATGATTATAGGCCCACGTTTTGGCCCATATGAGTACCGAGCCAGCCTCAAGACCGACAACACTGAGATCCACTGAACCTTCTAGCGTAAATTACAGCATAGCGACCAAAGAATAAACCTAGACTAGACAATAAAGAAATTACGGCATATTACATCCATCGGGAATCAAAGTTCGCTACCGGTGATAATAAAGAGCAACATGACCACAAATTACATACACTGGGTATCAATGGTCGCCAGTAGTGCATATAAACGCGCCGACAAAACAATATACAAAACTAAGAGCACTTCAGAAGGCACATGGCCTGGCAAGGTCGGGCCCCGCAAGCAGCCGAAAAAGCTGACGAGACCTCAGTTGTGTCAACGATAGATGCTTCATCCCTAGCTGTATGGCACAATAGTGCGCACGGTAGTCCCGTGACATCTTCATTATATCTTTGAATTCAAGTCAGAGCTGAGCTGAAGCAAGCCTTTCTGCTTTAAGTTGAGACTGAAGAAGTCGAACCGATTGAGGCAGCGACTGCACAGAGGTTGTCTCACACCTCCTGGTGAGTAGCTTCAACTCACTGTCTTCATCACGATAGGACCTTGGGGTCATCTCGCTGTCCTCAAGATGGTTTGGCTCACTATCTTCCCTAAAGTTCTGCCCAACATAAGAGATACGACTATGAAAGAGAAATAAGGAGACATGTAACAGGTTTCACAATTATATAAGCAAATAAATGGATCTGTTCTGCAAAAGGAACATGTTTTTACAACTACAATTTAAAACTGGTAGTTGTTGCAAACATCCAGTCAGATGTAAACAACAAAGTAAACAGTAGTGGAGGAAATGATGCCTATCCAAATCTATACTAGAACAAATTTTGAAGGCTTTGGAAGGATGAACTTACATTACATGTTAACACGGGCTAGACCAAGCCCTTCTCCATGTTGATGGAAGGTTAATTCAATAAATTCTCCAAAGAAAATTTTTATAAGGGTTGCCATTATTCTACATTTTGCCAAGAGTAAATATAGATCCAATAATATTGGAAGAAACAGAGGATAATGAAGCTCAGGTACAGACTGATGATACAAATCAAATAGCAATTAATTAAGTACAGCGTTACAAGGCAAAAGGTACTGACAAGAGGAATGCAGACATCAACTTGTGTAGTGGCATTAGCTTTCTTGAACATTTTGGTAAGAGTAGATGTAGATATGATAATTTGGACAAAGTGGAGGGCACGGCAGATAAGATGTAGAGTAATGCTAGACAATCAACTATCTCGCGATGCAAGTACAGTAATACCACCACCGTCTGTTATTACTTGTCACTCAAATGGATGTATCTAGCACTATTAAGTTCTAAATACATCCAATTGATCGACAATTAATTCGATACAGAGGGAGTACATGACGACAGGTACTTACATGAGCAATCCAAAACTTCATAGCCATTGTGTTAATTCTACGTTTATCTAAGAGTAAATATAGATCTTATAATTTCAAGCAAAGGGAGGATAAGGAAGCAAACATTTATAGTGATGCCACATAATTAAATAGCAATGAGTGTAAGTATGCTGACAAAGGGCAAGAGGTACTGGCAAGAGCAATGCAGAGCCCAGTATTGTCATGAGATCCTATAATCCTTTGAGAAAGGAGATTCATCTGAAATTACTTTTCATACAAGAGAGAAGGTAAGGCACATGCAGAAATTTAGGACTTCAAATTTGAATTGATATCATAGACAGTACCTGACGCTGGGCTCTTAGCAGTTCCAATAGGGGTTTGTCCAGTGGATTAGGGGTAAAGTGTGGAACAGTTGGGCCTGTGTTTTTTCTGGATGCTGATCTATCTGATTTAACAGGCATCACTACCTTTTCCAAATACCTAGTTTGTACTCCTTGAGGATCTGCACTCACCCTCTTCCTTTTGGACATCTATTACGAAAGAACAACTTTTGACTAGAAAAACATAGTATGACGACACATGGAATAGGTACAGAAAATGGATAGGTATGGCATATACTCATATATGATGCTTCAACTAAGCAGATGGTGTAACAAATTAGAAGTAATGCAAGAGGTCAGATGCAAAATATGTGCAACCAATACAACCTTGCCAAGTTAGAGCAAGCACCTTGATGGGTGAATAAGATGGGCCATCCTCCACCATGAAAACTTTGTTAGCTAGTGGATTGTTCTGCAATATTCCTCTCGTGCACCCATTCTCATATTCATTTTGCTAATGTTCAATACCTGACATGCATGAAAACATAAAAACAAGTGAGATTATCTTTGTACTGTAGAAGTGATTCTAATCCAATAATTCCTCCCTTTAAAACCACTTTGTGCTATATCTGCAATTCTTCTAAGAGGTGACATGCATGCTGTAATTTGGTGTGTGCATTAATATAATGTGTCCTACTACTGAAAATATGATCGCTCGAGAAGTGATGATACTTCAAGATGACAGGTTCAAAATATAGTAAAGAAGAACAAGTCGACTTGACCTGGCAGATTCAAAATATACTAAGGGAGAATAACTCGACCTGACCAGTCAACCGTAAGAGAAGAGGATCATCTTAAAGAAGAGCAGAAGAGCAAGCAGATTGAAGATATTCCAAGTCTTTCTATACAATGTCGGTTGGCCACCCATGATGAACCAGAGCGCATAGAGAAATACTATTCCTTCCGGTATCTCCATATGTGGCTCACATGCATTTTGAATCTAAAGTAGGAACATTTAGCTGACCAATTAAACATCTCTCAGTTTAACTAATATCAGCATAATATCAGATTTGAATTTGTAAAACTAAGCTTGTTAAGCCGGATGGGTGGAGCAGTGCTATTACGATACGAACCATGAAGGTTGATCGTGGTCATCATAAAATGGAGAAACTGTAAGCATGATGAGTATAGTGTTGACCGTGGCAGTGGGATGGCAGAACTGAAGCTGCAAACCGCGCAAAAGGGTAGTTAGCAACCAATGTTTGCTTTGAAATAACAACTAAGATTTGGTATGGACAAGAACGTACAGTCGACAAGTGACAAAGAAATGCAATTCTGTTGTCTCTCTATATATCGCAACATGCATTTGGAAACTCAAGTGGGACCTTTAGCTAACCAATTAAATGTGTCTGTTAACTAATATCAGTATCATATCACAATCATATTTGAACAACTAAGCTTTGGAATTTTGAGTGTTCTGTTGTTTAGCTTGAAGGGTGGAGTAATTCTAGTACGACAAAAAGCACCTACGCAGATCATAGTAGAGTAGATAAAAGGGGAAAACCCTAAGCATCAAGAGTAAAATCAGGAAAGTGGAACTAGCTGGACCAGTGTGTAGCGCACATGCTTTTCGAGCCGAATATAGGAACATTAGGTGACCAATTAACGTTCTCTGCTTTGGAATTATGAGTGGCATGTTGTTTCGCTTGATCGGTTGAGGTCTTGAGGAGCAGTGCTAGCTCGACATGAAGCAGTGAAGTACCTACGATGATGGTAGTGAATATAAAGGGGGGAAACCATAAGCTTTACGAGTATAGTCACCGTGCCATGGCGGATCTGAAGGTGCAAACCGGACAAAGTTACTTCGCAACCAATGTTTGCTTTCAACTAGCCACTACGATTTGGTACCGACAAGAAAAGTACAGTAAACAATTTACGATATATTTTCCGGGTGAGATCAATAACTTAAGAACATATGGAAGAGTACCACCTCTCTTGCGACGTCGTGTAGGCCCCTGCTGATTCGTTGAGGGTGTTGCGGGTGCGATGGCTATCGGCGACGGGGAAGAAGACTTTAGACGGCAGACGGCCAGGTCGGGGGATAAATCATGTTGCCGTGGATGAGGCGGTCGTAGGAGCGGCAACGACAAGGTGGACGACAGCACCGATGAAGCAAGATGACAAGATGAAAGGATCCTGGTCTGGTGCCATGGAAGGGAGACGTCCATCTCTTGTAGTGGATGACGGGGTAGGGGTAGCAGCTCTGGCAAGGTCGAGGATGGGGTGGTGGACAGAGGAGGCTGGCCGCAGTGGGGAGGTTACGAACTTATCCCGCGTTTAAAATTTTGGACAACACGTCGGTTGGGGACAGGACGGTAATCTCGCATCTCCCAAATATTTGCCGGTAACGATTTCGGGCGAGGAGAAGGTGTTTTCCACCCACGGTTGGTGCCCATGGTGTATGAACGGGGCTGACCGGTAGGGCGGTTGTGTCACGTCTGAGGGAAGTTACACATCTTCCCTATTTAAAATATTAGCCTACAATGATTTCGGACGAGGAGAGTTTGTTTTGGTCGCCCACTGTGGATGAATGGGGAAATGGAGGGAGAGACACATGTCTTTCAGACGAGCTTGAATCAAATGTGTTTTGCCACCCATGTTTGGAGCCCACCATGTGTGAATGGGCTCAGAGGCCGTCGTGTCACGTCTGATTGAAGTTACTAGTCTACCCCTATCGACAACAGTGTAAATCCGGTCGATAAGGATGTCAAGTGTTAGGGGTAGACAGTAATTTCCATCTCACAAACACTTGCTTCGGGCAGCCCACAAATGATAGTGGGTGTTTAGCCGATTCGTTCAAAACTTGGGACAATTAGCATTCACGTTTTCCCTGGGCCCTGGTAACTAAATCCAAATCCAATTTTTTTGATTACGAATATCCACAGATAATTCTACGTTTTGTTATTTATTTCTTCAAAACCACAACAAAGATTTATTCCACCTTTATATATGATTATGATTTTGAAATGCCATGATCTTCGAATTTAGTAGGTTGGATACACTTTGAGTCAAACAATTATTTCATGCAATACACTATGCTCACACGAAAAACAGTTCACCTTATGTCAATCATACAAGTACCGAGGATTACCTTGCCTAAAAAATTTGGTTTATTACAACTCATGGACAACATAGGGGGTCTTACAACATAATCCATTCAAAGAAATGACACAACATGCAAGTACAATAATCCAATGACAATTTCAACTGATATCTAAAGAAGAACTGGGATTAACCGAGGCTTCAGATAGCAGAAGCAGCAGGACCTCCTCTGTCTTCAAATGCAACATTCTTACTTCCTCCAATTCTTGGGTTGCTTGCATAATGTGTGCAGCTAATTGCATGATTTCCAGCTTCAAGATCAATATTACCTCATTCATGACAGCCACACCATCACTTTCTGCCTCTAGTAGAGCCTCAAGAACTATAATATTTGTGCACACACTACTCTCCAGCGGTGTTGCCTCTGAACTGCTACCATCTGGTAACATGGATGGCGCACTGCTTCCACAAATAGATTCTGGGGTTGTACATTGTGTCCCAGTGTGAACGGCATCCTGAAAGTTCCGCTGGACATAAGTAAGAAATGGTTATCACATGATCCAGGCAGTAAGTTTACATGGTAAATGACATACGAATTATTGCCGAGTATGGAAAGCTATATTTAAATGGTTCGAACCAGCATCAGACGAACATAAATTAAAATTGTAAGATGAAACTAGGGATGTAAGTGGCAAATAAACGACATCCGCCGGTACCATCTAGTTAGCTTTTGCTAGCTCCCTAGTTCATTTTCCTCAAAAAATAAAAACTCTTTTGAACTATCATACCACTAGTGGACTTTAATCGGGATTAAATGGGACCCAGTTGACATCCCTAGTTGAAAGGGATTGTACCACCGCTATATTTAAGTTGCCAAGGCATCTAAGAAGTTGAAATAATCTGAGAAAACACTTAACAGTGTGGCCTCATATAAACTACGAAGGTAGTCTTGTGATGATGTTTAGAGGAAATGTTAAGGACTGAAATGAACTAGGCATGCATTTATTTACGATAGTACAGCATGCACTTCTGATATATTGGCCAACTCGGGTATAGCATAACAAGTAACAAACAAGCATTCGAATCAAGCAATACAGCATAGCAAACAACATAACTATTTGTAGTTCTATAGGATTACAGGTTGAGGGCACAAGCCAAGAAAGCAACCCACTCGCATTACATTTCACATGTACTAAAACACACTGGCGTACCATATGTTGCTGTGAAGCCTCGCTGTTGTTGCAATGTTCTTTGAAGATATCGGCAGCATCTCGTGGTTGCAAATCTAGTTATTGTAGTTTATTCTACACCCTCTATTTAGTTAAAATTAATTTTAATCGCATGCACTGGTTCGAATTGATCATGAATGGTTCATCTAAACTAATGAAAGAAGGGTGTGTGCATACACGACAATATATCTGCTCCCCTCTATTTTTATGCTTGTTCGAGGTGCCAGCCCTAAAAGAACAATATCATGATGCTTAGGACAAAACTAAAGCATATTAACTATATGTGCACTCGTATATAATTTAGCACATGTAACATGTTCACTGCCAGAAGTATGGCCCTACAGGGGCAAGCAGAATAACGAGTCTCACGAAAAATTGAATGATGTCATGAAGAAATTCACAGGTGCAGTGCTTATGCTAAGAAAGTGAACATAGGTGCCGGCCATTTGATAATAGTACCTGCAGCGGCGTATCGGTATGATTGTCATACTTGATAGCTAAGGATCGTCGATGGTGCTCGTGTTGTGGTTGAGTTTGGGCCGGCTGTCACCATCGCTCAACCGGCTCCCGTGCTTCGGTTGTGGCGCCTGTCGACATGCAAGAAAGCTCATATGTGGTAAGTGAATAGTTGCACTGTGGCACTCTGGCTCAGAGCAACCTGTTTACCATGCATTGACAACCCAGAGACTATGTCTTCTGGCAACACATAACATCTTAGTACTGAAAATAACCGCTTTATTGATGCTAGCAGATCAAAGTTTACATTTCAACAAGTAGCGAGGCCAAGCGGCACACACAGGGCGGCTGAACAATATGTACATTATTTAGTGAACATAAAGGCCTCGATCATAACAACTACGCGGCAGCGGAACAACATCATAGCGGAAGCTCCATAGCACAGGGACACCGATGTGGACACAATCTATACTCGGACAGCATTCCTTTCCAATAAGGCTTTTCCTGAAAGCTGGCATGACACGCTAGGTCAGTACATTGAATGTACTTGCAAGCTCACAATAGACATAGACATAATGACAAACAATATCATGATATTTAACCAATTATTAATAATGCAACAATATATTCAACATGTTGTGATCATATCCTTGTGAGGAAAAAAATCCTCTTACCAACGGTGATCACTTCTAGGGTCACCACCGTACCAACCTCAAAATCTTAACCATGAATATCTCGTGATCCATCCGGCGATCACAACCTCAACCCATACTAGGTCTAAAACAATGATCCTTCCGGCGATCACAACCACGACCAACACTTGGTCCTGTCCAACCCGATGTCCTTCCCGCCATCATCAATAGTGCAGAGTTCATAACTTAGTGTGCAAGTTTTATTAAATATTGACCCATGGTGTGACCTACTTTCGAGCGTGTCTGTTACCGTGGACTCAGCTATCGATAGATTAATACACTCTGCAGAGGTAGCGCACTGTACCCACACTACGGAACCCATGGCCTCGTACTCCCATTCGGGTGGACCAACATCATTCCGATGAAACCACTCCATTACCATGACACTCTCTCGGCCACACCGACTCCCAACTGTGCTAGTCCTGGGTGGCCCCGTGTCTACCAAAGACACAACAACCACTGTCGTGGCCAAAATGTCGCTCATGGGGACAGTCCCTCTCGGGGACCGGTACCAAAAATCTCAACAACGGGCACACAAGGTTATGTCTGCTTACCGGGCCAGGGTACCGCATGCCCATAAACTTCCCTAGTAGGAGGCACTGACCAGAGGCATGACAACGGACCGAATAAAGGCCTTCCCGACGGACTCCTGGATTAGGGGGTCTCCGGACAGCCGAACTATATCCTTTGGCCGGACTGTTGGATAATGAATATACAAGATTGAAGACTTCGTCCCGTGTCCGGATGGGACTTTCATTGTCATGGAAGGCAAGCATGGCAATACGGATATGTGGATCTCCTCCCTTGTAACCGACTTTGTGTAACCCTAGCCCCCTCCGGTGTATATATAAATCGGAGGGTTTAGTCCATAGGGCAACATACAATCATAACATAGGCTAGCTTCTATCTACGATCTCGTGGTAGATCAACTCTTGTAATACTCATATCATCAAGAACAATCAAGCAGGACGTAGGGTATTACCTCCATCAAGAGGGCCCGAACCTGGGTAAACATCGTGTCCCTTGCCTCCTATTACCATCCGCCGGTTTTGACACCGACATTGGTGCTTGCATTGAGATTTCCACTTTGCCGTCATTGTAAGGCTTGATGGCTCCTTCGATCATCGGTAACGATGCGGTCTAGGGTGAGGTTTTCCTCCTCGGACAGATCTTCGTATTCGGCGGCTTCGCACTGTGGGCCAATTCGCTTGGCCATCTGGAGTAGATCGAGAGCTATGCCCCTGGCCATCAGGTCAGGTTCGGAAACCTAAACTACACTACCGACATCCGCGAAGACTTGATCTTCGACGGATTCGAGCCCGTGTCAGGTGCACCACACAATCACGACGAGCATGACGTAACTCTACCGTCGGACAGTGTTCGGGAGATCGCATCTGCCACTGCTCCGGCCCTTAATCCGGAGCAAATTGCGCCATTCGAGGATGGAGGAATAGACCCTGCCATGGAGGCCGCACTCTTAGTGGCGATAGAGCCGCATACTGACTTCACCCCTTACGAGAGCCGTGTTGCTGAACCACTAGATTCGTCTCCGGCCACGGATGCTGAGCCGCCTGTGTCCGTGCCTATCGAATCCGATTGGGCACCGATCATGGAGTTTACCTCCGCGGATATCTTTCAGCACTCGCCTTTCAGTGACGTGCTAAATTCATTAAGGTCCCTCTCTTTGTCGGCAGAACCTTGGCCGAACTATATCCAGCTAGGATGGGATGCACATGACAAAGATATTCGCTGCCCACCCACCACCCACTTAGTAGCCACTGTCGATGATTTAACCGACATGCTCAACATCGACCCCGAAGACATCAAAGGTATGGACGACGATGCAGGAGACGAACAGGAAACATCGCCCACAGGGCGCTGGACTGCCACCTCATCATATGATATATACATGGTGGGCACACCCAAAGAAGGCAATGGCGACGAGACAATGGAGGATGACCCCTCCAAGAAGCAACCCAAGCGCCGACGTCAGTGGCGCCGCTTTAAGTCCCGCCACAACAAAAGTAGTGATACCGGCACAAGAGACAATAACACTCCTGATAGTGCCGAAGACAACCACAATCCCCTCCAGCACGATCTAGAGCTGGAGGGTGAACAAGCTAGCCCCCCAAAGCAGGCAGCAGATGGAGAATCGGAGGAGGATAATTACATGCCTCTCTTCGAAGACGAGGTGAGGCTCGGTGACGAAGAATTTATCGTACCTGAGGATCCCGTCGAGCAGGAGCGCTTCAAGCGCCGGCTTATGTCCACAGCAAATAGCCTGAAGAAAAAGCAACAATAGCTTCGAGCTGATCAAGACTTGCTAGCAGACAGATGGACCGAAGTCCTTGCGGCCGAGGAACACGAACTCGAGCACCCCTCCAAGAGTTACCCAAAGCGCAGGTTGCTACCTCACCTCGAGGAGGAAGCATTGAAACCCACATCACTAGTGTACGATGCGATTGACCGGCCACCTCGTGGCCGAGCCAGAGAGGCGTTTCAGCCTAAAGTTCAACCTGCACCCCGCCGCCAGTCAAACAAAGATACCAAGGCCCGTGGCAACACACGGGACCTGCGAGACGTATTGGACAGCAGGGAAAAACATGCAAGGTCGATACACGGGTCACGGGGGCGCGCGCCAACGCGGGACGATGACCGTCGCACCGGATACACTAAAAGTAAATCCGGCCGGGCTGAATACAGCAGACAAGACTCATATGAACTGCGTCGTGATATAGCCCGGCACAGAGGCACCGCACACCCTCTATGCTTCACTGACGAAGTTATGGATCATGAATTCCCGGAGGGTTTCAAACCCGTCAATATCGAATCGTATGGTGGTACAACAGATCCCGCTGTATGGATTGAGGATTTCCTCCTTCACATCCACATGGCTCGCGGTGATGATCTGCATGCCATCAAGTACCTTCCACTAAAACTCAAAGGACCAGCTCGGCATTGGCTGAATAGCTTGCTAGCAGACTCTGTCGGTAGTTGGGAGGAATTGGAAGACGCATTCCTTGACAACTTCCAAGGCACTTATGTGCGACCACCGGATGCTGATGACTTGAGCCATATAACTCAGCAGCCAGGGGAACCGGCCAGGCAATTTTGGACACGGTTCCTAACTAAGAAAAACCAAATTGTCGACTGTCTGGATGCAGAGGCCTTAGCGGCATTCAAGCACAACATCCGTGACGAGTGGCTTGCCCGGCAGCTCGGCCAGGAGAAGCCGAAGTCTATGGCAGCCCTCACGACACTCATGACCTGCTTTTGCGTGGGCGAGGATAGTTGGCTGGCTCGCAGCAACAACGCATCAAGGAATCTTGGCACTTCAGATACCAAAGATGCCAACGGCAGACCACGTCGTAACAGACAAAAGCACTGCAACAGCGGCGATAACACCGATGATACGGTAGTCAATGCCGGATTCAGAGGCTCTAGATCCGATCAGCGGAAAAAGCCATCCAAAAGAAGTACTCCCGGCCCGTCCAATTTGGATCGCATACTTGATCGCTCGTGTCAAATACATGGCACCCCCGATAATCCAGCCAATCACACCAACAAAGAATGCTGGGTGTTCAAGCAGGCCGGCAAGTTGAATGCCAAAAACAAGGACAGGGGGCTGCATAGTGATGACGAGGAGGAGCCCCGGCCGCCGAACACGGGAGGACAAAAGAGGTTCCCCCCACAAGTAAAGACGGTGAACATGATATACGCAACCCACATTCCCAAGAGGGAGCGTAAGCATGCACTAAGGGACGTCTATGCGATGGAGCTCGTCGCCCCAAAGTTCAACCCATGGTCCGCTTGTCCGATCACCTTCGATCGCAGGGACCACCCCACTAGTATCCAGCATGGTGGATCTGCCGCACTGGTCCTAGACCCAATCATCAACAGATTTCATCTCACTCGAGTCCTTATGGACGGCGGCAGCAGCCTGAACCTGCTCTATAAGGATACAATGCGCAAAATGGATATAGATCCCTCAAGGATCAAACCCACAAAAACCACCTTTAAGGGCGTCATCCTGGGTGTAGAGGCCCATTGCATGGGCTCAATCACACTGGAAGTGGTCTTCGGATATCCGGACAACTTCCGAAGCGAGGAGTTAATCTTTGATACCGTCCCGTTCCGTAGTGGCTATCATGCACTGCTCGGGCGAACCGCATTTGCAAAATTCAATGCGGTACCGCATTACGCATACCTCAAGCTCAAGATGCCAGGACCTAGGGGGGTCATAACAGTCAATGGAAACACAGAACGCTCCCTCCGCACGGAAGAGCACACTGCGGCCCTCGCTGCAGAAGCATAAAGCAGCCTTTTAAGGAAAACCACCAAATCGGCGATACAGCCCCCGGACACCGTCAAGCGAGTCCGGAGTAAACTGCAACAGGATCGCCTAGCACATTCATAGCTCACCTAGAAATTCGGCCCCCGTCCCCGTCCCAGTCAAGCGATGAAATTTGTGCCGTGTGTACATAATTATGCACTGAAAATACCATGGGCATAGGCGGGGGCACGATCAGGGCACGTCCCGCAATGCGGCTTAACCGCCCTAGGGGCTGCATACCTTTATCATTTTTCCTCCTTCAGGACCTAACTCTCCGGAAGCCCTTTCCGGCAGTACGATTGTTGGACACATTACGGGAAGGAGCAACCAAGGAGGCAAGAAGTTAAGATGTACAAGGGAACCTGAGGGAGTCCTGGATTAGGGGGTGTTCGGGTAGCCGGACTATACCTTCAGCCGGACTCCTGGACTATGAAGATACAAGATTGAAGACTTCGTCCCGTGTCCGGATGGGACTTTCCTTGGCGTGGAAGGCAAGCTTGGCGATGCGGATATTCAAGATCTCCTACCATTGTAACCGACTTTGTGTAACCCTAACCCTATCCGGTGTCTATATAAACCGGAGGGTTGTAGTCCGTAGGGGATCAACTCCATACACAATCATACCATAGGCTAGCTTCTGGGGTTTAGCCTCCTTGATCTCGTGGTAGATCTACTCTTGTACTACCCATATCTTCAATATTAATCAAGCAGGAGTAGGGTTTTACCTCCATCGAGAGGGCCTGAACCTGGGTAATACAAAGTGTCCCCTGTCTCCTGTTACCATCCGGCCTAGACGAACAGTTCGGGACCCCCTACCCGAGATCCGCCGGTTTTGACACCGACATTGGTGCTTTCATTGAGAGCTCCTCTGTGTCGTCACAGTCAGGAAGGATGCCTTCTCCCGTCTTCAAAGACGGCGCCGTTGCTAAGGGAGCCTTGGCTGTCGGCCAAACCCTCCGGCTAGGTGGTTTCCTCATGACCGCCTGTTCGGCTGTTGCACCGACGGTGACCTCTAGGGTCATCAAAAGCAACCTACACGTCAGCTCGGAGCTTGTCGAGCAGCTAGATCCAATGGAGATCTCTTCCGTAAACGGGCTCTTGGATCGCATCGCCGCCCTGGGGGTCGCTACGGATTACTACCAGGTTGGGCTTAAACCCGATCTAAGAGAAATTAACTCTCCCCAAGTCACCCACCATGTTGCCGTGGTAGAGGCGCAGTGCGGCGACCCTTCATCTATTTTAAGGACCAGCTACGTCCGAATTCCCGACCCCTCCAAGCCGGATACACGGGGAGAGGAGGATGTAACTCAAGACCTGAGCTTAGGATCAGGCAACGGGCCGGACTCGCTGGACAACATCCAAGAATCCGAACTTCAGAGTTCGGAAACTCTTCGGCCTCCAAATCTTGGATCGGGTGAAGTCTCAGATTCAACAACACCCACCCACCCGAATATAAGCGATCTCTCCCAAGTCAGGCAGAGGCCCGATAAAACAGTACATCATTACTCGGCCAGATTCCTCCTGGTTATGAACAGGATAAAGGATCGCCGCGAGGGAGACGCAATATCAATCTTCTGCAGTAACTGCACGGACGAGGGAAACCTTAACGCCATAAGTCGCCGTGATATTACACGCTTCGCTGACTTGGCGTTCATAGTACAAAAGTACTGTGCAATGGAAAGTGCCTGGAAAACCGAAATAAAATTTTGGGATAATCCGGCCTTGAATAATAATCCCGTCCGAACTAAGAGGGTGCATCATCATAAGACACCCGGAGTAAATAGCAAAAAGCCAAAACCCTCTACAGGCATGGAACCGTACTGGAAAGGTGGCTTGATGGACCCTGGAGAATTCACAGTACAGAGGACGCCACACCAACTCACAGCCTTAGAGCGTGTTGGATACTCCGGCAGGTAGCCAAAATTGGCGAGGATCTCTTAAATCAGGAGGCCGCAGAAAGCCAGCCCGAGGACACCAGTACCGTTCTCACAGTCTTCGAGACTTTCGCATCAAACAATATGCGAAAAAGAACACTCCGCAGCCTCGCCGAAGTCTATCAAGTTGCAACAATAAATCCATGGAGCGACACTGCTATCACCTTCAACGCAAGTGATGAACCTAGATTCTGAACAGCCCGAGCACCAGCCGCATTGGTCCTCAGTCCCATAGTGGACGGCTTTCGCCTAACCAAGGTGCTCATGGATGGAGGCAGCGGACTGAACCTCATTTATGAGGAAACCCTTCAAAAAATGAAAATAGACTGGAACCGCGTCGAGCGAAGCAGCACAACCTTTAGAGGAATAATCCCCAGTCGGGAAGCACGCTGCATAGGAAAAATCACACTAGATGTGGTGTTCGGCACGCCAGATAATTACAGGTCCGAAGAAATCATGTTTCAGGTGGCCCCGTTTAAAAGCGGACATCACGCCTTACTAGGGCGGGAAGCATTCACAATCTTCCAAGCGATACCCCATTACGGGTACATGAAGCTTAAGATGCCCGGGCCGAATGGAATTATTACTCTAGCTAGTTATCCGGACATAGCACTCCGCGCCGAAAACAAGACGGCCGCATTAGCCCTCGAGGCACTATCCGAAGCCTTAGCAGCCGAGGAACTGATTACGCTGCGCTCCACGGTTAACAGGGATGATGTGATACTCGACATCCTTCAAGCCAGCCGACGAAATAATCAAATTCCAGGTCCATCCAACGGACCCCAATAAAACAGCTTCCATCGGGGCACGACTGAACCCCGATGTAGACGCCGCACTGCGAGAGTTCCTACAAGAGAATTGGGACATTTTCGCCTCGCACCCTTCAGACATGCTAGGGATCCCACGCAGGCAGGCCGAACACAGCTTAAATATCCTAAAAGGATTCAAACCTGTCAAACAAGCCCTTCGGCGTTTTTCCGAACCCAAGAGACAGGCTATGGGAGAAGAGCTAGCCAAGCTATTGGAGGCTGGATTCATTAGAGACATAAAACATCCCGACTGGCTAGCAAACCTGGTGATTGTACCAAAGAAAGACAAATCCTGGTGCCTGTGTGTCGACTTTAAAGACCTTAACAAGGCTTGCCCAAAGGATCCCTTCCCCCTCCCCCGTATCGATCAAATTATCGATGCCACCCTAGGACACGATTCATTGTGTTTCCTCGACGCATACTCCGGTTACCATCAAATCAAGATGGCAGAATCAGACCAAGCTGCAACAGCATTCATCACACCATACGGCCCATTCTGGTTCAACACAATGCCCTTCAGGCTGAAAAACAGCGGTGCAACATATCAGCGCATGATCCATACATGTCTGGCAAGTCAGATCAGCAAAACAGTGGAGGCATATGTGGATGATGTGGTCATCAAATCAAGACATGTCGAATCTCTAGTAGACGACTTGAGGCTCACATTCCATAACCTCCGAAAATACGACATCAAGCTCAACCCGGAAAAATGCGTGTTCGGCATTCCAGCCGGAAAGCTCTTGGGCTTCATTGTATCCGGTAGAGGAATTGAAGCAAATCCAGCCAAGATTCGAGCTTTGTCAGAATTGGATATCCCAAAGGACCTCAAACAAATACAAAAATTAACCGGATGCTTGGCGGCTCTAAGCCGCTTCATCTCCCGCTTGGGAGAAAAGGCACTGCCCCTTTATCACCTCCTTCGGCGCACCAAACACTTCAAGTGGACGGATGCCGCCATGGCAGGACTCGATGAAAAAAAAGCCACATTGGCAACAAACCCAGTCCTGGCCGCGCCAAACACCGGCGAACCAATGCTATTGTACATTGCAGCAACAAATCAAGTTGTCAGCGCAGTGCTCATTGTCGAGCAGGAAACGGACGGACACAAATTCCCCCTTCAAAGGCCGGTCTACTACGTGTCCACTGTCCTCACTCCATGCAAATCACAGTACCCGCATTATCAAAAAATTGCATACGCGGTATTCATGGCATCCCGAAAGCTACGACACTACTTTCAAGAATGTTCCATAACAGTAGCCTCGGAAGTACCACTTAACGATATTATCAACAACCGCGATGCAACGGGCCGGATCGCGAAATGGGCCATCAAGCTCCTCCCATTCGATATAACCTATAAGCCACGGCGAGCTATCAAATCGCAAGTTTTGGCCGACTTCGTCGCAGAATGGACGGAGGCCGAACTCCCTAAAGAGTACGACACATAATCAAACTGGATCATGCATTTCGACGGCTGCAAAATGTTGGCCGGACTGGGGGCTGGCGTTGTGCTGACGTCCCCCACAGGAGACACAGCCCAATATGTACTACAAATTATGTACACGGACTCCAACAACACAGCCGAATACGAGGCCCTTCTACACGGCCTCCGGATGGCAGTATCCATGGGCATTCAACGCCTAGAGGTATGCGGGGACTCGAACCTCGCAATATCCCAAATAAATGGCGACTTCGACGCCAAGGACCCAAAAATGGCAGCTTACCGCAACGCCGTCCTAAAAATGTCAGCTCGGTTCGAAGGGCTGGAGTTTCACCATATAGCCCGAGAAAACAATCAAGCAGCAGACGTCCTGGCATGCATCGGAGCAAAACGTGATGCAGTCCCCCCCAACATATTTTTGGAAAGATTGTTCAAGCCATCTGTAGCATGGGAGGGCGAACCCTCAAATAACAGCCCGGACCCAGCCGCACCACTCGACGCCGAACAATCTGACACAATTGGAGGCTCTGCCAATGAAATTACACCTTCAGCCCACGTAATAATGGCGGTCATCGCCCCGTGGACGGAACCATTCCTAGCCTACCTTGCTAGGCAGGAACTCCTGGAGGACCAAAACGAGGCCCGCTGCATAGTGCGGCGATCTAAAGCCTACAGAGTCCATGAGGGAGAGCTTTATAAGAAAAGCACTACCAGAGTCCTTCAAAGGTGCATCTCCGAAGAGGAAGGGCGGAACCTTCTGGCTGAAATTCATGCCGGACTCGGTGATCACCACGCCGCTGCTCAGTCCCTTGTTAGCAAGGCTTTCCGTACAGGCTTTTATTGGCCGACGGCCTGGGCAGACGCTCAGGACTTAGTCCAACGATGCACTGGTTGCCAACTTTTTGCCAACCAAAGCCATATGCCACCCACCGCACTCCAAACTATACCAATCACCTGGCCTTTTGCGGTCTGGGGGCTTGACATGGTCGGACCCCTTAAAGGCGGGACCGATAGAAAGAAATACTTACTGGTCATGGTGGATAAATTCACCAAATGGATAGAAGCCAAGCCTGTTAAAACGGCCGAATCCGGACCTGTGATAGACTTCATATCCGGGGTTGTACACCGTTATGGCGTCCCCCACAGCATCATAACCAATAACGGTACAAACTTTACCGCCGACGAGGTAAAACTCTGGTGCAAAAACATGGGCATCAAGCTCGATTATGCTTCCGTCTATCACCCACAAACCAACGGCCAGGTCGAATGTGCAAATGGTATTATCATGAGCGGCATTAAACCCAGACTAGTTCGGTCCCTGAAGGAATCTGATACGCACTGGGTAGAGGAGCTCGACTCCGTACTCTGGGGGCTGCGGACCACACCGAATCGCACCACCGGATACACACCATTCTTCATGGTGTACGGCGCAGAGGTAGTTCTGCCCTGCGACATAGTTCATGACTCACCTCGAGTGCGCATGTACGAAGAAAGAGAAGCTGAGCTTGATCGGCAGGACAGTTTGGACGCTTTGGAAGAGGAGCGCGACGTGGCAAAAGCCCGTTCCGCATTGTATCAACAACAGGCTCGAAGATATCAAAGCAGAGAAGTACGGGCCAAAAATTATAATGTCGGCGAACTAGTTCTACGCCTGCCAGACAAGAAAAAGGACAAACTCAAGCCCAAGTGGGAAGGTCCATTCATAATCGACCAAGTCCTGACTGGCGGGGCGTACCGCCTGCGAGATGCGTCGGATAACCAACTCGAGCCAAACCCATGGAACGCCACCCGTCTCCGAAGATTCTACGCCTAGCGCCGAACTCTGTGTTCGTCTCCTTCTTCTGTCCATTTTTTGCATTTTTCTGTCTTACATTTCTCTCCTTCCCCTCTTTTCTTTTATCGCCCTTAAAGGCTCATCTAAGTGATGCGCCACTCATGCTCATTAAACCTGGGGGCTTCTTTAACAGAAGCTTATTTATACGGGCTTCATGCCCAACACATGTGTCAAACTTCCGCATGTACCTTTTTCTTCACCATTATATGCATCGATATGACTTAAGTTTTGGCCAAGCTGGGTTGCCTGGCTCCTGTGCTTACCCCTACGTTCCCGATTGTTCGGCTAGGTGGTAATGGGAGCACCTCTGCGATTGTTACTGCCGGATCAGCCGGATGTGTACCTCAGACTGGGTGAAGCCGAAAGCTAGCGTTCTTAAGGGAATATTCGGTCGGTGAGATAAAAGATGATCTTTTTACCCATTTTATGCGCCCCAGATGCTTTTTCTGCGTCTTTTTATGCAATCCGGACATGCACTTTAGGGCATGCCTCCCAGCGAAAGGGACCCCTAACGGAACTATTCTCTCTGGAAGATGTTTCTTACTAACCATGTATATAACATAACTAGTTGGGCACTTGTCTGATAAAGCACTGATGACCCCTACGCCTGGTCTCCACGCATACCATGGTTCTTATATAACCGCTATGGTATTCGGACACACTCGAGACCGTCAGGTCTCGAGGTTGAAGCGAAAAGGTCGGCAACGACAAACGATCTACAATCCGGCTAGAAGGCATTACACATGTCAATTCAAAATTACATAGTCATTATGACTGATTGTATTCCTCTTCTATACCATCTAACAGGCTGTCTAATTTACAGTCCTGCTGGGAATACTTTGCGGCCAACTCTACTTGGCCGTATACTAAACTCACAGGGATCTCCTTCCCGTCAGGCCCCACGGGTCCGACCTCGGCCATGTGGTTCGGGTCAGACTTTGTAAAACGGGTCTTCACCACGGCCCAGGCTTCCCGAGCGCCTTGTCGGCAGGCCAATATCTTCCACAACCGGAAGCGCCGCCGAGCTCCCTTCAGCTTCTCCGTAAGCTCTCCAAGGCTCTCGGGCACGGAGTGGGCAGGCCATAAGGCTTGGGCAACACCTCGCATCGCTTGCCGAATTCGCTCGTGTAGTTGCATGAGTTCGGGAAGAAGGTCACCCGTAGAAATGGGCATCTCCTCTGCAGGACGACCTGTGAGCATACCTACAGACATTACTCTGTTAGTCGACTTCCTCGCCGAACTCTTTTTTCAAAGTTCATTCAAGCACTTACTAAAAATGCCGCGTCGAAGCCGCTGATTCTCCTTCATGGAGTCCGACAGCTGGCCACGAACATCTTTAAGTTCGACATCCAGCTTGGTGTTGGCATCCTGAAGATCATTCTTCTCTCGCCTCACCCTTGTCAACATACTCTCACCGGCCTTTAGCTGGCGTAAGAGTTGTTGCTTGTCCGGATCAAGTCCGGCGCCATCTGCAATTTAACTTGTCAGATTTGCACCCACACCGCACAATACTAATCTTTCAAAGTGTATTTTACCTAAAGGGGTCTCTCGAGGTTCCCCCGCTGCGGCTAGTGCGGCCTCTAGTTGGGCCTTGCACATCTCCAGCTCCTGGGACAGTACAGTATTCTTCTCTGTAAGAACCTGCATAGTAAATGATCCTTAAATCAGTTGCTCTAACTGTTTCAAGTCTCGGGGGCTACTGGCATATGTATATATTTAACCAAAATTTTCTTACCCGTATGTCTTTCACATACTGCTCCGTAGCTCTGGCTAAACCATTTTGAGCGGCACGTAGGTACGCATCTCCCGAATTAAAGGCATCTAAAGCCTCTTGGGAGAAACAACTGTCGCGTAGAGTTGTCCGGCGACGCCTATGGTTCATGGCACTCTCCACTTCTGAATTTGTGGCGGACAGCCTGTCCGCATCCTCTGTCGGAGGAGCGTCCGGTGCGCGCCTTGTACTCGCCTCCGCTTCCTAGCCAGACGTTGGAGCCTGGCTAGTGGAGGCGCGATTGGCGACCTCTCCGGATGTAGTCCGGCGAGGTCTCTTCGTCCTGAAGATAGCACGAACGTTAATACGACCCTGACAGAATAACTCCAGGGAAGCAGAGGGTGCACTATACCTTTGCGCCGGCATTTGAGTCCGGACTTCATTCCTTTTTGCCCTACGGGGCTCTGTGGCCCCTCGTTGGCTAGCCGCCGCAGGTTCGGCCTCCTGCCGTGGAAATCTCCCCTGCAAAACGCGGTTGTCATCAGAAACACCGAAATACATGAGAGTGTAATCCCTCTCAAGAGAATGATACTCCGGTTTCCGTCACCTGGGAGGCCGGGATTAACCCTGGGTAATCAGCCGTGATGGCTACCAAGGTATTGTCCTTGCTTAGCTGATAGAACACCCCGTCGATAAGCTCCACCGATATGTCCGGATCCTCCTCGGAGTCCAGATCGAGGGACCGTTCCGGGTCCTCGGGCTGTGGAGGGCGGCTGCTGATATTCTTTACCTCCTGTCGCAGTTCCTGCATTGAAGTCGTTAGACTACCTATCTAACCACGGGAGTATAAAACAAATGGGCAAGCGCAATTGTTCACTTACCCAACTTGGAGAATCGTTCATACTGAATCTGGCCCGCGGATTGACGCGGAGGAATTCCTCCTTTTCTCCCTTGTACAAAGAGGATAAGATCTTTTCCAGAGCGGCAGCTGAGTCGGGCCCTTTATGACCGTAATGGGTGGCGTCATCCTCCCCGTTGAATTCCCACATTAGGTGGCCTCTGTATTGAAGCGGCTGCACCCCCCGCATAATGCATGCGGCCATGACTCCGATCATGGTTAGTCCTGAATGAGCCAACAGTCTTATCCGGCCCATCAGGTAGAGGACGTCTCTGTCGTTTTCCCTTTGAGAGCTCCGTGCACGCCAGCTCAAGCGCTTCTTCAATGGAGCACTATTGAACTCAGGGAGACCGGCCCGGATAGGGTCCGGTAGCGGGACGTCATCTATATAAAACCATTCTGAAGGCCAGTCCTCGGACGCTTCCTTTGGGGTTCCGGATAGGTATCCGGTCCCGGCGATGCGCCATACTTCGGCTCCGCCCACTTGGTATATGGACCCCTTTTTAGAATGGGGCACCAGGCAGAATAACCTCTTCCACAGTGCGAAATGAGCCTCAACGCCTAAAAATAGCTCGCAAAGGGCGGCGAAACCCGCAATATGCAACACGGAGGCGGGCGTGAGATTGTGCAGTTGGAGGCCGTAAAACTCCAGAAGCCCGCGGAGAAATGGGTGAATTGGAAATCCCAGTCCCCTTAATAGATAGGGGATGAGGCACACCCGCTCTCCCCTAGAAGGATTGGGTGTGCTCTCCGCTTGTTTTCCGCCATTATAGGTGGCGAGACCGGCTCGGACCGGGACCATGCATGCCTGGGGGAGGAATCCCTGGGCTTGAAGTGACGCTAACTTGCTATGCGGGATGGTAGAACTCTCCCAGTCCCCGGGTTTGGGACCGGAGGTGCGAGGGGAGGAGCTACGACGGCTGGTCATGTTGGAATAGACCTTTGCTGGAAGCGCTCTGATGATCACTCGCGGAAGGGAGGATATGTGGTTTGGATCTAAATCCCCATCCCGTTAAATAGGCGGCTCGTTTATACGGCCAGGGGTGTAATTGTAAAAACACCCCGGCTTTTCGCATCTGCTTTACACGTAGAAGACGGCCATTATTGGGCATGGAAGCCGAGGAGCACTACATTACAAGAATAGGACATTATTCCTACAGGTACACAAGATTTGGAGAAGAACCCGCCTTGCAATGCCGAACAATTTGCGCGCCAGAATCGTCGTCATTGAAGCCTGGTTCGGGGGCTACTGAGGGAGTCCTGGATTAGGGGGTGTTTGGGTAGCCGGACTATACCTTCTGCCGGACTCCTGGACTATGAAGATACAAGATTGAAGACTTTGTCCCGTGTCCGGATGGGACTTTCCTTGGCGTGGAAGGCAAGCTTGGCAATGCGGATATTCAAGATCTCCTACCATTGTAACCGACTTTGTGTAACCCTAACCCTATCCGGTGTCTATATAAACCGGAGGGTTGTAGTCCGTAGGGGATCAACTCCATACACAATCATACCATAGGCTAGCTTCTAGGGTTTAGCCTCCTTGATCTCGTGGTAGAGCTACTCTTGTAATACCCATATCTTCAATATTAATCAAGCAGGAGTAGGGTTTTACCTCCATCGAGAGGGCCCGAACCTGGTTAAAACAAAGTGTCCCCTATCTCCTGTTACCATCCGGCCTAGACGCACAGTTTGGGACCCCCTACCAGAGATCCGCCGGTTTTGACACCGACAGAACCCCCAATTGGTCTCTAAAACACATATTACACCTTGCCCTTTTTGATTGAGAATTGTATCTGTAATAATTTATATACCCGCTTTCTACTATCCATACGTAGATTGCCCTTGGATAGGACATGTCAAATAGTCCTATTTTCTGCTTATTGCACTACTCGTATCAGCACGCTTCGGCGTATTATTTAAATGACAATACATAGCATTAGTATATTATTGCATTATTCATACCTTTTTTCTTATATGTTCATTGACGACAACTTGCACCCATACATTCTGGTATGGTCAATACGCCAAGGGCTTTCGTTTACCCCATAATACGGTGTGAGTAGTCCAAACACTTTCGACAGTGCGGCACCGCAAACTTATAGCATTATATGCATCATCTCCGAATTATGTCTTGGGTCAATAGTTGGATTTGCCCGGCTCCCATGCTTTGGTACCTTACGTTCCGCTATATCGGCTAAGGTAGCGCTGGGAGAACTACTGCGATTGTGTCCCGGTTCTTCCGGACGAGCACCTCAGTAGAGAAAGCCGAAAACTGACTGTCATGGTAAGGCGAGAGTTGGTCGCTGTTCGAGAGGTCTCAAGTCCTTAAAGACTTTTTCTGCTTCGGGCGAGGAGTCGGCCTTGCCCGACTTAGGCGTGTATAGTGCCCCAAATTCAGCCTTCCGAATACTAGGGGCTTCGCCAAAATTTAAAATTGTAGACTTCTATGGCTAAGTGAGAGTGATAAAGCCTTATAGTCCGATTGTCTGGTTCATTATGCTGAACACCTCCCTCGAAGGACCCAAAATTGGGATAATGAGTGCTCAGGTATATCCCGAACACCCCAGTACTAGTTACATGGGGGCAGAACCCGACGACTGGCCAACTCTCAGATTTTATAAACGGCCGCACAGAAGGTAATATTTTAAATTAAAAAAGTGTTGCATAGCGCAAATGAACTCGTTTCTCATTACAGGATCACATGAGCATGTTCATTCAAAAATTACATCTCTGGCACATTCATCCGCCACAAGGCGGGAACCCTTCAGGACACTGTCATAATACATTTTGGGGCAGCGATGTTGCTTTCCCTCCGGCGGCCCATCCTTCACCAGCTTCACGGCATACAGCTTCACCCAGTGCACCTTCGCCCGGGCAAAAGCCCTACGCGCACCCTCTATGTAGACGGACCGCTTTATGACTTCAAGCCATGGGCAGGCATCCACAAGCCGCCTCACTAGACCGAAGTAGCTGCCGGGCAGGGGCTCGCCAGGCCACATCCAGACTATAAGGCCCTTCATCGCCTGTTTGGCCGTTTTGTGAAGCTCGACCAATTGCTTCAGCCGGTCGCTCAAGGGCATTGGGTGTTCCGTCCCAGTATACTGAGACCAGAACAACTTTTCCGTCGAGCTCCCCTCCTCAGCTCGGTAAAACTCCGTGGCATCCAGTACACTGCGGGGAAGATCTGCGAACGCTCCTGGAGAGCTCCGAACTCGGGTAAGTAAAAGGAAAGTTTCCTTCACATGCTTGCATTGCATAATGAATGCCTTACCCGCTGCTATCTTCTTCACCGCATCAATCTCCTAGAGGGCCTTGTGGGCTTCAGCCTTGGTGCTCCAGGCGCTTTCGAGCGCCTTCGCAAGCTCGGACTCTCGCGTCTTAGAGTCAAGCTCCAAGGACTCGTGTTTTTTGGCGAGAGCCTCGAGCTCTTGCTGCACCTCGCCTACCCGGGCTTCTTGGTTTTCCCCCTCAATGCGCTCCTTGGCCGCTTTGTCTTCAGCCTCGGACAGCGCCTTCTTCCGGGTCACCACTTCGGTCGTGCCCGTGGCAAATTCATGATGATCCTATTACTCTACAACTGAACCTCTTTTTAATATATAGACAAGGTATTGCTTACCTTTGCTCTCCTTGAGCTGCCTCTTGGTAAGACCGAGCTCGTCCTCGGACCGCTCCAGATCCCGCTTCAGTGCGGAGACCTCCGCAGTCCGTGCGGCAGCGGTTAGAAGTGAAGCCTGCACATGAAAATAGACATATTCTGATTAGACTCCTAAGTCATCATTTGATCCTCTATTCGGCCTTTCTTCGCGAACGCCGAATAGAGCATCAGGGGCTACTGTCTATGTGGTAATATTTTCCTATATTTTGATTGCTTACCTGAAAGCCTATTAGGATGCTGGCACAAGCTTCGGTCAGTCCGTTTTTGGCGGATTGAACTTTCTCGATCACCGCACGATGCTCCTCGTCGATGGAAGCACCGCGAAGCGCTTCCAGCAAGTTTTCCGGTGCCTCTGGATGGACAGAGGACACCGGCATGAGCGGCTTGCCCCCCTTAATGGGGGATTGCCTGCCGGAGTCCGAAACCATCAAAGGTTCTGGGGCAGTATTTGGCTGGGGGTCGAACTTGGAGCCGGTGGGAGTCTTGCTCCCTTTGCGCCTAGGGTGCGGAAGGTCGCCTCGAGGCGCCCCTAGGACCACCTCCCCTCGGCTCGGTGCCTTTCGGGACAACACCTCGACGTTGTCTGTAGGGAAAGGAGTGGAGGCGGTCGGAGGTGAATCACTATTCATATCCCACGAGTCCAATGAACTGTCTGACGTAGATACGTCGAGATGGGCTCGGGACGCACTGCATAATCATTTGCGGCGTAATGAGAAACAGTGCAATAAAACATACCATGAATTACTATGGTGTTCGGATACTTACGACTTCTCCAGGGGCTTCTCCCTGGGTAACCACTCGTCGCCACTGTAGGCGGCCGTCATGGAGTAGTCCGGAAGGAGGGTCCTTCCCTTATTGGACCCTTTGGCCTCCCCGGTTGGGTCGGCCTTCCTTTGCTTGTCTCCTCCGGCTGGGGGGGGAGAAATTTCCTCTTCCTCCTCCTCGTTTTCGTGGGAGGAGTGCACGTCGGAGTCATCGGACGATGAGTCCGATATAACCTTACGCTGGAGACCCTTTAGGGTCCCCGTGGCCTTCTTCTTGGTCTTCTTCACCGGCACCTTGTAAGGTGCCGGAGCCAGCATCTTTGTTAGGAGAGCATCTGCAGGATCTTCAGGCAGGGGGGCTGGGCAATCGAGCTGCTCCGCTATCTTTACCCAGTCCTGTTAATGGCGTGGAAGCTTAGATCCCACACATGATTAAACAGGGGCAAATAAATATCCTGTGAGATATGAAAGCTTACCGGATTGGCATGGCGCTTTATGCTGAGTCTGCGGTCCTCGGTAAGGGGAGGAGGTACATCGGCGCCCTTGAAAAACACCTTCTAGACATCCTTGTGCATCGTGTCGAAGAGCTCTCGCAGCGTCTATTGCTTGGCCGGGTCAAACTCCCACAGATTGAACGCCCGTCGTTGACACGGGAGGATCCGGCGGAAGAGCATGACCTGCACCACGGTGACGAGCTTGATTTTCTTGCTCATCATGTTCCAGATATAGGTCTGGAGTCCGGTCAGCTCTACCGGGGAACCCCAGGACAGGCCTTTCTCTTTCCAGGAAGTGAGCCGCATGGGGATCCCGGATCGAAATTTTGGGGCCGCCACCCAGTTGGTGTCGTGCGGCTCGGTGATGTAGAACCACCCCGATTGCCACCCCTTTATGGTCTCCACATAGGAGCCTTCAAGCCAGGTGATGTTAGGCATTTTGCCCACCATGGCGCCTCCGCACTCTGCTTGCTGGCCGACCACAACCTTCGGTTTGACATTGAAGGTCTTCAGCCACATGCCAAAGTGGGGCCTGATGCGGAGGAAGGCCCCGCACACGACGATAGACCCCGAGATGTTGAGGATGAAATTGGGGGCCAGATCATGAAAATCCAGCCCGTTGTAGAACATGAGCCCGCGGACAAACAGGTGGAGGGGAAATCCTAGTCCGCGAATGAAGTGGGTAAGAAAAACTACCCTCTCATGGGGTTTGGGCATAGGTATGATCTGCCCCGCATCTGGCGGCCAGTGCGCGATATCCGCAGCCGGATATCTGGCTTCTCGTAACTTTGCGATGTGCTCCTCCGTGACGGAGGAGACCATCCACTTGCCTCCCGCTCCGGACATGCTTGGAGTGGTTTGAGGAGAAAGACGCAAACTTGGGCACTGGAGCTTGAGTGCGTGAGAATGGATAAGCAAGGAGGAAGAAGGCGTGGGTAGAAAGGGTGAATCCTTGTCCCTTTATAAGGGCGGAAGATGCGATGCGCCTCCCCACTTGCCTGGTAAAATCGCTTACTCCCTAAGCGGCGTAATTCATGGCGCAGTTGGGTTACCCACGTCCGTATTGATGAGAATCCCATAATAAGGGGGACACGATCTCTGCTTTGACAAGATGTGTCAAGAAAACCGCCTCGCGATATGTGCGGTGCTGGTTGAGAAAAAATGGTTCGAATAATGACCGGGCCATGACATGATGTCGTGCTGTCAAAACGTGTCAGCGGATTAGATTTGTGGAAATATTATTCTCTCTACGGTGGTATGTGGCACTTGTTTTGCAGAGCCGTACATTATCCTTGTGTTAAAAATCTTCTATGGAATATTCGGAGGAGGAACCCGCCTTGCCATGTCGGAGACAAATCTGCGCGCCGAACTCATCGTCATTGAAGCCTGGTTTAGGGGCTACTGAGGGAGTCCTGGATTAGGGGTCTCTGGATAGCCGGACTATATCCTTTGGCCGGACTGTTGGATAATGAAGATACAAGATTGAAGACTTCGTCCCGTGTCTGACTGGGACTTTCCTTGGCATGGAAGGCAAGCTTGGCAATACGGATATGTGGATCTCCTCCCTTGTAACCGACTTTGTGTAACCCTAGCCCCCTCCGGTGTCTATATAAACCGGAGGGTTTAGTCCGTAGGGCAACATACAATCATACCATAGGCTAGCTTCTAGGGTTTAGCCTCTACGATCTCGTGGTAAATCAACTCTTGTAATACTCATATCATAACAATCAAGCAGGACGTAGGGTATTTCCTCCATCAAGAGGGCCCGAACCGGGGTAAACATCGTGTCCCCTGCCTCCTGTTACCATCCACCGTAGACGCACAGTTCGGGACTTCCTACCCGAGATCCGCTGGTTTTGATACCGACACTTCCCATACAGGCAAATGTGGTTGCACTGGGAAAAACTCGATTCAGTGGCACCATGACCCGGTCAACGATGTATTCAAGTTGTATTGTTATCAGGTTCAACTTAAAATGAAACTAACTGGTGTCATAGTATGCCATGAAGTGCAACAATAACATATGCATTACATATTAACGGAAAAGACTGAGTCAACTATATCCACACTAAGCATAACCATCAACAACTCTTGACACTCCTTTGGTCAAGATTAAACCTCACATTAAACATAAACTTTTCTAACAAGTTTTATCATTTTTCTCATGCAAGAAAAATAACTTCAATTAATTACTTATATCCATAACCATATTATTTCTACCATAGCAAATATTAATTCTAGTCTCTTTATCAATTAGTTAGCTCTAAACTTTTTGTAACACAAGCATATTAACTTGAACAAGCACTTAATAGAATATGAATAACACAACCATGATCTACATGCATGGATTAAATCATTCATTCAAGTAGAAAAATAACAAATATTGAAGTGGCACCATGAAAATGTTGTTGTGGCTTGCCTTAGTGCAGATGAGGTTCACAAACCTCCTGGTGATCCTCAAGACAAGCTTCACTGCTCTGAAAACAATTACAAACGCAAAAAGAAATCATCAAGAACCCTTCTGAAAATCACCATAAAATCTAGACAGTAGGGGAAAATCCCATTTTTGGTGAGCTGGTAGATTTCTTTGCAAAGAACACAATGCAAAAAGAATCAGTTCATTTGGACTTATGGTGGAAAACTAATAGTTGTTTGAAGCTCTCTGGATAAATATGAATATGAATTTAAATAAACAAACTGAAGGGGGGTGACGTCGAAGGAGTAAAGCCTCGGGGCGCCACCCCTCGTACCGATTCAAGCGTACTGAGTGGTTGACTAGCGGGCCCCGCTTGTCAGATGAGGGGGAGGGGAAACGAGACAGGGGGCGGCGTGGCTTTGCTGGAGCAAACGCCGGCGACGAGGGCTCCTTGGCACAAACGAGAGGGAGGGATCGAGAGAGGATACTGAGGCTCATCTGCCCGTACTCGTAGAGTAGCTAGGGGTGGTCTGACGATGTCGGAATCTTCCTCTCTTGCGGAGAAAGGAAGCAGAGCTCGCCGGAGGTGAAGACGACGACGAGCAGAGGCGACTCCAGAGGCTCCAACCGGGCAGAACGGCACCACCGCAGAGTGGCGGAGGCCCTGGAAGGGTTGCCCAGGCTTGGGAGGGGCCGAAGCTAAGGGAACGACCCGAGGGGATCGCCGGTGAGCTCGAGCTCGGGGACGGCGGCCCGCGGCCTGCCCGGACGGGCTACGGTCCTCTACTAGGTTGTGGAGTGTGTGGGAGTGGTGGATGATGCTCGAGGAGGCTGGGGGAGGGCTCTGTTTATAGCCGAATGTCAAGGGGTGTTCGGGCTCCGACGGTGGACATCCGGACACGGCGCCCGGCGATGAGCGGGGTCAGTGAGAGAGCGAGAAGGAGACGGAGCTCACAAGGGGACTGTGGGCGAACGGGGACGAGCACATGGGCACTGGGGTGACGACAAGCACAGTGCGCACCGCACTATTTCGTTGGTCGGACTGTGCCCGTGCTCGCTGCGGCGAGCTCCGGCGTCGGCGAGTGCCAGGGGAGAGTTAATGGGGCTAAGGCGAAGATGGTGGCGATGTTTGACACGCTTAGGCAGGCGGGGAAGCGAGCACGCAATCAACAGAGGTAGTTTGTGGTAGTTTTGAATGTTACCATGCTTTGGTTTGGATCCAGAGGCAGTAGAAAAGATTTCACAAGCCTAGTAAGTTTCTGATCAGTAACTTTGAGAGCTTACTATGGTCAAATGGCTGGGAACTGAGTTTTGGAGGGTAGCAATCATCTACTAAGGTGATGATGCACAAGAAAATCCAGCCCCAAAGGAACAAGTAAAATGGTAGTTGCTATAGAAACTACCATTTCTATCCAGAACAGAAAATATTTTCTGTAGCAATAATATTCCAAAAAGTCATGAAATATTTTTGCTCAAGAAGGTGCCCTAGGGTTCCAATAATATTTGTGAATTTTCTCAGATTTTTGTGGGCGTGAAAAATTGGGGTTGCTTTGGAGTACATTGATCTAGCTAGGGTTTAAGAGAGGGAAATGAATATTTCTCATTAAGGAAAAATATTCCAAATATTATTTTGAGATGAACCAGAGGGGGAATGATGGTTAGAGAGGGAAATGGGACACTTGGGTGAAAGCCAAGGGGTACCCAAGTGTTTAAGAACATATGAAAGGATTCAAAAACTCCAAATTTCAAAATCAGTCCACTGAAAATCAGGCAAATAAAGGAGGGAAAAACCAGGCTGTCACAAACCTCCCCCACTTAGAATGAATCTCGTCCTCGAGATTCGGTTGCTTGGGAAAACCATTCTGGATAATGTGTCTTGAGAAACTCTTCACATTCCCACGTGGATTCTGACTCTGTGTGATGCTCCCACTGAACCTTGTAGAACTTTCTTACTTTGCTATGACTGACCCTTTCCATCTGATCCAAAATTGTAACCGGCCTCTCTTCGTATGTTAAGTCTTTTGCCAACGCTACCTCAGTCATAGCAGTCTTTTTCTCAGGCGGCGATATGCATCGCCTTAACTTTGAAACGTGAAACACGCTATGCACGTCCGATAATTCAGGGGGTAGTTCCAACAGATATGCAACAGTACCGACTCGTGACATAAGCGGAAATGGACTAATAAATCTGGGTGCCATCTTTCCACGAGTCTGAAATCTCTTAACCCCTTTCATAGGAGTGACTCGGAGGTATACATGTTCTCCGTGTTCAAAACTGATATGTCGGTGCTTTGCATCATAGTAACTATTCTCTCGGGATTTGGCCAATTGTAGCCTGTCTCGGATTTCCTTAACTTGTTTCTCAACTTCCGTCATGACATCTGTTCCGAAGATACGGCTATCTCCGGTTTGAGACCAATTTAATGGAGTGCGGCACTTACGGCCATACAAAGCCTCATATGGTGACATTTTTAGGCTGGTATGGAACCTGTTGTTATCAGAGAACTCGGCATATGGCAGACAGTCTTCCCATTTAGATCCTTGGGCCAAAGCACAGGCTCGTAGCATATCTTCGAGTATTTGGTTCACCCGCTATGTCTGTCCATCAGTTTGTGGATGATAAGCGGTATTGTATTTCAGTGTTGTCCCCGAGGCTTGATGGAGACGTGACCAAAAAATGGAGGTAAAAAGGGAACCTCGGTCAGAAGTGATTGTTCGGGGTACTCCATGCAGACTGACTATCATGGATACATACAGCTGTGCAAGTTGATCTGCTCAATATGGGGTTCTGATCGAGATAAAGTGAGCAACCTTGGTTAGGGTGTCCACTATGACTCAGATTGCATCATTGCCTCGCGGAGTTTTGGGCAGTCCTGCAATGAAATCCATGCAGACATCATCCCATTTCCATTGTGAGACTGGCAGGGTTTGGAGAAGTCCGGCTGGCTTCTGATGGTCTGCCTTTACCTCGTTGCATATGTCGCAACAGGCTACAAAATAAGAATGTCTTTCTTCATCCCATCCCACCAAAAAACTTGTCGCGGATCTTCATACATTTTCGTACCTCCAGGGTGAATAGAATACGAAGATTCATGTGCTTCTGACAGGATTTTCTACTTTATATCTGCCTGATTTGGTACACAAATTCTTACACGGAATCGGAGAGTACCGAATTGATACTTTGAGAAATATGAAGTCTGTCTTGCTACCACATTCTTGGCACGTTTCTGCAGAATGGTGTCATCTGGCTATGCCTTGCGGATCTCTTCCTCAAGGGTGGGGGCGACTTCCGAAGTATTAGCAAGGCCAGCATCAACTATGACCAGGTTGAGCTGAGCAATCTCCTGTTGAAGTTCAGGAGGCAAGGATTCCAATATGACATTCAGGCTGACAGGCTTTCGACTGAGTGCATCGGTGACCATGTTGGCCTTACCCGGGTGGTAATTTATTCCAAGATCATAATCCTTGACTAACTCAAGCCACCTTCGTTGACTGAGATTTAAATCTGGCTGGGTAAATATATACTTGAGACTTTTGTGATCGGTAAAAATTTGGCACCTCTTCCCGATGAGATAGTGTCTCCAAGTTTTTAGAGCATGAACCACCGCTGCTAATTCCAGATCATGAGTGGGATAATTTCCCTCGTGGGGTCGTAGCTGTCGCCATGCATAGGCTACTACCTTGCAGTATTGCATAAGTACACATCCAAGTCCTTGTTTGGAGGCGTCGCAGTACACATCAAAACTGCGGTAGATATCTGGAAGGGTTAACACTGGTGCGGTCATCAGCCGTATCTTTATCTCATTAAAACTTTTCTCACAGTCCTCAGTCCATTCAAATTTCTTATCCTTTTTGAGCAGCTCCGTCATGGGTTTAGCAATCTTGGAAAACCCTTCAATGAAACGACGGTAATACCCGGCTAATCCAAGAAAACTCTGGATCTGTGATACGGTTGTGGGTGGAAACCAATCGAGCACATCCTTTACTTTGCTTGGGTCCACAGCTATACCTTCGGCGGATAGCACATGTCCAAGGAATCCAACCTACTTGAGCCAAAATTCGCATTTATTGAATTTGGCATATAGCTGATGGTCGCGGAGTCGTTGTAACACTGCTCGGAGGTGTTCCTTGTGATCTTCTTCACTCCTCGAGTAAATAAGTATGTCATTGATGAAGACTACCACGAACTTATCGAGGAAGTCCATGAATACCTTGTTCATCATATGCATGAAGAAATTAGGGCATTGGTGAGACCAAAGGACATAACTGTATATTCATAAAGACTGTACGGAGTGGTAAAGGCGGTCTTAGGAATATCCTCCTTTTTAATCTTGAGTTGATGATATCCAGTCCGTAAATCAACCTTGGAGAATACTTTGGCCCCACTGAGTTGATCAAACAAGTCATCAATCCTTGGCAGCGGATATTTATTTTTCATGGTGACATCGTTCAACTGACGGTAATCCACACACATGCGGAGGCTGCCATCCTTTTTGTCCATGAAGATAGCAAGTGATCCCCATGGTGAAGAGCTAGGATGGATATATCCTTTCTGGAGCCTTTCATTAAGCTGTTTCTTTAGCTCCACTCATTCTGATGAGGGCATCCGGTAATACTTTTTGTATAACATTGCGGTTCCGGGCACAAGATCTATTGCGAACTCAAGTTCTCGATCTGGTGGCATGCCTGGCAGCTCTTCTGGAAATACATCAGGAAACTCACTGACCATAGGAATTAATTCCAATTCAGCCACAGCGGTGAAGGCCATTGCTTTCTTGGGTATTCTTCTGCGAGCATAGAATCTGGTAGTCTGCCCCTTTCGACTGGTCAAAGTGACTTATCGAGTCGCCCAATTTATGCATACTTGGTATTGAGTCAGCCAATTCATACCCAAGATAACGTCCAGTTTAGCAGACTCAATAATTATCAAAGAAGTTGAAAAGCAGACTTTGTTGACATTGATTTCCAGATTACGACAGACCAGATTGCTCTTGATTAAGGATCATGTGGTTTGTACCAGCATATTCTTGCCCAAAAGCGAACAAGGAAATTTGTTTTGGGCAACAAAACTCCGAGAGATAAAAGAGTGGAAAGCCCCAGATTCAAATAAAATTACTGCAGGTATGTTGTTAACAGGAAACATACCAATGACGACTTCGGGGTTTTCTTGGGCTTCATCTGCGGAGAGGTGATGAACGTGCCCAGTGATGTGGTGCTGGTCCGGGCATGATTCCATAAAGTTGACTTGTGGCCTGAATAGAGCATTTGCCTTGCTGTTCTTGGGACACTGTCTGGCATAATGTCCGGTTTTCCCACAATTGAAGTAAGCATTGATGCGCTGGCGCTCCTCGTGCACTGGGTTGGGCACGACATTCTTGACTTGGGTGGTGGTCTTGTTAACATTCTGTTGCCAGTTGGGCTTGTATTCCACCTGAGTCTGCTGCCAGGTATGAGCCATTGGCACGGGTTGCCCATCCTTCTTTGGCTCAAACATGCACTTGTGGTCGTTATTGACAGACCTGTTGTCCGACACGAGCTTCTGCTCCATTTCCGCAATGAAAGCTTTGTTCACCAGAGTTTGAAAATCTGGGAAATCAAACATGCTGAGAGTACACCGGAGTTGCGGGTTTAATCCACCAAGAAATCTGTCAATCTTTCTTTCTTTAGTGGCCACGTCATGAAGGGAGTAACGTGACAAATGATTGAATTTTTGCAAATATTCACCCACAGACTGATTTCCTTGGATGAGCGCGAGAAATTCTTGCTGCTTAGTCTTCATAATTCCAGTAGGTATATGATATTTCCAGAACTGATCCGTGAATTACGACCAGGTGATTTCCTCATCAGCAGGCCACATGGCTTTTAAATTTTTCCCACCATATGGCAACAGTGCCTTCAAGATAATGAGTTGCAAATGGACCTTTATCACCTTCTTCAGTACGAGCAATATAAAGTTTCCTCTCAATGGTTTGCAGCCAATCGTCTGCTTCCAAGGGATCAATAACCTAACTGAAACTGGGAGGCTTGGTCCTTTGAAAATCTGACAGCTTTGAGTGATGACCGTTCTGATTCCCATTCTGCCCAACCATAGCTTGAACACTTTTTAAAATTTCAATCAGATCATTATTCCGTCTTTCCTCAAACATACGTAGCAATTGCTCGGTGGAGGGCAGATTTGGCGGTGGAGGCGGTGGTGGAACGTACGGCTCGGGGGAGTGTGTTGCTTGTAGTGCGGAACGATGAACATGAGTACCCTCACGAACATTGCTACTGCTGCCTCCCCGTGGCATCCTATTGTGATCTTTCCCAAGACAACACAACCGAGATGAGAAGCATTCAAAATAAATTGGGGAAAGGCTAGCAACAAAAGCCCGAGAAAAACCGAGATTACGAATAAAACACGGCGAAAGAAATAGAGTTCCAACATAAGTATACATAGACTCATACATGAAAGATACATAACATTCCAGGTTCAACTACCCTCATACATGAATGGAAACCTCATGACTCGTACGACTACACTCGTACATCATCCGAATGACTGCAAATACTCAGAAGCTCTGCTGCTCTGCTGGGGCTGTAGGATCCTCTCTTGACTCGGATCCTAAACTGACGTGGTTAACTGAGACCTCCGGGTTCAAGGTAACATGGTGACGTTGCCTCGAGGGCTCTCCCTCAGGGGCGGGTTCAGGGTGAAGCATCGGGGCTCCAGGAGTAGTGAGAAGTGAAACCCACTCAACAGGAGCACCGAGAGGATTCACGGTCGAGGCGCCCGAGCTACTCGGAGGAGTAACCAGTGAAAACAGGGGAACTAGAACTGACTGGAATATAATGAGTAAATCCCATGGAGGATGGAGTAGTGGCAGATCTAGTAGAGACTAGAGCATATGCTAAAGCAGTACGGGCACGAGTCAGCTCTCGAGCTAGCTCGTGGATCAAAAGATAGCTAGCGGTGATGTAGCGAGCAATATGGCTAGCAACACTATTGGACTCCGGATCAATAATAGGGAAGAGGATAGGACCATTGTCGTGCAGAGAAGGATAGTAGTAGAAACATGGATGGTTCTGCATCCGGACCTCGTTGTAACGAAGCTCAACAAGGACCTCGAATGCAGCAAACTGGACAACCTGGATGTGGTAGAAGCTTAACCGGTCCGAGAGGTACGAGTGTAAGTGCTGAAGTCGGAATTGGTGCGCAGAGTAACCACTGCGTGATACTCATACACCGAGTCCGCTAGACGCTCCCGGTACACACGATAAACCAGATCATCACCGAGGGGGTACAGCCAACGCCACACGTTACGAAGAAGATGCGGTGGCGTGTACGGCATCAGCTGCAACTCGCACGGATACGGCACCGGAGCCATCTACACTCACAACCATTAGTAGGTTAGCACAAAAATAAGACAAGTATATGCAATGCAACAACCAGCTACCAATGCTACCGGTAATCAACGTAAACTCGTATATACCATCCAGTCAACACGTCAAAGAATAGTGTGGCCTACTGTCAGCGCGGCTCTGATACCAAGCGTTGTGGCACCCGGCTCATAGAAACCAGTTTACCATGCATTGCCAGCCTAGAGACCATATCTTCTAGCAACACACAACATCTTGGTATAGAAAACAACCGCTTTGTTGATGCTAGCGGATCAAAGTTTACATCACAATAGGTAGTGAGGCCAAGCCGCACACACGGTGCAGCTGAACAATATGTACGTTATTTAGTGAACATAAAGGCCTCAATCATAACAACTACGTGGCAGCGGAACAACGTCGTAGCAGAAGCTCCATAGCACAGGGACACCGATGTGGACACAATCTAGACTCGGACAACATTCCTCTCAAACAAGGCTTTTCCTGAAAGCTGGCATGACATGCCAGGTCAGTACATTGAATGTACTTGCAAGCTCACAACAAACATAAACATAATGACAAACAATATCATGATATTTAAGCAATTATTAATAATGCAACAATATATTCAACATGCTATAATCATATCCTTGTGAGGAAAAATTCCTCTTACCAACGGTGATCACTTCTTGGATCACCACCGTACCAACCTCAAAATCTTAACCATGAATATCTTGTGATCCTTCCGGCGATCACAACCTCGACTCCTACTAGGTCTAAAACAATGATCCTTCCGGCAATCACAACCACGACCAACTCTTGGTCCTGTCCAACCCGATGGCCTTCCCGCCATCATCAAGAGTGCAGAGGTCATAACTTAGTGTGCAAGTTTTATTAAATGTTGACCCATGGTGTGACCTACTTTCGAGCGTGTCCGTAACCATGGACTAGGCTATCGATAGATTAATGCACTTTGCAGAGGTAGCGCACTATACCCACACCACGGAACCCATGGCCTCATACTCCCATTTGGGTGGACCAACGGCAGTCCGAAGAAACCACTCCATTGCCATGACACTCTCTCGGCCACTCTGACCCACTCCCAACTGGGCTAGTCCTGGGTGGCCCCGTGTCTACCAAAGACACAACGACCACCATCGTGGCCAAACCGTCCCTCATGGAGACCGGCACCAAAAATCTCAACAACGGGCACACAAGGTTATGTTTGCTTACCGGGCCAGGGTACCGCACGCCCATAACCTTCCCTAGTTTGAGGCACCGCCAGAGGCATGACAACGGACTGAATAAAGGCCTTCCCATATAGGAAAATGTGGTTGCACTAGGAAAAACACTCCCTCTCACACACAAACTCACGCACAAACACACAGACACGCACAAACACCCATTTATCTGGATCCTCATCTCCCCCCATGTCGGCATGTGTATCTCACACACTCACTCTTTGATTATGTCTATGTGTCTCCACGTTACACAACACAAAGCCCCATGTACATGTCTCTCTCTATCCTCCACACACATAGACACAAAGAATCTTTTATCATTGCCTCAGTCTCTAGACATATCACACGCGCACACTGTCTCTCTATCTCGTAAACACGACCAACAAGGGTTTCCCCGTGAATAACTTACCGTCTATTCATCAACAGTCGTGACAGTACGGCAAACACGAGACGTGAAAAAGAATAAATCTACACGTGCGTAGACCACCTAGAATGACTACTAGGACTAGAGCAAGCCGAAAACGGGCCGCCGTTACACCCTCCTTATCGAAGACGGGAAAACCATTTGTTTTACATAGTCGAGAAGTCATTGTGCTATGGCCCCACATGTTAAGGCATTGAATAGAATGTAGATCCTAGTTTACAGAAACATGTACCGATAATACGTTTGTATATCAATACTTATATTTCTTCTCTTTTAAAAAACCGAGTTGGTGATGATGGTACGCGTGCCATCTTACAATATAGACCATCCGATCTATATCTGACTGATGGAAATTAAACTAAAAGATACCCGCACCTCTCTCCACACTTGCAGACAAGGCCTTCCCTCGTTCATCCTTATCTCCAACAACCTCATTGTTGAGAATTAAAAAAGGAAGCCTTTGGAAGAAACTGGCCTAGTGGCCGCTGCCGGCGTCATCCATCCCCATGCCTCCGATCAGTCCGACCACCAATCACCACCAGGCCCCACTTCGCTTCACCTTATCTCCTATTTCTCGAGATATCATTAGTTTTTAAACATGGGAATACTCCCTCATGGGTCAATCACAACAAGTATTTTATTAAAAAATGCATCTTGATGTTCCATGCAATGCACAGACATCTTGGTGGTACTCCTACAGAAGACTAAGTTGGTGATGATGGTGTGTCTGCCATCCGTCATTTCTGATCATTAGATCTACATCTAATGACTGTGAGGTAAGTTGTTGCCTTTTCTCACCAACATCCCACTTCTCTACTAATTTACAGAAAAACCCATAACTGGTATCTTAAAACCAACCACATCCCTCCCTCACCACACCAAAATAGCCCAAGGAATATATTCTGATTGAAACATAATATATCTCTAGTGATATATGTATATCAAAATTAGAGTGTTTTGTATCAAGTTTGTGAATAAGTATTATTCTAATTATGATCCGTTGCAACGCACGTGAACATTGCTAGTATTTCCAACCATGCAAAAAATGCTAGTATTTCCATAGTTTCAAGTTTTCCATCAAGATATTAGTCATTCATGGTTGATATTTACTTTCAATCACGTACACATATGCACTATGTAACTAGCCTTCCTTACTAGCTTCGAAAGCTTAACTTTCACTCCTACTTACAATATGAAGAGTATTTAACTAAAAACTACCACTTTCAAACAGCCCTAGGAAGAAACTATTATACAAAAAATAGCAAAAACATACCCAAAATTTCTTAATCCGCGCCAAAAACTACTACCTAGTGCCGATTAGGCTCATTCAAACCCGTTTATGATAGGGTTGGCCCACACGTCCGTGCTGATGAGGCAGCTTAAACCGACACATTTTGTTTGACCGTTGACATAAGGGACCCACATCTGACCTTCTATCATGTTATTCCCCCTCAAATCATTATTTTTCCTAAACATTACTTTGAACAGTACTGGTGCGTGTTCGTCGGTGGCGCCGGTGATGAGCGAGTTGACCGCCGCTGCACCGTACGGGCCAGACGCCGCTCTGGCTTTCGCAAGGGTTGGTAGGCTAGCCCGAGCATGACTCACGAGCGAGCAAGGCATCGCGCCGGCCTTCGCTCGAGCTAGGTGGCTGGCCTTAGCACGGCATGCGCGAGCAAGCCGCCCCGCTGCCGTGCTAATCTAGCTAGCAAACTTGCAGACAAGCAGCTGGATGGAGCTATCTTGGCTAGCTAGCAGCCGCGAGCGCCGGATGGAGCTGGCATCTGGGCTGCCACAAAATGGGCTCCGCACTGCCGGCGGTTTTGACCTCACCTTCTGCCGGCGGTGGTAGCCGTGTGCCATGGCCGAGGATGACTTGGTGGATGGGCCGGAGGCAGGAGGTCACTCGGGGATTTTTCTGCCTAACTTGCCAGTCGAATAGAAGGCGTTGACTTAAGGGGCGACATGGGTTGAAACATGCCTATAACGACACTTTTAGAGTAGTCGTTTCTTGGTAGGCCTGGTAGGTAAGGTACAATGGTTGATAAGGTAGTCTTATCTTAAGTCTGCCACGTATGCAAGTGGCAGTAGTTTCTTGGCATTATTAGTGGTTTCTTGTAAGGAACAATGTACTACTAGCGACAAAAGGCGATTCTAGGTTGCGTTGTACTCAAACGAGTACTACTAGTGGTCGCGGAAGTGTATACCTCGTTTTGTGGGTTCGATCCCGCCCGAACGCATGGCGGCCTTTTTTAAGTAGTATCTTCGCTGTGAGCCAATATTGTACACAGGTAGTTTGAGTTTTGAAGTCGAACGGACGTGTCGCACCACAATCTAGGTGCACTAGATAGCCCAGCCACATGAACTGGTTTTCCTTCCCATCATCTTGTAGCCCTAGCCACATCTCGCTTGCAGCTTCCTCATCAGCTAGTAGCATATTTAAACTAGCGCCTCCAAATTAAGCCCGAGGAGCCGGAAAAGCCTGGCACAACATTGGGAACTGTGCAATATGGCTCTGTACCTAAGGCTAGTCATAGTGGGGGTAACTTAGGTAGTAACTTAACACATCCCAAGAAAATTTTGCTTATGTGGAAAGTATTTAATGAGGAAAGAGGTGTTTGTGGTAACATAATACATTACTGTAACATAGATTTTCATGAGACAAAATGAGTCTATGAGCTAATAAATGAAGCCATCTATCACACTACTAGTATGTCACTTTGCACTATGAAGATAGTAACTGAAACTAGTGTCATATGCATGACACTAGTCTAAGTTACTCCCCACTATGACAAGCCTAAAGTGCTAGTACTCTACTGGTACTCTATATCTTGTGGTGTTGCACGCATGGACTTCACTCCGTTATCCAAATACTCCATGAAGATCGAGTTCATTAACCGAGAGAAGGTGGCTGGAGCATTGGTTAAACCCAAGGACATGACGACGTGTTCGTATTGGCCATAACAAGTAACAAAGGCCATTTTGGGAATGTCCCCATTCTTGATTTTGATTTGATGGTAGCCCAACCTCAAATCCATTTTGGATAAGACTGAGGATCCAGCGAGCTGATCATATAGGTCGTTGATCCTGGGGAGTGGATACTTGTTCTTTATGGTGACCAAGTTGATGGGTCGATAATCTACAGCCATCTGATCCATTTCATCCTTCTTCTTAACGAAGAGGACGGGGCAAGCCCATGGAGAAGAACTAGGACGGATGAAACCCTTTTTCAAGGACTCATCGAGTTGTTTCTTAAGCTCAGCTAGTTCAAGGGGTGCCATCTTATAGGGTCTTCTAGAGATTATAACGGTTCCTGGTACAAGGTCTATCACGAACATGACCTCCCTGTCAGGTGGAACTCCTGGCAATTCTTCTGGAAAGACATCTAGGAAGTCATGGACTACTGGAATATCTTCAATGTCTGAAAGAGGGTTGGCATTTAGGGAGTAGAGTTGACGCTTGGCCACTCGGGTTATGACATTGACCGTCTTGCCTGATGAGTGAGTAGGTTGAACAGGTCTAGTGGCACAATCAATCTTAGCATAATGGGCTGACATCCACTCCATATCTAAGATGATATTTATGTCTGCGGACTTGAGAGCTATTAAGGATGCAAGGAAGACAAGTCTATCGACAAGAATTTCATTCCCATGGCTTACTCTAGAAGTTTGCCATCTTGAGCCAGGGGTTTCAATTTCCATGGTGGTGGGCATGTCACATAATGTCATGTTATGCAATCGAGCATAGCTCTCAAATATGAATGAATGAGATGCTCCAGTATCGAAAAGAACAGATGCCTGTTGGCAGTTAACAAGGAGCGTACCAAGGCCGACGTTAGGATCATCATGAGCCTCCTCTACTGAGACATAGTTAACATGGCCACATGCAGTGGTGGTTGGCTTGGCATAAAACACCTTTCCCGCTGGCTTACCATGGCCAACGGACTTTCCATACTGGTTGGGGTTATTGTTCTAGGGACACTCTCGGCTGTAGTGACCCGACTCTCTGCACTTGAAGCATGTCACCGTGTTGGTGCGTAGAGCAGCATTGGCGGCCGGTCCACCATAAGCCTTAGGCGGTGCATACTGCTGGGTTGGGCGAGGCGCCTCATAGGATGGCCTCAGAGCGAACCTGGGAGGCAGAGCTGTGTTTGGAATCCACACCTGGTGCTTCTGAGAACTAGAGCTGGGTGAAGAACCAAAATCACGAGAATGCTTACGTGTAGCTTCATAGTCAGTCTGGCCAGTTTCAGCACTGATGGCTTTGTTCACAAGCTTGTGGAAGGAGGTGCACTCATGCAAATGGACGTCACAGCGAAGCTCGGGGCTAAGTCCCTTCCAGAAGCTCTCCTGCTTCTTGGCGTCAGCGGACACTTCTTTAGGTGCATAACGCGCCAAGTTTCCAAACTCACGGCTGTAGGCATCCACAGTCAGTCTGCCTTGAGTGAAGTTACGGAATTCCTCTCTCATGTGATCCATAAGACCCTCCGAAATGTGGTGTTCACGGAAAGCCGCACTGAATTTTGCCCAAGTGGTAACCTGGTCGGCTGGGCGCATCGCCTCATAGTTTTCCCACCAAAATCTAGCAGGGCCCTCAAGGCGATAAGTAGCGTAAGTGACTTTGTCAGCTTTGGCTATGCGTGCAGAACATAGCTTATGGGTAATGCTATGAAGCCAATCATCCGCATCGAGAGGCTTGACAGAATGATGGAAGGTTGGTGGGGTCAGGTTGATGAAATCATTGAGAGACACCAAGTCGTTCCTCTGGGAACGTGTAGTATTCTGCTCAATGCGTTCTAACAATCGGTTGGTCTCGTGTTTATTCTTTTCTGCCTCCAACATGACTTCAGCCAAAGAAGGTGGATTGGGAAGATTCCCATCCCTAGCTCCACTGGCTTCACCCAGCTCCTGAACAGCAGGGGTGCTTCGGGTGTTCACCATCCTAGGAAACAAAACAACGGTTAAGACAGGGATGGCAAAACTGTGGCATAAGAATGCAGAATGTAATGGATGACATGGAATGCAGAGATGTTCATTTGTACGACATGGTAATATACAGAAACTGCCATATATACCATCAGTCATACACACCATACATAGTTTATTACAAGCCCAAGCTGAAGTACAACTACGGTGAAAGAACAACACATCTCATCAGATGCATTGCAAGCTCCTATACATTATTTTTCTACACCTCCGGAATTCAGTACACACTAAGTCATATTCCACCAGACGCGCAGGTCTGTGGAAATACAACTGATACAATACTAGTGAAGCTACTACCAACTCAGATGTCTCCGTAGTAATCTTCAAAGAGCTTACCACCATATCCTGGGAGCTGAACATGATCATCTGGAAACAGTCGGTTCTGTGGAGCTTGCGGTCCATAAGGACTCTGATGTGGCCTTGGTCCAACAAACGGTGGCAGACGGGGTCCACGTGGAGGGGTGATGCCTCCTGCATCATGCCAGTCCATACGATCCGGCAGACCAAACCGCACGGGGTACAGATCCCTCATGTCCATATACCCATCCTGCACAGCAGGTGCAAACCGTGTCAGAGTGGCCCAGTGATCGGATCGACTGTTGAAAAGCTTCATTCACAAAGCACGATTCTCGCCGTCCTTATCCTCAAGCAACTCTGCGGAACTGCGGAGTAGCGAATCCTCATGGGAGGAGTCAGTGTAGAGAGCTTGATAGTAACCTTCTACCCAGGGAGTGATGCTGGCATATAGCAAAACTCATTGTTCTGAAGCAAGGGAAGCCTAGCCCGCATAATAGTCATCATTGAGTAAGCAGCATCTTGCATGGACACCTCGATGGTAATCCCAAGTACATATGAACAATGGAGGGGTTCGGTAGCTCCAGGATAGGAAGGGTATATCCTGACTGTGCAAAGGTATTGGCTCTGATTGAAATGTCGATACTTCTCCTCAATGGTATACTTAGGATACCATCGATAGCCAGCCTCGGTCATCACGCGGACCAGCATGGCCGTGTGACCAGGTACATCGAGATACCGAGTCAAACGAACCACTTGATTCTGGGTGCGGGTGGCCATCTGAAAGCATGAAATAACGCAAAGGCATTAGAATTTTCTATAAGAAATCGGACAACATAACGGCTGTAAATGCTCAGGAAAAGATTTGTGACATTCACAACAGTTGGCAAAGCCACTCAACAACATCATATCGAGGTTCTGGTTCAACTGACAACATACTAAAAGTAGTAGAAATTGAACTAAGGCCTGGAACCAATAATCCTTAGATTCTACGGATTAGTAACATGTGAACCTGATAGGGAGATGAGATCCTAGTCCTTAACCCACTTGGGAAGAGAAGAGGATGACTCAGATCAGAGGGCATAAGGTAAAGGAGTTAAAAGAGCCTTACGTCCCTCCCACAATCAATTCCCCTACATATAACTAAAGCATTTCTAGACTCGACATCGACCAGTTTGGCTTAACAAACCTACATGCGGTCCGGCTCTGATGCCAACACTGTCAAGACCCTGATTCTAAGTCACACCGATCTAGCCTGTAACACCACATATCACTTTGCGGCCTCATGCACGGTATTCCCATGGGTGTCGCCTTACCATGGCCCGGGACCATTTGCGCCTTCTGGCTCACGTATATGATAGTGTCGCTAGCATCCATAAGATAGAGAACCCGGGGCTACTGTAACACCCTCGATGCGGCTATATCTCCCACGTGTCAAAGCACGACTTAGAGGCATAACCGCATTGAATGATCTTAGACAGCACTCCGGTTGAAACGAGATGCAAGGCTTGATAAGGCGAAAAGAACTTGAGCAAAAGGGCACAACACTCTGGTTAAATGGATAAGCACGAAAAGAAGATGATCTTTGACAAAACGAGATGATGGGTTGAAAAGAGCAACATGACAATTCCCCCGGAACAAAAGAATAGAAGATAGATAACTGAAATAAAAGAATGCAGAAGAAAATGCCAACTTCTTCCACAAAAGAGCTTGAAAAGGCATCTTTAGGAGAAGGGTTGAACAGAATTGTTGGAAAACCAACAACGAAAAGAGTAAGCTTGTAGTGGGCTTATAGAAAAACATCTCGAAACTAGAGGTGATAACCTGCCACTCACGGGAAAAGAATTGGATTGATATGAACAAGGAGACGCGAAACTATATCACCGGGAGGATAAATGAAGAACTTGGGTCATTTATAAGCACCATAGATAGCAACAAACCTTAGGGAAGGCTTTAGGTGAAATATAACCCAAGATAACTCCAAAGAAGAGATTCGTGTATTTAAGTACCTCATCTTGATAACTTGTGAAACACGAAGCACGAAGGGAAATTATCAAGAATGACACAACACCACCTCAAAAGATATGCGTGAAAGAATTGCACTCCGGATTACAAGATGGAGAATGCTTGAGCTTCTGTGAAAAGAATCTTGATGAACGCTTCGAGAACAGATTAAGTCCTTAATGAACCATCATGTAGAACCTTCATGAAGAACTCCAGTAAACAAAAGATAACGAAAAGAAATAGGAGTAGAAAACACAAGGTGAAACCTTGTAATGATTTAGATGGAGCTTCACGACGAGATAATTGAGAGAGCTTGGATCTCTGGAAAAGAAAGATCAGACACCTGGAATCGAGAATTTGATTAACCTCCGGAATAAGGAATTGAATTCACTCGATGAAACAAGAATAAGAATTACGTTATGCTTATCCTTCACCAATTAAATTGATGACGAGCAAACGGATTGCATACAACTTATTCTCGAAGAAAGGATTTGGATAGATATGGCGCCAACTTGAGGTCTTCAACGAACCACCGGTGGGATTGGAAAGAACGAATGAATTGATAAATAACCAAGGAAGAGAACTCTTGAACGAGCCACCGGTAAGAATTGAAAACGAACGAAGTAAAAGGGGTGAATCACCGGTAAGAATTAGCAAATGAACGAAGATACATGAGAGAGTTTAGATCCATGAGAACGAAGGAATCACGACTGATTAGAGATCACTTGAACGATGCACCGGTAAGATTGGGAGAACCATAGCTGATGGCCGAGAATGAATACTTCTGAGATGATGGGCTCCGGATAAAACAAACTGAAATACTCTTGAAATGCTCCGGATAGGTGAAAGAATACTCACGATCAAAACAATTACGAGAGGATGGCAACAAGCTAGAATCACGAATCTTGAAGAGAAAGGAGCAAGATTTAGAGAAAAATCTTTTTCGGTCTTCAAATGTTGAGAATGACGATGAGAACACCACCAAGAATTACTGAGGCACTCCGGAATGAAGAATGTAAAGGTTGAGCCAACGATGAAAATAATTTTAAAAGATCTTGGAGAAAGAAATTTGACTGATGATAATTCATTCTTACGTCAAACTTTAGAAAAGAATTTGAGAATAACTCCGGAAAATTAGAAGAGTCAGGTAAGATCCTGGGAAAAGACCTGTGGGTTAGGGCCCACTCAAAATAAACACCGTTGGAATGATTACTTGAAAGATATTGCACCAGTTGAATTAAATGACTTGAATGAGATAACAAGCTCGAAAGATCTTGAATGAATGCAGTGTGGAAAACACGAATCTTCGAGATATCTTGAGCACTCCGGAACAAATGAATAGCGAGAAGTGGATGATTAAGAGGTGCACCGGCATGAGAAGGTATTTGAAATGAGGAAAAATGATATGATCAACACCAAAGCTTGACTTGAAACCACCGGAGAAGATAAAAGAAAGAAGAATGATGAACTAGAAGCTCCGTTAGTATCTTCATGAGAATCACCGGATAACAACATTGAAGGAAAAGAATGGAGAGGCTTCACATCAATAAGATGGATACTCGATTAAGAAATCTGAGTCCTTGAAGAAAAAGGGAGGGTGGGCGGGAAAACAAAGGCAACTTGGAGACGAATGAAACAAACACCGTTGAGAAGAACTGATACTTGATCTTGCGGTTGTTGAAATGATCGGATCCACTTGAAGAGAAACACACCAGTGAAAAGGATTGACATGACAAACTCAATGATCGAGAAGGATTAGTATTCACATAGGAATATGAGAACACCATTTGGAAAAGGTATGGAATCAACACTTGACATTGAAGAAACTCGAATACCACAACTTAAAACAAAACAAAGGATTGTCTTGCAAAATAAGCCGGAACAAACATATGATAGAGATTTCGTCCGAAGTTTTCATGGTGGGGCCTACACGGGCTCGATCGTACATCACCATCATGTACAAGGCAGTGCACATGACATACAAAGCGTCCCCGAGTCGGCATAGCCAAGGACTCTCTAAGACACAACGAGACCACTGTAAAACCGACCGTGAATAGGCAGACCACTAGACGTCGAACCCCAATTTCATATCATACATCCGTCGGAAAGATATCATAAGAGCTACTTGATTCCCACCTATGAAACTCCCGAAATTTTCCAGTTATGCAATCAGGTGTTGGGGATACAGGGGAAGCATAATATCTCACCCAAACTAGCAAATCCTACATCCAGCTGTATCCATCCTTCAACACATAACCAAGAAACCTTCGGAAATCATCTACCTCAACCTTCGAAAAGCATCCGTTATACAAGTTATGGCGATACTCCCGAACTCCCGCCCCAATACTGGGTGGCGTCGAGGTTATCTCACCAACGAACTGCATAAAAGAGATTTTCGATGTCAGCGTACTAAGCTCAGGTATTCCAGAACTGCAACGATAAAATTATGGTGACAACACCTCGGAGCTCAACTCCCCGGGACACTTCCACAAAACCCCTGACAGGAGGCACCAAGACAATGTTCTCGTCATAAAACCATCGGAACGATTCCAAGATACCCGCATGATCCTAAAAATTTTTTTTAGTGAAATTTGAGAAGAGAAGAGTCAAAACTCTACGTCAGGATGCCTTACCAGAGCAATGAAGAGACTGGGAAGTAAAAAAGAATTCCTAAACTCTCCGATATATAATTCCTAAATGACTCGAAACTTTTTTTCTAGACACAACTCGGCCGCTAAAAACGATCAAGCAATGGGGCTCCTAAGGTCGGGGAAGGCTCTGATTACCAACTTGTAACGCCCTCGATGCGGCTATATCACCCACGTGTCGAAGCACAACTTAGAGGCATAACCGCATTGAAAGCAATGTCGCAAGTGAGGTAATCTTCACACAACCCATGTAATACATATGGGAAAGAGATACATAGTTGGCTTACAATCGCCACTTCACACAAATACATGAATAAAGCATTACATCATCCAAATACAATCAGGGCCCGACTATGGAGCCAAAATAAAAGAAGAACCCCAAATGCGACAAAGGTCCCCGATCGACCCCAACTGGGCTCCACTACTGATCAACTAGAACGAAACAACACAAAGGACAAGATCTTCATCGAGCTCCTCCTGAGCTTGGTTTCGTCACCTGGCATGGCATCATCGGCACCTGCAAACTGGTTTTGGAAGTATCTATGAGCCACAGGGACTCAGCAATCTCACACCCTCGCGATCAAGACTATTTAAGCTTATGGGTGAGGTAGAAGGTATGAGGTGGAGCTGCAGCAAGCGACTAGCATATATGGTGGCTAACATACGCAAATGAGAGCGAGAAGAGAAGGCAAAGCACGATCGATAAAAGTAATGATCAAGAAGTGATCCTAAACAACCTACGTCAAGCATAACTCCAACACCGTGTTCACTTCCCGGACTCCGCCGGAAAGAGACCATCACGGTAACACACGCGGTTGATTCATTTTAATTAAATTAAGGTTTAAGTTGTCTACAACCGGACATTAACAAATTCCCATCTGCCCATAACCGCGGGCACGGCTTTTGAAAGTTCAAAACCCTGCAGGGGTGTCCCAACTTAGCCCATCACAAGCTCTCATGGTCAACGAAGGAATAGACCTCCTCCCGAGACATTCCGATCAGACTCGGTATCCTGGTACAACAAGACATTTCGACAGGGTAAAACTAAAGCAGCAACACCGCCCGAATGTACCGACAAATCCCGATAGGAGCTGCACATATCTCTTTCTCAGGGCACACTCAGATTGTCTTAGGTACGGGTAGGCCAGCCCAGAGTTGCCCCTGGTGGTCACCGGTAGCTGACAGGTTGGACCAACACTCAGAGGAGCACTGGCCCGGGAGGGTAAAATAATGATGACCCTTGAGTCCGCGAAACCCAAGGGAAAAAAGGCTAGGTGGCGAATGGTAAAACCAATGTTGGGCATTGCTGGAAGAGCTTTACTTAAGGCGAACTGTCAAGGGGTTCCCATTATAGCCCAACCGCGTAAGGAACGCAAAATCCGGGAACATAACACCGATATGATGGAAACTAGGGCGGCACGAGTGGAACAAAACACCAGGCATAAGGCTGAGCCTTCCACCCTTTACCAAGTATATAGATGCATTAATTAAATAAGATATATAGTGATATCCCAACAAGTAAACATGTTCCAACAAGGAACGATCTCCATGTTCCAACAAGGAACAAAACTTCAATCTTCGCCTGCAACTAACAACTCTATAAGAGGGGCTTAGCAAAGCGGTAACATAGTCAAACAACGTTTTGCTAGGACAAGGTGGGTTAGAGGCTTGGTCCAACAATATGGGAGGCATGACAAGCAAGTGGTAGGTATCGCAGCATGGCATAGCAAAAGAGCGAGCAACTAGCAGGCAAAGATAGTAGTGATTTCGAGGGTATGGTCATCTTGCCTGAAATCCGGCAAGGAAGAAGAACGAGTCCATGAAGAAGACAAACGAACATAGACGGACGAGTCCTCACAAACGCGACGTTACCGGATTACCGAGAAGAAGTACACCGGAAAGAAAGCAAACAACATAGTAAACAATCATCACATAAGCATGGTACGATGCGCAAACAAGTATGATGCATGTCCAGTTTAAAGAGGCATGGCAAAATGCACAAACAACACTACAAGTTAAGTGGAGCTTAATATGCAACGAGTTGCATATCGACGGAACACCACATGCCTTATTTAGTTCTCTCTCGTTTATGTACTCAACAAAATTAAATGTTGTGTAAACATGGCAAGAGGGTGAAGCAAAGTAAAACTACCTATCTAGTCAAGTTTAAATGAGGACGGAAGCAACGAACAACAATTCCGGAAACTCCTCATATGCATATATTAGGTTTGGTACTGTTCTGCCCTAAACATAATTTTAGAGTTGTTAAGCATGCAAAATGAAGCCACCATGTTAAACTAGGCATTTTTCTACCCCAATTACATATAAAGTTTATTAGAAACCGAGCTATGGTTGAAAAGTTATGAATTAAATCATTTTAGCATGACATAGGAGCAAATTTAAACAAACATCATTTTAGACATTTTAAACATGCATGAAGTGACATATTATTAAACTAGACAAAATTCTGAGCAAGTTTCATATATAAATAATTTTAATCCGATGCAGGGTTCATGAGTTATTAAATGCATGAACTCTAGGGACTTTTCTGCAAAACAGGTCTCCTCTAGAAAAAAAGAAAAACGCTGAAAGGAAAAAAAACAGAAGCAGGCCAAAATTGCTGGGCCCAAGGTGCACAGGAGAGGGGGCGGCTCACCCATGGGCCGTGCTGGATCTGGAAGGGAGCAGGTCGGGCCTTAGGCGCTGCGGCTGGAGAGGTAGGCCGGGGGGAGTGGGCCTGGGCGCTGGCAGGCCGTGTTTCGATCTGGCGCTGGGCCTCCCGCGACGGAGGGGAGCCGCTGGGCGGGAGCAGAGGTGGCCCAGGCACGGGCGCTGGTGGATCGAGCTCGTTCGACGCGGTCAACAGGTGAAGGTGAGTCAGCCCAGGTGTGTGCGGTCGGCGCAGAGGCCATGGTCGCGGACACTCCGGCGAACTTGCTGGCAAGGAGGTGCGGAGAAGAACGTGGAGCGGCGGATTCGTGCAGGGATGGATGGATCCGGTGCAGAGGGGTCCGGATCCAGCCGGAGGAGGGGCGACGGCGACTTGGGGTGGCAGCGGCGAACTCCGGCGGTCCCCTGACGAACTGTAGATTGGAGGCAGAGAGAGATTAGCTCGGGAGAGCGAGAGGAAGGAAAAAGGGGAGGAGAAGGAGACGGTGATGGGGCACTGGCCTGGGGTTCGCCGGCGAGGGCACTCCGGTGGCCGGCGATGCGAGGCCGGCGCGCTGGATCTGATGCGCCGAAGGAGTCCGGCGGGGAGGCGTGGAGTGGAGGCAGGGAGCCTCGGGGGTGGGGCGCGTCTTCGGGCCCGGTTTGACCCTGAGCCGGTAGACTTGGGCCTAGGCGGGCCGCGGCGCGGGGTGTTGGGGCTGGCGACGTGGCACGTCGCGGTTGGAGGAAGCGGCGGTTCAGGTGGCGGCGCTGCCGGCTTCTGCACGCCAAGTGGCAGCGGATTTGGTGGCCATCGCGGAAAACGAGGCAGAGGAGGTGGGAGGCGGCTCCCTGATGATTAGGGGCGCGGATTTCGAGGAGGAGGAAGGAGAAGGCCCAAAATGGCATGGAGGGGGTCTATATAAGGTAAGGGGGGCTAGGGTTAGGGGGTTTAAGGCCGTTTCGGAGCCGTTCGATCTCGATCGGACGACCCGGAGCGGAGGGGGTTAGATAGGTGGGCTAGTGGGCTGTGAAGAGAGGTTGGGCTGAGATGAGAGGAGAGGAGTGCAGCCCGGCAACTGTTTCCGGAGACCGAAAACGTCCGACGTTTGCCCGGCTATAATGCCGCTATAGTTTAACGGTTGGGCTATCAAACGAACTCCGAATGCGATGAAACTTGACAGGCGGTCTATCTACACTATAACAAGACCACACGCCAACTTTCAACCCATTCCGAGGACATTTGTCGGACACTTATAAAATACTAATTTGCAGGTGCCGCGGGTGCGTGCAAGTGTTTCTGGGCTCAGAACGGACAACGGAAAGAACGGGGGAACCCAGACGGATGCAAGTTTTGAAAACATGATAATGCAATGCACATGATGACATGATAAGATGCAACACGCAAGCAAATGACAGGGCAACAACAACGAATAACTGGAGGGCACCAACAACAGCGTATGAATCCGGGCTGTAGCAACTGGGCTAACAGGACTCCGGGAACCCGGGCTGTAGCAGGCTAACAGGACTCCGGATGTCTCCGCGTGATATTTCCCCGAAGTGATAAACACAAGAATGAAGTGAATCACATGCCGGCCAGTCTATGTGTTCCGGAGCAGTAGTGCTGGGCTAGCAGGACTCCGGTAACCCGGGCTGTAGCGGACTACCAAGGCTCAGTGGAAGCACCAGATTACATTTCCCCATAAGAGAGGCTACCAAGGATAAACAACCAGATTGTCAGATCCCACACATACCAAGCATTTCAAACATACACACAATATGATCGATATGTGTAAATACAACATGGCATCACAACAAAACTCTACAACTCAAGGTACTTTATTTAGAAGGCTCCAGAGAGCCATACATAATATGTTCATATAGGTAGGGGTCACACGAACCAACACTCAAGTCATACAAACATACAAGAACATGCGGAAGAAAACTTGTCTGTGTACAGACAACTAGAAAGCAAGAAGGCTTGACGAAGCCTGTCTATCTACAAGTCCCTTCACGACTCAGGATCACCACCTGGGTGGCAAGTCACTCGTCAACATCGAGATCTACATAGAACCCATCGGAGGGGGCGGTGTTCTCTTCTGCAATAGTAATTAAGCAAACATGAGTACAAAGGTACTCAACAAGTCTTACAACAGATCCTACTATACGTGCAACATTCTCAAGAAGGATAGTGGGGTTATTGCAGCAAGCGAGCTTTTACTCTTGGCTAAGCTGTCCTACAAGACAGCAACTTGTAAATGTTTTGCGCACACGAGTCCACTACTCACCACAACAATACACTACCATGGATCCTCCTCCGTCATCCTACGGAAGGGCCATCCACGGCACTCACACTTGTCTTCAGGCTTTTAGGAGTATCCATTTACTTGTCTATGAACTGCATAGGCAACCAAGTAGTCCTTTACCACGGACGCGGCTATTCGAATAGATGATGTTAACCCTGCAGGGTTGTACTTCTTCATACACGCTCTCACCACTTACCTCCGTTTACACGACATGTACTCGGCAACCTTCAAGCGGAAGCCCAACAAGGGTGTCGGCCACGGCCTACCTAAACACTCAAGTCTCTAGTCCAGGTTTATCGCCTATCCAGGTTCCATCCGCAGGGAGTCCGGCCGAGGTTTCCACATACGGTCCCGAACGATGTGTACAGGGTAACGAGACACCAAACGGGCGCTCGGCATACCCAACCATGGTGTATCTACCGCATCATAGCCCATCCCTGGGGACAACGCATTGCAAGGCCTCCAACACATATCCTATAAACACCAGAAACTAGTTGCAACTCCTGGACAGAGGACTAGGGTGGTTAAGAAGCCGTGAGGGTCAATTAAGGATCCCAATGCATGGTAGTAACTGATTCTTAAATCACACATACAGATCTCGGTGTTTAAGGATGGTTCTAATGAAACAACCCACAATGTACTCCTACATGGCCTATCATCGATACCTTGACCAAATCGTGTTCAACACATCACTCACATTACCGACATAATCATTTCACTCTAGCCCATCACCCAGATGAACCAGACCTGACACGACTCTGAGCATAGCAGGCATAGAAAGGTAGGAAACACATACATGGCTCAATCAACTCCTACACATGCTAGTGGGTTACATCTAGTTACTATGGCAATTACAGGTCATGTAGAGGAAATGGGTTCAACTACCACAGCACACAGCAGTTTGAAACGTTGTTGTCTTAAATGCAGTAAATGAGAGCAGGAGCAAGAACATGGGATTGTATCGATATGATCAATCAGGCTGCTTGCCTGATGGAGTGGTAGTAGGATACTGCCCTTCAGTCGGATATTCGTAGGTATCCTTGGAGGTGGAACCTACCACGAAAGACACATCGGAACATAAACATCACATGGAAATATGCAACAATATGATGCATGCTATGACATGGCAATATGGGTGTGTTTTGGCTAGTGCATTCTAAAACAGGTTGGTTGGAGTCCATTTAAATCAAAGATTCAAATGAAAGCTCATGATATGAAGTCATATTAATGCATTAGCTTGTTTCACTTAAACAGCAAGGTTAAAGTGTTCTAACATGCATGAAACCATTACATATGTACAGATTGGATTTTTCTGATCAATTTTCATATATAAATCATTGCATTTGGAGTTACAGATTAATTTCTATGAATTTTTTAAGTTTATAACATTTTCTGGAATTTCCTGTATAAGAATTAATCCAGTAAATGATTTACTGTGTTAGCATTGCGTCAGGGTGACGTCAGCTGTCAACAGGGATGGTCCAGGTCAAATCTGACCAGTGGATCCCGCATGTCAGTGTCATTAGACTAACTAATTTTAGTTAGTCCTAATCCTAGTAATTAGCAGGGCAGGCCCACATGGTCAAATGGTCAAACCCACCGGCGACATGACGCCGGCGAGGCCAGACGCGGCGGAGGAGCGCGGGATTTCTCCTCTGGTGACCAAATGGATGGCGGAGGGCACCTACGTGTAGCTGGGAGCGAACCGCGTCGGGTGGTGCTAGTGGTTGGGCTCGGGGTCGCTGGAAACGATGCTGGCGACAAGTTTGGCGGCGGCCGGAGCTCGGGCGAGCTCGGACTCATTGCTAGGAGGCACGGCGAGGTGCATGGAGCAGTGCTACGGGCTCCTGGGGATGCGGCGAGTGTCAAAACCGGCGGATATCGGGTAGGGGGTCCCAAACTGTGCTTCTAGGCCGGATGGTAACAGGAAGCAGGGGACACGATGTTTTACCCAGGTTCGGGCCCTCTTGATGGTGGTAAAACCCTAAGTCCTGCTTGATTAATATTGATGATATGAGTAGTACAAGAGTAGATCTACCACGAGATCAGAGAGGCTAAACCCTAGAAGCTAGCCTATGGTATGATTGTATGTTGTGATTGTTGTCCTATAGACTAAAAACCCTTCGGTTTATATAGACACCGGAGAGGGTTAGGGTTACACAAGGTCAGTTACAAAGGAGGAGATATCCATATCTGTATTGCCTAGCTTGCCTTCCACGCCAAGTAGAGTCCCATCCGGACACGAGACGAAGTCTTCAATCTTGTACCTTCATAGTCTAACAGTCCGGCCAATGGAGATAGTCCGGCTGTCCAGAGACCCCCTAATCCAGGACTCCCTCAGTAGCCCCCGAACCAGGCTTCAATGACGATGAGTCTGGCACGCAGTATTGTCTTCGGTATTGCTAGGCGGGTTCCTCTCCAAATTCTGTGTACCTGTACAAATAATGTCTGGTCTCTTGTGAATGTTGCGCTCTTGGCTTCCACGCCTAATAATGGCCACTTTCCACGTGTCAAGCGAATGTGAAGAGCCAGGGCCTTTTCACATTTACCCCCCTAGCTGTATGAATGAGCCGCCTATTAAAAAGACGAGGATTCAGATCCAAATCACACCATCCTCCCTCGGCGAGCCTTCATCAGAGCGCACCCGACAGAGATCCATTCCATCATGGCCGGTCGACACAGCTCCTCCTCTCGCCCCCTAGCTCCAAGCCTGGAGATTGGGGGAGATGTTCCGTCCCGCACAGCAAATTAGTGATGCTTCAGACCAAGGGATTTCTTCCCGCAGTGTACCTGGTCCCGGTTCGAGCCGGGCTTGCCACCTATAATGGCGGAGAGAAAGCGGAGAGCCTTCCCAATCCCTCCAAGGGAGAGCGGGTATGCCTTGTCCCTTATTTGGTAAGAGGGCTCGGATTCCCAATTCATCCGTTTCTCCGAGGGCTCCTGGGGTTCTACGGCCTCCAGTTGCACAACTTTTCGCCTGCCTCCCTACTGCATATTGCGGGATTCGTAGCCCTCTGCGAGTTGTTTTTGGGCTGTGAGGCTCATTTTGCTTTGTGGAAGAAGCTGTTCTGGCTTGTGCCCCGTTCTCAGAAGGGGTCAATATATCAAGTGGGCGGAGCCGAAGTGTGGCGTATTGCTGAGACCGGATACCTGTCCGGGACCCCAAAGAAGACGTCCAAAGACTAGCCTTCAGAATGGTTTTATATAGAGGACGTCCCCCTCCCGGATCCTATTCGGATCGGCCTTCCTGAGTTCGAGAACGCCCCTTTGAAGAAGCGCCGGAGCTGGCGTCCACGGAGCTCCCTAGAGGAAGATGACAGGGACATTCTTTACCTGATGAGCCGGATAAGTTTTTTAGCTCGATCCGGATTGACCATGATCGAGGTCATGGCCATATGCATCATGCGGGGGGTGTAGCCGCTCCAGTATAGAGGCCACCCCATGTGGGATTTCAACGGGGAGGACGACGCCTCCCGCCATGGCCGCAAAGGGCCGGGATCGGCTGCTGATCTAATAAATATCTTGTCCACTTTGTATAAGGGAGAAGAGGAGGAATTCCTTCATGTCAACCCGCAGGGCGAGTTCTCTATGTACAATCCTTCGAGCTAGGTAAGCAGAGACTTTTTCTCGGCCATCCGTTTCGTATTCCCGTAGTTAAGTATTCATTCTAGTGATTTCATCGCAGGAGCTGCGCCAGGCTGTAAAGGAGATAAATAGCCCTCCTCCACAACCCGAGGACCCTGGACGGTCCTTGGACATATCCTGGAGCTGATCGATGGGGTATTTTACCAATCGAGTAATGACAACGCCTTGGTGGCCATTACGGCCGATTACCCTGGGCTTGTTCCAGCATCACAGGTGACTGAGACCGAAGTCCCAGCACTTAAAAAGGGATTCGTCCTTGCGCTTTTTTGATTGTCGTATAATAGCCGTGCTTTGCAGGGAAGGTCCTCGGGGCAGAAGGCCGATCCTGTGGCAACTAGCCAACAAGGGGCCGCGAGGCCAGGCGGGCTGAAAAGAGCCGCATTCCGGATTGAGACACCGGCGCAGCGGTATGACGTGCCGTCTTTATTGCAAGCCATTGTTCTCAGAGTCATACTAACGCTCATGCCTTCTTTTCAGGAAAAAGAGCCCTCGCCGGACTATACCCGGAGAGGCTACCCATCGCGCCTCCACCAGCCAGGCTCCAAGGCCGGATTCGGAGGCGGGAACGAATATGAGGTGTGCGCAGGGCGCTCCTCCAATAGAGGATGCGGACAAACTGTCCGCCACCAATTCCGATGTGGAAAGTGCTATGAACCACAGGCGTCACCGGACTGTTCTTCGTGATGCTTGTTTCTCCCAAGAGGCATTGGATGCCTTCAACTCAGGAGACGCGCACCTCCGTGCCGCTCAATATGGTCTAGCCAGAGCCACGGAGCAGTATGTAAAAGACATGCGGGTGAGAAAAATTGATGATTATATATATCAGTAGACCCTGAGACTTGAAACAGTTAGGATAACTGATTTAAGGATCATTTGTTATGTAGGTTCTTATAGAAAAGAATACTCAACTGTCCCAGGAGCTGGAAGAGTGCAAAGCCTAACTTCAGGCCGCACTGGCCGTAGCAGGGGATCCCAAAGAGACCCCCCTCTGGTAACATATCCTTTGAATGATAAGTATCATATTAGAATGTGGCGTATATGCAGATCTGATGATAAAATTGCAGATGACGCTGGAGTAAATCCGGATAAGAAACAGCTCATATGCCAGCTGAAGGCCAGTGAGAGCGTGCTTACGAGGGTGAGGCATGAGAAGAATGATCTCGTAGATGCCAACACCAAGCTGGGCGTGGAACTAAAAGATGTTCATGCCCAACTGTCGGACTCTGTTAAGGAGAATTGGCGGCTTCGACGCGGCATATTTAGTACGTGCTTGAATGAACTTTGAAAAAGAGTTCAGCGAGGAAGCTGGCTGACAGAGTTATGTCTGTAGGTATGCTAACAGGTCGTCCTTCCGAGGAGATGCCTGGTTCAACGGGTGATCATCTTCCCGAGCTCTCACAGTTGCACGAACGAGTTCGACAGGTGATGCAAGGCGTCGCCCAGGCCTTGTGGCCTTCCGTCTCCATACCCGAAGGCCTTGGAGAGCTTGCAGAAAAGCTGAAGGGAGCACGGCGGCCTTCCGATTATGGAAGATATCGGCCTGCCGTCAGGGCGCCAGGGAAGCCTGGGCAATGGTGAAGACACGGTGCACGAAGGCTGACCCGAACCACATGGCCGAAGTCGGACCTGTGGGGCCTGATGGGAAGGAGAACCCTGTGAGCTTAGTGTACGGGCAAGTAGAATTGGCCGCAAAGTATTCCCAACAGGACTGTAGACTAGACAGCCTATTGGATGGCATTGAAGAGGAATTCAACTAGTCAAGTTGACTATGTAATTTTAAAGTGACATGTATAATGCCTTCTAGCCGGACTGTAGATCGTTTGTCATGGCGGACCTTTTCACTTCAACCTCAGGACCTGACAGTTCGGAGTGTATCCGAATACCCTCTCGGTTATGTAAGAACCGGGGCATGCGTGGAGACCAGGAGCATGTGTCATTAGTGCTTTATCAGACAAGTGCCCAACTAGTTATGTTATATTACATGGGTAGTAAGAAACATCTTCCAGAGAGAATAGTTCCGTTAAGGGTTCCTTTCCCTGGGTAAGCATGCCCTAAAGTGCATGTACGGACTGCGACAAGAAGTGCAGAAAAAGCATCTGGGGGCAGATATGGATAATAAATAAATAAAAGTCATCTTTTGTTCACCGACCGAATATTCTCTTAAGAACGCTTGCTTTCGGCTTCACCCAGTATGAGGTACACGTCTGGCTGACCTGGCGGTAACAATCGCAGAGGTGCTCCCCTTATGCCCTAGCCGAATTAACGGGAACATAGGGCATAAATACAAGAGCCAGGCAACCCAGCTTGGCCAAAACATAAGTCATATCGATGCATATAATGGTGAAAAAAGGTACATGCGGAAGTATAACACATGTGTTGGGCGTGAGGCCCAGGTAAATAATTTATGCTTCTGTGAAAGAAGCCCCCAGGTATGAAGAGTGTGGCTAGCGCATCTGTGATGTATGAGTGAGGCACAAGGTGTCCCTTGAAGGCCTAGAGAAATAAAAGAAAGAAATGGAAACAAGACAAATGATGGATATGCAGAAAATGGACAAAGGGAGGGGACTAACATAAAGTCCGGTGCTAGGCGTAGAATCTTCGGAGCCTGGCTGTGATCCACGGGTTCGGCTCGAGTCAACTAGTCGATGCATCCTACAGTCGGTACGCTCCACCGGTCAGAACATGGTCGATAATGAAGGGACCTTCCCATTTGGGCTCGAGCTTGTTCTTTTTCTTATCCGTCAGCTGTAGAACTAGTTCGCCAACATTATAAGTTTTGGCCCGTACTTCTCTGCTTTGATATCTGCGAGCATGTTGCTGGTAAAATGCAGAACGGGCTTTGGCTACGTCGCGCTCTTCCTCCAAGGTGTCCAGACTTTCCTACCGATCAAGCTCGGATTCTCTTTCTTCGTACATGCGCACTCGAGGTGAGTCATGAATTATGTCACAGGGCAGGACTGCCTCTGCGCCGTACACCATAAAAAACGGTGTATATCCGGTACTACGATTCGGCGTGGTCCACAACCCCAAGAGTAAGGAGTCGAGCTCCTCTACCCAGTGCGTGTCAGACTCCGTTAAGGAGCGCACTAATCTGGGTATAATGCTGCTCATTGTAAGACCATTTGCTCGTTCGACTTGACCGTTGGTTTGTGGGTGATAGACTGAAGCATAATCGAGCTTGATGCCCATTTTGCTGCACCAGAGTTTTACCTTGTCGGCTGTGAAGTTCGTGCCGTTACCAGTGATGATGCTGTGGGGGACGCCGTAACGGTGTACAACTGTCGGTGGGAACGACACCTATGGGATCACAAGAATCCCTACTACAGTTGCGGGGCGCGGAGTCATGAGAAGAGCGGATCAAACAGATAGCACACGGTTTGTTTATCCAGGTTCGGGCCGCGGGGATGCGTAAAACCCTACTCCTGCTTTGGTGGATTGTATACCTGTGTTCTTGAGCTAGCTATGGGGCATGAGGAGCTCCAAAAAGCCGAATCCTCCTCCTGGTCGCCTCGGGCCTCCTTTTATAGGAAAGGGGTTGCCACAGTGGCACACAGGAGGTGGAAAGGGTACAGTGATGTGAGGTTATCCCTCGCAGTACAGGACAAGGCGTATTCAATGCGTCTTGCCCAGGTGTCCTTGCTTTATCGGGGACGGGGGAGAGCCCTGTCTCGTCCGTCGCCGCTCCCTCTCGTGTCGACACGCGCCCCGGCCAGCGGCGCCCGTGGCATGCAGCTGAGGTGGCGCAGTGGTGGGTCTCCACGAAGATCCTCATGCCGCCACGCAGGTGCCTGCCCAGCTGGTTAGGTCGGCAGCTGCATGCGAACGGTGGTTGAGGTTTGACTGGCGTGGGCCTGATGGTGGCCCTACGGGTGTTCTTGGCAAGGGCCTTGCCGGGGCCCCGGCAAGGGTCTTGCCGTGGCGCCTGCTGTCATCCCCGGCAAGGCTCTTGTCGGGGGCCTTGTGGTCCTCCTTGGCTGGGATCCTGCCAAGGATCATCATCTTCTAAAGGGTGTATCTGATCTTGAATGTCTTCACAAAGATCTGCATGCCACCACGGGGATGTCTCCCGAATCCTTGCCCCATGGGGGCGGTGGACTCAAGGGTGACTCACTCCGTAGGTGTGGGGCGAGCTGCCATGGCAAGGGTCTTGCCGGGTTTGCTAAAACCGCCTCCCGGCAAGGATCTTGCCGGGGGGTCCGCTTCGTCCCCTTCTCTCTTTGTGGTCTTGGTCTTGGCATCGTTCTGCTTCTCCTGAGCTTCAGCCTTACCTTGGATCACCTCCCTTGCCTTGCTCAGTGTGGTGGTGCCTGTGGCTCAGACTGCCCGTGCATAGTTATAGGGGTACAAAAAGCGTACCCCTCTTTTTGTACACCGACAGGAGCCCCTGGGCCTGGGCCACATGTAAGCACAATCGCGTCATTGGGCTAGGCCCAAAAATGGTGCGTGGGCAGGCGGGGCGGTTTTTACCGCAGTAAGTTTCTTCGCACGCTGCGCTTCCCATGCTTCCCGCACACGGCGCGGCGTGGGGAGGCGTGTGTGATGTGAGTGGCATGCGTGGGGTTGCTTCCCGCGGGCATCTGTCTCATTACAGTTAATGTGAAAGGAGGCGGCCCGCATTTTCCCCCCATAAGAAGGAATAACTGTGGGCGCGCTGCTCACTTTCTCCTCTTCCCTTGTGCCTTTTCCAATCTCAGAGCCGCCGTTCCCTCTCTTCCTTCCTTCTTAAGCTTTCGCTGTCGCCCGCCACCACTGCTTTGCCTCCCCCTTCCTCAGCCCTCTGAACTTCTTGGTCGCCATGGCTCCCAAATTCACCAAGGGCAAGGGGGTGGCTAAGGGCGCCGGGACGGTGGAGCCGCCGGAGAGCGCGCTGTCGGGGGACAGGACGATGTCCGCCTTCTTCTTCCCCTCGACGGTTGATGTTCAAGAGCTCCGGGCCTCCTTCAAGCCCCTATGGGGAGTGAAGACGGGGGGAGAGGATTCGGGACACCCGGCGAAGCGCGTCATTCCTGCCGCTTGCGCTGATCCTGCCCCAAATCGATACCCCTTCTTTGTTGATTACTTTTCTTGCGGGTTATGCCCCCTTTCTCCGATTTCTTCTGCGACGTTATGCGCACCTTCGGCTTTCTTCTCTTGGATTTTACTCCGAATGCGGTGGCGTGCATGGCTTTCTTCGCGCATCTTTGCGAAGGCTTTGCTGGGGTGCAGCCCAATACGGCGCTCTTCCGCCATTACTTCTTCCCTCGAATCCAGCCGGGAGGAGCCGTCTCCGGTTGCGTCACCTGGATCCCAAGATCCAAGGGGGCGTACCCGGACGGTGCCGTGAAGGAGAGGTGGGAGGAATGGCGTGGCCGGTGGTGCTGGATTGAAGATGAAAACCCACCGGAATTCTACAAGGTCCGCCGAGTGCCGCCGGTCCGCGCTAGTGATTGGAGCGATGTCGACGCCGCCGATGGGAGGCTCACCGTCGCCACCACCAGGATTCTCCGGCTCACCCAGGCCGGACTCACCCTTGAGATGATCGGGGCGGACTTCATTCGCCGCCGGATCGCCCCGTTGCACGGCAAGGGGAGGCCAGATTGGCTATTTACGAACCCGGCTGACATTATGCGACTCCGCCCCGGCCTTGATCACAACTTCACAGTGCTGGCGCATGCCCACTTCTGCCAGCAGCTTTTCCAGCTTGATGTGTGTCGCGATGGCGACGTCAAGCGGACCGGCAAGGCCGCGAGGGCTGCCGCAAAGGTTGGAAAGGCCCTCAAGGGGCCATTTTTCAAGCTGCCAACGGGGGTGGTCCCGTTGTGCAACAATTCGCGTCGGTCCGAGATCATCGCTATGATGCCGGACTGTAATGCGCACGGCCCTGTCCCGAGCTGGGAGGAGCCGAAGAACGAGGATGTGCAGCAATTTTCGACACCCTGATCGAGGTGTACATCAATGCCAACACCGAGCGGTGGCTTATCATGGACACCACCCAGGCAGAGCTGGATTACATCGCCACTAGGGCGAGGGAGGCACAGCTTGCCATGGAGGCTGGCAGCGAAGGGGCGTGGAGGACAAGGCCACAACGGCGGCGGAGGAAAAGGAGCTCACCCGGTGGGCGGCGGCCTCCGGGGAGGTCGGCAGCGCCGACACTGGATCTCCGCTCGTCGAAGACGCGGCCAACGAGTCGTCGGGGGAGGAGGAGGACGTGGCGGCAGGCTCGACGCCAACCAGGGGAAGAGGGCGAGTCCCGCGGCGGGCTGCCTCCGGTGAGCCGGTTCGGCCCGGCAGGGCTGCGTGGCCTCAATTGACCTTGGAGGGGTCTGGGCGCCACACGAGGGCCACGGCAGCCAAGAGGCTGACGAAGGCCGCTGAGAAGAAGAAGACAATAGCCCCTTCCTCATCCGGGCGCACACAAACCCCGCCACCTCCTTCGCCTCCTCCGGCAGGCGTCGACTCGAATGATGATGTGGAGCTCCCTTTTGATCTTGGGCTTCTCAGCCCGGAGAGGAAAAGGAAACTGGTGGAAGAGGAGGAGACGGATGACAAGTAAGTTCTCCGTTCCTTACTGTCATTTCCATTTCCTCTAATTGGGTCGCTTGTCTTGATCCATTTTTGCTTCCGTAGGGAAACAAAGACGTTGGCCCAGAGGGTGAAGAAGGCGAGGACCTCCGCGAGCAGCCAGCCCCCGACCGGGGCTTCGAAGACACCACCGGTGGTGCTGAGCAGCCCGGACAGCAGCCCCCGGTGCAGCCCCCAGTGTAAGTTCGTCACCCTCTTCTTACTCGACATGTGGTAGGTGCTCGATGCTATCATTGTGACCTTGCCGGGTTTGCAGGAGGGGAGCGGCAGCAGGAGGAGCCAGACAGGGTTACTCCTAACACACCACCCCCATCGACTACGCCGCCGCGGGGGGCGTCCCTGGCAAAGGCATCATGCACGGAGCCCACACCAATGGAGGAAGAGGGGAACTTGGGCGCTAGTGGCTCTGCCACGACGCCAAATGCTGGCGGAGAGGGGACTTCTGCTTCACAGCCTGGCACTGGTGAGTCGCCTGTCCTTCGTCTCTGTTTTTCCCTTATTCTTTTCTTGGCATCATTGCTCCCATTGCTGCCCAGGCCCTCCTTCAACATGTATGGAGGACGTGGATACCGTTTCTGGGAACATTGCTAAGGAGGCCACCAAGGATGCTGCCGAGGACACCACGGCGGGGGCCGCCAAGGCGACCGGCGAGGCTTCTGCCGAGGGCGCCAGCGGTGGACCTGCCGGTGAGGCCGGCAAGGCCTCCGCCGAGGAAGAGGTGGTGGGTGACCAGCCTCCCTCCTCCTCAACCTCGGGCCCCGGCAGATATCTGAAGGTGGGCGACGATCTCTTCGTCCACCTCCCAAGGGTGACAAGCCGGGCGCCCGCCAAAGGGGAAGTTTTCGACGGCGAGGTACTTGCCGCCACCGGGCTCGAGGTGGTTGAGCCGGGCGTTGGTGGCGACGGTTCTCCAGAAGAGCAGCTTTTCCGTGCCACGGGGGCCAATTTCCGGAAGCTCCAAGTGCTCTACCGTGCTCGCCTGGACAAGGTCAAGTCCAGGATGGCAACGGTGGACAACGCGGAGGTGGACTTCAAGGCGCGCGTTGCCGAGACGCAGACCTGGTTCTACCAGGCTCACGAGGAGCAAAGGGACTTTCAGGAGAAATTGGCCGAGCGTGATGTGGAGCTCACCATGAAGATGGCAGACATCGAGAAGGCCCAGGAAAAGGCGGCAAACATGGCTGCCGCGGCCGAGGCCGCCCGGAACCAGCATCAAGCCACCTTGGATTCCCAGGAAGAGGACCTCACCGCGCGTGAGGCGAAGCTTGCCGCAGCGCTCCGTGGCAAGGATGAGGAGCTCGAGGCCCTTGTCGCGCGGCGGACTCACGAGCTGGAGAAGAGGCACAAGGAGGCACTCAATGCCCAGGCTCTGGCCCATGCCAGCAAGGGAAGGGAGTTGGAGGTGGCGCAGGACGAGCTGAAGGAGCAGGCACTCAAGCTGTCCAACGAGAAGAGCACGCTCAACAGCGCCTTGGTGGAGGTGCAAGGAGCGGTCATCAGCAGGGCTGGGCAGCTCTCCGAAGCGCAAAACTCCATCAGAGACCTCAAGCTGAAGCTGGAGGATCTGGAGAGCAGGGCTCGGGAGGAGACCTTGACCAGGAGCCTGGAGGAGGAGAAGCAGCTGTGGGCAAACGAGGCCGCCTCCCACCAAGATTATGTGGCGGGCGAGAACAGATGGATCAACCGTCTGGAGGAGGTCGCCGGCAGGGTCACCTCGCAGTTGGCCACCATTGGGATGCCACACGTGAGGTACGCCCCTGAGCGCAGCGGGACCGTCAACACCAAGTTGACCCTGTTCTTCGAGGGCGTTCCCGGAGCCTTGGCTTATCTTCACTCCAACAGGACGACCACGCTGGCCGAGGAGGCCCGGCGACTTTGCCGGAGGGTCGTGACCAAGGTCCTCACGAAGACGGCATACTGGAATCCCGATCTTGACTTCGCGGCCGCGATGAAGAACTTGCCGGATGGTGCTGACCTCACGGTGCTCAAGGAGCGCATCAAGCCCATCATCGACTGCATCGATGAAATCAAGAGGGTGGAAGGCCTGCGCCGGGATTAGGCATCCCGTTCTTCTTCGCCGCTGCGGGTTCCCGACCAAGACAAATTTTATCTTTAGTTAGAACCGCAGCTAAGATGTGATGTAATATAACTTTGAAGTACTCTTAATTTTCATGCATGTTATTTCCCCGTTCGATTCCTCTTTGTATGCGTGCCCTACGTCGATCAGGAAGGCTTGCCGGCGCGGAAGCCCCTACCGGCGTTTTGGGGACGGATCCCCATGGCCAGCCGGGTACGCGTGCTGCCGGACGAGCCACCTTTCCGTTCTGAATGCGGCCGCTTGAACTGTCGAGCTTGACTCGTGTCAGAATCGGGGGCATTGCTGATCGCGGAAGGCTACTCTGCCATTCTTGACGCAGCCGCTTGAGCTGTTGAGCGGACTCAAAACAGGGCAAGGGCGTTGCCAATCGTGGTAGAGCCCCCTGGCGTGCAGGTTTCTCATACAAAGCAAATATCTCCAGGGGGAATAACCTCAAATAAGAAGGGTAGCACAAATAAGGGTTCAGTGCAACTTAGCTTCTGTTTGCGATCGCTCGAGTGTCGATCTTCTGGCTTGGTTTCTTCTTCAAGGGTCACGAAGATGAAGGAGTGCCGGGCTAACTGCTAGAGCCGATTCTCACAACTGCGCCCCCTACCTGGCGCGCCAAAGATGTCGGTGGGAACGACACCTATGGGATCACAAGAATCCCTACTACGGTTGCGGGGCGCGGGGTCATGAGAATAGCGGATCAAACAAATAGCACACGGTTCGTTTATCCAGGTTCGGGCCACGGGGATGCGTAAAACCCTACTCCTGCTTTGGTGGATTGTATACCTATGTTCTTGAGCTAGCTATGGGGCGTCAGGAGCTCCAAAAAGCCGAATCCTCCTCCTGGTCGCCTCGGGCCTCCTTTGATAGGAAAGGGGTTGCCATAGTGGCACACAGGAGGTGGAAATGCTACAGTGATGTGAGGTTATCCCTCGCAGTACAAGACAAGGCGCATTTAATGCGTCTTGCCCGGGTGTCTTGCTTTATCGGGGACGGGGGAGAGCCATGTCTCGTCCATCGCCGCTCCCTCTCGTGTCGACACGCGCCCTGGCCAGCGGCGCCCGCGGTGCCATGTAGGCAGGCAGGCAGCTGAGGTGGCGCAGTGGTGGGTCTCCACGAAGATCTGCATGCCGCCACGCAGGTGCCTGCCCAGCTGGTTGGGTGGGCAGCTGCATGCGAACGGCGGTGGAGGTTTGACTGGCATGGGCCTGATGGTGGCCCTACGGGTGTTCTTGGCAAGGGCCTTGCCGTGGCGCCTGCTATCATCCCCGCAAGGCTCTTGTCGGGGGCCTTGTGGTCCTCCTTGGCTGGGATCCCGCCAAGGATCATCATGTTCTAAAGGGTGTATCTGATCTTGAATGTCTTCACAAAGATCTGCATGCCCCCACGGGGATGTCTCCTGAATCCTTGCCCCATGGGGGCAGTGGACTCAAGGGTGACTCACTCCGTAGGTGTGGGGCGAGCTGCCACGGCAAGGGTCTTGCCGGGTTTGCTAAAACCGCCTCCCGGCAAGGATCTTGCCGGGGGGTCCGCTTCGTCCCCTTCGCTCTTTGTGGTCTTGGTATTGGCGTCGTTCTGCTTCTCCTGAGCTTCGGCCTTACCTTGGCTCACCTCCCTTGCCTTGCTCAGTGTGGTGGTGCCTGTGGCTCAGACTGCCCGTGCACAGTTATAGGGGTACAGAAAGCGTACCCCTCTTTTTGTACACCGACAACAACCACGAATATGAAATCTATCACCGGTCCGGATTCAGCTGTTTTAACTGGTTTAGCTTCTATCCATTTGGTGAATTTATCCACCATGTCCAATAAGTATTTTTTCATGTGGGTTCCCCCTTTAAGGGGTCCAACCATGTCAAGCCCCCAGACCGCGAAGGGCCATGTAATTGGGATTGTTTGTAGGGCAGTGGGTGGCATGTGGCTTTGATTTGCAAAGAGCTGGCAACCAGCGCAACGTTGGACCAAGTCATATGCATCTGCCCGGGTCATTGGCCAATAGAATCCTGTACGGAAGGCCTTGCTTACAAGAGTCCGGGCTGCGGCGTGATGACCGCCGAGTCCGGCGTGAATTTCTGCCAAAAGGTCCCGCCCTTCCTCTTCGGAGATGCACCTTTGAAGGACTCCGGTAGCGCTTTTTTTGTACAATTCTCCCTCATGGACCCTGTAGGCCATGGATCCCCGCACTATGCAGCGTGCCTCATTTTGGTCCTCCGGAAGTTCCTGTCTAGTTAGGTAGGCCAGGAATGGTTCTGTCCACAGGGCAATAATGGCCATTATTTCGTGGGCTGATTGTGTTATTTCGGTGGCGAAGCCTCCGATTGTGTTAGAGAGTTCGGTATCGGGTATTTTGGCCGGGTCCGGACTGTTGTTACCGGTGTCCCCTTCCCATGCTACGGATGGCTTGAAAAGCCTTTCCAGAAATAGGTTGGGACGGACCGCGTCGCGTTTTGCGCTGATGCGGGCGAGGATATCTGCCGCCTGATTGTTTTCCTAAGCCACATGGTGAAATTCGAGCCCCTCAAACCGATCTGACATTTTTAGGATGGCATTGCGATAAGCTGCCATTTTCGGATTCTTGGCATCAAAGTCTCCATTTATTTGGGATATCGCGAGGTTCGAATCCCCGCGCACCTCTTGGCGTTGAATGCCCATGAATACTGCCATCCGGAGACCATGTAGAAGGGCCTCATATTCGGCTGCGTTGTTGGAGTCCGTATACATTATCTGTAGTACGTATTGAACGGCGTCTCCTGTTGGGGACGTCAAAACGACGCCAGCCCCCAGCCCAGCCAACATTTTGGAGCCGTCGAAGTGCATGATCCAGTTTGAATATGTGCCGTACTCGTTAGGGAGTTCGGCTTCCGTCCATTCAGCGACGAAGTCGGCCAAAACTTGCAACTTAATAGCTCGCCGTGGCTTGTAAGTTATGTCGAAATGGAGGAGCTCAATGGCCCATTTGGTAATCCAGCCCGTCGCATCGCGGTTTTTTATAATATCGTTAAGTGGTACTTCCGAGGCTACCGTTATCGAACACTCTTGAAAGTAGTGTCGCAGCTTCCGGGATGCCATAAATACCGCGTACGCTATCTTTTGATAATGCAGGTACCGTGATTTGCATGGAGTAAGGACAATGGACACATAGTAAACATAGTAAGGACAATGTGTCCGTCCACTTCTCGCTCGACGACGAGCACTGCGCTTACGACTTGATGAGTTGCCGCAATGTATAATAGCATTGGTTCGCCAGTGTTTGGCGCGGCCAGGACTGGGTTTGTTGCCAATATGGCTTTTATTTCGTTGAGTCTGGCCGTGGTGGCATCCGTCCACTCAAAGTGTTTGGTGCACCGGAAGAGGCGATAAAGGGGTAATGCCTTTTCGCCCAAGCGGGAGATAAAGCGGCTTAGAGCCGCCATGCATCCAGTCAAGTTTTGTATTTGTTTGAGGTCTGTTGGGGTAGCCAACAGTGACAACGCACGGATTTTGGCCGGATTAGCTTCAATACCTCTACTGGAGACAATGAATCCCAGGAGCTTTCCGGCTGGTACGCCGAAAATGCATTTTTTTAGATTAAGCTTGATGTCATATGTTTGGAGGTTGTCGAATGTGAGCCTCAAGTCATCTACTAGAGTTTTGACATGCTTGGTTTTAATGACCACGTCATCTATGTATGCCTCCACTATTTTGTCGATCTGGTTTGCCAGACATGTCTGAATCATGCGCTGATATGTTGCGCCAGCGTTTTTTAGCCCGAAGGGCATTGTGTTGAAGCAGAATGGGCCGTATGGTGTGATGAATGCCATTGCGGCTTGGTCTGGCTCTGCCATTTTAATTTGATGGTAGCCGGAGTATGCGTCGAGGAAACACAATGAATCGTGTCCTGCGGTAGCATCGATGATTTGATCGATGCAGGGCAGGGGGAAGGGATCCTTTGGGTACCATCACCAGGTTTGCTAGCCAGTCCGGATGTTTTATGTCTCTGATGAATCCGGCCTCCAATAGCTTGGCTAGTTCCTCTTCCATGGCTTGTCTTATAGGCTCGAAGAAACGTCGAAGAGCCTGCTTGACTGGCTTGAATCCTTTTAGGATATTTAGGCTGTGCTCAGCCAGCCTGCGTGGGATTCCTGGCATGTCTGAAGGGTTCCAGGAAAAAATGCCCCAGTTCTCACGTAGGAACTCTCGTAGTGTGGCGTCGACATCAGGGTTTAATTGTGCCCCGATGGAAGCTGTTTTTGTAGGGTCCGTTGGATGGACTTGGAATTTGACTATTTCGTCCGCCGGTTTAAAGGAGGTGGACTTGCATCTTTTATCAAGTACCACGTCGTCCCTGTTCACCATGGAGCGCAACGCAGTTAGTTCCTCGGCCGCTAGGGCTTCGGATAGTGCCTCAAGGGCCAGTGCAGCTGTCTTATTTTCGGCGCGGAGTGCTATGTCCGAATCACTAGCAAGAGTGATGATTCCGTTGGGCCCGGGCATTTTGAGCTTCATGTACCCGTAATGGGGTATGGCTCGGAAGATTGTAAACACCTCCTGCCCTAATAGAGCGTGGTATCTGCTGCTGAACGGGGCCACTTGGAATGTAATTTCTTCGGACCTGTAATTATCCGGCGTGCCGAATACCACGTCTAGTGTGATTTTTCCAGCACAGCGTTCTTCCCCACTTGGGATGATTCCTCTAAAGGTTGTGCTACTTTGCTCAATGTGGCTCCAGTCAATTTCCATCTTTTGAAGAGTTTCCTCATAGATGAGGTTTAATCCGCTGTCGCCGTCCATGAGTACCTTGGTGAGTCAAAAGCCATCCAGGATTGGACTGAGGACCAGTGCGGCTGGTGCTCGGGCTGTTCGGAATTTAGGTTCGTCACTGGCATTGAAGGTAATAGTCGTGTCACTTCTGCTATGTGGCAGATTTCGGCCATGCTGCGAAGTGTTCGCTTGCGTCTATTATTTGACGCGAAGGTCTCAAAGACCGTTAACACCGTATTGTTGTCCACGGGATGGTGCTCTGTGGTCTTTGGGAGGAGTAGATCCTCACCACTTTTGGCCACCTGCTGGAGTATCCAACATGCTCTAAGGCTGTGCGTTGGTATTGCATCTGCTGTACTATGAATTTTGCAGGGTCCGTTGAGCCATTCCTCCAGTATGGTTCCTTGCCCCGTAGAGGGCTTTTGCTTTTTGGTAGTTAACCCAGGTGTATTGTGATAATTCACCCTTTTATTTCGGAGTGGGTTTGTATTCAGGGCCGGATTATCCCAAAATTTTATTTAGGTTTTCCAGGCGCTTTCCATCGCACAGTACTTTCGTACTATGGACACCAAGTCGGCAAAGCGTGTAATTTCGCGATGACTTATGGCGTTGAGGATTCCCTTGTCCATGCAATTATTGCAGAAGAATGAAATTGCGTCTTCCTCATGGTAGTCCTTTATCCTGTTCATGACCAGGAGGAATCTGGCCCAGTAATGGTGTACTGTTTCTTCGGGCTCTTGCCTAATTTGGGATAGATCGCGTATGTTTGGGTGGGTGGGTGGAATTGAATCCGAATCCTCACCCAATCTGAGACTCAGGGGCCAAGGAGTTTCCGTACTCGGAAGTTTGGATTCTTGGATGTTTTCCGCTAAATCTAGCCCGCTGCCTGATTCTAGGCTCAGGCCTTGAGTGACGTCCTCCCCTCCGTGGGTATCCGACTTGGAGGGATCAGGAATCCGGACATAGCTAGTCCTTAAGATAGATGAAGGGTTGCCGCATTGTTCCTCCACCACTGCAACGTGATGGGTGACCTGGGGAGAGTCGATCTCTCTCAGATCGGGTTTAGGCCCAATCTGATCATAGTCTGTAGCGACTCCCATGGCGGCGATGCGATCCAAGAGCTCGTTCAGGGAAGAGAGCTCCGTTGGATGTAACTGCTCGGCGAGTTCCGAGTTGATGTGAAGATTGCTTTCGATGACCCGAGAATTCATCATCGGCGCAGCGGTCGAACAAGCAGTCATAAGAGAACCACCTAGCCGGAGAGTTTGGCCGATAGCCAAAGCTCCCTCAGCGATAGTGCCTTCTTTAAAGACGGGATGAGACATCCTTCCTGGTGGTGACGGCACAGTGGAACTCTCAATGAAAGCACCAATATCGGTGTAAAGACCGGCAGATCTCGGGTAGGGGGTCCCGAACTATGCGTCTAGGCCGGATGGTAACAGGAGGCAGGGGGCACGATGTTTTAGCAAGGTTCGGGCCCTCTTGATGGAGGTAAACCCCTACGTCCTGCTTGATTAATATTGATGATATGAGTAGTACAAGAGTAGATCTACCATGAGATCAGAGAGGCTAAACCCTAGAAGGTAGCCTATGGTATGATTGTATGTTGTGATTATTGTCCTACGGACTAAAAACCCTTCAGTTTATATAGACACCGGAGAGGGTCAGGGTTACACAAGGTCGGTTACAAAGGAGGAGATATCCATATCCGTATTGCCTAGCTTGCCTTCCACGCCAAGTAGAGTCCCATCCGAACACGAGACGATGTCTTCAATCTTGTATCTTCATAGACTAACAGTCTGGCCAATGGAGATCGTCCGACTGTTCGGAGACCCCCTAATCCAGGACTCCCTCAGCGAGTGCGGTGGCGTGCTCGGTTTCGAGTCAACGTGGCTATGGCCACGACGGCGACATGCAGAGGAGGCGACGGGTGCGGGCGAGCTTGGTGCAGTCGTTGTGGTGCACATCAGAGCGAATGGAGAGGATGGGGAGAGGCAGGAGCTCATGGGGAACAAGATGAGCTAGGCGGCATGGTTGTGGACGAGCTGGTGCCGCGGTGACAGCGAAGGGGATCTCCGGCGACGGGAGGTGAAGACGAGGTCGGTGCGGTAGCTTCAGGGCGAACGAGCGCTCGGGGCTTGGTCTGCTCGACGGAGAGGACGACGGCAAAGATCTTGGACATGCGAGGCGACGAGGGGGTGACGGTGGCAGCGGGTTTCACGTCGGTGCAAGCACGGAAGAGTCGGCCATGGCGAGGAGAGGTGAGAGAGAGGAGCATGGGGGAGAGTGAGGTGTCGGGGCGGTCGAGCGGGCGACGTGGAGGTCGACCAGCACGTCCAGGGGCGAAGCGGCAAGTAGGTGGCGCTGTGGCGACCTCGGGCGCGCCGGCGTCACCTCCCTGCCTGCCTAGTGGGGAAGAAGCAGCTGGCTAGCACGGGCCAGCACAGTGCTGGGCCGCCGGGTGGGCTGGGTGGTGGGTTGCGGCCAGGTAAGTCATTTTCCTTTTATTTTCTGTTTTATTTAATTTCTGCAAGTTTGTGGCATTTCTAAAAATACCTAGGAACTTTCAAAAATCACCAAACTTCTCATGCCCACTGTATAGAAGAAATCCAACAAGGAACATTTCAATTTAGGATTATTTGAGCATTCAAAATATTTACTAGCATTTAAATGCCCAAATTCAAATAACTAATGATTTAAACCAGTGACCTTAGGATGACCTAGAAAATTCTACACCATTTTTGTCAGAGGTTCAGGACCAAGGCAAAGATGATGAACATTTTAGAAGGGCATTTCAGGTTCATTGAAAATATTTTTAGTAAACCCTAGTTGGTTTCAGGGGGTGTTGGGGGTTCTGTCATCCCCTTTTCCAAGTTTTTGATAAATTAAGCATGATGCAAGCACTCTAATGCATGAACTAGCTAGGGTGTGACACATGGTCCGCGAGACGTGCCTAGCGGATCACAAGACACTCCTGGATGCCAGAGAGCGGGAGATCTCTCTTCGGGAGGAGAAGCTCGAAGCCACCCTTTGCGGCAAGGATGACGAGCTGGAGGCCCTTGTGCAACAGCGTACCAAGGAGATGGAGGACAAGCACGGGGTTAGCCTAGATGCCCTTGCCACTGGCTCTGCCGCCCAACTGAAGAAGCTCATGAAGACCTAGCCGCCGCATCTGCCGCCAAGACTGACCTTGACCGGCAGGTGGCTAAGATGACTGAGGACCTTGCCGAGAGCACCTAGGAAATGGGGGCCCTCAAAGAAGAAACACGGAAGTTCGAGGTTCTCCTAGCCGACGTGCAATCACAGCTCTTCTCCAAAGTCCAGACTCTTGAGGTCGCCAACGGCACTATCACGGATCTGAAAGCCAGGATTGGCACTTTGGAAAGCTCGGCAGAGTCCACTAAAGCCCGGTAGCAGCTGCTGACAAAGGACCTGGACACTGTTAAGCGTCTCTAGAAAGATGCAGAAGGCCGGATGGCGTCCCAATCCAAGCAGACCAATCTCTGGATCCAGAGCTTGATCGACATCGCCTTGCGCCTCGCTGCACTAATAGTGGCGATGGGCATAGATGACCCAACTTTCTCGATCAACAGGCAAGATGTCCCCAGCGCCAGGCTGGGAGTCTTCTTTAATGAGATGATCGACAAGCTGAAGGTCCACGAGGAGGGGAGAGCCAAGCGCTTCGAGGTCAAGTCTCGGAGGCTTTCCCACGACGCCCTCCTCATGGTCTTGAGCAACATCGCCTGTCGCCATCCGGTCCTCGACCTTGACGACAGGTTTAGGAAGCCGCCAGCAGGTGCTGATGTCGCAGCTGCCAAGGAGAAAGCCACCTCTCGTGCTGCCAAGGTCCTTCAAATTCCAAAGGCTTAACAGAGCCGCCAGACCAGGTGACGAGTCGGTGTTTTCCTCGTGTTATCCTATAACAAGACATGACATATGTTTCTTGTTCAGGCACCGTACTACCCATGTTTGTGTTAAACTGATGCCCTTTTGTAAAATGTGCGTTTATCCCTTTGAACTCATATGTTTGTGTTCGTACTATTAGTCCCTATATACGTTCTGGATGCTTGCGGGTATCATATTGCCACGATTGTCGTAAGGGTCTGGCCCTCAACATTCATCTTGGCATGGATGCATCTCGACAAGTTATTCCTAGGTAGCCCTGGACGCAGCCTCTCGTTCTGTGAGCGTGGCTTGAGACAGAACGATGGTGCAGACAATGAAACTAGCCAAGGTTCCGTCACATGAGGGTTTTAGTATGAATACTTACTAAAGTTAAGGGATAAACGATCACAAAAAATCTAAGATGCATCAACTTGAAATAATGGTGTGTACTTAGCTTTTGTTTGTGCTACTTTTTGTCCTTCCGGGTACACCCGTGATGTCCGGAAGGATGGGAACCAGATGAATGATTTTCTGGTCCCCAGCAGGGGTCAATACACGCCGTGTGCACTTGGCGGGCGGTGGGATATGGTGCTCGGCTTCTTCTGGTCCCACTCCCCTTCCCTCCCGCTTTTCGAGCGGCTTGGCGACAGCTGTCGCATGGACCATGCCAATGCAGACGGCCTTGCCAAAGCACGCTTGCCGAGGCATCGACCAATGGATTCATACCTGTGCTCCCTCAGGATTTCCCAACACAGGGTAAATGCTGAACCGAGTACCACATAGAAGTCATCGACATTGGTGATGTCGGGATCAAAGTGGCTCGGCTGCTGTCGAAGGGGGAGGATGGAGAAGAGGAACATTGCGCCCGCGTGTCTTGTCCCTTCTTCTGGATGGTGCCTCGAGCAACGGCCACGTTGCACGGGTCGCTGGGAGGAGCGAGCCCTCTCCAGCACGATCTCCACCGTAGCTGTGGCCACGGTGGAATGTGGGGCGGCCTAGCTTGGTCTTCACACTTTTGCAAGCGTCGCCGATGCTAAATGCTTCGGGTGGGCTCCCATGGATAGGGCGTGCTGTTCACGCTTTTGCAACTGCTCCCCCTACCTGGCACGCGAAAGATGTCATGGGAAACCATGATCACCTATGGGACAAAGGGCCCCTTGCTAGTTCGGCAGGGGGGATGTCATGTTGCACAAAGAGCAGAAGATCGTGGGGCAGCACGGTAGAGATCACAAGAGAAACTTACCAAGGTTCGGGCTGCCGTGAGGCGTAAAACCCTACCCCTGCTTTGGTGGATTGATGGTGGAAAGGATGGTGGTGGTCGTTGTGCGTTTGTCTGGCAGGGTTGCCGCGGGGAAAATGGCTACAAGCGTATGAAATATCAGGGGTATGGACATGCTAATCCAATCTCCAACGCTCTTCTAATGTTGCCATGGGCCTGCTCTTATAGGCTAAGGGGTCACCATAGTGGCAAATCAGTCATTACACACTGATAAGATAGCAAATAGTGCTACCATACCTACCTCTACAAGCTGACAGAGCACATTATATGTGCCGCTCAACATCACATTATTGCTTTCCTGTTAAGTCTTGTTGGGCTATCTGGCCAGCCTCGCGCCTACTTGCTTGACATGCCGCGAGACGGGTGTCATCTGTAGGTATCTTTTGTAGGAAGAGGCCGCCATGTGGCAAATGGTTGCCACTTAATCACTTTGTGGCTTGACACCGCATTGATTGACGTTGTGCGTCGTGGTGGAGTGGGTTAGTGTTGTGGTTGTGTCTCCATGAGCCCGACAGGCCCTGCCGGGGTGTCTTGGAGGTCTTCTTCTGGGGGTGGCCCCGACCTTGCCGGGCTCGCCTGCCTGGCAAGGGAGGCTTTTGTCTTGTTGGTTTCTTGCTTCCCTGGCTTGGTCTTGGTCCTCTTGATCTACATATTAGCCTTCGAAGAACCTTGATTTCTTTTACATGGCATGTGTCCTTTCTGGTCTATGAACGAGTAAGAGGAAAATACATGCCCTTGTTTGTTTTCCTTGACAATGGGTGCATAACACTCAAAGAGTTTGAAAATTTCGAAAAAGTGAAATTTTCTTTCTGAGAATGAATATATTAACGAACAACTAGATTAACTGGGTGCCACCATAATTGTGCAACACTTGGTGTCATACAGTTCTTATACGGTGGGTCACGCCACCACAATTTTCTTTCATTGAATTTCTTTCGATCGAAATGTTTTGTGTTTGTCTAAATGCATTTTTCTCATAGCTACTCTTTCGGCTGTTTGTGTTTATCTGTCAGAGTGAAATGCCTAGGACCCTATTTTCTCTCTATTCTATCTCTTCCAGTCTATGCTATTCCATTACAAATGCTCAATTCCATCTGGAATGAAACTTTATCTGGTGTCCTTGACCACGATTAAGATTCAGTCCGAACATTAATCTATTTTGGCGAAAGCTATCCAAATTTTGGGGTTTCCTGCCCAAGTCAGGACCATGATCTTTTACGATGGTTGCCACGTGCAATCCATCAACTTCCATTCCACCCTGTTTGTTGAATCGCAATAGTCTCTGAATAGAGGCCATTCGATTAGATTCACCATGTGTGGGTATTCCATTCGCATATAAAAAGCGCACCGCCCCCTTCTTCTAGTTCACTTCTCTTTCTCCTCGCCTCCGTCTCCTCCGAAACCCTCGCTGCAGCGCTCCACCTTAAAGGCGGGTAACCTATATTTATAGTGGCCTAAGTCCTCTTCCATCGAAAACGAAGGCAGGAAAGGATCCCACAATAGCCAATTTGAAAGGGAACAAGAAGTACATCTAATCCTGACGAAAGGTGGTCCTTGCCTAAAAAGCTTCTAGCCGTGACGTCATGGTGGGCTCGACAATGACCTCTGTCCTACCGTCCTGGTGGTCCTGGTCTTGTTCCACTGAAACGGAAATCTTTGGCTGATTCCTTGGGACTCCGCGCCTGCGCTTGCTTCCTTTGCCCGCTGGCCCCCGCCTGGCCTTGGTTGTCATGGCTTGCGTCATCCGAACCTCACGAGGAGGGGCCTTGCATAGGAATCTCCGTTCCTTAGGAGCTAGCATAGGAGGACGCTCCTTCCGGAGATCTTGGCGTCGTCCGCCTCGCGGGGCTTGGCCCCTCCACTACAAAAAAAGACACTTCCGTGATGATATGTGTTTGTCACAGTAGGTCACGTTTTCTTTCATGCATGTACATCCATGACAAATTTATGACAGAATCAAGATAGTCATACCTGTTGAGGGACTCCTGGATTAGTGGGTGTTCGGATAGCCGGACTATACCTTCAGCCGGACTCCTGGACTATGAAGATGCAAGATTGAAGACTCCGTCCCGTGTCCAGAAGGGACTTTCCTTGGCGTGGAAGGCAAGCTTTGCGATACGGATATGAAGATGTCCTACCATTGTAACCGACTTTGTGTAACCCTAACCCTCTCCGGTGTCTATATAAACCGAGGGTTTTTAGTCCGTAGGACAACGTACACATCAACGATCATACCATATGCTAGCTTCTAGGGTTTAGCCTCTTCGATCTCATGGTAGATCTACTCTTGTACTACCCATATCATCAATATTAATCAAGTAGGACGTAGGGTTTTACCTCCATCGAGAGGGCCCGAACCTAGGTAAAACTTCATGTCCCCTGCCTCCTGTTACCATCCGGCCTAGACGCACAGTTCGGGACCCCCTACCCGAGATCCGCCGGTTTTGACACCGACATTGGTGCTTTCATTGAGAGTTCCTCTGTGTCGTCACCATCAGGCTCGATGGCTCCTACGATCATCAATAGCGTTGCAGTCCAGGGTGAGACCTTCCCCCCCGGACAGATCTTCGTCTTCGGCGGCTTCGCACTGCGGGCCGATTCACTTGGCCATCTGGAGCAGATCGAAAGCTACGCCCCTGGCCGGCAGGTCAGATTTGGAAGTTTAAACTACACGGTTGACGTCCGCGGGGACTTGATCTTTGATGGATTCGAGCCATTGCCGAGCGCGCCGCATTGTCACGACGAGCATGATCTAGCTCTGCTGCCGAACAGTGCCCTGAAGGCCGCACCCGCACTAGCTTCGACTCTTAATTCGGAGCCAACTGCACCGATCGAGGATGGGCGGTTGCGCCACCTCGGGGGCTGCGACCCCAACGGTGATTGAGCCGAACACCAGCCCCGTACTCTGCGAGACTCGTGACTCCAAGTAGCCGGACTCCTCTCCGGACTCCGAACCCTCTGCGCCCCTGCCGATCAAATCCGATTGGGCGCCGATCATGGAGTTCACTGTCGCGGACATCTTTCAGCACTCGCCTTTCGGCGATATCCTGAAGTCACTGAAGTCTCTCTCTTTATCAGGAGAGCCCTGGCCGGACTACGGTCAGCAAGGTTGGGGTACGGACGATGAAGAAATTCAAAGCCCACCCACCACCCACTTAGTAGCCACTATCGACGACTTAACCGACATGCTCGACTTCGACTCCGAAGACATCGACGGTATGGACGCCGATGAAGGAGATGATGAAGAACCAGCACCTACTAGGCCCTGGAAAGCCACCTCATCATATGACATATACATGGTGGACACCCCAAAAGAGGGAGATGGCAATGGAACAGCAGAGGATGACCCCTCCAAGAAACAGCCTAAGCGCCGGCGTCAGCGGCGCCGCTCAAAATACCGCCAAAACAAATACGGTGATTCCAGCACGGGAGATAATAATACTCCGGAAAGCGCCGAAGAAACCCCCCCCCCCCAGCAAGATTTAGCACAGGAGGATGGAGAAACCAGCCCTCATGAGAGAGCGGCAGACAGAGAGGTCGAGGACGATAATTATATGCCTCCCTCCGAAGACGAGGCAAGCCTCAACGACGACGAATTCGTCGTGTCAGAGGATCCCGTCGAGCAAGAGCGTTTTCAACGCAGGCTTATGGCCATGGCAAGAAGCCTCAAGAAAAACAGCAACAGCTTAGAGCTGATCAAGATTTTCTAGTCGACAGATGGACTGAAGTCCTTGCGGTCGAAGAGCATAAACTCGAACGCTCCTCCAAGAGCTACCCAAAGCGCAGGTTGCTACCCCGATTAGAGGAGGAAGCACTTGATGCGGCCGACCGGCCACCTCGTGGCCGTGACAGAGAGGCCTCTCGGCCCTCCACTCAAGCCGCACCCCGTACCAAGGCGCGAGAATATGCGCCGGACTTACGAGACATGTTGGAGGACAAGGCAAGGCAAACAAGATCGATCTACAGATCATGTGGGCGCCCCACGGCTCGAGATGGTAACCGTCGCACCGGCCACAAATTCGGCAGGGCCGAACACAGTAGACAAGGCTCATTGGAGCTACGTCATGATATAGCCCAGTACAGAGGCGCCACACACCAACTATGCTTTACAGACGAAATAATGGATCATAAAATCCCCGAGGGTTTCAAACTCGTAAACATCGAGTCATATGATGGCACAACAGATCCTGCGGTATGGATCGAGGATTATCTCCTTCATATCCACATGGCCCGCGGCGATGATTTCCACGCCATCAAATACCTCCCACTCAAGCTTAAAGGACCAGCTCGGCATTGGCTGAACAGCTTGCCAACAGGATCAATCAGTTGTTGGGAGGACCTGGAAGCCGCATTCCTCGACAATTTCCAGGGCACTTATGTGCGACCCCCAGACGCCGATGACCTAAGTCACGTAATTCAGCAGCCAGAGGAATCGGCCAGGCAATTCTGGACACGGTTCCTAACAAAGAAAAATCAAATAGTCAACTGTCCGGACACTCAGGCCTTAGCAGCCTTCAAGCACAATATTCGTGACGAGTGGCTGGCCCGGCACCTTGGACAGGAAAAGCCGAAACCTATGGCAGCACTCATGACACTCATGACCCACTTTTGCGCGGGAGAAGACAGCTGGCTTGCGGTAGCAACAATATGACCAAGAACCCTGGTAATTCGGACACCAGGGACAGTAGTGGCAGGTCGCATCGCAACAAGCAGAAGCGCCGCATTAATGGCGACAATGCTGAGGATACGGAAGTTAATGCTGGATTCAGAGGCTCTAAATCCGGTCAGCGGAGAAAGCCATTCAAAAGGAATCCTAGGGGGCCGTCCAGTTTGGACCGAATACTCGACCGCTTGTGCCAGATACATGGCACCCCCGAAAAGCCGGCCAATCACACCAACAGGGATTGTTGGGTGTTCAAGCAGGCAGGCAAGTTAAAAGCCGAAAATGAAGACAAGGGGCTGCATAGCGATGAAGACGAGGAGCCCCGGCCTCCGAACAACAGTGGACAGAAGGGTTTTCCCCACAAGTGCGGACAGTGAACATGATATACGCAACCCACGTCCCAAAAGGGAGCGGAAGCACGCGTTAAGGGACGTATACGCGGTAGAGCCAGTCGCCCCAAAGTTCAACCCATGGTCCTCCTGCCCGATCACCTTTGACCGAAGGGACCATCCCACTATCATCCGTCATGGAGGATTCGCCGCATTGGTTCTAGACCCAATTATTGACGGATTTCATCTCACTAGAGTCCTTATGGACGGCAGCAGCAGCCTGAACCTACTTTACCAGGATACAGTGCGGAAAATGGGCATAGATCCCTCGAGGATTAAGCCCACCAAAATGACCTTTAAAGGCGTCATACCAGGTGTAGAGGCTAACTGTACAGGCTCAGTCACACTTGAAGTGGTCTTCGGATCTCCGGATAATTTCCGAAGCGAGGAGTTAATCTTCGACATAGTCCCGTTTCGCAGTGGTTATCACGCACTGCTCGGGCAAACCGCATTCGCTAAGTTTAATGCAGTACCACACTATGCATACCTTAAGCTCAAGATGCCAGGCCCTCGAGGAGTAATTACGGTCAATGGAAACACCGAACGCTCCCTCCGAACAGAGGAGCACACGGCGGCCCTTGCAGCGGAAGTACAAAGCAGCCTCTCCAGGCAGTTCTCCAGTCCGGCCACTAAACGACCGGACATCGTCAAGCGCGCCCGGAGTAACCTACAACAAGACCGCCTGACACGATCCGAGCAGGCGTAGCAATGCGGCCCCAACACCAACCCTCGCAAAAAGGGGACGCCAGTACTTCGCGTACATAACTACACTCTTGAGATACCATGGGTACAGGGGGAGGGGCACTATCACGGCACGCCCAAAACACGGCTTAAACCGTACCAGGGGCTGCCGATTTTTTAATTTTCTCTTACTTTCAGGACTCCATCCTTCGGAAGGCCTGTTCGGCAGTTCAATTGCCGCACAAACGATGCAAGAACCAGGGAAGCAAACAAGCCACGCCGCAGTACGGAACTCCCAGGTGGTCTCTATCACGAACAGTATACCTGTTCCGCATACTATTCCGCAGCTTGCCCCTGGAACGGACATGTTAACTAGTCCAACCTTCCACTTATCACATTATTTGTATCGTTCTGCTTTGATCGCAGCCCTTTTTAATAAACAATGCATAGCTTTCGTCTATTTTTGCATTACCTTTTTTCTTTATATATGTTCCTTAACGATATATTGCACCTGTACACGTTGGTACGGCCAAAACATGCCAGGGGCTTTAGTACCCCTCAATATGGTGTGAGAAGTCCGAACACTTTAACAAGTGCGGCACCCCGAACTTATAGCATTATATGCATCGGCTCTGAATCATGTCTTGGGTCAATAGGTGGGTTTGCCCGACTCCTATGTTTTGGTGCCTTACGTTCCGCTATATCGGCTAAGGTAGCACTAGGAGAACCACTGCGATTGTGCCCCAGTTGGGCTGGGTCGAGCACCTCAGTGGAGAAAGCTACAACTGACTGTCATGATGAAGCGAGAGCTGGTCGCTGTTCGAGAGGTTTTTCGAGTCCCTAAGGACTTATGCCGCTTAGGGCGAGGAGCCGGCTCTGTCCGGCCAAGGCGTGGATAGCGCCCCGAACTCGGTCTTCCGAATACCAGGGGCTTCGCCGAAATTTAAAATTATAGAATTCTATGGCTAAGTGAGAGTGTTCACGCATTATAGTCCGATTGCCTTGTTCGTTGGGCTGAGCACCTCCCTCGAAGGACCCAAACATGGGAAAAAGAGCGCTCAGGTTTATCCCCGAACACCCCTGCACTATCGGCACGGGGGCAGAAGCCGACGACTCACCATCTCTCAGAATTGATAAACAGCCGCACAGAAGGTAATATTTTAAATTCCAACAGCATTGCTTAGCGCATACAAACAAGTTTTCAGCGCACAGGAAAAAACGAGCAAGTTTCACTCAAAAATTACATCCCTAGAATATTCATCCGCCACAAGGCAGGCACCCTTCAGAACATCCTTATAGTAATGCTCGGGCTTGCGATGCTATTTCCCCGGTGGTGGCCCGTCCTTCACCAGCTTCTCAGCATCCAGCTTGCCCCAGTGCACCTTAGCACGGGCAAGGGCCCTACGGGCACCTTCAATGCAGACGGAGCGCTTGATGACTTCGAGCCTTGGACAGGCCTCCACCAACCGCCGCACTAGCCCGAAATAGCTCCCAGGCAGAACCCCTCCAGGCCACAGCCGAATAATGAGGCTCTTCATGGCCTGTTCGGCCGCCTTGTGGAGCTCGACCAGTTGCTTCAGCTGGTCGCTCAGGGGCACGGGGTGTCCGGCCTCGGCATACTGAGACCAGAACACCTTCTCTGTCGAGCTGCCCTCCTCGGCTCGATAGAATGCGGCGGCATCGGACACACTCCGGGGAAGATCTGCGAACGCTCCTGGAGAGCTCTGGATTCGGGTAAGTAACAAGTAACTCACGTTTATGTGTTTGCTTTGCATAAATAATGCATTACCCGCCGCTATCTTCTTCACCTCATCCAACTGCTGGAGGATCTTCTGGGATTCGGCCTTGGCAGACTTGGCATTTTCAATAGCCACCGCGAGCTCGGACTCTCACATCTTTGAGTCAAGCTCCAAACTCTCATGTTTTTCCATGAGAGCTTGGAGCTCTTGCCGCACCTTGCCAACCTCGGCCTCATACTTCTCCCGCTTGGTGCGCTCCGAGGTCGCCCTCTTCTCGGCCTCGACCAGCGCTTGCTTAAGGGTCGCCACTTCAGACGTGGCCCCTAAAAATAGCCATGATAATCCTGTCATTCTTTGCAATTGCACCTTTTTATATATATATTTAAAAACAAGGTATTTCTTACCTTCATTGTCCTCGAGCTGCTTCTTGGCACGCCCGAGCTCTTGCTCGGACCGCTCGAGGTTCGGCTTTAGCGTGTCCACTTCCGCAGTCAGTGCGGCGGATGCAAGCATATTGACTCATTTTTGTTAGACTCCTGCGAATTCTATTTGATCATCTATTCGGCTTTTCTTCCTGAACGCCAAACAGAGCATCAGGGGCTACTGTCTATGCGGTACTATTATTTACACATTCTTTACTTACCTCAAAGCCTGTCAAAAGGCTAGTACAAGCTTCAGTCAGTCCGCTCTTGGCGGACTGCACCGTCTGGACCACCGCACTCATAATAGTGCGGTGCTCCTCGTCGATGGAGGCGCCTTGGAGCTCCTCCAACATATTGTCCGGCGCCTCCGGTTGGACGGGGGCCGCCGGCACGGTGGACTTGCTCCTCTTGGAAGGAGGTCCCCCGCCGGACTCTGGAACCTTTGAAGGTTCCGGAGCGGTGTCCGTCCTAGAGCCGGACTTGGAGCCCTGGGGGGTTTCATCCCCTTTACTCCTAGAGTCCGGGAGGTCGCCTTGCGGCGCCTCCAGGACCACCTCCTCCCAGTTTGGAACCTATTGGGACAACACTTTGGCGTCGTCCGTAGGGCGGTGGGAGGAAGCCGTCGGAAGCAAGTTCACATCCAACGAGTCCAGTGATCCGCTCGACGACGCGTCGAGCCGGTCTTTGGGTGGGCTGCATAAACATATTCGACGTAAGGGAAAGCTGCGCAATAAACGAATACTATGAATTACTCTAGCATCCGGATACTTACAATTTTGCCAGGGGCTTGGCCCTAGGTTGCCACTCCTCTCCGCCGTCGTCGGCGTCGGTGGAGTAGTCCGGAGGAAGGGTTTTCCCCTTCTTGGACCCTCCGGCCTCCCCAGAGAGGGTGGCCTTCCTTTTCTTCTCTCCTCCCGCTGGAGGGGGAGAGTTCTCTTCTTCTTCCTCCTCGTCTTCATGGGAGGAATGAGCCTTGGAACCATCGGATGATGGATCCGACACCTCCTGGCGACGGGCACTCTTTCGAGTCCCCGCGTCCTTTTTCGCGGCCTTCTTCTCCGGCACCACATAGGGTGCCCGAACCAGCAGCTTCGCCAAGCGAGCGTCCGCTGGGCCTTCGGGCAAAGGAGCCGGACAGTTGATCTGTCCGGACGTCACCTGCCAATCCTATCAAAGGTAAGGGAGCTTAGATCCCGCATGGAGTCAAACTGTGAAAAACTGATACCCTGTAAAAGAAAAAAACGACTTACCGCGAGAGCGTGACGCTGCGCACTGAATCCGCGATCCTCGGTAGCGGATGCGGGGGCCTCAGTGCCTTTGAAAAGCACCTTCCAGGCATCTTCGTACATCGTGTCGAAGAGCCTGCTCAGAGTTTGGTGCCGCGCCGGGTCGAACTCCCACAAGTTGAAAGCCCGTTGTTCACATGGGAGGATCAGACGGATGAGCATAACCTGGACTACGTTGACAAGTTTGAGCTTCTTGTCCGCCAGGGTTTGGATGCATGTTTGGAGTCCGGTCAGCTCTCCTTTTTTACCCCAAGACAGGCCCGTCTCCTTCCAGGAGGTGAGCCGCGTAGGGGTTCCAGATCGAAACTCGGGGGGTGCGACCCATTCGACGTCACGCGGCTCGGTGATGTAAAACCACCCCGATTGCCACCCCTTTAGGGTCTCCACAAAGGAGCCCTCGAGCCATAAGACGTTGGCCATGTTGCCCACCATGGCGCCTCCGCACTCCGCCTGGTTGCCACGCACCACCTTCGGCTTGACGTTGAAAGTCTTGAGCCATAGGCCGAAATGGGGGCGGATGCAGAGGAAGGCCTCGCACACGACGATAAACGCCGAGATGTTGAGGACGATGTTCTGGGCCAGATCGTGGAAATCCAGGCCGTAGTAAAACATGAGCCCCCGGACAAATGGGTGGAGAGGGAAGCCCAGTCCGCGGAGGAAATGGGGGAGGAACACCACCCTCTCATGGGGCCTAGGGGTGGGGAGCTGCCCCTTTTCGAGAAGACGGTACGCGATGTCGTTAGACAGGTATCCGGCCTTCCTCAGCTTTTTGATGTGTCCCTCCGTGATGGAGGAGACCATCCACTTGCCTCCCGCTCCGGACATGGCTGGAGAAGGTTGAGGTGGGGAGTGCGGACTTGGGCGCTGGAGCTCGAGTGCGCAAGAATGGATAGGCGAAGGAGGAAGAAGGCGTAGGTGAAAAGGTGGATCCTTATCCTCTTATATGGGCAGACGAAACTACATGTCCCCACCAGCCTGGTAAAACTCGCTTATCTCTAAGCGCCGTAATCAATGGCACGGTTGGGTTACCCACACCCGTATTGATGAGAATCCCGGGATAAGGGGACACGATCTCTGTTTTAACAGGACGTGCCAAGGAAACCGCCTCGCATGACGCGCTGAGGTGGGATAATGAAACGACTAGGATAAAGGCTTGGCCGTGGTGTGTCACGCTACAGAATACATCAGCAGATTAGATTGGTGTAAATATTATTCTCTCTATGGCAATGTGTGGAAACTTACTTTGCAAAGCCGGACACTATCTTTGTGTTCAACATCTTCTATGAAGAACTTGGAGGAGGAACCCGCCTTGCAATGCCGAAGCCAATCTGCGCGCCGGACTCGTCGTCATTGAAGCCTGGTTCAGGGGCTACTGAGGGAGTCCTGGATTAGGGGGTGTTCAGATAGCCGGACTATACCTTCAGCCGGACTCCTTGACTATGAAGATGCAAGATTGAAGACTCCGTCCCGTGTCCGGAAGGGACTTTCCTCGGCGTGGAAGGCAAGCTTGGCGATACGGATATGAAGATCTCCTACCATTGTAACCGACTTTGTGTAACCCTAACCCTCTCCGATGTCTATATAAACCGGAGGGTTTTTAGTCTGTAGGACAACGTACACATCAACAATCATACTATAGGCTAGCTTCTAGGGTTTAGCCTCTTCGATCTCGTGGTAGATCTACTCTTGTACTACCCATATCATCAATATTAATCAACCAGGACGTAGGGTTTTACCTCCATCGAGAGGGCCCGAACCTGGGTAAAACTTCGTGTCCCCTGCCTCCTGTTACCATCCGGCCTAGACGCACAGTTCGGGACCCCCTACCCGATATTCGCTGGTTTTGACACCGACACCTGTGTTGTCATAGAAGTGTTCCATGACATTACCAAAATTATCATCACGGAAGTGTCCACTTCCATGACGATAAATCTCGCATCATAGAAGTGCTTTTGTCAAGGGTGACCGACACATGGCATCCACCGTAACAGGACGCCGTTAAGCTATCGGGTCCGGTTTTGGATTCGATAACCCGTAAAATGCCCGGACCAATGGGGATTTTCCACGTGTACAATTCTCATTGGCCGACGGAACCACGTGTTACCTCCTCGTTGGGACAGATGTCATCCACTCATTGGACAGAACGCGCCTATGATACGTCGACACGTGGCATGGCCCAATAGAGGCCCATTCCGGTGAAAAGGCCGGCCCAGCTAAAGGCCCACCATGTTTTTAAGACACTAGTCGGCTGGCCCGTTAATAGCCTGCCATGTCTTGGGTAAAATTGAGGCCCATATCAGATCAGGCCCATTCACAACCTGCCAAGTTTTGGGCCAAATTACGGCCCATATCGGATCAGGCCCGTTAACAGGCCACTGTACCTTTGGGCCCATTCTAAGACAGGTTTGTATTTCATCCTGTTAAATGCCCCTTTACCAGTTCGTCCCGATAATAGTTTCAGCCTGTTAGCGGCCCGTGGAGTATTTGGGATGTTGTTGGCCAGGTTTAACTTTCGGCCATTTAACGGCCCACGCAGAAACTGGGCTATTTCTTGTCTAAAGTAACTTTAGGCCTCTTAATGGCCCGTAGTCTTCATGGACAAATTTCAGCCCAACTGGCCTATCGGCCTGTTAATGGCACGTGTAACAGTTGGGCCTAATTACAGCCCGCGTTGAATCCGGCCTACTTATAGCCCATCTGATAATGGCTCGTGACACTTTTGGGCCTATGGCCCATGTGGATATCGGCCTGCTTAAAGTCCATAATTTTATTGGGCCAAATAGGCCCGAGATATATTTTGGCCTGTTAACTACTCATCCTATTTGGGCCCAACATGGGCCTTAGGCAGTTTTCTCCTTTATTGGCCCGTGAATTTTTTGGCTCAATGCTAGCCCAGTGTAGGTTTTAGCCTGTTAAAAGCCCATGGTATTCTCTGGCCTAGCTGGCCAGAACTTTACTCGGCCTGTTAAAGGCGGGAAACTACTATTGGTTTAGACCTGCTAATGGCCCAAGATGATGATAGGCCCACGTTTTGGCCCATATGAGTCCCGGGCCGGCCTCAAGACCGACAACACTGAGATCCATTAAACCTTCCGGCATAAATAATAGCATACCGACCAAAGAATAAACCTAGACTATACAATAAAGAAATTATGGCATATTACATCCAATGGGAATCAAAGTTCTCTACCAGTGATAATAAAGCGCAACATGACCGCAGATTACATACACTGGGCATCGATGGTCGCCAGCAGTGCATATTAATGCACGGACAACAGAATATAAAAAAGTGAGAGCACTTCAGAAGGCACATGGCCTGGCAAGGTCGGGCCCTACAAGCAGCCGAATAAGCTGATGAGACCTCAGTTGTGTCAACAATAGGTGCTTCATCCCTACCTGTATGGCACCATAGTGCGCATGGCAGTCCCCTGCCATCTTTATTATATCTTTGAATTCAAGTCGGAGCTGAGCTGATGCAAGCCTTTCTGCTTTAAGTTGAGACTGAAGAAGTCGAACCGATTGAGGCAGCGACTGCACAGAGGTTGTCTCACACCTACTAGTGAGTAACTTCAACTCACTGTCTTCATCAAGACAGGACCTTGGGGTCATCTCGCTGTCCTCAAGATGGTTTGCTCAATATCTTCCCTAAAGTTCTGCCTAGCATAAGAGATACGACTCTCAAATAGAAATAAGGAGACACGTAACAGGTTTCACAATTATATAAGCAAATAAATAGATCTGTTCTCCATAAGGAACATATTTTTACAACTACAATTTAAAACTGGTAGTTGATGCAAACATCCAATCAGATGTAAACAGCAAAGTAAACAGTAGTGGAGGAAATGATGCCTATCCAAATCTATACTAGAACAAAGTTTGAAGGCTTGGGAAGGATCAAGTTACATTACATGTTAACACGGGCTGGACAAAGCCCTTCTCCATGTTGATGGAAGGTTAATTCAATAAATTCCCCAAAGAAAATTTTTATAAGAGTTGCCATTATTCTACATTTTGCCAAGAGTAAATATAGATCAAATAATATTGGAAGAAACAGAGGATAATGAAGCTCACGTACAGACTGATGATACAAATCAAATAGCAATTAATTAAGTACAGCGTTACAAGACAAAAGGTACTGACAAGAGGAATGCATACATCAATGTGTGAAGTGGCATTGGCTTTCTTCAACATTTTGGTAAGAGTAAATGCAGATATGATAATTTGGAGAAAGTGGAGGGCAGGGCAGATAAGATGTAGAGTAATGCTAGAAAATCAACTATCTCGCGATGCAAGTACAGTAATACCACCACCATCCGTTATTACTTGTCGCTCAACTGGATGTATCTAGCACTATTAAGTTCTAAATACATCTAATTAATCAACAATTAATTCGATACAGAGGGAGTACATAACAACAGGTACTTACATGAGCAATCCAAAACTTCATAGCCATTGTGTTAATTCTACATTTATCTAAGAGTAAATATAGATCTTATAATTTCAAGCAAAGGGAGGATAAAGAAGCGAGCATTTACAGTGATGCTACATAATCAAATAGCAATGAGTGTAAGTACGCTGACAAAGGGCAAGAGGTATTGGCAAGAGCAATGCAGAGCCCAGTATTGTCATGAGATCCTATGATCCTTTGAGCAAGGAGATTCATCTGAAATTAGTTTTCATACAAGAGAGAAGGTAAGGCACATGTAGAAATTTAGGACTTCAAATTTGAATTGATATCATAGATAGTACCTGACGCTGGGCTCTCAACAGTTCTAATAGGGGTTTGGCCACTGAAGTAGGGGTAAAGTGTGGTACAGTTGGGCCTGTGTTTTTTCTGCTGTTGATCTATCTGATTTAACAGGTATCACTACCTTTTCCAAATACCTAGTTTGTACTCCTTGAGGATCTGCACTCACCCTCTTCCTTTTGGACATCTATTATGAAAGAACAACATTTGACTGGAAAAACATAGTATGAGGACACATGGAATAGGTACAGAAAAGGGATAGGTATGGCATATACTCATATATGATGCTTCAACTAAGCAGATGGTGTAACAAAGTAAATGTAATGCAAGAGGTCAGATGTAAAATATGTGCAACCAATACAACCTTGCCAAGTTAGAGCAAGCATCTTGATGGGTGAATAAGATGGGCCATCCTTCACCATGCCAAGTTTGTTAGCCAGTGCATTGTTCCGAAATATTCCTCTCGTGCACCCATTCTCATATTCATTTTGCTAATGTTCAATACCTGACATGCAGGAAAACATAAAAATAAGTGAGATTATCTTTATAATGCAGAAGTGATTCTAATCTTATACTTCCTCCCTTTAAAACAACTTTGTGCTATCTCTGCAATTCTTCTAAGAGGTGCCATGCATGCTGTAATTTGGTGTGTGCATTAATATAATGTGTCCTACTACTGAAAATATGATCGCTCCAGAAGTGATGATACTTCGCAGATGATAGGTTCAACATATAGTAAAGAAGAACAAGTCGACCTGACTTGACAGATTCAAAATATACTAAGGGAGAATAACTCGACCTGACCAGTCAACCGCAAGAGAAGAGGATCATCTTAAAGAAGAGCAGAAGAGCAAGCAGATTGAAGATATTACAAGTATTTCTATACAATGTCGGTTGGCCACCCATGATGAACCAAAGCACACAGAGAAATACTATTCCTTCCGGCCTCTCCATATGTGGCTCACATGCATTTTGAAACTAAAGTAGGAACATTTAGCTGATCAATTAAACATCTCTCAGTTTTACTAATATCAGCATAATATCAGATTTGAATTTGTACAACTAAGCTTGTTTAGCTCGATGGGTGGAGCAGTGCTATTATGACACGAACCACGTAGGTTGATCGTGGTCATCATAAAATGGGGAAACCGTAAGCATGATGAGTATAGTGTTGACCGTGGCAGTGGGATGGCAGATCTGAAGCTGCAAACCGCGGAAAAGGGTAGTTAGCAACCGATGTTTGCTTTGAAATAACAACTAAGATTTGGTATGTATAAGAAAGTATAGTCGACAAGTGACAAAGAAATGCAATTCTGTTGTCTCTCTATATGTCGCGACATGCATTTGGAAACTCAAGTGGGACCTTCAGCTAACTAATTAAATGTGTCTGTTAACTAATATCAGTATCATATCACAATCATATTTGAACAACTAAGCTTTGGAATTTTGAGTGTTGTGTTGTTTAGCTTGAAGGGTGGAGTAATGCTAGTACGACAGAAAGCACCTACGCAGATCATAGTAGAGTAGATAAAAGGGGAAAACCCTAAGCATCAAGAGTAAAATCAGGAAAGTGGAACTAGCTGGACCAGTGGGTAGCGCACATGTGTTTCGAGACGAATATAGGAACATTAGGTGACCAATTAACGTTCTCTATTTTAGTAATATGAGCATCATATCAGATTTGTATTTCAACACATAAGCTTTGGAATTATGAGTGGCATGTTGTTTCGCTTGATCGGTTGAGGTCTCGAGGAGCAGTGCTAGCTCGACATGAAGCAGTGAAGCACCTACAATGATGGTAGTGAATATAAAGGGGGGAAACCATAAGCTTTACGAGTATAGTGACCGTGCCATGGTGGATCTGAAGGTGCAAACCGGACAAAGCTACTTCGCAACCAATGTTTGCTTTCAACTAGCCACTACGATTTAGTATGGACAAGAAAAGTATAGTAAACAATTTAATATCTATTTTTCGGGTGAGATCAATAACTTAAGAACATATGGAAGAGTACCACCTGTTTTGCGACACCGTGTAGGCCCCTGCTGATTCGTTGATGGTGTTGCGGGTGTGATGGCTATCGGCAGCGGGGAAGAAGACTTTAGACGGAAGACGGCCGGGTCGGGGGATAAATCATGTTGCCGTGGACGATGCTGGTGCCGATGAAGCAAGACGACGCGATAAAAGGATCCTGGTCCGGCGCCGTGGATGAGAGACATCCATCTCTTGAAGTGGAAGACGGGGTAGGGGTAGCGGCTCCGGCAAGGTGGAGGATGGGGTGGCAGACGGAGGAGGCTGGCCGCAGTGGGGAGGTTGTCGTGGCGCCAGCGGTGTATGAATGGGGAAATGGAGGGGGAGGGGTGATCTTGAACTTTGGGACATGCTTGTCTGAAATGTGGTAAAGTTACGAACTTATCCCCCATTTAAAATTTTGGACATCACGTCGGTTGGGGATAGGACGGTAATCTCGCATCTCCCAAATATTTGCCGGTAACGATTTTAGGCGAGGAGAAGGTGTTTTGCCGCCCATGGTTGGTGCGCATGGTGTATGAACGGGGCTGACCGGTAGGGCGGTTGTGTCACGTCTGAGGAAAGTTACACATCTGCCCCTGTTTAAAATATTAGCCTACAATGATTTCGGACGAGGAGAGCTTGTTTTTTTGCCCACTGTGGATGAATGGGAAATGGAGGGAGAGACACATGTCTTTCGGATGAGCTTGAATCAAATGTGTTTTGCCACCCATGTTTGGCGCCCACCGTGTCTGAATGGGCTCAGAGGCCCTCGTGTCACTTCTGATTGAAGTTACTAGTCTACCACTATCGACAACAGTGTAAATCCGGTCGATAAGGATGTCAAGTGTCAGGGGTAGACAGTAATTTCCATGTCGCAAACACTTGCTTCGGGGAGCCCACAAAATGGTAGTGGGTGTTTAGCCGCTTCGTTCAAAACTTGGGAGAATTAGCATTCACGTTTGCCCTGGGCCCTGAAAACTAAATCCAAATCCAATTTTTATTCAATTGTGAATATCCACAGATAATTCTACGTTTTTTATTTATTTCTTCAAAACCACAACAAAGATTTATTCCACATTTATATATGATTATGATTTCTAAATGCCATGATCTTCGAATTCAGTAGGTTGGATACACTTTGAGTCAAACAGTTATTTCATCCAATACACTATGCTCACATGAAAAACAGTTCGCCTTATGTCCATCATACAAGTACCGAGGATTACCTTGCCTAAAAAATGCGGTGCATTACAACTCATGGACAACATATGGGGTCTTACAACATAATCCATTCAGAGACATGACACAACATGCAAGTAGAATAATCTAATGACAATTTCATCTGATATCTAAAGAAGAACGGGGATTAACCTGGGCTTCAGATAGCAGAAGCAGCAGGACCTCCTCCGTCTTCAAATGCAACATTCTTACTTCCTCCAATTCTTGGGTTGCTTGCATAATGCGTGCAGCTAATTACATGATTTCCAGCTTCAAGATCAATATTACCTCATTCATGGCAGCCACACCATCTATTTCTGCCTCTATTAGAGCCTCAAGAACTATAATATATGTGCTCAGACTACTCTCCAGCGGTGTTGCCTCTGAACTGCTACCATCTGGTAACATGGATGGCGCACTGCTTCCACAAATAGATTCTGTGGTTGTACATTGTGTCCTAGTGTGAATGGCATCCTGGAAGGTTTCCGCTGGACATAAGTAAGAAATGGTTATCGCATGATACAGACAGTAAGTTTACATGGTAAACGACGTACGAATTATTACCTAGTATGGCAAGCTATATTTAAATGGTTCGTACCAGCATCAGCCGAACAAAATTAAAATGGTAAGATGAAACTGGGGATGTAAGTGGCAAATAAATGACATCCGCCAGTCCCATCTAGTTACCTTTTGCTAGCTCCCTAGTTCATTTTCCTCAAAAAATAAAAACTCTTTTGAACTATCATACCACTAGTGGACTTTAATCGGGATTAAATGGGACCTAGTTGACATCCCTAGTTGAAAGGGAGTGTACTACCGCTATATTTAAGTTGCCAAGGCATCAAAGCAATTGAAATAATCTGAGAAAACACTTAACAGTGTGGCCACATATAAACTACAAAGACAGTCTTGTGATGATGTTTAGAGGAAAAGTTAAGGACTGAAATGAACTAGGCATGGATTTATTTATGATAGTACAGCATGCACTGTTGACATATTAGCCAACTCAGGTATAGCGTAACAAGTAACAAACAAGCATTCGAATCAAGCAATATAGTATAGCAGAGTTCTGTAGGATTACAGGTTGAGGGCACAAGCCAAGAAAGCAGCAAACTCGCATTACATTTCACATGTACTAAAACACACTGGCGTACCATATGTTGCTGTGAAGCCTCGCTGCTGTTGCGATGTTCCTTGAAGATATCGTCAGCATCCCATGGTTTCAAATCTAGTTGTTGTAGTTTATTCTGCACCCTCTATTTAGGTAAAATTAATTTTAGTCGCATGCACTGGTTCGAATTGATCATGCATGGTTCATCTAAACTAATGAAAGAAGGGTGTGTGCATACACGACAATATATCTGCTTCTGTCGGTGTACAAAAAGAGGGGTACACTTTTTGTACCCCTATAACTGTGCACGGGCAGTCTGAGCCACGGGCACCACCACACCAAGCAAGGCAAGGGAGGTGAGCCAGGGTAAGACCGAAGCTCGAGAGAACTAGAACGACGCCAAGGCCAAGACCACGAAGGGCAAAGCGGACGAAGCGTACTCCCCCGGCAAGATCCTTGCCGGGAGACAGTTCTAGCAGCCCCGGCAAGACCCTTGCCGCGGCGACTCGTCCCGCGCCTACGGAGCAAACTACCCTTGAGTCCACTGCCCCCAAAGGGCAAGGATTCGGGAGACATCCCCGTGACGGCATGAAGATCTTTGTAAAGATATTCAAGATCAGATACGCACTAAGGAGACGACAACCCTTGGCGGGATCCCAGCCGAGGAAGACCACAAGGCCCCCGGCAAGCACCTTGCCGGGGATGACAACAGGCGCCTCGGCAAGACCCTTGCCGGGGCCCTGGCAAGGCCCTTCCCAAGGACACCCGCGGGGCCACCATTAGGCCCACGCCGACTAAACCTCCACCACCGCATGCATGCAGCTGCCGACCCAACCAGCTAGGCAGGCACCTGCGTGGCGGCATGCCGATCTTCGTGAAGACCCACCACTGCGCCACCTCAGCTGCCTGCCTACCTACGTGGCATCGCAGGCGTCGCTGGCCAGGGCGTGTGTCGACACAAGAAGGAGCGGCGACAGACGAGACAGGTTTCTCCCCCGTCCCCGATAAAGCAAGGAAACCTAAGCAAGACGCATTAAATGCGCCTTGTCATGTAATGCGAGGGATAACATCGCATCACTTTACCCTTTCCACCTCCTGTGTGCCACTGTGGCAACCCCTTTTTCTATAAAAGGAGGCCCGAGGTGACTAGAGGAAGGATTCGGCTTTTTGGAGCTCCTCACGCCCCATAGCTAGCTCAAGAACACAAATATACAATCCACCAAAGCAGGAGTAGGGTTTTACGCATCCTCGCGGCCCGAACCTGGATAAACGAACCGTGTGCTACCTGTTAGATCCGCTCTTCTCACGACCCCGCGCCCCGCTAACCGTAGTATGGATTCTTGTGATCCCATAGGTGTCGTTCCCACCGACAGCTTCCCTCTATTTTTATGCTTGTTCGAGGTGCCAGCCCTAAAAGAACAATATTTTGCTAGATGGGGTTGGCAGCTCCATAATTAATAGAAGCATCAAATTAGTCATGCAACTTGGGAAGATCAAGAACACACAAAAAAGTAATGAACAAAGGCTCGGAGCATGTAATAGCTAGCATCAGAAAATGTAGGGTAAAACAAACAAAAAGCAGCGGAACCACATGCTAGTTTGCTTATGTGAAATTATGCATAGAGAACATGAAGCAGTATGATGGAACCAACAGGTGGCATCAGAACAACACCATTATCAAAAATATATCATGCAAGAAGTAAAATAGTAGGAAGTGATAACTAGGAAGTACATTAATACTTAGGACAAAACTAAAGCATATTAACTATATGCGCACTGGTATATAATTTAGCACATGTAACATGTTCACTGCCAGAACTATGGCCCTACAAGGGCAAGCAGAATAACGCGTCTCATGAAAAATTGAATGATGTCCTGAAGAAATTCAAAGGTGCGGTCCTTATGCTAAGAAAGTGAACATAGGCACCGGCCACTAGATAATAGTACCTGATTCTCGGTGGCGTATGGGTATGATTGTCATACTTGATAGCTAAGGATCGTCGATGGTGCTCGTATTGCGGTTGAGTTTGGGCTGGCTGTCAACGTCGCTCAAGCGGCTCCGGTGCTTCGGTTGCGGCGCCTTTAGACATGCAAGAAAGCTCATATATGGTAAGTAAATAGTTGCACTGTGGCACCCCAGCTCAGAGGAACCGGTTTACCATGCAATGCCAACCCAGAGACCATGTCTTCTGGCAACACACAATGTCTTGGTACAGAAAACAACTGCTTTATTGATGCTAGCGGATCAAAGTTTACATTGCAAAAGGTAGCGAGGCCAAGCGGCACACACGGTGCGGATGAACAATATGTACATTATTTAGTGAACATAAAGGCCTCGATCATAACAACTACGCGGCAACGGAACAACATCGTAGCGGAAGCTCCATAACACAGGGACACCGATGTGGACACAATCTAGACTCGGACAACATTCCTCTCCAACAAGGCTTTTCCTGAAAGCTGGCATGACATGCCAGGTCAGTACATTGAATGTACTTGCAAGCTCACAATAGACATAAACATAACGACAAACAATATCATGATATTTAACCAATTATTAATAATGCAACAATATATTCAACATGTTGTGATCATATCCTTGTGAGGAAAAATTCCTCTTACCAATGGTGATCACTTCTTGGATCACCACCATACCAACCTCAAAATCATAACGATGAATATCTCGTGATCCTTCCAGCGATCACAACCTCGACCCATACTAGGTCTAAAACAATGATCCTTTCGGCGATTACAACCACAACCAACACTTGATCCTGTCCAACCCGATGGCCTTCCCGCCATCATCAACAGTGCAGAGTTCATAACTTAGTGTGCAGGTTTTATTGAATGTTGACCCATGGTGTGACCTACTTTCGAGCATGTCCATTACCATGACTCAGCTATCGATACATTAATACACTCTACAGAGGTAGCGCACTGTACCCACACCACGGAACCCATGGCCTCGTACTCCCATTCGGGTGGACCAACGGCATTCCGATGAAACCACTCCATTGCCATGACACTCTCTCGCCACTCCGACCCACTCCCAACTGGGCTAGTCCTGGGTGGCCCCATGTCTATGAAATACACAGCGACCACCGTCGTGGCCAAAATGTCCCTCACGGGGACCATCCCGCTCGGGGACCGGTACCAAAAATCTCAACAATGGGCACACAAGGTTATGTCTTCTTACCGGGCCAGGGTACCGCACGCCCATAACCTTCCCTAGTTGGAGGCACCGACCAGAGGCATGACAATGGACCGAATAAAGGCCTTCCCATACAGGCAAATGTGGTTGCACTGGGAAAAACTTGATTCAGTGGCACCATGACCTGGTAAACGACATATTCAAGTTGTATTATTATCAGGTTCAACTTAAATTGAAACTAACCGATGTCATAGTATGCCATGAAGTGCAACAATAACATATGCATCACATATTAACGGAAAAGACTGAGTGAACTATATCCACACTAAGCATAACCATCAACAACTCTTGACACTCCTTTGGTCAAGATTAAACCTCACATTAAACAGAATATTTTCTAACAAGTTTTATAATTTTTCTCATGCAAGAAAAATAACTTCAATTAATTACTTATATCCATAACCATATTATTTCTACCATAGAAAAAATTAATTCTAGTCACTTTATCAACTTAGCTAGCTCTAAACTTTCTGTAACATAAGTATATTAACTTGAACAAGCACTTAACAGAATATGAATAACGCAACAATGATCTATATGCATGGATTAAATCATTCAGTCAAGTAGGAAAATCATAAATATTGATGTGGCACTGAGGGAGTCCTGGATTAGGGGGTCTCCGGACAGCCGGACTATATCCTTTGGCCGGACTATTGGAGTATGAAGATACAAGATTGAAGACTTCGTCCCGTGTCCGGATGGGACTCTCCTTAGCGTGGAAGACAAGCTAGGCAATACGGATATGTGGATCTCCTCCCTTGTAACCAACTCTGTGTAACCCTAGCCCCCTCCGGTGTCTATATAAACCGGAGGCCTTAGTTTGTAGGACAACACACAATCATACCATAGGCTAGCTTCTAGGGTTTAGCCTCTACGATCTCGTGGTAGATCAACTCTTGTAATACTCATATCATCAAGAACAATCAAGCAGGAGGTAGGGTATTACCTCCATCAAGAGGACCCGAACCTGGGTAAACATCATGTCCCCTGCCTCCTGTTACCATCCGCCTTAGACGCACAGTTCGGGACCCCCTACCCGAGATCCGCTGGTTTTGACACCGACATTGGTGCTTTCATTGAGAGTTCCACTGTGTTGTCACCGTAAGGCTTGATGGCTCTTTCGATCATCGATAGCGATGCGGTCCAGGGTGAGGTTTTCCTCCCCGGACAGATCTTTGTATTCGGTGGCTTCGCACCGCGGTCCAATTCGCTTGGCCATCTGGAGCAGATCGAGAGCTACGCCCCTGGCCATCAGGTCAGATTCGGAAACTTAAACTACACCTCCGATCTCCGAGGAAACATGATCTTCGACGGATTCGAGCCTGTGTCAGGTGCGCTGCACAGTCAGGATGAGCACGATATAACTCTGCCGTCGGACAGTGTTCGGGAGATCGCATCTGCAACTACTCCGCTTTCAATCCGGAGTAAATTGCGCCATCCAAGGACGGAGGGATAGACCCCACTGTGGAGGCCTCACTCTCAGTGGCGATGGAGCCGGATACTAATTTCACCCCTCACGAGAGCCATGTCGCCGAACCACTGGATTCTTTTGCGGCCACAGACTCCGAGCCACCTGCATCCGTGCCCATCGAATCCGACTGGGTGCCGATCATGGAGTTCACCTTCGTGGATATCTTTCAGCACTCGCCTTTCGGCGATGTGCTAAATTCGTTTAGGTCTCTCTCCTTGTCGGGAGAGCCTTGGACGAACTATGTCCGGCTAGAATGGGATGCGGACGACGAAGAAATTCACTGCCCACCCACCACCCACTTAGTAGCCACTATCGACGATTTAACCTACATGCTCGACTTTGACTCTGAAGACATCAATAGTATGGACGACGATGCAGGAGATGAACAAGAACCACCGCCCGCAGGGCGGTGGACCGCCACCTCATCATATGATATATACATGGTGGACACTCCCAAAGAATGCAATGATGACGAGACAGCGGAGGATGACCCCTCCAAGAAGCAACCCAAGCGCCGATGTCAGCGGCGCCGCTCTAAGTCCTGCCATAGCAAAAGTAGTGATACCGGCACAAGAAATAATAAAACTCCGGATAGTGCCGAAGACGACAATAATCCCCTCCGGCATGATTTAGAGCAGCAAGGTGAACAAGCTAGCCCTCCAGAGCGGGCAGCAGATGGAGAATCGGAGGAGGACAATTACATGCCTCTCTCCTAAGACGAGGTGAGCCTCGGCAACAAAGAATTTATCGTGCCTGAGGATCCCGTCGAGAAGGAGCGCTTCAAGCGCTTGCTTATGGCCACAGCAAATAGCCTGAAAAAAAAGCAACAACAGCTTCAAGCTGATCAAGATCTGCTAGCAGACAGATGGACTGAAGTCCTTGCGGCTGAGGAATATGAACTCGAGCGCCCCTCCAAGAATTACCCAAAGCGCAGGTTGCTAACCAACTTCGAGGAGGAAGCATTGAAACCTACATCACCAGTGTATGATGCGGCTCACCGGCCACCTCGTGGCCGAGCCAGAGAGGCGTTTCGGCCTGATGTTCAGCCTGTACCCCGCCGCCCCTCAAACAAAAATACCAAGGCCCGGGGGAATACACGGGACCTGCGAGACATATTGGAAAACAAGGCAAAACATGCAAGACGGATCTACGGATCAAGGGGGCACGCACCAATACGCGACGATGATCGTCACACCGGATACACTAAAAGCAAATCCGGCCGAGCCAGACACGACAGACAAGACTCGTATGAACCGCGTCGCGATATAGCTCGGCATAGAGGCGCTGCACACCCCTTATGCTTTACTGATGAAGTAATGGATCACGAATTCCCAGAAGGGTTTAAACCCGTTAACATTGAATCATACGATGGTACTACAGACCCCGCGGTATGGATAGAAGACTTCTTCCTCCACATTCATATGTCCCGCGGGGATGACTTACATGCCATCAAGTACCTCCCGCTCAAAGTCAAAGGGCAGGCCCGGCATTGGCTCAATAGCTTGCCGGCAAACTCCATAGGAAGTTGGGAGAACCTGGCAGAGGCATTCCTAGACAATTTCCAGGGCACTTACATGTGACCGCCGGACGCTGACGACTTAAGTCATATAACTCAGCAGTCAGGGGAATCGGCCAAGAAATTTTGGACCTAGTTCCTAACCAAGAAGAACCAAATTGTCGACTATCCGAATGCAGAGGCCTTAACAGCATTTAAGCATAATATCTGTGACGAATGGCTCGCCCGGCACCTCGGCCAAGAGAAGCCAAAATCCATGGCAGCCCTCACGACACTTATGACCCACTTTTGTGCGGGCGAAGATAGCTGGTTGGCTCGTAGTACCAACACATCAAGCAAACCTGGCATATCACAAGTCAGTGATGGCAATGGCAAACCACGATGCAACAAACACAAGCGCCGTAAATATGGTGAAAATGCCAAAAATACGGCAGTTAATGCCGGGTTCAGGGGCTCAATGTCCAGTCAGCGGAAAGGGACGCCCAAAAATACAAATCCGAGTCCATCCAGTCTAGACCGCATACTCGCTCGCCAATGCCAAATTCATGGCACCCCAGAAACGCCAGCCACCCATACCAACAGAGAATGCTGGGTCTTCAAACAAGCCGGCAAGGCAGGCTCCAAAAACGAAGAGGGGTCTGAAAGCGACAATAGCGACAAAGAGCCCAGATCACCGAACACAGGATGGCAAAAGAAATCCCCCCCCCCATAGTCAATCGGTGAATGTGGTAAATACCACCCAAATTGCCCACTTGGACCAGAGATGCACCCTTAGGGACGGCGGCTCAATGAAACTCGCCGTCCCACAATATAAGCTAGGGCCGGTCACCTTCAACCACACGGATCGTCCGGTTAACGCCAATCGGGGCAATCCAGCCGCACTAATCCTTGACCTAATAGTAGACGGGTTCCACCTCACTTGAGTCCTTATGGACGGAGGTAGCAGTTTAAATCTGCTTTACCAGGACAAAGTGCGCAAGATGGGCATCGATCATTCAGTGATCAAGCCTACGAAAGCCACTTTTAGAGGCATCATGCTAGGTATGGGGGTTAGCTGTACAAGCTCCATTGCCCTCGAGGTAATCTTCGGATCACCAGAAAATTACCGTATTGAAGAGTTAATCTTCGAAATCGCCCCTTTCCGTAGTGACTATCAAGCACTGCTCGGCCGAACCGCGTTCGCTCGATTCAACACGGTGCCACATTATGCCTACCGTAATCTCAAAATGCCCGGTCCACCCGGTGTCATCACGGTTCATGGCAAGGCCGAACATGGTTCGGCACCAACAAATACATCACTGCCTTAGCAGCATGAACAACGAGCAGCATCTTGCAGCCGGACCTCGATTCGACGCCCAGGCTCCCGGACACCGTCAAGGGGCTCCGAACTACTTCGCGGAAGGATACCCCGGTCGTACAGAGCTCAACTAAACACTCCGGCGAAGGCAATGACAGGCCGAACTCAGCGGTTCAACCGCCTTCCGGCACGCAAACATTTCTTATATTTCCTTCGCAGGTTCACCTTTGCACCGACCTGGACGGACTCCACAGAGGCAACTCGAACATGCCTTAAATATGCCAGGGGCTTCGTTTTCCCCGTAACACGGCAATAAAAGTCTGAACACCTTCGTGGAAGTTCGGCACCCCGAACTTATAGCATTATATGCATCAGCTCTGAGTCATGTCTTGGGTCAATAGTTGGGTTTGCCCGGCTCCCATGTTTTGGTACCTTACGTTCCGCTATATCGACTAAGGTAGCACTGGGAGAACTACTGCGATTGTGTCCCGGTTCTTCTGGATGAGCACCTCAGTAGAGAAAGCCGAAAACTGACTGTCATGATACGGCGAGAGCTGGTCAGCTGTTCGAGCGGTCACAAAATCTTTAAGGATTTCTTCTGCATAATGCCATAACCAATGCAGCGTGCGATGGATTAGATTTTTCTCCGAACAGGCGCTTATGGAGCCCCTAGTATGGTCTTCCGATCACAAGGGGCTGCGCCGACCATACTAAAGCTCCTATGGCTAAGTGAGAGTGATAAAGCCCTATAGTCCGATTGCCTGGTTCGTTGTGCTGACCACCTCCCTCGGAGGACCCAAGACTGGGATAAAGAGTGCTCAGGTTTATCCCGAGCACCCCCGTACTTCTTACGTGGGGGCAGAACCGACGACTGGCCAACTCTCAGCCTTAACATATAAACGGCCGCACAGGAGAGTAAACTTTTACCTAACTGGCGACATATAAACGACCTTGTTCAAACATTACAAAGGACAACATGATCGGCATTCATGGAAATATGATGTCCTTGGTACATAGCTCCACTGCAAGGTAGGATCCTTTCAGGACACTCTAATAATACAATTCGGGCTTGCGGTGCTCCTTCCCCTCTGGCGGTCCCTTGATCACTAGCTTTTCGGCATCCATCTTCCCCCCAGTGCACCTTTGCAAGGGCGAAGTCCATTCGCGCTCCTTCTATACAGACCGACCGCTTGATGACGTCAAGTCGAGGGCAAGCGCTTACAAGCCGCCTCACGAGCCCGAAGTAGCTGCTTGGAATCGGCTCGGCAGGCCGTAGCCGGATAACCATATCTTTCATGGCTAGTTCCGCCGCCTTATGCAGTTCGATCAGCTGTTTCAGTTGATCGGCAAAAGGCACCGGATAATTCGTTGCCAAATACTACGACCAAAAGAGCTTATCAGCGGTGTTTCTTCCTTCGGCTCGGTAGAATTGAGCGGCATCTAATATATTGTGAGGTAGCTCGACAAATACACCTAAGAAGTCCGGATTCACAATCAGAAACATAGTTTTCCCTTCTAATACTTGCTTTACATGGGAAAAGCCTTACCAGCCACGATCTTCCTCGCCTCTTAGATCCACTGCAGGGCACTTTGAGTTTCCCCCCGGGCGTCGCTCCTAGCTTGACGCGTCTTGGTGAGTTCGGACTCTTTCTCTGTTAAACTCTGCTCCAAGGCCTCGCATTTGCTCACGACCTCTTGCAGCCCTCCTCAGCTTTAATAACTCTGGCTTCGTGTTTCTCACGAAGAGTACGCTCCAAGGACGCCTTTTTCTTGGCCTCGGCAACAGACCTTTTGGGGTCCTCGACTTCGGTCATAACCCCTAGCACAAATTATGCGACTTATTTCCTACTGAACATTTATTTCACAATAAGCGCGCGCAACACCTATGCATACCTTGTTTATCCCTCAACTGCATTTTTAATTGGCCAATTTCATCTATGGCCCGCTCCAGACTTTGATTCAGTCTGGAGATCTCCGCAGTACGAGAGGCAGCAGCCGATACAGGTATCTGCTTGGAACATAAGAGAAATCAATATCACTCAATGAGTCTTCCTGTGATCATCAATGTGATCCCATGTCTGGTTCCTTTCACCGAACAGGGTATCATGGGCTACTATCTATACTATGACACTCTTCGGCAACTTATAAAACATACCTCAAAGCCTCTTATAAGGCTGATACAGGCTTCGTTCAGTATACTCTTGGTTGACTGAATCTTCTCAATCACCGCACCCATAAGGGCACGGTGTTCATCAACAATGGAGGCATCTCGTAACGCCACCAACAAAGCATCCGACAGCTCTGGATGGACAGAGGTAGCTGGCGGAACAGGCACGTTCCCTCCAGCTGAAGGAGGGTGCCTTCTTGATTCTGGAGCCGTATAAACCTCTAGAATCGCATCCGATGAGGAGCCGAACTCAAGGCCGCCCCCGCCGTTAGACCCTATGGGAATCTTTTCCCCCACGTGTCCGGCCCCTGCGGTTTGACCTCCAGGCGCCGCCTTCACGGCTTCTTCCTTTCATCCTTGGCCGGGGTCCTCCTGGGACGAAGCCTCGGTGTTATGCAGCTGTTTGGAGGAAGGGACCTTTTGGGGCGTCCCACTCTCCATACATTCGAGCTCAGCAGGTCCTCTGATGAGGATTGTTTGGTACGAAACCTCACCGGACTACCAAAAAATATGGGTTAAGGTTAAAATACTAAGTCACGATGAGTCCAGACGCTTAAAACATACTCGGATTTTATATACTTATGAGTTGACCAGGGGCTGGTCCCTGGGATCCCATGCCAGGCCACTGTCGGTGGCAGCAGTGGACTCCTATGGAGGAGAAGCCCTTCCCTTTTGGGCAGTTCGGCCTCCATGGGTGCAGCGGTCGTCCTCTTCCTCCTTCCCCCCGCAGACGATACATCTTCCTCCTCCTTTCTATCCTCTTCGGAGGCGGAATGAGCATCAGAGCCTTCGGCTATTATGTCCGAAGTGCCACGATGACGAAGGCTGCCCCGGGTCTTTTTGGCCTCCTTTTCGGCACCTTGTAGGGCGCCCGGACCAGCATCTTCGTCAGAAGTGGGATGGCCGTGTCTTCGGGCAGCGGGGCCGGACAATGGATCCGCTCCGCCTTCTTCGTCCAGCTCTGGGGGAGTTGAATAAACATGCGTTAAGCGCTTCCTTTGGGTCATGCGGATATAAAAGTTTGATAAACTCACCAAACTTGCAGGGCAGGACAGTTCGTACCCGTGGTCTTCGGCAGAGTCCAGCCATGATTCGCTAGACTTGAAAAGAACCTTCCAAATGTCCTCGTGCAAGTCCGGTGTTGACAAGGCAGTATTCGGCGGACTAACATCACCTGGACTACCTTGACAAGTTAAATGCTCTTATATCCCATATCTTTAACGGGCGTCTGAAGCACCGACAGTTCGTCGTACGAGGACTAGTCCAGGCCTTTCTTGACCCAGGATGTAAGCCGCAGAGGGGCACTAGATCAAAACTCGGGAGAGGCGGCCCATTCCTTGCCGCACAGCTCAGTGATGTAAAACCACTGTTGTTGCCACTCCTTGACAGAATCATTAAAGGTTCCTGTTGGCCATATGACGTTGGGCATCTTGCTCACCATAGCGCCCCTGCACTCGGCGTGCTCGCTGCCCACCACCTTGGGCTTCACATTAAAAACCTTCAGCCATAAACCGAAGTGCGGCGAAATGCGGAGGAAAGCCTCGCACACGACGATAAATGTTGATTTATTGAGGAAGGAATTAGGGGATAGATCGTGAAGATCGATCCCATAATAGCACATGATGCCGCGAATGAACGGTTGGAGTGGAAACCCTAGCCTGCGGACAAAATAAGGGAGGAATTCAACCCTCTCGTGGGGTTCCGGTGTAGGGACGATCTGTCCCGCCGTAGGAAGACGGTGGCTGATTTTTCTTGGCCAGATACCTGGCTTCCCGAAGCTTTTTGATATCCTTCTCTCGGACGGTAGAGGCCATCCATTTGCCTCCGGCTCCGGATCCAGACATCTTTGGAAGGCCTTTTGTGGGCAGAGAAGATGAACACTTGGGCGCTGGAGCCTGAGCAGAAGGGAATGAATCGGGAAGAAGGCGTGGGTGAAAAGAGTGAATCCTTGTCCTTTTATATGGGCGGAAGAGGCGGTGTGCCTCCCTACTCACCTCGTAAAACCTCTTATTCCCCAAGCACCGAAATTGATGACGCGGTTGGGTTACCCACGTCTGTATTGATGAGAATCCCGTAATAAGGGGGGCACGATCTTTGCTTCAACAAGACGTGTCAAGAAAACTGCACCATGTTATGTGCAGTGCTGGTTGAGAAAAACGGTTCGAATAATAACCGGGCCATGATGTGATGTCATGCTGTCAAACGTGTCAGCAGATTGGATTTGTGGAAATATTATTCTCTCTACGGTAGTATGTGGAACTTGTTTTGCAGAGCCAGACACTATTCTCGTGTTCAAAATCTTCTATGGAGTATTTGGAGGAGGAACCCACCTTGCAATGCCGAAGACAAAACTGCGCGTCGGACTCGTCATCATCGAAGCCTAGTTCAGGGGCTACTGAGGGAGTCCTAGATTAGGTGGTCTCCTGACAGCCGGACTATATCCTTTGGCCGGACTTTTGGACTATGAAGATACAAGATTGAAGACTTTGTCCCGTGTCCGGATGGGACTCTCCTTGGCATGGAAGGCAAGCTAGGCAATACGGATATGTGAATCTCCTCCCTTGTAACTAACTCTGTGTAACCCTAGCCCCCTCCGGTGTCTATATAAACCGGACGGTTTAGTCCGTAGGACAACACACAATCATACCATAGGCTAGCTTCTAGGGTTTAGCCTCTATGATCTCGTGGTAGATCAACTCTTGTAATACTCATATCATCAAGAACAATCAAGCAGGACGTAGGGTATTACCTCCATCAAGAGGGCCCAAACCTAGGTAAACATCGTGTCCCCTGCCTCATGTTACCATCCGCCTTAGACGCACAGTTTGGGACCCCCTACCCGAGTTCTACTGGTTTTGACAACAACAGGCACCATGAAAATGTTGTTGTGGCTTGCCTTAGTGCATATGAGGTTCACAAACCTCCTGGTGATCCTCAAGACAAGCTTCACTGCTCTGAAAACAATTCCAAACACAAAAAAGAAATCATAAAGAACCCTTCTGAAAATCACCATAAAATCTAGACAGCAGGGAAAAATCCCATTTTTGGTGAGCTGCTAGATTTCTTTGCAAAGAACACAATGCAAAAAGAATGAATTCATTTGGACTTATGGTTGAAAAGTTATAGCTGTTTGAAGCTCTCTGGATAAATATGAATTTGAATTTGAATAAACAAACTGGAGGGGGGTGACGTCGAAGGAGTAAAGCCTCGGGGCGCCAGCACTCGTACCGCTTCGCGCATACTGAGTGGCTGACTAGCGGGCCCCGCTAGTCAGATGAGGGGGAGAGGGGAAACGAGACAGGGGGCGGCCCGGCTTCGCCGGAGCAAATGCCGGCGACAAGGGCTCCTTGGCCAAAACGAGAGGGAGGGATCGAGAGAGGAGACTGAGGTGCACCTGCACCTGATCCTTTGAGAAATCCGAAGTCTGTCCTGCTACCACATTCTTGGCACGTTTCTACAGAATGGTGCCATCTGGCAGTGCCTTGCGGATCTCTTCCTCAAGGGTGGGGGCGACTTCCAAAATATTAGCAAGGCCAGCATCAACTATGACCAGGTTGAGCTGAGAAATCTCCTGTTGAAGTTCAGGAGGCAAGGATTCCAATATGACATTCAGGCTGACAGGCTTTCGACTGAGTGCATCGGCGACCACGTTGGCCTTACCCGGGTGGTAATTTATTCCAAGATCATAATCCTTGACTAACTCAAGCCACCTTCATTGACGAAGATTTAAATCTGGCTGAGTAAATATATACTTGAGACTTTTGTGATCGGTAAAAATTTGGCACCTCTTCCCGATGAGATAGTGTCTCCAAATTTTTAGAGCATGAACCACCGCTGCTAATTCCAGATCATGAGTGGTATAATTTCCCTCATGGGGTCGTAGCTGTCGTGATGCATAGGCTACTACCTTGCCCTTTTGCATAAGTAGGCATCCAAGTCCTTGTCTGTAGGCATCGCAGTACACATCAAAACTACGGTAGATATCTGGAAGGGTTAACACTGGTGCGGTCGTCAGCCGTATCTTTAGCTCATTAAAACTTTTCTCACAGTCCTCAGTCCATTCAAACTTCTTATCCTTTTTGAGCAGCTCCGTCATGGGTTTATCAATCTTGGAAAACCGTTCAATGAAACGATGGTAATACCCGGCTAATCCAAGAAAACTCCTAATCTGTGATACGGTTGTGGGTGGCAACCAACCGAGCACATCCTTTACTTTGCTTGGGTCCACAACTATATCTTCAGCGGATACCACATGTCTAAGGAATCCAACCTGCTTGAGCCAAAATTCGCATTTACTGAATTTGGCGTATATCTGATGGTCGCGGAGTCATTGTAACACTGCTCGAAGGTGTTCCTTGTGATCTTCTTCACTCCTCGAGTAAATAAGTATGTCATTGATGAAGACTACCACGAATTTATCGAGGAAGTCCATGAATACCTTGTTCATCATATGCATGAAGAAATCAGGGGCATTGGTGAGACCAAAGGACATAACTGTATATTCATAAAGACTGTACTGAGTGGTAAAGGCGGTCTTAGGAATATCCTCCTTTTTAATCTTGAGCTGATGATATCGAGTCCGTAAATCAACCTTGGAGAATACTTTGGCCCACTGAGTTGATCAAACAAGTCATCAATACTTGGCAGCGGATATTTATTTTTGATGGTGACATCGTTCAAATGACGGTAATCCACACACATGCAGAGGCTGCCATCCTTTTTGTCCACGAAGATAGCAAGTGATCCCCATGGTGAAGAGCTGGGACAGATATATCCTTTTTGGAGCATTCCATCAAGCTATTTCTTTAGCTCCACTAATTCTGATGAGGGCATCCAGTAATACTTCTTGTATAACATTGCCATTCTAGGCACAAGATCTATTGCGAACCCAAGCTCTCGATCTAGTGGCATGCCTGGTAGCTCTTCTAGAAATAGATCAGGAAACTCACTGACCACAGGAATTAATTCCAATTCAGCCACAGCGATGAAGGCCATTTCTTTCTTGGGTATGCTTCTGCGAGCATAGAATCTGGTAGTCTGCCCCTTTTGACTGGTCAAAGTGACTTCTCAAGTCGCGCAATTTATGCATACTTGGTATTGAGTCAGCCAATTCATACCCAAGATAACGTCCAGTTTAGCAGACTCAATAATTATCAAAGAAGTTGAAAAGCAGACTTCGTTGACATTGATTTCCAGATTATGACAGACCAGATTGCTCTTGATTAAGGATCCCGTGGTTTGTACCAGCATATTCTTGCCCAATAGCGAACAAGGAAATTTGTTTTGGGCAACAAAACTCCGAGGGATAAAAGAGTGGGAAGCCCCAGAGTCGAATAAAATTACTGCAGGTATGTTGTTAACAGGAAACATACCAATGACGACTTCGGGGTTTTCTTGGGCTTCATCTGCGGAGAGGTGATGAACGTGCCCAGTGATGCGGTCTTGGTCCGGGAATGATTCCATAAAGTTGACTTGTGGCTTGAATAGAGCATTTGCCTTGCTGTTCTTGGGACACTGTCTGGCATAATATCCGGTTTTCCCACAATGGAAGCAAGCATTGATGCGCTGGCACTACTCGTGCACTGGGTTGGGCATGACATTCTTGACTTGGGTGGTGGTCTTGTTAACATTTTGTTGCCAATTGGGCTTGTATTCCACCTGAGTCTGCTGCCAGGTACGAGCCTTTTGCACGAGTTGCCTTTGGCTCAAACTTGCGCTTGTGGTCATTATTGACAGGCCTGTTGTCTGACACGAGCTTGTGCTCCCTTTATGCAATGAAAGTTTTGTTCACTAGAGTTTGAAAATCTGGGAAATCAAACATGCTGAGAGTACACCGGAGTTGCGGGTTTAATCCACCAAGAAATCTGTCAATCTTTCTTTCTTCAGTGGCCACGTCGTGAAGGGAGTAACGTGACAAATGATTGAATTTTTGCAAATATTCACCCACAGACTGATTTCCTTGGATGAGCGCGAGAAATGCTTGCTGCTTAGTCTTCATAATTCCAGTAGGGATATGATATTTCTGGAACTGATCCGTGAATTTCGACCAGGTGATTTCCTCATCAGCAGGCCACATGGATTTTATATTTTCCCACCATATGGCAACATCGCCTTCAAGATAATGAGTTACAAATGGAACTTTATCACCTTCTTCAGTATGAGCAATATCAAGTTCCTCTCAATGGTTCACAGCCAATCGTCTCCTTCCAAGGGGTCAATAACCTGACTGAAACTGGGAGGCTTGGTCCTTTGAAAATCTGACAGCTTTGTGTGATGACCGTTCTAATTCCCATTCTTCCCAACCATAGCTTGCACACTTTTTAAAATTTCAATCAGATAATTATTCCATCTGTCCTCAAACATACATAGCAGTTGCTCGGTGGAGGGCGGATGTGGCGGTGGAGGCGGTGGTGGAACGTACGGCTCGGGGGAGTGTCCTGCCTATCATGCGGAACGACGAACAGGAGTACCCTCGCGAACGTTGCTATTGCTGCCACCCCGCGGCATCCTATTGTGATTTTTCCCAAGACAACACAACTGAGATGAGAAGCATTCAAAATAAATTGAGGAAAGGCTAGCAACAAAATCCCGAGAAAAACCGAGATGACGAATAAAACACGGCGAAAGAAATAGAGTTCCAACATAAGTATACATAGACTCATACATGAAAGATACATAACATGCCAGGTTCAACTACCCTCATACATGAAAGGAAACCTCATGACTCGTACGACTACACTCGAACATCATCGGGACGACTACAAATACTCAGAAGCTCTACTGCTCTGCTAGGGCTGCGGGATCCTCTCCTGACTCGGATCCTGAACTGACGTGGTTAACTGAGACATCTGGGTTCAAGGTAACACGGTGACGTTGCCTTGAGGGCGCTCCCTCAGGGGCAGGTGCAGGGTGAAGTATCGGGGCTACAGGAGTAGTGAGAAGTGGAACCCACTCATCAGGGGCACTGAGAGGATTCACGGTCGAGGTGCCCGAGCTACTCGAAGGAGTAACCGGTGAAACAAGGGAACTAGAACTGACTGGAATATAAGGAGTAAATCCAAGGGAGGATGGAGTAGTGGCAGATCTAGTAGAGAGTAGAGCAGATGCTAAAGCAGTACGGGCACGAGTCAGCTCTCGAGCCAGCTCGTGGATCAAAAGATAGCTAGCGGTGATGTAACGAGCAATATGGCTAGCAATACTATCGGACTCCGGATCAATGATAGGGAAGCGGACCCGACCTTTGTCGTGCAGAGAAGGATAGTATTAGAAGCTTGGGTGGTTCTGCATCTGGACCTCGTTGTAACGAAGCTCAACAAGGACCTCGAATGCAGCAAACTGGACAACCTAGGATGCAGTAGAAGCGTAACCGCTCCGAGAGGTACGAGTGTAAGTGCTGGAGTCGGAACTGGTGCGTAGAGTAACCACTGCGTGATACTCATACACCGAGTCAGCTAGACACTCCCAGTACAAACGATAAACTGGATCGTCACCGAGGGGGTACAGCTGACGCCACACGTTACGAAGAACATGCGGCGATGTGTACGGCATCAACTGCAACTAGCACGGATACGACACTGGAGCCATCTACACTCACAACCATTAGTAGGTTAGCATAAAAATAAGACAAGTATATGCAATGCAACAACCAGCTAGCAATGCTACCGGTAATCAACGTAAACTCATATATACCGTCAAGTCAACACGTCATAGAATAGCATGGCCTACAGTCAGCGCGGCTCTAATACCAAGCATTGTGGCACCCCGGCTCAGAGAAACCGGTTTACCATGCATTGCCAGCCCAGAGACCATATCTTCTGGCAACACACAAAATCTTGGTACCGAAAACAACCACTTTATTGATGCTAGCGGATCAAAGTTTACATTACAACATATAGGCAAGGCCAGGCAGCACAAACGGTGCAGCTGGACAATATGTACATTATTTAGTGAACATAAAGGCCTCGATAATAACAACTACGCGGCAGCGGAACAACGTCATAGCGGAAGCTCCATAGCACAGGGACACTGATGTGGACACAATCTAGACTCGGACAACATTCCTCTCCAACAAGGCTCTTCCTGAAAGCTGGCATGACACGCCAGGTCAGTACATTGAATGTACTTGCAAGCTCACAATAGACATAAACATAATGACAAACAATATCATGATATTTAACCAATTATTAATAATGCAACAATATATTCAACATGTTGTGATCATATCCTTGTGAGGAAAAATTCCTCTTACCAATGGTGATCACTTCTTGGATCACCACCATACCAACCTCAAAATCATAACGATGAATATCTCGTGATCCTTCCAGCGATCACAACCTCGACCCATACTAGGTCTAAAACAATGATCCTTCCGGTGATCACAATCACGACCAACACTTGGTCCTGTCCAACCCGATGGCCTTCCTGCCATCATCAATAGTGCAGAGTTCATAACTTAGTGTGCAAGTTTTATTAAATGTTGACCCATGGTGTGACCTACTTTCGATCGAGTCCGTAACCGTGGAGTCGGCTATCGATAGATTAATACACTCTGCGGAGGTAGCGCACTGTACCCACACGATGGAACCCATGGCCTCGTACTCCCAGTCGGGTGCACCAACGGCATTCCGACGAAACCACTCCATTGCCATGACACTCTCTTGGCCAATCCGACCCACTCCCAACTGGGCTAGTCCTGGGTGGCCCCGTGTCTACCAAAGACACAACGACCACCGTCGTGGCTAAAACGTCCCTCACGGGGACCATTACCAAAAATCTCAACAACGGGCACACAAGGTTATGTCTGCTTACCGGGCCAGGGTACCGCACGCCCATAACCTTCCCTAGTTGGAGGCACCGACCAGAGGCATGACAACGGACCGAATAAAGGCCTTCCCATATAGGCAAATGTGGTTGCACTGGGAAAAACTCGATTCAGTGGCACCATGACCCGGTAAACGACATATTCAAGTTGTATTATTATCAGGTTTAACTTAAATTGAAACTAACCGGTGTCATAGTATGCCATGAAGTGCAATAATTACATATGCATCACATATTAACGGAAAAGACCGAGTCAACAATATCCACACTAAGCATAACCATCAACAACTCTTGACACTCCTCTAGTCAAGATTAAACCTCACATTAAACAGAATCTTTTCTAACAAGTTTTATCATTTTTCTCATGCAAGAAAAATTAACTTCAATTAATTACTTATATCCATAACCATATTATTTCTACCATAGCAAAAATTAATTCTAGTCTCTTTATCAACTTAGTTAGCTCTAAACTTTTTGTAACACAAGCATATTAACTTGAACAAGCACTTAATAGAATATGAATAACACAACAATGATCTATATGCATGGATTAAATCATTCATTCAAGTAGGAAAATCATAAATATTGCAGTGGCACCATGAAAATGTTGTTGTGGCTTGCCTTAGTGCAGATAAGGTTCACAAACCTCCTGGTGATCCTCAAGACAAGCTTCACTACTCTGAAAAAATTACAAACACAAAAAGAAATCATCAAGAATCCTTCTGAAAATCACCATAAAATCTAGACAGCAGGGAAAAATCCCATTTTTGGTGACCTCTAGATTTCTTTGCAAAGAACATAATGCAAAAAGAATCAATTCATTTGGACTTATGGTTGAAAAGTTATAGCTGTTTGAAGCTCTCTGGATAAATATGAATTTCAATTTAAATAAATAGATTGGAGGGGGCCGGGGGGGTGACATCGAAGGCATAAAGCCTCGGGTGAAAGCACAAGTGCTCCCTAGGTGGTTTTGATAATTGATGACAACATATCTCTTGTTGGACTAACATTTCTATCTAGCATGTTTCAGATAAGTTCAACAATGGAGTGGCATGGACTAAAGGTTGTGGGAACTCCTTCAAGATGCTAAGGACAAAGGATTGGCTAAAGCTTCAAGCTCAAGACTCTTCATTTTACATTTTAGTGATCCAAGATCACATTGAGTCCATAGGAAAAGCCAATACTATCAAGGAGGGATGAGGTGTTGCTTAATGAGCCTCTTGCTTCATGTGCTTAATGATATGCTCCAAAATCCTCATCTACTTTCCCACTTCCACATATGGCCTAAAACCTAAGCCAAACTCGGTCCTACCGATTCTTCCTATCCGGCGCCACCGAGTTTCACTTGTCATAAGCCACTGCCAAACCCTAATCAGTTTGGTCTCACCGATGGGATCTCGGTCTCACCAAGATGGGCTTGCAAACTCTCTGTTACCCATTGCAATATTCTCGGTCCCACCGAGATATGCAATCGGTCCCACCGAGTTTGCTTGGCCAAATCTCATTTTCACTTATTACCCAAATCGGTCCCACTGAGTTTGAGTAATCGGTCAAACCGAGTTTTGGACTTACCCTAACCCTAGCACATCGGTCCCACCGAGTTGGTCCAGTCGGTCCCACCGAAATCTCTAACAGTCACTAGGTTTACCTTTTCGGTCTGACCGAGTTTGTTGATTCGGTCCCACCGAGATTGGAAAACTGTGTGTAACGGTTGGATTTTGTGTGGAGGCTATATATACCCCTCCACCTCCTCTTCATTCAAAGAGAGAGCTATCAGACTAAGCCTACACTTCCAGCATCCTATTTCTGAGAGAGAACTACCTACTCATGTGTTGAGGCCAGGATACTCCATTCCCACCATATGAATCTTGATCGCTAGCCTTCCCCAAGTTGCTTTCCACTCAAACCCTCTTTCCATCGGATCCAAATCCTATGAGAGAGAGTTGAGTGTTGGGGAGACTATCATTTGAAGCACAAGAGCAAGGAGTTCATTACCTACACACTATTTGTTACTTCTTGGAGAGTGGTGTCTCCTAGATTGGCTAGGTGTCACTTGGGAGCCTCCGACAAGATTGTGGAGTTGAACAAAGGAGTTTGTAAGGGCAAGGAGATCGCCTACTTTGTGAAGATCTACCGCTAGTGAGGCAAGTCCTTTGTGGGCGATGGCCATGGTGGGATAGACAAGATTGCTCCTTCGTGGACCCTTTGTGGGTGGTTGCTTCTTCGTGGACCCTTCGTGGGTGGAGCCCTCTGTGGACTCGCGCAACCGTTACCCTTTGTGGACTCGCGCAACCGTTACCCTTCGGGGGTTGAAGTCTCCATCAACGTGGATGTAGGATAGCACCACCTATCCGAACCATGGGAAAAACATCCGTGTCTCCAATTGCGTTTGAATTCTCCAAACCCTTCCCTTTACATTTTTGCAGGTTGCATGCTTTACTTTCTGCTGCCTATACACTCTTTGCATGCTTGCTTGATTTGTATTGTGAATGTTGAAATTATGCCTAAACTCCAGTTAAACCGAAAAACCCTAAAATTGCAACTTTAGCATGAAGTGTCTAATCACGCCCCCTCTAGACACATCTACTTCTAGATCCTACAAGTGGTATCAGAGCCTTGGTCTCCATTGCCTTGGTTTAATCACCATTGGAGGAAGATGGATGTGTCTACTTTAGGGAGTCTTAGACATAGAGTGCCTATTCTTGATGGAGAGTATTTTCATGAGTGGAAAAATGAAATGCTTGTAATCTTCAATCAATATCATTCGAACAAGTATATTGCTAGTCCTTGTGCTCCTCATATTGATCCTTTGCATCCTACCCTAGATGAAGATATTGACATGATTCGCAATCTTAGAACTATTGAGCTCATCATTAGAGGATTGCCCAAAAATTTGATTGCTAGTTTACCTACTCTTAATTGTGCCTATACTATATGGAAATTTTTTGAGGAACGATTTCCCGATCATTCCTTGAAAACTTTGGATGAAATTCTCCATAAACCTATTGCCTTGAGTAAGATGAACTCTAGTGATCCTAGTTTTGGTAATTGTCTTTTTGAACTTACCAATCTTAAGCATGCTAAAGGAGATGTTGGAATCATTAGTGATATTATATTCGAAGCTATAAGAATTCATAAAAGTGACCACTTTGATGACCATTTATCTAATGAATTACCCTCTCTAGGAAATGATGAGTCACAAGATCATGATGAACATGGATACTATGATGATGATGATGATGATGATGATGATAGTGACTTCGATCTTGATGATGCAATGAGACATTTTGGTCTTACGGCAAATCTTCGGGGATATGCGTCAGGAGGAAAGGAATGGGTTCTTGATAGTGGATGTACTGATCATATGACCGGAGATGAAGAGATGTTCCGTGAGCTTGCTGAAAATAACGGCCCTCGAAAATATGTCACCTTTGGTGATAATTCCAAGGGTAAAGTGGTTGGCCTTGGTAAGGTGGCCATCTCACATGATAGTTCCATTCAAAATGTCATGCTCGTTGAATCTCTTGGCTACAACTTACTTTCAGTATCTAGACGTGCTGATTTCGGTTTGAATGTCCTATTTACTGAGGTAGATTGCCAAGTATTTCGTCGAGACAATCATAAAATGGTCTTTACCGGTATGCGTAGAGGTGATCTTTACATTGTCGATTTCTCTAAAAAGGCACAACCTAAAACTTGCTTTGTTGCTAAATCCTCAAAAGGTTGGTTGTGGCATAGACGACTAGGTCACATTGGCATGAGAAACCTTGACAAGCTTATTAAAGGAAATCATATCCTTGGAGTTAACGATGTCATATTTGATAAGGATAGACTTTGCAGTGCTTGTCAAGCAGGTAAAGAGGTTGGAGGAAGACATCCCGTGAAGAACATCATGACCACAAGGAGGCCACTCGAGCTACTTCATATGGATATTTTTGGTCCCAACGCCTACAAGAGTCTCGGTGGAAATTCTTTTGGTCTAGTTATAGTTGATGATTTTTCAAGATTTACGTGGGTGTTATTTCTTAATGACAAGTCGCAGGTCCAGAAGATCTTCAGAAACTTCGCTAGGAAGGCGCAAAATCAGTTTGACGTGAAAATCAAGAAGGTTCGGAGTGACAACGGAACGGAGTTCAAGAACGCAAATGTGGACACCTTTTTTGACGAAGAAGGGATTTCACACGAGTTCTCGGCTACGTACACACCTCAACAAAATGGAGTTGTTGAGAGGAAGAACCGGACGCTCATCGAAATGGCAAGAACGATGCTTGATGAATACAAGACGCCGAAACACTTTTGGGCAGAAGCGGTTGAGACAGCTTGTCACGCAACAAATCGCTTGTATCTTCACAAGCTACTCGGCAAGACGGCATACGAGCTTCTCACCGGTAACAAACCCCAAGTTGGATACTTTCAAGTATTCGGCTCAAAGTGCTACATTCTTGATAAGCATCGTCGTTCAAAGTTTGCTCCTAAATCTCATGAAGGTTTTCTACTTGGTTATGGCTCAAACTCTCACACTTACCGTGTCTACAACAATTTCACCCGAAAGGTTGAAGAGATGGTAGATGTGAAGTTTGATGAATCTAATGGCTCGCAAGTAGAGCAATTGCCAATTGATGTAGGAGACAAAGACCCTTCAGAAGAAATCCAAGACTTGTCCATTGGTAAAATTCGTCTAACGGAGGTGAAGGAGAGTACCTCGTCCGTCCAAGTGGAAGCTTCTACTTCACGACAAGGTGAACCAAGAATTGATATGGAAGCATCCACAAGTGGGACACACCAAGATGAAGAAGACGAGGAAGTACATCAAGACGAACATCAACAACCTCCTTCTCCACCACGACAAGAGAACGACAACGTCAACAATGAAGAAGGCCAAGAAGAAGAACAAGATGAAGAAGATGTTCAACAAAGACCCAAGCAAAAGCTCTCACGAGTTCGAGCAAGAATTGCCAAAGATCATCCCGTCGAGCAAATCCTCAATGATATATAAACCGGGAGAATCACTCGCTCAAAAACTCGTTTAGCTAACTTTTGTGAAAACTATTCATTCATCTCTAGCATTGAACCTATGAAGGTTGAAGAAGCATTGGAAGATCCGGATTGGATAAACGCTATGCATGAAGAGCTACACAACTTTGAAAGAAACCAAGTTTGGACATTGGTTGTAAAGCCCGACAACAACCACAACATCATTGGTACCAAATGGGTGTTTCGCAACAAGCAAGATGAAGATGGACAAGTGGTTCGCAACAAAGCACGTCTCGTCGCCCAAGGGTACACACAAGTCGAAGGTATGGACTATGGTGATACATATGCTCCCGTTGCTAGACTTGAGTCCATTCGCATCTTACTTGCCTATGCTAATCACCATAATATCACCTTGTACCAAATGGACATTAAAAGTGCTTTTCTAAATGGTGAAATAGAGGAGGAAGTTTATGTCAAACAACCTCCCGGCTTTATCAATCCTAAGAAACCAAATCATGTTTATAAACTTCACAAGGCTCTTTATGGTCTTAAACAAGCTCCTAGAGCATGGTATAAATGCTTGACCAAGTTCCTTACTACAAGTGGTTTTGAAATTGGTAAAATTGATTCTACTCTTTTTACTAAAAGGGTTAATGGAGAACTATTTGTATGCCAAATTTATGTTGATGATATCATATTTGGTTCAACTAACCCTCTCTTTAGTGAAAAGTTTGGAAAGCTAATGTCAGAAAAGTTTGAGATGTCTATGATGAGTGAACTCAAATTCTTTCTCGGTTTGCAAATCAAGCAAACTAAGGAAGGTACATTTGTCTCTCAAACAAAGTACACCAAGGACTTATTCAAGAAGTTCAATATGCAAGAATGCAAAGGTATGTGTACACCCATGCCTACTAGTGGACATAATGATTTGACCAAAGATGGTGAACCGGTTGATCAAAAGGTTTATCGCTCTATGATTGGTTCATTGTTATACCTATGTGCTTCACGTCCCGATATTATGCTAAGTGTGTGCATGTGTGCACGATATCAAGCTGCTCCTAAAGATTGTCATCTTAAGGCTGTGAAAAGGATAGTGAGATATTTAATCCATACACCAAATTTTGGCATTTGGTATCCTAAGAGGTCTTCTTTTGATCTTGTTGGCTATTCCGACTCAGATTATGCCGGAGACAAGGTTGATAGAAAGTCCACTTCGGGTACTTGTCAATTTCTTGGTAGATCTCTTGTGTCTTGGTCTTCCAGGAAACAAAACTCGGTATCCTTATCCACCGCTGAAGCGGAATACATTGCCGCTGGTTCATGTTGTGCTCAATTACTTTGGATGACCCAAACTCTTAAAGATTATGGGATTTATGTGAAACATGTTCCACTGCTTTGTGACAATGAAAGTGCTATCAAAATTGGTCATAATCCTGTACAACATTCTCGAACTAAGCATATTGAAGTTCGTCATCATTTCATTCGAGATCATGTTGCTAAGGGTGACATTAATCTTAAGCATGTTCGCACCGATAAACAATTAGGGTATATATTTACTAAACCTCTTGATGAGAAAGTGTTTTGCAGGTTGAGAGGAGAATTGAACATCATTGATGCTTTGAACTTGGAGTAGAAACTCCATTGGATACATGCAAGACATGAGCTTATGACTAATCCATGATATATCTCTTATGATAACTATCTTATATCTTGGATTTATTTGCACCTTGCATGTTGTCTAACCCATGTAGGTGCTTGGTTGAATCTAATTCCATGAGATTGCGACTCACTCACATCTTGAGCAATCTCTACATCACGAAGACTCTACACAATAGTGGTTGAAGACAAGGAAGCACAAAACCATTCAAACATATCCTTTGACAAATTCTATGTTAAGCTTCATGATTGTCATTTTTGGATACACAAGTGCTCTTCCTTGCAAGAACTAACCCATGTAGGTAGATGAACTCAAACTCCAAGTGGTGTTCCCAACTCTTGATGAGCTACATCAACCTTGAGCACCCACACAAGTTCAACTACATGAGCAAGAACCACACCACCACCCAAGGTATGTTATTCCATCTTAGAGAAGCTTTACTCCAAGACATGAGTCAAAGCAACTCAACAAGATGTGAATACATCAAGATGCTTAAACGAAAAATGGTAACCCCATTTTGAGATTAAACGATGAGTATGACCTATGATCAAGTGTTCTCACTTGACTCCTAAGTCAATATACTCTAACATAGGTGACTATGTCACCGCCCAACTCTAGATGAAGCTCTCTTGTGTTCTTTCTGTGCGTTATTGCATTTGTCTCATGCATGTTTATTTTCTTTCTCTTTTTCAAAAACAAATAAAAACTTCATCTAGATCTTTCAGTTTCTTCTCTTTTCTCTTTGTTTTTGTTCTGCATTTTCTGCATTGAATTCCTTGCAAATCCTTCAGGTAATTCATTGCAAATCTTTGTGAGATCCTACATGTCTAGTGGGCTGAGGTGACAAGTGTTTTCCTCTGTGTAAACTCGGTTTCACCGACTTGCAACTTTCAGTCCAACCGAATCTTTTCGGTACCACCGAAATATGCCACTCGGTGCCACCGACTTTGCAATCAGAAAAACAGTTTGCCACCTGTTCTACATTTCTTCTGATCCAGCTCCACTCAATGAATCTTGTCCTCTACAAGCATCACAATTTTATCCTCTGCCTTGTGCTGAATCTCAAGGACCAAACCTATTCGACGGATTCCAGAAAAACCTTCTTGGAAATTGATGTCAAAGGGGGAGAGAGAGATCACATCAAAGCTTGTAGGAGAGAGAGATCACATCAAGGGAGAGAAACAGTCTCAAGGACCAAACCTACAAGAGAGAAAGTATTAAGGGGGAGAGAGAGACCTCAAGGGGGAGAGAAAGTCTCAAAGATCCCAGATGTTGTTAAGGGGGAGAGAGATATTTCCAGGGAGAGAAAATACTCAAGGATCCCAGATGCTTGATGTTCAAGAGGAGAGATGTCACATCTCTTTTTGGGGGAAAGACATGTATTTTCATTAAGTTCTATCCATTTGTATCTTTCAGCTCTGATTTTCTGTTCCCTATCTTCTCCCAATATCCCATGTAACATTCAGGGGGAGCAAGACACCTAAGGGAATGAAATCAGTCAAATTCATTGCATATCTTTACTCTTGGGGACATGTTGAATTCAATGTGGTACCTAGTACTTACTCTCTACATGTCATCGCAGTCTTGGTATTCTTGTGGTTTATTTTGTTTGCTCTGGCTAGTGGATGTACCTGTGTTATCTAACTTTGTTTGTGCAGGTTCATTCCATCCTAAGCCAACTCAAAACCACAAGGTAAGTATATGTATCAAAATCATGAGTATGAGGAGTTCTTGCGTATGTACATACTGTTTACAAGAAGGACTCATGAGCATGAAGGTATTTTCCTTGATGATCTTTTGCTCTAATGCATATGGCCAAGATACATGTAACACATTGCCTACTCTGTCATGGTTATGCTCTCACATGCCTCTATATTGCATATTTATATGAGTGCATACATGTAGGGGGAGCCTATGCTTGTTACATGTCCTTCCAAAGCTTTACATCCTGTTCTTTATATCTTTATCTAAAGCTTTGATGTATGTTGCCATCAATTACCAAAAAGGGGGAGATTGAAAGCACAAGTGCTCCCTAGGTGGTTTTGATAATTGATGACAACATATCTCTTGTTGGACTAACATTTCTACCTAGCATGTTTCAGATAAGTTCAACAATGGAGTGGCATGGACTAAAGGTTGTGGGAACACCTTCAAGATGCTAAGGACAAAGGATTGGATAAAGCTTCAAGCTCAAGACTCTTCATTTTACATTTTAGTGATCCAAGATCACATTGAGTCCATAGGAAAAGCCAATACTATCAAGGAGGGATGAGGTGTTGCTTAATGAGCCTCTTGCTTCATGTGCTTAATGATATGCTCCAAAATCCTCACCTACTTTCCCACTTCCACATATGACCTAAACCCTAAGCCAAACTCGGTCCTACCGATTCTTCCTATCCGGCGCCACCGAGTTTCACTTGTCATAAGCCACTGCCAAACCCTAATCAGTTCGGTCTCACCGATGGGATCTCGGTCTCACCGAGATGGGCTTGCAAACTCTCTGTTACCCATTGCAATATTCTCGGTCCCACCGAGATATGCAATCGGTCCCACCGAGTTTGCTTGGCCAAATCTCAGTTTCACTTATTACCCAAATCGGTCCCACCGAGTTTGAGTAATCGGTCAAACCGAGTTTTGGACTTACCCTAACCCTAGCACATCGGTCCCACCGAGTTGGTCCAGTCAGTCCCACCGAAATCTCTAACGGTCACTAGGTTTACCTTTTCGGTCCAACCGAGTTTGTTGATTCGGTCCCACCAAGATTGGAAAACTATCTGTAACGGTTGGATTTTGTGTGGAGGCTATATATACCCCTCCACCTCCTCTTCATTCAAAGAGAGAGCTATCAGACTAAGCCTACACTTCCAGCATACTATTTCTGAGAGAGAATGCCATGACTCTTTCCATAGCTCCATAATGTATCATCGTTCTCAATCTCACATGTTGTTCTCTACACCGTCTATTCTAGATCTCTCATGAAGTCCCTATCACACACACGATGACTCGCTTCCCTTGCATCTCCATACATAGGCCAATTTTGAACAACATCAACATTGTCTCCCTATCTATACGCCATTTATGGACACAAACAACCCTTGTCTCCCTTCTCTTCCTCTCTCTCTCTCCATCGCTCTCTCTCTCTCTCTCGCTCTCACACCTCTCTCCCATACACACTCGATGTCTCTTTGAAATAGTCTGCTCCCCAGCTGCACCCATGCTATCCCGCTACTACACATGCCTTTGTCTCTCTGTGACACACATGTCACACCATTCCCCCTTCCCTTATAGTAGGTTTACATCATTAGTGGTCTCTCTACTCCACATACACACACTCCCTCTCACACACAAACACGCACACAAACACACACAAACACGCACAAACACCCATTTATCTGGATCCTCATCTCTCCCCATGTCTGCATGTGTATCTCACACACTCACTCTCTGATTATGTCTATGTGTCTCCACGTTACACAACACAAAGCCCCATGCACATGTCTCTCTCAATCCTCCACACACATAGACACAAAGAATCTTTTATCATTGCCTCAGTCTCTAGACATATCACACGCGCACATGGTCTATCTATCTCGCAAACACGCCCAACAAGGGTTTCCCCATGAATAACTTACCGTCTATTCATCAACAGTCGTGACAGTACAGCGAACACGAGACGTGAAAAAGAATAAATCTACACGTGCGTAGACCACCTAGAATGTCTACTAGGACTAGAGCAAGCCAAAAACGCGCCGCCGTCACCCCCTCCTTATCAACGACGGGAAAACCTTTGTTTTACACAGTCGAGAAGTCATTATGCTAAGGCCCCACATGCTAAAGCGTTGAATAGAATGCTACAATTGGTGATGATAGTTTGTATCTCAATACTTATATTTCTTATCTTATAAAAAACCGAGTTGGCGATGATGGTACGCGTGCCATCTTACAATATAGACCATCCGATCTATATCTGACTGATGGAAATTAAACTAAACGATACCCGCACCTCTCTCCACACTTGCAGACAAGGCCTTACCTCGTTCCTCCTTATCTCCAACAACCTCATTGTTGAGTAATTAAAAAAGGAAGACTCTGGAACAAACTGGCCTAGTGGCCTCTGTCGGTGTCATCCATCCCCATGCCTCCGCTCAGTCCGACAACCAATCACCACCACGCCCCACTCCTCTTCACCTTATCTCCTATTTCTCGAGATATCATTAGTTTTTACACATGGGTCAATCACAACAAGTATTTTATAAAAAATGCATCTTGATGTTCCGTGCAATGCACGGACATCTTGCTGGTACTCCTACAAAAGACTAAGTTGGTGATGATGTTGTGTCTGCCATCCGTCATCTCTGACCATTAGATCTACATATAACGACTGTGAGGTAAGTTGTTGCCTTTTCTCACCAACATCCCACTTCTCTACCAATTTGCAGAAAAACCGATAACTGGTATCCTAAAACCAACGACATCCCTCCCTCACCACACCAAAATAGCCCAAGGAATATATTCTGATTGAAACATAATATATCTCTAGTGATATATGTATATCAAAATTAGAGTGTTTTGTATCAAGTTTGTGAATAAGTATTATTCTAATTATGATCCGTTGCAACGCACGTGAACATTGCTAGTATTTACACCATGCAAAAAATGCTAGTATTTCCATAGTTTCGAGTTTTCCATCAAGATATTAGTCACTCAAGGTTGATATTTACTTTCAATCACGTAAACATATGACTATGTAACTAGCCTTGCTTATTAGCTTCCAAAGCTTAACTTTCACTCCTACCTACAATATGTAGAGTATTTAACAAAAAACTACCACTTTCAACCAGCCCTAGGAAGAAACTATTGTACAAAAAATAGCAAAAACATACCCAAAATTTCTTAATACGCGCCAAAAACTACTACCTAGTGCCGATTAGGCTCGTTCAAACCCGTTTATGACAGGGTTGGCCCACATGTCCGTGCTGATGAGGTAGCTTAAACCAACACATTTTGTTTGACTGTTGACATAAGGGACCCACATTTGACCTTCTATCCAGTTATTCCCCCTCAAATCATTATTTTTCCTGAACATTACTCCGAACAGTACTGAGGCGTGCTCGTCGGTGGTGCCGATGATGAGCGAGTTGGCCGCCGCTCCGCTGAACGGGCCGGATGCCGCTCTGGCCTTCGCAAGGGTTGGCGGGCTGGCCTGAGCGTGACTCACAAGCGAGCAAGCCGCCGCGCTGGCCTTCGCTCGAGCCAGGTGGCTGGCCTTAGCGTGGCACGCGCGAGCAAGCCGCCGCGCTGTCGTGCCAACCTAGCTAGCAAACCTTGCAGACAAGCAGCTAGATGGAGCTATCTTGGCTAGCTAGCATCCGCGAGCGCCGGACAGAGCTGGCATCTGGGCTTCCTGTAACACCCTCGATGCGGCTATATCTCCCACGTGTCGAAGCACGACTTAGAGGCATAACCGCATTGAAAGCAATGTCGCAAGCGAGGTAATCTTCACACAACCCATGTAATGCATAAGGGAAAGAGATACATAGTTGGCTTACAATCGCCACTTCACACAATACATGAATAAAGCATTACATCATCCAAATACAATCAAGGTCCGACTACGGAACCAAAATAAAAGAAGAACCCCAAATGCGACAAAGGTCCCCGATCGACCCCAACTGGGCTCCACTACTGATCAACTAGAACGAAACAACATAAAGGACAAGATCTTCAACGAGCTCCTCCTTGAGCTTGGTTGCGTCATCTGCACGGACTCATCGGCACCTGCAAGCTGGTTTTGGAAGTATCTGGGAGCTACGGGGACTCATCAATCTCGCACCCTCGCGATCAAGACTATTTAACCTTATGGGTAAGGTAAAGGTATGAGGTGGAGCTGCAGCAAGCTACTAACATATATGGTGGCTAACATACGCAAATGAGAGCGAGAAGAGAAGTCAAAGCACGGTCGATAAAAGTATGATCAAGAAGTGATTCTATAGCAACCTACGTCAAGCATAACTCCAACACTGTGTTCACTTCCCGGACTCCGCCGGAAAGAGACCATCACAGTTACACACGCGGTTGATGCATTTTAATTAAGGTCAACTTCAGGTTTTCTACAACCGGACATTAACAAATTCCATCTGCCCATAACCGCGGGCACGGCTTTCGAAAGTTCAATCCCTGCAGGGGTGTCCCAACTTAGCCCATCACAAGCTCTCACGGTCAACGAAGGATATTCCTTCTAGCGGGAACACCCGATCGGACTTGGAATCCCGGTTACAAGACATCCTCGACAATGGTAAAACAAGTCCAGCAAGACCGCCCGATGCGCCGACATCCTGATGGGAGCTGCACATATCTCGTTCTCAGGGCAACACCGTATGAACACTACGTACAGCTAAAACCAGCCCTCAAGTTTCCCCGAGGTGGCGCCGCAAGTGTCTCTTTTTCAGACCAACACTTAGACAAGCACTGGCCCGGGGGGTTAAAATAAAGATGACCCTTGGGCTGGCCTAACCCAAGGGAAAAAGGCTAGGTGGCAAATGGTAAAACCAAGGTTGGGCCTTGCTGGAGGAGTTTTATTCAGAGCGAGCTGTCAAGGGGTTCCCATTATAACCCAACCACGTAAGGAACGCAAAATCTGGGAACATAACACCGATATGACAGAAACTAGGGCGGCAAGAGTGGAACAAAACACCAGGCATAAGGCCAAGCGTTCCACCCTTTACCAAGTATATAGATGCATTAATTAAATAAGATATATTGTGATGTCCCAACAAGTAAACATGTTCCAACAAGGAACAACATCTCCATGTTCCAACAAGGAACAAACTTCAATCTTCACCTGCAACTAACAACGCAAAGCGGTAACATAGCCGAACAATGGTTTGCTAGGACAAGGTGGTTAGAGGCTTGGCTTAACAATATGGGAGGCATGATAAGCAAGTGGTGGGTATCGCAGCCTAGGCATAGCAAAAGAGCGAGCATCTAGCAAGCAAAGATAGAAGTGATTTCGAGGGTATGGTCATCTTGCCTGAAATCCCGCAAGAAGAACGAGTCCATGAAGAAGACAAATGGACGTAGACAAACGGTTCCTCACAATCACGACGTTATCGGAACCAACCCGAAGAAGCAACACCGGAAAGAAGCAAACAACATAGTAAAACATCCACCACAATAAACATGACATGATGCACAACCAAGTATGATGCATGTCCGGTTTAATGAAGCATGGCATGGCAAAATGCACAAACAATCCTACAAATTAAGTGGAGCTCAACATGCAACGGGTTGCATATTGACAGAACACCACATCAATTATATAGTTCTCTCTCGGTTATGTACTCACCAATATTCAATGTTGTTAAACATGGCAAGAAGTGAGGCATAACAGAACTATATCATCTAAACAATTTAAATGGGGCCGGACATAACAAATAACAAATCCGGTAAATCCCCATATGCCTTAGTAATTTAATGCAACAACAATTAAAACATTTTAATTGTTGTTATCATGATGCGGATGACATGAACAAGTTTATGCAATTTTTATTAAAACTTGACAAGAGCATTATTATGAAGCATTTGACATCATGGTGGAAAGGAAAAGGGTGCCACGACGACGAATCCGAAAATGATGCCATGACAACATATCGGTTCCGGTAGCTCACAGGGATACCGGTGCAAAGGAAGTGCGAGTGAGTGTCATGCAAGATGATGGGGTGATCCCGGTTGCCGGGTTCCCACGCGTGGACGGCATGGCAACGAGGAGGACCGAGCAAGTGACAACTCGGACATGGTGCAAAAATAGGGTGCAACTCATACATCGCAAGCATTCATTCACGGACCTTGTCTCGAGGTTATACCTTCTAAGCGTGCAAACGGGATGGATAAAGTTCGTAGAGGGAAGTAGACGTTCTCGCAACAGCGGTAGTGGAAGTAGTTGTTCATGCGGCGATAGTCGAACTTGACGATACCGTTACACGGGTCTTCGGCAACGGTAGTGGTACCCATTTTGTAGTCGGCACATTCCGTAGATGTTCGAGGTCACGGCGAGGATCTTGACGTCCACGGAGTCTTCGAGGGTCGACGGTAGTGGTACTCGCATCATCAGGGTACTTGTCGGATCCAAAAGGTACTTGGTGAAAATCTCAGAGACGACGTTTGACGGTCCATGTACAAGTCTTGGCGGCTTGAGCAGGGACCACCCGAACTCGGCAGGGGGCAGCAGGTCTCGACGGAGTGATGGATGTCCGAACAGGTCCGAGTGGTGGAATCGAGCAGGACGACGATGCAGCGCTCACCGGTAAGGGTCCGGTTGCCGCGTCATAGGGGATGGGAGAATGATGCCTCAGAAGCTTGCAGGATTTACGGTCAACGACGCTTGAGTTCCTATTGCGGTGGCGGTCATGGTTCCGGCGGAACTTGGTGCGGAGGAAAGGGTCAGATGGGGGGTCCGGGACTCGGATGCCGGTTGCAGGGATGCTCGGGGCAGGGGAAGCAGCGACCAAGGGGACCGGGAGGAGCTCAACTCCCCTCGGACATTGCAGGCTGCTGGTGGAGGAGACGGTGGCACGGGCGCGGATGACGACGGATGCGGGCGCTCGAGGTGGCGCTGGGAGCGTGGCTCTGGCGATGCCGCTCGCTGGTGGCGACCAGAGACGGAGGTAGGGTCTCAGCGAGGTTGGCGAGGCACGATGTCATGGCGAGCCGACGACGCAGGAGATGGCGTGACTGGTGGCGACCATTGCCAGAGGCGGGGAGGCCAGCGGCGCTGGTGGGTCGCGAGATGGAAGGCGCTAGGACGAAGGAGGGAATCGGCCAGGCGCGGCTGTGAGGGCTCCTGCGGGAGGAGGACGAGGGGGGACCAAGCGGGACTCCTCTGGCGTGTGTGGTTGGCGGCGATAGCGGGAGGAGAACGAAGGGAGAGATGGGATTGGGGCGAGCGAGGGCCTCCTGTGGCGGCGCAAGGGGAGACGAGGGAGTGAGGAGGGATTGATCGCCTAGGGTTCGGGAGCTAGCTGGGCCTAGAGGGGCAAAGGACTTGGCCGGCCTGGAGGACTGTGGAGAGGTTGGGAGGCCCAGGTGGCCCAACAGGCTGGTTGGGCTCCTTTCTCTCTCTCTTATTTTCTATAAACAGAAAATAACAAAGAAGAAAAAGAGAAGAAAGGAAAAGTTAGGGATAGAACTTGGACACGCGGACAATTTTTCTCGGACCCACAAAAATACGAGGAATTTGACAAAAATGGCCTCACGATTTTTAGAGGAAGTAAAATCCACATGCGTTGGATTTAACTCGGCAAGTTCGAATTTCGAAACCCATTCAAATGAACTCCAAATGGGTTGAAATTATCGAAGGTGACCCTACACAATATATGTGATTTATGGGCAGATTTGGGACATTAGTGGAGGAAGTAAAATTGCAACCCAATTTGCAATTTAACTTAAAAGGTCGAAAAGGAAGGATAGGAGGTTGAGTCGGGTAAGGGAAGAGTTGAAGTGTAGTGCAATTGGGTTATGGGTGATTCTAAGTTAATGGAATATCTTTTAATATCTCCATAATAATATTGGGAGGATATATGTTATAAAGAGAACTCAACATGCGAATTCCCTCGATTTAAATGGATCAAAGAGCCATGCCATTTATTTAGTTGAGTTAAAAAATGACATGATGGCATGATGACACGATGCAATGCACACGATGCAATGATGAATGCAAAGAACCAAACAAATCACACGACGAAACCCGAAAACCCTGGAAGGCATCTGAAGCTCCGGTCTTGGGGCGTTACACTGCCACAAGATGGGCTCCGCACCGCCAGTGGTTTTGACCTCGCCTTCTGCCGGCGGCGGTAGCTGCGTCCCATGGCCGAGGATGACTAGGTGGATGGGCTGGAGGTAGGAGGTCACTCGGGCATTTTTGTGCAGACTGACATGTAGGTCCCACAAGTCATAATGCCAAACATGCCAGTCGAATAGAAGGCGTTGAATTAAGGGGCGACATGGGTAGAAACATGCCTATAACGACACTTTTGGAGTAGTCATTTCTTGGTGGGGCTGGTTGGTATGGTACAATGGTTGATAAGGTAGTCTTATCTTAAGTCTGCCACGTATGCAAGTGTGTGGCGACCCGACCCGAATGGATCAAGTCTACTGTGCTCGGGTGTCATCCCTGGATCAGTAATGCTGACACCACACAGTACATCGAAGGATTTATAGCAGAGTGGCAATCACACACTTATTACATCGTTGTCTCAAAGAGAACTTATTACAATAAATATGGCTTAAGGCCATCTAATAACGATAACAGCGGAAGACTCGGAAGATAAATGGGTCCATCAACTCCAACGGCATCACTGAGTATAGGGCCACAACCTAAAAACACCTTACTCGTCGTCTGAAAAGTCTACAACATAAGAAGTTGCAGCCCGAAAACGGGTCAGCACATGGAATATGCTGGCAAAGTAACACATAGAGAGTAATGGAATGAAACAGCTATACTATATGCATATATGGCTGGTGGAAAGCTCTATGGTTACAGTTTTGCGTAAAGCCAGTTTTTCCCTACTGCAAAGGAATAAATTTATTTAACTATCATGGTAGTTGTGAAACATCGAGAATGGTTGACAGCATTCCGATCCCAATTAAGTGAACAATTAAAACCCAACAACATTAATTAGAAGTAACATGATGAGATTCACATGATATTCAAGTACTAGATACTCAAGTTGTCCATAACCGGGGACACGGCTAATCATGATTAGTTTTGTACACCCTGCAGAGGTTTGCGCACTTTTCCCCACAAGACTCGGTCGCCTCCATTTGGTTTCTCGCACTACATGGTGTTTGAGAAGACGGATGACCGAGACACAGTCTTTCAGAAGCGCTAGCACTTTACATGTGGGTAGACCGTACCACCTACAATCCCTACATCTGTTAGCCTACCCGTAAGAGTTCGCACGACTTAGTCAACTATGCCAGAGCCCATAATGGCTTGTGGCTGCACACGGAAGTTTCTAGCATGAAAGATCTTATGATCCCTTTGAGCCTGGGTGGCGGTCCGAAAAAAAAAACAGGAAAGTCCTGATAGACATCAGGTGCCTCAATCCACCCAGATGTGTGTTTAAGTTGCCACCTTAGATAAACCATTAAAATTATCAACTCACATCTGTCATGGATATCACTCAGCCAATCCACGTCTACTAGCATAGCATGGCATAATAAGAAAACGTAGAAGTAACTCCCAAAGGTTTCATAGTAATACAGGTAATAGGTACTACCTCATCTACTTCCCATCCCACAATTTAATTAGATCCTAATCATGCAGTGTGAGAGGATTGATCTAATGCAATAAAACATGGGTTGTAGAAAAGGTATGATCAAAGTGTTACTTGCCTTGCTGATGATCCGCGAGACCTAGGGTTTCGAAGTAACAGGCGGCGCAATCCGGGTGATCTATCGCAGACAAACAACAAGCATACAATAAGTACTCATCTAATGCATAGGTAAAACTCGAACAAGAGAACGAACCAGAAAGTTCAACTTAAGAACTCCGGTTGCAAAGAGAGAACGAACCGAACAAAGAAACGGAAAACAAATGGCGGAAGAAAAACAACTCGGTTCTAGCAAGTTGAAACTAGGTCATATTTTACCGTAGCAAAAACTTGTTTAAGTTGATTAGACGGAACGGCGGTTTCGAAACGAAACTCCAGGCGCTTGAATCACCTGATTCCGATAAACGAGCGAGAAGATAAACTAGAACGAAGATCGGATCTGAGATCGCGATCGCGGAATAAATCCGACGAGAAAGAAAAAGAAGAATGGTTATACGAACGGACGTTCGTTAACCTAGAAGAATCCGGTGATCACGTTCGTTAGGACGAACGGTCTGGCGAACGGTCCAAAGGCAACTAAATTGGAAAAGAAAACGAATCCGATCTAGGGTTTCGGAGAAGAAAACCGAAATGAAAAACCAATCTAGAAAACGAATCAGAAGAGAAGAAAAGAATCGGAACAATTAGAAGAAAATGATCCGAGGAAAAGAGACGCGGGGCAACCTCCGGTGAGGTCTCCAGCGAGGGGCTTCGGCGGCGTGGCGTAGGGCGGCGGCGTGGGCAAGGTGCAGCGGCGCGGGTGTGGGGTGGCGCGGTGGCGGTGTAGGGCGCGGGGTGGGGTGCGGTGGAGGGCTTGGGGTTTGATTTGATGGGTTTAGAGGGGGGTGTTGGGGTATTTATATTGGGGCGGGGAGGAGAAAACTTGGGGTAAGGAACAAGAAAAAGAGTAGGAGAAGGAAAACGAAACAAAGGAAAGGGGAGGGGCTAACCGGCTAGAGTCCTTTTAGGACTTGGCTTGAGCGAGGGGAGGCGGCGGCCTGGCGCTCCTGTGCATGGCGCCTGGTGCACGGGAGGCTGGCGCGGTGGCTGGCTGGGCCTTTGGCCCGGCTGGCCTGCGGGAGTTCCTTTTTTTTAAACGGTTACGCGCACAGAAAACAAAAGAAAAGAAAACTAAACGGGCTCCAAAATTAATAAAGTAAATTTTCCCCGACTCCTAAAAATGAGTCAAACAAAATGAACTTTTCTCCGGGCCTAAAATGCAAGTTTTTGAAAACACGCATTTTTCCCTATCCAAATAAAATGCAAATAAAACTCCGGCAAAACCAAAACTTGATCTATTTATTAAATCTTCATTTTTCCTCAATTTTGGGAAAGTCATATTATTCCCTCTCTTATATTTTTTTGATATCGGAAAATTGTTTGAAGATGAAATAAATAAATCAAATGATCCTCTTTTCAAATTCGAGAAAACTCTGAAATATGAAAATAACGAAATCTCCAACTCTCTCCAAAGGTCCTTGAGTTGCGTGAAATTTCTAGGATCAACCAAAATGCATGAAAATAGGCTATGCATGATGATCTAGTGTATAACATTCCAAATTGCAAATTTGGGATGTTACAAACCTACCCCCCTTAAGATGAATCTCGCCCTCGAGATTCGGGTTGGCTAGAAAATAGGTGAGGGTGGTCCTTGAGCAAATCTTCTTCTCTTTCCCATGTGGCTTCATCCTCTGAGTGGTGGTTCCACTGAACTTTACAAAACTTGATAACCTTGCTGCGAGTAACTCTGCTGGCATAATCGAGAATCTTGACTGGCTTCTCCTCATATGTTAAGTCATCCTTCAACTGAATCGCTTCGAGTGGCACGGTATCTCTTAGCGGTATCTCCGCCATCTCAGCGTGACATTTCTTCAGCTGAGAAACATGGAATACATCATGAACTCCTGACAGTCCCTCTGGTAATTCCAACTTATAAGCGACTTCTCCCGTACGTTGCAAGATCTTATACGGTCCAACAAAACACGGTGCTAATTTTCCCTTAACTCCAAAGCGCTTAACTCCTCGAAGTGGGGATACTCGAAGATAAACTCTGTCTCCGGTTTCGTAAACTGTCTCCTTGCGTTTAGAATCTGCGTAGCTCTTCTGCCTGGACTGGGCTACCTTGAGCCTATCGCGAATCAACTTAACTTTCCATTCAGACTCCTTAATCAAATCTGGTCCAAAGAACTGACGGTCTCCAACTTCGTCCCATGACAACGGTGTCCTGCACCTTCTTCCGTATAAAGCTTCGAAAGGTGCCATCTTCAAACTGGTTTGGTAACTGTTGTTATAAGAAAACTCCGCATACGGTAAGTTATCGTCCCAACTAGATCCATAATCTAGCGCACAAGCTCTCAGCATATCTTCCAAAATATGATTGACTCTCTAGGTCTGTCCATTTGTCTGCGGGTGAAAAGCTGTGCTGAACTCTAGTCTGGTTCCTAAAGTTTCATGCAACTGATTCCAAAATTTTGAGGTAAATTGGGTTCCTCTATCTGATACGATACTCCTCGGAACTCCATGCAAACAAATGATCCTAGTCATGTATATCTTCGCCAACTTAGCACTGGTGTAAGTGGTCTTAACTGGGATGAAATGTGCTACCTTCGTCAAACGATCAACTACTACCCATATCGAATCATAGCCTGATTTTGTCCTGGGTAGTCCTGTGATAAAATCCATGGCTATCTTGTCCCACTTCCATTCGGGTATCGGCAAGGGTTGTAACAATCCTGCTGGCTTTTGATGCTCTGCCTTTACTCTCTGACATACGTCACAAACTGCTACATATGCTGCAATATCCTTCTTCATTCCGGTCCACCAGAATGTTTCCTTCAAATCCAAATACATCTTGGTATTCCCTGGGTGAATCGAATATGGTGAATCATGTGCCTCTTGCAAAATCAACTTCCTGATCTCCGGGTCATGGGGCACATAAACACGGTCCTCAAACCATAAGGTATCGTGCTCATCCTCACGAAATCCCTTTGCTTTTCCTTCGCTCAATTTCTCTTTTATAGCAACAATCTCCTTGTCAGATTTCTGAGCTTCTCTGATCTTATCCATCAATGTTGACTGAATCTCCAATGCTGCTACATAGCCTCTCGGAACTATTTCCAAACATAGCTCACGAAGGTTTTCTGCTAACTCCGTGGGTATACTTCCCGTCATTAACATATTGACATGGCCCTTACAGCTCAATGCGTCAGCTACTACATTATCTTTGCCAGGATGGTAATGCAATCTCATATCGTAATCCTTGATGAGCTCCAACCATCTCCTTTGTCTGAGGTTCAACTCCTTCTGCGTGAAAATGTACTTCAAACTCTTGTGATCCATGTACACCTCACAATGATTTCCAATGAGGAAATGTCTCCACGTTTTTAATGCATGCACTACGGCTGCTAACTCCAAATCATGCGTGGCATAATTCAACTCGTGAGGCTTCAGTTGCCGTGAAGCATACGAAACAACTCTCCCTTCCTGCATAAGCACTGCTCCAAGTCCTCGACGTGAAGCGTCGCGATACACCTCATAATCCTTGGTCTGATCTGGCAAAATCAATACTGGTGAGGTAACCAAGCGTTTCTTCAACTCCTGGAAACTAGCCTCACACTCCTCAGTCCATTTGAACTTAGTATCCTTCTTCAAAAACTCCGTCATAGGCTTCGCAATCTTTGAGAAATTCTCAATAAATCTCCGGTAGTATCCTGCGAGTCCAAGAAAACTCCGGATCTCTCCAACTGTCGTTGGTGATTCCCATTCGGTTACAATCTCAACCTTTGCGGGGTCAACTACTATACCTTCTCCGGATATAACGTGTCCGAGGAATCCAACTTCCTTCAACCAAAACTCACATTTGCTGAATTCGGCGTATAACTGATGTTCCCTTAGTTTCTCCAAAACCAAACGCAAATGTTCCTTATGCTCCTCTTCATTCTTCGAATAAACCAAAATGTCATCAATGAACACTACGACGAACTTATCCAAAAACTCCATAAACACTTTGTTCATCAGGTTCATAAAATAGGCAGGTGCGTTAGTCAATCCAAATGACATAACGGTATACTCATACAGTCCATATCTCATGGTGAATGCTGTCTTAGGTATGTCCTGCTCTCGAATCTTCAATTGATGGTACCCTGATCGCAAATCGATCTTGGAAAACACTTTAGCTCCTTGCAACCAATCAAACAGATCGTTGATCATTGGCAGTGGGTACTTGTTCTTGATGGTTACTTCATTCAATCCCCGATAATCAACAACCATCCTTAATGTTCCATCCTTCTTTTCCACTAGAAGTACGGGTGATCCCCAAGGCGAAGAACTTGGGCGAATGTAACCTTTATCCAATAACTCCTTAATCTGATTCTTAATTTCCACCAAATCCTTTGCTGGCATCCGGTACGGTCGCTTAGATATTGGGCCTATACCTGGCAATAACTCAATCAAAAACTCAATGTCTCTGTCCGGTGGCATGCCTAGTAATTCCTCAGGAAATACATCAGGAAAATCCTTTACCACTGGTACTTCTTCTTGCACAACTCCTGTTAGGCAATTCACTTGTGTCCTTTTTGGTACATGTTGGGATACATACTTGATCCTTCTCCCTTCTGGTGTGGTAAGCAAAATTGACTTACTAGCACACTCAATATTCCCTTTATACTTTGGTAACCAATCCATGCCTAATATCACATCCAATCCTTGAGATTCCAATACTATTAGGTCTGAGGGAAAAACATAGTTACCAATCCTTAATGGTAACCGATCACACCATAAACTTGCCACATACTCCGCTCCTGGCGAGGTTACTAACATGGGTGACCTAAGGGCTTGGGTTGGTAGGTTATACTTTTCCACAAATCCCCTTGAGATGTATGAATGCGATGCACCAGTGTCAAAAAGAACGAGTGCAGTAAATGACTTAACCAAAAACTTACCGATTACTGCATCGGGCTGATCTTCGACCTCCTCCACATTAATGTGGTTCACCTGTCCCCTGTTGAAAGGGTTCGGCTTCTTCCCAAAGCTTCCATTGCCATTTCCATTCTGGCCTTCAGGACATTCATTGGCATAATGTCCGATCTTGGAACACTTGAAACAAGTGACTTGACTCAGATCTCTCTTGGTTGGGGTCGATGGGGTGGTCCGGTTCTGGCCGTTGCTTCCTCCATTCCCATTACCATTCTTGTGGCCATTATGGTTGTGCGAGCTACCTCCTCCATGGGTGTGCTGAAACTGAAATCCCGGTTTAGGGGTAAAACGGGGCTTCTGCTGGGCTCCAGAGTTATACTTCCCCTGTCCATATTTCCTCTTACGGTTCTCAATCTGCTGTTGCTTCCCTTCAATCATGATGGCACGGTCTACCAACTCCTGGTAGTTGTTGAAACTTGCTACCATCAACTGCATGCTTAGCTCATCATTCAATCCTTCCAGAAACTTCTCCTGCTTAGCTGCATCCGTAGCAACGTCATCTGGGGCATAACGTGCTAACTTGCTGAAGTCGTCAACATACTGGCCAATTGTCCTTCCTTGGCGTAAGTTGCGAAACTCACGCTTCTTCAGGGCCATAGCTCCTGCTGAAACATGGGCAGTGCGGAAAGCTTGCTGAAACTGATCCCATGTGACAGTGTCAACTGGGTAAGTGGCTGTGAAATTCTCCCACCATGCTGCCGCGGGTCCGTCAAGCTGATGTGCGGCAAACTTCACTTTCTCACCATCCGTGCATCCTGCAGTGGTCAACTCCCTTCCTATCTTGCGGAGCCAATCGTCTGCTACTATTGGCTCGGTGCTACTGGAAAACACCGGCGGATTTAGCCTAAGGAAACGAGCTAAGTGGTCAACAGGTGGTGGTGGTGGTGGGTTGTTGTTGTTGTTCTGCTGATTCTGGACTAACATCTGCATCAATTGATTCTGCTGTTGGATCAACTGAGTGAGCTCCGATGGAAATCCATTATCACGTCTCGGAGGCATCTAAGGGTTTAGAAAAGACGAGAATTGAGAATAGAGTGAGGTCTAAAGAGAAAACACTACCCAAATGCACATGAGCAAATGCACACAAAATCACTTCATTCAATCAAACAAGGGCTTACAAACGATCTAAAACAATCGCAAAAGTGCTCGAACTAATGTTTACATGGGGGAATACTACTACTATCTGGTGGTCATCTAGAAATTTGAACCGGTGGAAGACTCCATGATATATGCTCCAGCTTCGTCTTCAAAGATGGGTTCACTTGGATCCGAATCGGTGTCGTCGATGATGATGTAGTTGTCCGGACATGCGACGTACTCGTCGTCCTCCTGGGATGCTAACTTCCTCTTGAGTTCTTTAATCTCCTTCTTAAGATCGCCATTGTGTCTTGCTAGAGCTACGATCTCGTTCATGTAGTCCTTGCGTGTAGACTTCAGTTCTCCTTCTAGCTCGATGATCCTTGCCTTCGCATTCTTCAACTCTATCATATCATTGCACATCTGGTTTTCGTGGCGTCGAATGTGCTGGTTTAACTCCTGGATGAAAGGTGCAATGGATCTATCCTTCTTGGTGCTGACTAACTCCCATTGTTCATCTCGGCGTCCGCAAATCTGGTAGATAGTGTCCTTGAGGTCTTCTTGGTAAACTTCTCCAATGCGTCCTATGGTGATATGAGCTGCCATGCTCCTTCCCAGACTCCAGGTTGGTGCATTGAAAACACTATCTATAGGCTTCGTGATTGGTGAGAATGTTCTTCCCGGAACGTGAGCTTGAATCTTCCAGCGCTCCTCTTCAGGCAGAGTGGCGTTGAAGGTTCCCGTGAAGCTTGGTAATCCAATGTTCAGGTACTTGGTGACTTCCTTCAGGTGAAATCCAAATGGTGTGCCTTCATCCGGTTGAGCGTACTTAATCTTCGCGTGCGTCATCCTAAAAGAGTAGAAAAGATGAGGAGTTAGAAAATGAGAAGAGAATGGTAATCTATGGCTTTAACTTAATGGTCGTGTCCTACAGTCAGCGTGTGCTCTGATACCATCTCTGTGGCGACCCGACCCGAATGGATCAAGGCTACTATGCTCGGGTGTCATCCCTGGATCAGTAATGCTGACACCACACAGTACATCGAAGGATTTATAGCAGAGTGGCAATCACACACTTATTACATCATTGTCTCAAAGAGAACTTATTACAATAAATATGGCTTAAGGCCATCTAATAACGATAACAGCGGAAGACTCGGAAGATAAATGGGTCCATCAACTCCAACGGCATCACTGAGTATAGGGCCACGACCTAAAAACACCTTACTCGTCGTCTGAAAAGTCTGCAACATAAGAAGTTGCAGCCCGAAAACGGGTCAGCACATGGAATATGCTGGCAAAGTAACACATAGAGAGTAATGGAATGAAACAGCTATACTATATGCATATATGGCTGGTGGAAAGCTCTATGGTTACAGTTTTGCGTAAAGCCAGTTTTTCCCTACTGCAAAGGAATAAATTTATTTAACTATCATGGTAGTTGTGAAACATCGAGAATGGTTGACAGCATTCCGATCTCAATTAAGTGAACAATTAAAACCCAACAACATTAATTAGAAGTAACATGATGAGATTCACATGATATTCAAGTACTAGATACTCAAGTTCTCCATAACCAGGGATACGGCTAATCATGATTAGTTTTGTACACTCTGCAGAGGTTTGCGCACTTTTCCCCACAAGACTCGATCGCCTCCATTTGGTTTCTCGCACTACATGGTGTTTGAGAAGACGGATGACCGAGACACAGTCTTTCAGAAGCGCTAGCACCTTACATGTGGGTAGACCGTACCACCTACAACCCCTACATCTGCTAGCCTACCCGTAAGAGTTCGCACGAACTTAGTCAACTATGCCAGAGCCCATAATGGCTTGTGGCTGCACACGGAAGTTTCTAGCATGAAAGATCTTATGATCCCTTTGAGCCTGGGTGGCGGTCCGAAAAAAAAAACAGGCAAAGTCCTGATAGACATCAGGTGCCTCAATCCACCCAGATGTGTGTTTAAGTTGCCACCTTAGATAAACCATTAAAATTATCAACTCACATCTGTCATGGATATCACTCAGCCAATCCACGTCTACTAGCATAGCATGGCATAATAAGAAAACGTAGAAGTAACTCCCAAAGGTTTCATAGTAATACAGGTAATAGGTACTACCTCATCTACTTCCCATCCCACAATTTAATTAGATCCTAATCATGCAGTGTGAGAGGATTGATCTAATGCAATAAAACATGGGTTGTAGAAAAGGTATGATCAAAGTGTTACTTGCCTTGCTGATGATCCGCGAGACCTAGGGTTTCAAAGTAACAGGCGGTGCAATCCGGGTGATCTATCGCAGACAAACAACAAGCATACAATAAGTACTCATCTAATGCACAGGTAAAACTCGAACAAGAGAACGAACCAGAAAGTTCAACTTAAGAACTCCGGTTGCAAAGAGAGAACGAACCGAACAAAGAAACGGAAAACAAACGGCGGAAGAAAAACAACTCGGTTCTAGCAAGTTGAAACTAGGTCATATTTTACCGTAGCAAAAACTTGTTTTAGTTGATTAGACGGAACGGCGGTTTCGAAACGAAACTCCAGGCGCTTGAATCACCTGATTCCGATAAACGAGTGAGAAGATAAACTAGAACGAAGATCGAATCTGAGATCGCGATCGCGGAATAAATCCGACGAGAAAGAAAAAGAAGAACGGTTATACAAACAGACGTTTGTTAACCTAGAAGAATCCGGTGATCACGTTCGTTAGGACGAACGGTCCGCGAACGGTCCAAAGGCAACTAAATCGGAAAAGCAAACGAATCCAGTCTAGGGTTTCGGAGAAGAAAACCGAAACGAAAAACCAATCTAGAAAACGAATCAGAAGAGAAGAAAAGAATCGGAACGATTAGAAGAAAACGATCCGAGGAAAAGAGACACGGGGCAACCTCCGGCGAGGGGCTCCGGCGGCGTGGCGTAGGGCGGCGGCGTGGGCAAGGTGCGGCGGCGCGGGTGTGGGGTGGCGCGGCGGCGGTGTAGGGCGCAGGGTGGGGTGCGGTGGAGGGCTTGGGGTTTGATTTGATGGGTTTAGAGGGGGGTGTTGGGGTATTTATATTGGGGAGGGGAGGAGAAAACTTGGGGTAAGGAACAAGAAAAAGAGTAGGAGAAGGAAAACGAAACAAAGGAAAGGGGAGGGGCTAACAGGCCAGAGTCCTTTTAGGACTCGGCTTGAGCGAGGGGAGGCGGCGGCCTGGCGCTCCTGTGCCTGGCGCCTGGCGCACGGGAGGCTGGGGCGGTGGCTGGCTGGGCCTTTGGCCCGGCTGGCCTGCGGGAGTTCCTTTTTTTTAAACGGTTACGCGCGCAGAAAACAAAAGAAAAGAAAACTAAACGGGCTCCAAAATTAATAAAGTAAATTTTCCCTGACTCCTAAAAATGAGTCGAACAAAATGAACTTTTCTCCGGGCCTAAAATGCAAGTTTTTGAAAACACGCATTTTCCCCTATCCAAATAAAATGAAAATAAAACTCCGGCAAAACCAAAACTTGATCTATTTATTAAATCTTCATTTTTCCTCAATTTTGGGAAAGTCATATTATTCCCTCTCTTATATTTTTTTGATATCGGAAAATTGTTTGAAGATGAAATAAATAAATCAAATGATCCTCTTTTCAAATTCGAGAAAACTCTCAAATATGAAAATAACGAAATCTCGAACTCTCTCTGAAGGTCCTTGAGTTGCGTGAAATTTCTAGGATCAACCAAAATGCATGAAAATTTGCTATGCGTGATGATCTACTGTATAACATTCCAAATTGCAAATTTGGGATGCTACAAAGTGGTAGTAGTTCCTTGACATTATTAGTGGTTTCTTGTAAGAAACAATGTACTACTAGCGACAAAAGGCGATTCTAGGTTGCATTGTACTCCAAAGAGTACTACTAGTGGTCGCGGGACTGTATACCTCATTTTGTGGGTTCGATCCCGGCCGAACGCACGACGGCCTTTTTTAAAATAATAACTTCGCTGCAAGCCAATATTGTACACGAGTAGTTTGAGTTTTGAAGTCGAACGGACGTGTCGCACCACAATCTAGGTGCACTAGATATCCCAGCCACATGAACGGGTTTTCCTTCCCATCATCTCGTGGCTCGCGTGCTCGCCCTAGCCACACCTCGCTTGCATCTTCCTCATCTGCTAGTAGCATATTTAAACTAGCGCCTCCCAATTAAGCCCGAGGAGCCGGAAAAGCCTGGCGCGACGTTGGGAACTGAGCAATATGGCTCTGTACGTAAGGCTAGTCATAGTGGGGGTAACTTAGGTAGTAACTTAACACATCCCAAGACAATTTTGCTTATGTGGAAAGTATTTAATGAGGAAAGAGATGTTTGTGGTAACATAATATGTTACTGTAACATAGCGCTTCATGAGACAAAATGAGTCTATGAGCTAATAAATGAAGCCATCTATGACACTACTAGTATGTCACGTTGCACTATGAAGATAGTAACTTAGACTAGTGTCATATGCATGACACTAGTCTAAGTTACTCCCCACTATGATCAGCCTAAAGTGCTAGTACTCTACTGGTACTCTGTAGCTTGTGGCGTTGCACGCATGGACTTCACTCCATCATCGGCTCTAAAAAAGAAATTCCTCTTGACATAATTTTTTTTGAAACGGAGGAAAAAGCTTTGCCTCATCTCATTCATAAAGAATGAACTACTAACAAAGTTCGACGAGATCCATTACACCTCCACAAGTAGAAGTGAAAAGCCTAGTCTCGTTGTATCAAATAACTCAAATGTTTTGCCCCCGTAGTAACCGTCGCTGCTAAACAGGCTGCTAGTGTGTGCGTGAGAGGAGCGGCTGAGTAGGCCAGCTAGGCGCTTGAATAGAGGACCGAGAGTACCCACTATGTAGGTGTACTTTCCCTGCATTGATAGTACATCGATGGTTCTAGAGAATAGTACTACCCCCCACTTCCAACTGTAGCTCCTTGGCCCCGAGATTCAAGAATTCAAAACTGGTGCACTATAATAGAAGCACAGTACATCCCACTACTAGTTGAGGAAGTAGTACTAGTACTGCTGGTGTACGAGTATGTAGTAAATAATAGCCTCACCCCTTCCCTAAGGAACAATCGAGGAGCTACAGTTGGAAGGGACGAGGCCCTGCGGTTACTACACTCTTATCTCCTCCTCGCCAGTTCCCCTCCCCCCGAAGAGAAGGCAGTTCATCGCTGCTCCCATGGATTCGCCAGGCGGTTCTCCTCCTCGTTGGGGCTAGGAGACCTTGGATGACGATCCTCTGGGAGAAATTGCACGCCGCTCCAACGTCCTCACCGCCGCAAGGCTCGGTGCTTCCTGGACCAACTTTTCCAAGATGGTGCTTAAACAGGCTTGGAAAAAGGACATGCTTGTTGGTATTCCATCCGTCCTCGAGGAGAAGGTTCTTCTATGGGACAATCCTTTGAATAGTCCACTGCTCCCTGGCCGTGGTTGCATGTTGACTCCGCTAGAGTTGCCGACGTTGAGAGGTAGTCGGATTTTGTCCGATGAGCAGGTCAGTCATGGAGTTTGATCGTTTAGTACTTAGTTATTCCATTTCCATCCCGTAATTTCTCCGCTGCCCACCATCTTATATATAGGTCTAGGTGGGTACCAACGAAGATTGGCTTGCATACCTCCGGCCGGATACCACCATCATTTTGCGCGAAATCCATAGCAGTGCGGCCGTTCCCGTAGACCCCTTCTCAACCATTGGGATCGGCCTTCCAGACTGGCTGGGCTTGAATACGTATGATGATGCCTACATGAGATTGAGGAAGATAGCAATTGTGGACCCACCGAAAAAGTGATGCGGCTACGACGATTACTATCTCATCGTGGTGTTTGACAAAAGTATTGCCATCAATGCAAGAGGCAGTAATGGCAGAGGCTGGCGCATGTTGGCCGTGACAGATTTGTACCCCTACACGTTCGAAGACGCCATGCGCCATCTAGGCCGCATCTTCGTGGTGACAAGCCAAGGGACTTGTTTCATCTGGTTTCCATCCTATGGTACGGGAGATTACAAACGGAATGCACAAACCATCATTTGCATCCCTAATGGTAGTCTACAATTTTACAGGGACCAGTCATCCCCCGATCAAAATAAGATCGCCAATCCTGGATGTGCATTTGCATCCGTGATTCGGTCTAACCCGGCACCTTGTAGCTGAATTTGGCATATTGGGATCAACTATCATAGCAGTCGTTACCCATGGTACAACTGAGGCGTAACATGGTCACACAATCTACCACGATCGGAATGTCACCATCTACCCAGGTATTCCATTTAGTATTATATTTTTTAACCCTCTCGCCTTCTCTTTCGTCGTTGTACTACTTACTAGTACTAGTAGGAGTACTTTATACCTTGGAGGACATGTATAGCTAGCTAGGCCCTTGAAGACTTGAATCCACTAGCTGCCATCATTTTTATTTTTCCATGTCTTACTATCTCATCCATGTAGCTAAGAGTGGCTATATATAATAAGCCGGTTATTTTACTTCCTCTATACCGGAGTAGTACTATTTGCTGCACAGTATTACTAACCGTGATATTTGAGCACAATATTATTATGCATGGACCTTGACTGTGTACGTCACCATGTGTCCAGATCTGAGATGCCGCGTGTACCAGATGCCGAGTTTGACCCCCGTGACGCTACGTGGGTGCCGAGGAACACTCTTGGAGAGTACTTGCTTTTCATTTGGGACAACTACCCCATTGTGAAGCGGATGCCACCTTCTGTGCATGACAATGAAGGCCTGCCATTCATGAAGCATGGTTGTGTCTTTAGTGCGCACCGCCGGATGAACGACGTGCTGGGACACGCTATCCATGATTTATGCCGCTTCAGGTTGGATGAGTCTCCATCGTGTGGAACCGGACTAGAAAGTTGTGACAATGATTCTCGTTGCCCACCGCTATGGATCGTACCATCCATGAAGAACACCTGGGACTGGAACCTGGAGGAGGACATATGGTAAGTGGGGTATAGTAAATTGTGAATGGTAGCGCTGTGAATATATGCAGACTAGTCGTGCACAAATTTATCATATGAATTGGAGATGAACTTGTGTTGCATACTGGCATTTGTCCTTTAGAATTTATTACTAGTAAATGTGTTATGTGTACGTGCAAGCTGTATGGTTGTTGCACGGGATCCAGCACACTCATTGAGAAAAAAAAGGTGCCACAGCTTTGGATATAGGTGATGTGGCGGCATCCTAAAGTAGCATCGTTCGCTATAGTTGTAATACTCCTACTAGGACAACAACTCCTATAAAACCCTGCGCTTGGCTCTTTCCCTCTTCGGGAGGTTCAACAGTTCATACTCATGTGAACCTTGCACTTGGCTCTTCGCCTCTTCGGAAGGTCCAACAATGATGATACTACAGTACAATATGCTTCTGGCAATCTGACATAGATTGAACTGTTGCACGTCCGCCGCGAGGGCGAGGGCGAGCGAGAGGGAGAGGGTGCTGTAGTCAAAACCCTCTCCTTGTACTGCGAGCCACCGCCCGCGTGGGCGAGGGAGAGGCGTAGTAAGCAAGCTTCTCCTCGTTCGGCGAATTGACGGGACACATCAAAGCAGTACAAGTACTAGTCCTTTCCGGTTAAATATTGCTTAATTTGAAATGAGAAAATACTCTAGCGGTCAATGTATGTAATAATAAGATCTTTATGGTCACTATATATAGTTTTGCGGTGATTATATGATCACTAGCTCATCATAGAGCACTGTATTGCACCCTACTGACCGGCCACATAGTCGACGTGGCACTTTGTTGACTGGTTAAATTGTCACCTGGTTTCTAGGTCCCACCTGTCAGTTGACAGAGCAAAGAAGTCAGTTGAACAAAACTTTACGCAGACGCGACAGGAGTCCAACCCTTGCGCGCGAACCACCTTGGCTGTGTATGTGAGTGCATGCATGTGTACTCCCTCGGTCTTCCAACAGAGAGTGTACATCAGCTAAAAAACAAGGAGTGCACATCTACACTTCCAATGCATTTAGCCTTTAATCTAAAATTGTTATTGATTGACAAATGCACCAACTTGTGACGTAGCTATAGGATACATGTCTATCCTTAATTACAGCATGCAACAACCTTCATTTAATCTTCTTCTCTGAATGGTCGCATGCACACATAAATCTGCTACTTTTGGGTGTTAATTATGCCCTAGTCAATGTGTAAATCTCTAAATGTACAGTCTACCACGGACGTAGGGAGTAGGTTGAGCACTTGGGTGTGAGTGTGTGTGTTGCATCGCATGCTATGTGCGGCATGGGTGCGTGAGTGTTGCGTGTGTCCATGTGTATGTGTGAGTGTTGCATGTTGCATGCATGCATGAGGCTTTTACTCCCTCCCATTGAAATGATCATATTTCAAGCTTCCTCTGTTCCCTCCATATTGTGATACTCCCTCTGTTCCCAAATACAGAGTAATAGCCTCCCTCTGTTCCCATTGAGTATTTGTCTCTCTAGAGATTTCAACAAGTGACTACGTACGGAGCAAAATGAGTGAATCTACACTCTAAAATATGTCTACATACATCCAGATGTTGTATTCCATTTGAATGTCTAAAAAGACAATATTTAGGAATGGAGGGAGTAGCAAATAAACATTAAGTTCTCTTGTTTTTCCCTCCTTGGTCATGGTGCACAACCAAAGATGACTCACCTGGATGGAGGGAGTAGATGGTCAAAGTTTTAAACAAAATTAATGCATTGGTAAATATAATTTTTGAGGAAAACGAGTGCATTAATTGAGTGTTTTTGTAAACTACAAAAATTATTCCGCCACTGATCATCTACATGGCAGCCTTAGCACCTATACAAGGCGGAGCATTGGGAGGGGCCCGAGCGTACAAGCATAGGGATACTGTAGATAGGAAGTCTTTGCGATCCATTATTCCCCATCCCGGTCAGAGAGAACTATTCAACTAGTCTTCAAAGTGAAGTGACAATACACACTGCAGCAGATGGGACACTTGATTAATAAGCTAAACCAGCTTGTTGGTGTTACTAAATCAGCCTTACCCAGTACTGCCATCATGTTTGCCAGTGGAGCACACTTCCGCAAATACGACTACGCACCTCTCTCCTCCATTAACTAACATATGGTCCCTCTTGAGGTAGGCCCACATGTCATCGGCGTAACTATTTACACTCCGAAGGACGGTATATCCTGGTAGTAGTACTAGTAGAATTGAGGTTTAATGCACTTTCTTCCCCGCCTTTCACTCTTCTTCCTCCTCTCTTCTTATTCCTCCTCTCTTCCCCATCGTCGGCCGCACATCATTTCCCCCCGCTCACTGCTCGCCCACCCACGCCATCTTCCTTGGTAGCTCATGTGTACCATATCCCCCCGTTCACTGCTCGGCCACACACGCCATCATCTTCTTCGCCCGCCCGAATCCACTTCCCCGCTGGCCCGCAGGCACCGAAAACCCCAGTCACTCAGCACCCTAAAAAACCCTATGGCAGAACCAACTGACACGCGGAGCCGCGATTGGCATTCCCTCCCCGATGTTCTCTTGGAGCAGATCTGTAATCCTATGGACCTACTCAGCCCCATCCGTCTGGCCGCATGCTTGGTGTGTTTGTATCGTCTACTCATCTACAACCGACTGACTCTTCTCAAGACACCCTGCTTGCTGATGCCCGATCCTCGCAGGTGGCCTAGACACCAACTTGACAATCCTACGAAGGTTTTCTTGGTGCCCCTCGACATTCTACCACTACCCGTCCACCTGTCCTTCATGCGCGGCCACTACTGGGCGGGCCATCGAGCCTCGCAGCCCGCCGGACACTCCTACCTACTACACACGAGACGCGTCGAGCTTTCGGCTCGACCTCTGTTTCCTGAAGGTTGTAATCTGTGAAGTGCCCACACCATCACAAGACTACATGGATCACAAGCTCCTTGTCGTGTTCAACATGGGATTACTCTATCTGGAATCCGGTCGCCATACATGGTTATGGCTCATCGTCGATCCTCTTCACCCATCATTTCTGACTGATGCTATAGTGCACGATGGCATCGTTTATGCGGTCGACGCACAGATTGGCTGCCTATACTGGTGGAATCTATCGTCGTGTAATTGTTCTATCTCATCTCATCTTTACCTTAAGAATACGACTGTCTGTTCATTGTTACAAATTTAGAATATATAGTATGTCTATAACCACACCTTTCCTATATGTTCCTCTCATTTCCTAGATTTTTATGACCACACATGTTATTGTTAGAGTTGATATGAGAACAATTGGCATCTAATGATTGTTATTCTAGATATTATGAGCATAACCTCATGATTGCTATATTTTACTATCATTTCCAGGATTTTTATAACAACGCATGCTATTGCTTAGAGTTGATATGATAACTGTAGTAAGTGCTATGGTAGAATATGAGTAGGCCCTGTCATATCTGTTTCCCTCTCATTGTTACATGATGTTTGAACCATGATATATTGCTAGAATATTGTCACACCCTAGTTAGTTCAAGCATTAGAGTGTGCATCATGTTAAAATTCCTTTTAAATTTGAAATGGGGATGATAGAACCCCCATCACCCCCCTGGAACAACTAGGGATTACTAAAATTATTTTCAATGAACCCAAAATGCCCTTCACAAAATGTTCATCATTTCTAGATTGGGCTAAAACCCCTGGCAAAAATGGTGCACTCTTTTCTAGGACATTCTGGATTTTCTTGAATTAAGTCATAAGTATCTGAATTTGGGCATTTAAATCCTATAAAATAATTTAAATGCTCAAATAATTCTAGAAATAAGTGTGGGCTATTGGGAATAATCTAAACAGAGCCCCTGATTATTTTCAGGATTTTTAAAGATGTCTAGGTATTTTTAATAAAGCTCAACAGTTGCAGAAAAATAGAAAAAGAAAACAAATCAGAAAAAGAGAGAGAGAGAGAGAGAGAAACCTACCTGGCGCGGCCCAGCTAGCTCACCCGCCGGCCCACCTGGCGGCCCAGCACTGTGTTGGCCCGCGCCAGCCAGCTGCTTCTTCCCCGCCAGGCAGGCAGGGAGGTGACGCCGGCGTGCCCGAGCTCGCCACGGCGTCACCTGCTTGCCACCCGCGTCCCTGGACGCCTCCACGTCGCACCCTGCAGCCCCTGGACATGCCATTCCCCCCCTGTCTCTCTCCCTTCACCGTTCCCCACCATGGCCGACACTCCTGTCGCCGCACCATCGTCGTAGTCGTGCCCTCCGTCGTCCTCGCGCCGCGCCATCGTGTCCATGAGCTCCGCCGTCGTCGACTACATCGAGTAGGCCGAGCGCCGAGCGCTCGCTCGCCCCGGAGACGCTGCACCAAGCTCATCCTCAACTCCGGCCACCGGAGATCCCCTTCGCCGCCCCGCTCGTTCCAGCCCTTCCCCGAGCTCGCCGTTCGCTCCCCTGCAACCACTGGGAGCTCCGCCATCGTTCCCCCTCTCCGCGCGCTCGTCCGTGTCCTCTAACCCCCTCTGCCATCGAAGCCGAAGCTCGCCGCCGCCACCGCACGTCGCCGTCGTGGCCATAGCCACATTGGGACGCCACCGAGCACGCCTTCGTCTTCCACGCGTTCCCAGGAGCCAAACGCACCACTCCCCGCGCCTCGCCGTGCCCCATAGCCTCGGTTTCATCCTCGCCCGAACTCCGGCGACCGCCAAGGTCATCGCCGGCGTCGTTCCCGGCCTTCCCAAGCCCCACTTCCTCCACCAAACGACGCGGCTCGCTCCCCGCGTCACGTAGCTGCTCTCCGCCGTCGATTTGGTCGCCGGGGACGCAAACCCGAGCCCCTCCGCCGCGTCTGTCGTCGCCGACGTCAAGCCGCCGGCGAGTTGACCCTGTTTGACCCCCATGTGGGCCCAGGTAGACCCCCCCTGAGTCTATGACAGGTGGGGCTGGTCTTCTAACTAGTTTAGGATTAGTTTTAACTAAATTTAATTAGTTTACTCATTGACATGTGGGCCCAGGCCCCACTGACAGCTAATTAGTGTTAATTTAATTCTGTTAATTAGTTGTGACACTGACAGAGAGGGCCCACCAGTCAGGTTTGACCTGGCCGACCCAGTTGAACCGCTGACGTCACACCTATGTCATCCTGACGCATTAATTCAATTACTGGATTTATTCTTTAATAGGAAATTCCAGAAAATAGTCAAAACTTCTAAAAATCATAGAAAATCAACCATAGCTCCAAATGCAAAGATTTATATATGAAAAATGATCAGAAAAATCCAATCTATCCATCTGTAATTGTTTCATGCATGACAAAACAAGTTAACTTTGCTGTTTAAGCAGAATAAGGTAATGCACTAATAAGGCCATGTTTAATGAGCTAATATTTGAATCTTTGATTCAAATGAGTTCATCCCCTTCTGATTTAGCTTGCATTAGGCCAAGACACTTTCATCTTGCCATGTCATAGCATGCATCATATTGTTGCATATTTCCGTGTGTTGATTATGTTCGGTGTGATTTTCGTGGTAGGTTCTGCCTCCGAGGATAACCCCGAGTATCCGTCTGAAGGGCAGTACCCTACTACCTCTACAGCAGGCAAGCAACCCATTGATCATTCCGATACAAATCCATGTTCTTGCTTCTGCTCTTGTTTACTGCATTAAGACAACGCTATCCAAACTTCTGTGTGCTACGGTAGTTGAACCCTTATCCTCTGCATGACCTGTCATTGCCACAGTAACTAGATGAAACCCACTAGCATGTGTAGGAGTTGATTGAGCCATGTATGTGATTCCTACCTTGCTGTGCCCGCTATGCTTAGAGTTATGTCAGGTCTGGTCCATCCGGGTGATGGGCTAGAGTGAAATAATTATGTCGGTAATGTGAGGGATGTGTTGAACATGTTTTGGTAAAGGTATCGATGAGAGGCCATGTAGGAGTACATGGTGGGTTGTTTCATTGAGGCCGTCCATAAGAACAGAGATCTGTATGCGTGATTTAAGATTAGTTACTACCACACATTGGGCCCTGAAATATGACCCCACTCGACTTACTGACCCATCTCGTCCTCTGTCCAGGAGTTGCAACTAGTTTCTGGTGTTTATAGGTTATGTGTTGGCGGCCGTGCGTAGCGCTGACCCTAGGTGTGGGCTATGATGCGGTAGATACACCATGGCACGGTGTACCGAGTCGCCCGTTTGGTGTCTCGGGAACCCTGCACACATCGTTTGGGGCCGTTGAGGACACCCCGGCCGGATTTCCTTGCGGATGGAACCTGAATAGGCGTTAAACCTGGACTAGAGACTTGTGAGGTTAGTCAGGTCATGGTCTACACCCACGTCGGCTTTCGCTTGAAGTCTGCCGAGCACATGTCGTGTGGAGACGCTAAGTGGTGGAAACATGTGTGACGAAGTACACCCCTGCAGGGTATAAAACTATTCGAATAGCCACGTCCGCGGTAAAGGACTACTTGGTTGCCTATACAGTTCATAGACAAGTTAATGGTTACTACTAAAAGACTCAAGATAAGTGTGAGTACCGAGGATGGACCTCTCGTAGGATGACGAGGGAGAATCCCCGGTGGAGTATTTTGTTGGTGAGTAGTGGACTCGTGTGCGAAAACTATCTTACTAGTGGAGTTCCGTGGGATAGCTTAGCCAAGAGTCAAAGCTGGCTTGCTGCAATAACCCCACCACCTTCTTGAGAATGAGCATGTATAGTAGGTTCTGTTGTAAGACTTGCTGAGTACATTTGTACTCATGTTTGCTTAATTACTGTTTTTAGACGACAACACTACCCCCTCCGATGGGTTCTACATAGACCTTGACGTCGACGAGTGACTAGCCACCCAGGTGGTGATCCTGGCCATGGAGGGCCCTATGTAGATAGACAGGCTTCGAGAAGCCTTCTTACTTTCTAGTGTCTATACTCAGACTATTTACTTCCGCTTGTGCTTGTATGATTGTATGACTTGAGTGTCGGGTCATGTGACCCCTATCTATATGAACATGTTATGTATGGCTCTCTGGAGCCTTTAAATAAAGTACTTGAGTTGTAGAGTTTTGTTGTGATGCCATGTTGTATGTACTCATATCGGGCATATTGTGTGAATGATTTAAAAGCTTGTTATGAGTGGGATCCGACAATCTAGTTGTTTATCCTTGGTAGCCTTTCTTATGGGGAAATGTAGTCTAGTATTCCTCGAGCCATAGTTGTCCGCTACAGCCTGGTTCACCGGAGTCCTGCTAGCCCAGCACTACCGCTAAGGTCACTTGACTAGCCGGCATGTGTTTCACTTCGTTCCTATGTCTGTCCCTTCGGGGAAATGTCACACAGTGACATCCGGAGTCCTGCCTAGCCTGCTACAGCCCGGGTTCCCCGGAGTCCTGTTAGCCCAGTGCTACAGCCCGGATTCACTCGCTGATGACCGACATGCTCGATGTGATTCATGTATGCCTGTCTCCATAGGTCTGTGCCGCTTTGGGTTCACGACTAGCCATGTCGGCCCGGGTCCTCTATCATATGGATGCTAGCGACACTATCATATACGTGAGCCAAAAGGCGCAAACGGTTCCGGGCCATGGTAAGGAGACACCCATGGAATACCGTGCGTGAGGCCACAAAGTGATATGAGGTGTTATCGGCTAGATCGATGTGGCTTGGAATCGGGGTCCTGACAGCATTGGCATCAGAGCCGGACTCCCTGTAGGTTCGTTGAGCCAAACTGGTCGATGTCGAGTCTAGAAATGCTTTAGTTATATGTAGGGGAATTGATTGTGGAAGGGAATGTAAGGCTCTTTTACTCCTTTACCTTATGCCCTCTGATCTGAGTCATTCTCTTCTCATTCAACGTGGGTTAAGGACTAGGCTCTCTTCTTCTATCAGGTTCACGTGTTACTAATCCGTAGTAGCTTATAGGATTGTTGTTACAAGCCTCAGTACAGTTTCTACTACTTTTAGTATGTTGCCAGTTGAATCAGAACCTTGATATGATGTTGTTGAGTGGTATTGTAAACTGTTGTGGATGTCTCAAATCTTTTTCTGAGCATTTACAGCTGTTATGGTGTCCAATTTTCCCTAGAAATGCTAATGTCTTTGCATTGTGGTTGTGCTTTCAGATGGCAAACAGTGCTCAAAACCAAGTGGTTCGCCTAACCCGGTGCCTCAACGTGCCTTGTCATACTGCTATGTTAGTCCGGGTAATGATCGAGACGGGTTACCGTTGGTATCCCGAATACACCGTCGAAGAGCAATTCCGAGACTTTAATCAAAGCCAATATTTCTGCACCGTCAGGATATTTCCTTCTTATCCTGGATCTACCGAGACCCTTCATTGTTCCTATGGACTCAGGGTTACTATTGAGATGGCTGTGCGGGATGCTGCCTATTCCATGATGACCATCATGCGAGTCCGGACTGGCCTGCTTCGGAACATCGACTTCCGTTACATGCCAGCTTCACTTCCGGGAGCGCAAGGGTATCTTCAGGCTATCTATGCTGATTCCACTCAGGAGGACTCATTAACTTGTACCACTGCCGAGATGCTCGAAGATAAGGACCAAGAGAATCGGGCCTTGAGGCTGGAGCTTTTCAATACCCGTGCTGATCATTGGGCCACATTGACTCGGTTTGCACCTGCGGTGCAAGCTGGATGTATGGATATAAGGGATCTGTATCCTGTGAGATCTGCTCTGCCAGACATGGTGGATTGGCGTGATGTGGGAGGCATCACCCCACCCCGTGGTCCCCGCAGGCCACCATTTGTTGGTCCAAGACCTCATCCTAGCCACTTTGGTCCACAAGCTCCCCAGGACCGTTTGTTCCCGGATGATCACGTTGAACTTCCAGGCTATGGAGGTGACTTCTATGAGGACTACTACGGATCTGTCTGAGTTAGTAGTAGTATCGCTAGTATTGTAATAGTTGTATCTCCACTGTCCTGCGTGACTTGTGGAATATGACTTTGTGTGTAATCAATTCCAGAGGTGTAGAAAAATAATGTATAGGAGCTTGGAATGCCTCCGATGAGATGTAACGTCTTTCATCATAGTTGTACTGTAGCCTGGGCTTGTACTAAACTATGTATGATGTGTATGACCGTTGGTATATATATGGCAGTTTTATATTACCATGACATACGGATGAACATCTCTGCATTCCGTGTTATCCATTACATTCTGCACTTCCTTGCTAAGTTTGAGCCATCCTTATCTAAACCTTTGTCTTGTTTTCTCCTAGGATGGTCAACACCCGCAGCAACCCTGCTGCCCCAGAGCAGGAGGAAGCCAGTGCAGCTAGGGGTGAAAATCTGCCTCACCCACCCTCTCTGGCCGAAGTGATGCTGGAGGCGGAAAGAAACAAGCGTGAGACTAACCGCCTGCTAGAGCGGATTGAGGAGAACACTGCACGCCATAAGCGAAATGACTTGCTATCAATCAATGACTTTATCAAGCTGTACCCACCAAACTTTAACCATTCCATTGAGCCCCTCGACGCGGATGACTGGCTTCGCAGCATCACCCACAAGCTACGTTCTGCCAACGTAGCCGAAGCCGACAAGGTTACTTATGCTGCCTATCACCTTGAAGGCCCTGCCAGCCTTTGGTGGGAAAACTTCGAAGCTATGCGCCCGGTCAGCCAAATTACTACTTGGGCTGAATTCAGTGAGGCTTTTCGTGAGCATCACATTCCGGAAGGTCTCATGGATTGCAAGAGGGAGGAGTTCTGCAATTTCACCCAAGGAAGACTGATTGTGGATGCATATAGTCATGAATTTGGGAATCTGGCACGTTATGCTCCCGAAGAAGTATCTACCGACGCTAAGAAGCAGGCAAGGTTCCGCAAGGGACTCAGCCCTGAGCTTCGCCGCGATCTTCGTCTGCACGAATGCACCTCCTTTCAGAAGTTGGTCAATAAAGCCATCAGTGCTGAGACAGGCCAGACTGATTATGATGCTTCATGCAAGCACTCACGTGATTTTGGCTCTTCATCCGGCTCTGGAGCTTAGAAGCGCTGGGTGTGGATCCCAAGCACGGCACTGCCACTAGGTTCATCCCGAGGCCATCGTTTGAGGCGCCTCGTCCCAACCAGCAGTTTGCACCGCCCAAGCCCTATGGTGGCCTCGCTGCTAATGCTGCTCCACGCCCCAATGTGGTGACATGCTTCAAGTGTGGAGAGTCGGGTCACTATAGCCGAGAGTGTCCCCAGAACAACAACCCCAATCAAACTGGAAAGTTCGTTTGTTGTGGTAAACCAGCGGGAAAGACATTCTACGCCAAGCCGGTCACTACTACATGTGGCCATGTCAACTATGTTTCAGCCGAGCAGGCTCATGAGGATCCTAACGTCGTCCTTGGTACGCTCCTTGTTAACTGCCATCTGGCATCTGTTCTTTTCGATACTGGAGCATCTCATTCATTCATATCCGAGAGCTATGCTCGATTGCATAAAACGACATTCTGTGACATGCCCACTTCCATGGTAATTCAAACTCCGGGTTCCAAATGGAAAACTTCTAGAGTAAGCCATGGGAACGAAATTCTTGTCGATAGACTTGTCTTCCTTGCATCCTTAATAGCTCTCAAGTCCTCGGACATAAACATCATTTTGGGTATGGACTGGATGTCACCTCATTATGCTAAGATTGATTGTGCCACTAGAACCGTTCAACTTACTCACCCATCGGGCAAGACAGTCAATGTCTTAACTCGAGTGGCCAAGCGCCAACTTTACTCTCTAAATGCCAACCCCCTTCCAGACCTTGAAGATGTTCCGGTAGTCCGAGACTTTCCGGATGTCTTTCCAGAAGAACTACCAGGTGTTCCACCTGACAGCGATGTCGAGTTTGTGATAGACCTTGTTCCAGGAACCGTTCCAATTTCTAGAAGACCCTACAAGATGGCACCCTTAGAACTAGCCGAGCTTAAGAACCAACTCAATGAGTCCTTGAAAAAGGGTTTCATCCGTCCTAGTTCCTCTCCTTGGGCTTGCCGCGTCCTCTTCGTCAAGAAGAAGGATGGAGCGGATCGAATGGTTGTAGACTACCGACCTGTCAACTTGGTCACCATCAAGAACAAGTATCCGCTTCCCAGGATCAACGATTTGTACGATCAGCTCGCTGGATCCTCAGTCTTTTCCAAGATGGATTTGAGGTTGGGCTACCATCAAATCAAAATCAGAAACGGGGACATTCCCAAAACGGCCTTTATTACTCGTTATGGCCAATACGAGTACACCGTTATGTCCTTTGGTTTAACCAATGCCCCAGCCACCTTCTCCCGGTTAATGAACTCGGTCTTCATGGAGTACTTGGACAAATTCGCCGTAGTATACCTCAATGACATACTCATCTACTCCAAGAATGAAGAGGAACATTCCGAACATCTAAGGCTGGTATTGATGAAACTTTGAGAGCATCGCCTTTATGCCAAATTCTCCAAGTGTGAATTTTGGTTGCCAAAAGTGAGCTATCTAGGCCATGTAATCTTTGGCAAGGGTATTGCTGTCAATCCCGAGCGAGTTCAAGCCGTCCATGATTGGACTCCACCTGAGACGGTCAAGCAAGTTCGGAGCTTCCTTGGCTTAGCGAGCTATTGCCGCCGCTTCATCGAGAATTTCTCCAAGGTTGCTAAACCTCTAACTGAACTCCTCAAGAAAGATAAAAAGTTCGAGTGGACTCTACAGTGCGAGTTCAGCTTTCAGGAACTGAAAAGACGCCTGACATCTGCTCCCGTACTGGTACCACCAGATTTCTCCAAGGACTTTGTTATCTATTGCAACGCCTTGCGACAAGGACTAGGTTGCATACTCATACAAGATCGCCAGGTAATTGCCTATGCTTCACGGCAATTACACCCACATGAGGAAAATTATCCTACACATGATCTAGAGCTTGCAGCTGTAGTCCATGCACTTAAAACTTGGCGACATTACCTTCTCGGTAATCATTGCGAGATCTTCACCGATCACCAAAGTTTGAAATATATCTTCACCCAACCAGATTTGAATCTCAGGCAAAGACATTGGGTCGAGTTGATCTCGGATTACGATTTAGGAATAACTTACATCCCGGGCAAAGCCAATGTCATGGCTGATGCACTAAGTCGTAAGTCCTATTGTAACAACCTGATGTTACAACAAAGTCAACCACTTCTCCATGAGGAATTTCGTAAGCTTAATATTCACATTGTTCCTCGAGGTTTTCTATCCACCCTGGTGGCGAAACCTACCCTTATGGATCAAATCATAGCTGCCCAGAAGCGTGATAAGGGTATATCTCGGATTAAGGAAAACATTGCTAGCGGAGTTGCTAAATGTTTCTCCATGGATAAGAGGGGTGCTGTCTTCTTCGAGAACCGTTTGGTGGTTCCCAAGAAACAACATCTACGCCAGTTGATCCTTAAGGAAGCTCATGAATCCCCTCTCACCATTCATCCCGGTAGTACTAAAATGTATCAAGACCTACGCTAGAGGTTTTGGTGGACTAGTATGAAAAGAGAAATCGCTCAATACATTGCTAATTGCGACGTTTGTCGTCGTATTAAAGCAGAGCATCAACGGCCTGCTGGCACCCTTCAACCTTTGGCTATTCCCGAGTGGAAATGGGATAAAATCAGTATGGATTTCATCACTGGGTTTCCCAGGACCAAGAGAGGGAATAATACCATCTTCGTCGTGATCTGCCGTCTTTCCAAAGTAGCCCACTTTCTACCTGTTCGTGAGAGTATCACCGCTAGCCAGCTAGCCGATTTATACATCTCCCGAATAGTATCTCTTCATGGTGTTCCATTGGAAATTAACTCAGACCGTGGGAGTCTTTTCACCTCTCGATTTTGGGAAAGTTTCCAAAATGCTAGGGGAACTCGTCTCTCTTTTAACACCGCCTTCCATCCTCAATCAAGTGGTCAAGTAGAGCGAGTCAATCAAATTTTGGAAGATATGCTCCGAGCTTCTGTCATCTCATTCGGAATGGGTTGGGAGAAATGCCTTCCATTCACGGAGTTTGCTTACAACAATAGTTATCAAGCTAGCTTGGGCAAGGCTCGTTTCGAAGTTCTCTATGGACAAAAATGTCGAACGCCTCTTAACTGGTCAGAAACCGGGGAAAGACAACTCTTTAACCCGGATATGATTTAGGAAGTAGAAGAACAGGTTCGCATTATTCGTGAGAAATTGAAAACAGCCCAATCTCGTCAAAAGAGTCAATATGATCGTAAACATAAGTCTATGACTTATGAAGTCATCGAGAAGGCCTACCTTCGGGTTACTCCGTTAAAGGGAACCCATCATTTCGGTATCAAAGGCAAATTGGCTCCTCGTTACATTGGACCCTTTCGCATTCTTGCCAAACGAGGAGAAGTTGCCTACCAATTGGAACTACCTTCGCATATTTCCAGAGTTCACGATGTCTTCCACGTTTCTCAACTCAGGCATTGCTTCGCGGATCCTATCCGTGGAGTGGACCATGAAACGCTTGATCTACAAGATAACCTCTCATATCGGGAATATCTCGTTTGTATCCTTGATCAAGCCGAGCGTACCACTCGACATCATAATATCAAGTTTCTCAAGGTTCAATGGTCACAGCATTCCGAGAAAGAAGCCACTTGGGAAAGGGAGGATCGTCTTCGACTCGAGTACCCCACCTTCTTTCTGGAGGATCCTAAATCTTGGGACGAGATTCTTTTGAGTGGGGGTGAGTTGTCACACCCTAGTTAGTTCAAGCATTAGAGTGTGCATCATGTTTAAATTCCTTTTAAATTTGAAATGGGGATGACAGAACCCCCAGCACCCCCCTGGAACAACTAGGGTTTACTAAAATTATTTTTAATGAACCCAAAATGCCCTTCACAAAATGTTCATCATTTCTGGATTGGGCTAAAACCCCTGGCAAAAATGGTGCACTCTTTTCTAGGACATTTTGGATTTTCTTGAATTAAATCATAAGTATTTGAATTTGGGCATTTAAATGCTATAAAATAATTTAAATGCTCAAATAATTCTGGAAATAAGTGTGGGCTGTTGGGAATAATCGAAACAGAGCCCCTGATTATTTTCAGGATTTTTAAAGATGTCTAGGTATTTTTAATAAAGCCCAACAGTTGAAGAAAACTAGAAAAAGAAAACAAATCAGAAAAAGAGAGAGAGAAACCTACCTGGCGCGGCCCAGCTAGCTCACCCGCCGGCCCACCTGGCGGCCCAGCACTGTGCTGGCCCGCGCCAGCCAGCTGCTTCTTCCCCGCTAGGCAGGCAGGGAGGTGACGCTGGCGTGCCCGAGCTAGCCACGCGTCACCTGCTTGCCACCCGCGCCCCTCGACGCCTGGACGCCTCCACGTCACACCACGCAGCCCCTGGACACGCCATTCTCCCCTGTCTCTCTCCCTTCGCCGTTCCCCACCATGGCCAACGCTCCTGTCGCCGCACCATCGTCGTAGCCGTGCCCTCCGTCGTCCTCGTGCCGCGCCATCGTGTCCATGAGCTCCGCCGTCGTCGACTACATCGAGTAGGCCAAGCCCCGAGCGCTCGCTCGCCCAGGAGACGCTGCACCGAGCTTGTCCTCAACTCCGGCCACCGAAGATCCCCTTCGCTGCCCCGCTCGCTCCAGCCCTTCCCCGAGCTCGCCGTTCGCTCCCCTGCAACCACTGTGAGCTCTGCCATCGTTTCCCCCTCTCCCCGCGCTCGTCCGCTTTCTCTAACCCCCTCTGCCATCGAAGCCGAAGCTCGCCGCCGCCACCGCACGTCGCCGTCGTGGCCATAGCCACGTTGGGACGCCACCGAGCAGGCCTTCGTCTTCCACGCGTTCCCAGGAACCTAACGCACCACTCCCCGCGCCTCACCGTGCCCCATAGCCTCAGTTTCATCCTCACCCGAACTCCGGCGACCGCCAAGGTCGTCGCCGGCGTCGTTCTCAGCCTCCCTGAGCCCCACTTCCTCCACCAAACAACGCGGCTCGCTCCCCGCGTCACGTAGCTGCTCTCCGCCATCGATTTGGTCACCGGAGACGCAAACCCGAGCCCCTCCGCCGCGTCTGTCGTCGTCGGTGTCAAGCCGCCGGCGAGTTGACCCTGTTTGACCCCCGTGTGGGCCCAGGTAGACCCCCCTGAGTCTATGACAGGTGGGGCCAGTCTGCTAATTAGTTTAGGATTAGTTTTAACTAAATTTAATTGGTTTACTCACTGACATGTGGGCCCAGGCCCCACTGACAGCTATTTAGTGTTAATTTAATTCTGTTAATTAGTTGTGACACTGACAGAGAGGGCCCACGAGTCAGGTTTGACCTGGCCGACCCATTTGACCCGCTGACGTCACACCTATGTCATGCTGACGCATTAATTCAATTATTGGATTTATTCTTTAATAGGAAATTCCAGAAAATAGTCAAAACTTCTAAAAATCATAGAAAATCAACCATAGCTCCAAATGCAAAGATTTATATATGAAAAATGATCAGAAAAATCCAATCTATCCATCTGTAATTGTTTCATGCATGACAAAACAAGTTAACTTTGCTGTTTAAGCAGAATAAGGTAATGCACTAATAAGGCCATGTTTAATGACCTAATATTTGAATCTTTGATTCAAATGAGTTCATCCCCTTATGTTTTAGCTTGCATTAGGCCAAGACTCTTTCATCTTGCCATGTCATAGCATGCATCATATTGTTGCATATTGCCATGTGTTGATTATGTTCGGTGTGATTTTCATGGTAGGTTCTGCCTCCGAGGATAACCCCGAGTATCCGTCTGAAGGGTAGTACCCTACTACCTCTACAGCAGGCAAGCAACCCATTGATCATTCCGATACAAACCCATGTTCTCGCTTCTGCTCTTGTTTACTGCATTAAGACAACGCGATTCAAACTGTTGTGTGCTACGGTAGTTGAACCCTTATCCTCTGCATGACCTGTCATTGCCACAGTAACTAGATGAAACCCACTAGCATGTGTAGGAGTTGATTGAGCCATGTATGTGATTCCTACCTTGCTGTGCCCACTATGCTTAGAGTAATGTCAGGTCTGGTCCATCCGGGTGATGGGCTAGAGTGAAATGATTATGTCGGTAATGTGAGGGATGTGTTGAACATGTTTTGGTAAAGGTATCGATGACAGGCCATGTAGGAGTACGTGGTGGGTTGTTTCATTGAGGCCGTCCATAAGAACTAAGATCTGTATGCGTGATTTAAGATCAGTTACTACCACACATTGGGCCCTGAAATATGACCCCGCTCGACTTACTGACCCATCTTGTCCTCTGTCCAGGAGTTGCAACTAGTTTCTGGTGTTTATAGGTTATGTGTTGGCGGCCGTGCGTAGCGCTGACCCTAGGTGTGGGCTATGATGCGGTAGATACATTGTGGCACGGTGTACTGAGTCGCCCGTTTGGTGTCTCGAGAACCCTGCACACATCGTTTGGGGCCGTTGAGGACACCCCAGCCGGATTTCCTTGCAGATGGAACCTGAATAGGCGATAAACCTGGACTAGAGACTTGTGAGGTTAGTCAGGTCATGGTCTACACCCACGTCGGCTTTCGCTTGAAGTCTGCCGAGCACATGTCGTGTGCAGACGCTAAGTGGTGGAAACATGTGTGACGAAGTACACCCCTGCAGGGTATAAAACTATTCGAATAGCCGCGTCCGCGGTAAAGGACTACTTGGTTGCCTATACAGTTCATAGACAAGTTAATGGTTATTACTAAAAGACTCAAGATAAGTGTGAGTACCGAGGAGGGACCTCTCGTAGGATGACGAGGGAGAATCCCCGGTGGAGTATTGTGTTGGTGAGTAGTGGACTCGTGTGCGAAAACTATCTTACTAGTGGAGTTCCGTAGGATAGCTTAGCCAAGAGTCAAAGCTGGCTTGCTGCAATAACCCCACCACCTTCTTGAGAATGAGCATGTATAGTAGGTTCTGTTGTAAGACTTGCTGAGTACCTTTGTACTCATGTTTGCTTAATTACTGTTTTCAGATGACAACACCGCCCCCTCCGATGGGTTCTACATAGACCTTGACGTCGACGAGTGACTAGCCACCCAGGTGGTGATCCTGGCCATGGAGGGCCCTATGTAGATAGACAGGCTTCGAGAAGCCTTCTTACTTTCTAGTGTCTGTACTCAGACTATTTACTTCCGCTTGTGCTTGTATGATTGTATGACTTGAGTGTCGGGTCATGTGACCCCTATCTGTATGAACATGTTATGTATGGCTCTCTGGAGCCTTTAAATAAAGTACTTGAGTTGTAGAGTTTCGTTGTGATGCCATGTTGTATGTACTCATATCGGGCATATTGTGTGAATGATTTAAAAGCTTGTTATGAGTGGGATCCGACAATCTAGTTGTTTATCCTTGGCAGCCTTTCTTATGGGGAAATGTAGTCTAGTGTTCCTCGAGCCATAGTAGTCCACTACAGCCTGGTTCACCGGAGTCCTGCTAGCCCAGCACTACCGCTCAGGTCACTTGACTGGCCAGCATGTGTTTCACTTTGTTCCTATGTCTGTCCCTTCGGGGAAATGTCACGCGGTGACATCCGGAGTCCTGCCTAGCCTGCAACAGCCCGGGTTCCTCGGAGTCCTGTTAGCCTAGTGCTACAGCCCGGATTCACTCGCTGATGACCGACATGCTCGATGTGATTCATGTATGCCTGTCTCCATAGGTCTGTGCCGCTTTGGGTTCACGACTAGCCATGTCGGCCCGGGTTCTCTATCATATGGATGCTAGCGACACTATCATATACGTGAGCCAAAAGGCGCAAACGGTTCCGGGCCATGGTAAGGCGACACCCGTGGAATACCATGCGTGAGGCCGCAAAGTGATATGAGGTGTTACCGGCTAGATCGATGTGGCTTGGAATCGGGGTCCTGACAAATATGAAAGCCATTGGCTTATTTTTTTAAACTTGGGGTATGATTATGACCACGACATTGCAATTCTCAGTCTATGATATGTGTCACTGTTATAATAATCTTAATTCCACACATACTCTGAACATGATTGTTTATTTTTGTCCTTTTGGTCTCTAATTTGAATTGTTGCAGAAGACGCAAATCCGTTGGCCTTCATGATTCCAGGACCTGGAATCATACCAGCCGATGGGTGGTAGTTTATCACTCGTTCAGCTGACGGCAGTCATTTGATGCTCATTTGCACGTACCAAATTGACGAAACCATTTCATCAAACCACATGAAGTACAATGCCTGGGGCGTTCGTGACATTGATGGCTATGGCTGCTTCGTGTTCGATAAAGATCCCAGCTCTGCTAGGCCAGGCATATTCAACTGGAGGCAGGTTTACAGCCTCGGCAACCACTCCATGTTCCTCGGGCTCAATTATCCAATCATCCAACCAATCATCGATCATATCACCGGCAATGATTACCGTGCTATGCAACTTCCATTCGCTAGGGGAACTGTGTTTTCACATCATACCATAGGTTTCATGAATCACCATATCCAGTGATTCGTCGACACAGCTTGTTGCCAGATAATCTTCAGTGTGTGAAAGGCATCAAGCTTCCATGTGATGGATGGCTTTTGCAAACCCGACATGCGCCGATGTGGTTCATGCTAATAGCAAATATGCACGACTTGATTCGTACTGATATCTAGACTGAGCCATGTGTCCTACTGCTGTAGCATGACCCTCTTTTGTTGGATATTACGTACTATTGTTAGTTTGAAGCACTCCTATGGTTAGAAGGATAGACCTTTCTAGATCAAGTGCATCGTAACTCACCTGCGTAGGATGTACTGATAATGATGATGGAGATGCTGTGTAGAAGCCATATATATATATATATCAATTAGGCTTCAAGTGTGTACTTGTTGGTGAAATTGTGGTCCAATGGGAATTTTATTTTGTATTACTCATGTAGCCTACAAAGTCTGTCGCACAACCTTGTAACTTCTTACCCCATTTCTAAATTTGTAGTAGTCCTCTATACCGTATATTATGCTACTCGTACTACTACCTCCCTCCTGGTTTACTGGTCCCATTCATAATTTGTGTCAAATTCTCTCCATAAATTTCACTAACTAAATGTTAATGCATGTCACAAAAAATTATATCGTTTTATTCATATTTGAACATAGTTTCCAATGGAATAATTGTCGGTGACATGCATTGACATTTTGTTAGTTAAACCTATAGTTAAAATGTGACACTAAATATGACTAGTAAGTAGTACGTTAGCAGTACTAGTATACGTCAGTCAAATTATACATCATGTCCACACATTGAATTGACGTGACAACACGTTGCACGTGAGGTGACACAAGAATCCCGGCGGCGTCTTCGGGTATTGTGGACTTCAGATTTGGAGTACCACTTATCTGTTGAAATCTTTCATCATTCACTTAAAACAGATGATTGATCATACATTGAGTACAATATCACTAGAATTAACCGATGCAATTCCAAGAACAATTGGCTGGTGCTACCGGCTGGCGTCAAGTTCGATCCCACGGATCAGGAGCTGATCAAGCACCTTGAGGCCAAAGTAACTGCTCATAGCGCGAGATATCACCGTCTCATTGATTTGTTCATACCAACCATCGACAGTGAGCACGGCATATGCTACACCCATCCCGTGAAACTTCCAGTTAAGACGCCGATCGGCCGTCTACTTGCACAAACATATTCCTTTGTTTATAGCTCTATTTTTCTTTTTAGAGGCCGACCTAGTGAAGCAATTACAATTTGACAGTTAATAAAAAGTGAAACAAGTGACTGCAACATGCCAAAGATGTTATGAAAATGCCAACCACGCACACTAAAACCTGTATTCGACAATATTGCAGGTACCACACTGAGTGGCCTAAGCAAGCATTGCTTCCAGCACAATACCAGGGCATTCAAAAGGGGCACGTGGACGCGTCGCAAGATACAGTCGGAGTGCGGCATGCACGCGATGTGGCACAAGACTGTCAATACCTTGCCGGTGGTGGTCAATGGCCGGTAGACGGGCAGCAAAAAGGTTCTGGTGCTGCACACCAACAAGAACTTCGACCAGCAGAGGACCAACTGGGGGATGCACCAGTACCACCTTGGGACCTGGAGCAAGAGAAGGAGCGGGAGCTGGTCTTCTGCAAGATTTTCTACCAGACGAACGCTAGGGCCAGGAGTAAAAAGATTATAAGTTAGTTTGGTATTGGTACTTGTACTACCGTGTCGTCTGCAAGTTGGTATTGTTGTTAACGATCTTTCGGTATGAACTTGGCATTTTCTTCCAACCATCATGCCGAGGGTCGACATGTATATAAAGCTGAATCATTTGTTTTGAAACGAAATTTAAGGCACCTGATTTTTATTTGATGGGTAGCATAAGCACCTGCCATTCGAATTCCCAGTTCTCCAAAATTTTCAAAACAATTGCATGCACTTATTATCACAATGAAAAAACAATATACCTGCTGCATCCCAGTTATAAAGTTTGTACTTGCAGAATTCTCTCATTTGTTGAGCAGGTATATTGTTTTTTCAAGTCGAGCAAGTTTCAACTGGGCTATAGATTGCCCAGGCTTGGTTTTGTTTTTAACAGGCACAGCCCATAACGAAAACGGGGCACAAAGATCCAGCAGGTATCTACTGACCTCTGTCCCGCCAGCGTTAGTTATATTTTTTCTTACAACATCTGCAGGCAGTTTTTTTACTAAATCAAACACACATCCCAGTTCTATTTTCCTCTCGAAACGCCATGTCCTACATCCGTTTTCTAATCTCTACCTATAGTTTTACTAGTTCATATACACGTATAATTATATTGAAAATACATGAAGTTCCCTTTTCATATTTACATCCTTATTTGTGTTGTTTTTCCCTCCCGGCGCTGATTTTTTTACCACCGGTTTTCCCTTAAACCAACTCAATTGTCCCGCATCTTATTTGGTTAAAAAAACAAATTTTTTGGCAAATCCGTAAGTTCTTAAAAATGTTCGGACTCCACCGAAATATGCCAAATAAGGTTGAACTTTTTGACCGTGGTCCTGGGTAGAAAATGGGTTGTAATAAATTACTTAAGAATTAGCAAATGGGCTGCAAATAAAAAAATTAGCAAATGGGCTCTATGTTGTCTGCCACTGATTTGGAGGCTGACTTGTGGTCCTACTAAGTTCATGCATACACAAGGTTTCGCAAAAAAAGAAACTTAGTCAACTATCGACTCTACCAGTGTCAGACCGTTAGATGTCAATCTAATGGCAATCGGGCTTCTTTAGTCTCTGATCTTCCTGCTCGAGCCGCCCAAACCAGCGCCTGTGGAACTGCATGCTCCCGCCTCCCGTGGTCGGCTGTGCTGCCGGCAGGCCTCACAGCCCCACCATACTCGCATCCCTGGCCTGTCTATCCCTGTACTCACCCACACCTCTAGTTATTTTCCGGCGATGTCAGCCGAACCAGTGAACCCTCGTACTTCCCACCACGTGGGCAGCAACTACCGCGTCTTTGCCAGCTTTGTATCGTTCGCTTCATAGGCCTCGCCGTCGTCCACCGCCCTGGTGCTCTTGATGCAGTATGGTCAACATGGTCAACGAACGACATCCATCGGAAGTGGACTTTACGTGGAGAGGCTGACAGCTGGGTCCATGGCCGCACACTAGGAAATGCCTCCTTATTACGCGCAAAATAATGATTCCTCCACCTGACATCTGGGACCCACCGGAAGGGCCTCTCTATTTCATGAAAAACATATTCCCCCCGCTGACATCTCGGACCCACCAGCTATATCTTCGCACGCAAGGAAGTGCCTCCTTAGTACGCACAAAAAAATGAATACCCCCCTACGTGGGAGGCTGACTTATGGGCCTACTAAGTTGACGGGGATGAGGGCTTTGTCAACTTAGTCAATATGAACGATTCTAGCTCCAGTGACCGTACGATGTCCATCCAACGGCTATAGTGCTTCTTCAACCTCTGGTCTTCTTGCTCCAGCTGCCCAAACCAGCGTCGGTCGTGCCGCGTGCTCCTGCCTCCCGTGGCCGGCTGTGATGCCACGGAGGCCTCACCGCCCCCTACTACTGCCATCGCTGGCCAGGCCATGTGCCTCTACTCACCCACACCCCCTGTTATTATGCGGCGATGGCAGCCTCACACCACAGTCGAACCAGTGAACCCAAGCACATGGACCGTGCCAGCATCCCCCATTGCGGGACAAGCAAGAGGCGGGTTAGCGACGTGCAGAGGTCGCGTGGGGTGACTCCATGAATGACAGAATAGCAGGGGTAACATCAACAACCATGATAACCTGAGCAAGTATACTACTCTGGAGTACATGAATCGAAACGACTCGGCTGCGGGACTGGCCCTGGCAGCTTGAGGATAATGCAGCCCGAGGGGCGCCCTCAAATGAACAAACCAAAAAGTCACCTGACACCATTGATGTAGAAGTGTTGGAGTAGTTGAAGGCGTGTGTTGCCGAAGTCATTCCTCACGTGTCATGCAGCTCCCGAGGCTCGTGAGGCTCCGAAGATCAGGGAGGTTCGCGAGGGTTCAGCACCTCCTCCGTTCGGATCTCCTAGCGCCCGGTCTCATGAGCCTCCAGGATGGCCCGCATGCGGCGCTGGTGTACTCTAGCCGCGTTCGGCAGGCCAAAATTCATGCGAACATAGCTGTGAGGGGCCCCTCAGACCGGCCTTCGTGGAATGGCCATAAGAGCTCCTAAGAGCGACTCCGTTAAGCTCTGGGATGTTGACGCAGACGCGCAGCTCACTGCCCACGTCCGGGGCGGGATCTGCGCTGGGTGGTGCGCGGCGATGCTCGCCTCGCATGGCTCTTGCCTCCTACCGAAGAACCTCGATTGCTTTGGTGATGAACTCCTGAGCGCCTCGCATCTCCCGCCTTTCGCTTTGCTCACAGAAGCGCGTGTTGAAGAACGCCTCCACATGGTGCCCGAATGCCTCCCTCGTTATGTTGGTCAGGTCGGAGGCCCTCCAGAGGAAAGCCCCTAAGCCCAACCTGAGAGGGGCCCGGGGCGCTGATAACCCACAAGTATAAGGGATCGCAACAGTTTCCGATAAGTAAGAGTGTCGAACCCAACGAGGAGCTAAAGGCAGAACAAATATTCCCTCAAGTTCTATCGACCACCGATACAACTTTACGCACGCTTGACGTTCGCTTTACCTAGAACAAGTTTGAAACTAGAAGTACTTTGTAGGTGTTGTTGGATAGGTTTGCAAGATAATAAAGATTACGTAAATAAAAAGTAGGGGCTGTTTAGGTAAAGACACAACTAAGTTAGTTTTATTAAAGAGTGTTTTGTTATGAGAGAGTTATTTGGCCCTAGGCAATCGATAACTAGACCGGTAATCATTATTGCAATTTTATATGAGGGAGAGGCATAAGATAACATACTTTCTCTACTTGGATCATATGCACTTATGATTGGAACACTAGCAAGCATCCGCAACTACTAAAGATCATTAAGGTAAAACCGAACCATGGCATTAAAGCATCAAGTCCTCTTTATCCCATACGCAACAACCTCCTTACTTGGGTTGTGCTTCAGTCACTCACGCAATCCACTATAAGCGAATCATGAACGTATTGCAACATCCTACAACAGGGATCCCTCACGCTTCCACGACATGGAGAGCACCGTAGGACAACACCAATAATAAAACATGCAACTCAAACCAATCTTGATCATGAAATAACCCATAGGACAAAACGGATATACTCAAACAGCATAGGATAGCCATACATCATTAGGAAATAATATATAGCGTTTAGCACCACACTACTAGGAAAAGGGGTATAGATGAAATTGACACTAATGGCGCACCAGACATGTGGTGCGCCACTACTATATACTAATGGCGCACCATGTGCTGGTGCGCAATTAGTGTGGAAGACACTAATGGCGCACCAGACACATGGTGCGCCACTAGTAACAAAAAGTTTTTTTTTTGATTTTCCAAACATACTAATGCCGCATCCAGACACAGTGCGCCATTACTAGTTCTAACTAGTAATGGCGCACCAACAACCAAGTGCGCCACTACTGTATTATTCTTTTTTTTGCAAAACTACTAAGCCTCTCGGCCGATGACTTCATCTCCTTGCCTTTGACTGGGCATCCCTGATGCCCTAGATGTTTTCGCAGGGCGCCGCCGATGTTCCTTGCACTCTCCTGCACTTCGTGGGCGCCGAGTTGGTCGAGGTCGCCAAGGGCAGAATCGTTCAACCGGGCAACCCCATGTTCCACGGTAATCCGATGCCACCCACAGTGTATAGGGTTGAAGTGGTTCGGGTGCTGCCAGGCTGCGACGAGCTGTTACCTCCGATTCGACCCGCTGGGGCCGACGAAGAAGATGAGATGACCCTCAGCGCCTGCGGAAGTTGGCCCCTGGTTTGGCCGAAGAGCCAGATTCGTTTGGGGGCGGGGGACACCACCCCACAGACAAGACCACCAGTCATGCCGGCGCCAAGCCATGGCAAGAACGACGCAACGCTACCGGACATGCCGGACATCCCTACGGCATAGGATCCAGAAATGCATATGGCATAGGATTCAGACGACGATGACAACGACGACGGTACATTTACCAACGTCGATAAGTACTTTGGCGAACATGGGTACGGTGACAAGTTCTGCTGGCCTCCTTCTCAAGAACCCAACCAGGACGACCGCGATCTAGCTAGTACGGCGGAGAAACCCAATTGCAACAGGTGTCGTCTGGCGTTCAGTTCTCAGGAGACGCCTCCAGCTGCCGCCTTCACCGAGCCTCAAATAGCTGAGGTGCGAAATATTATCAGCCCCAACACGCTCAAGAAGGCGGTCTGTGAGCAGAACTCGGTCCCATTACAACAGATCAAGAAGAAGGGATGGAAACGAAAGGCTAAAAAGGGCGCCGGTGCGAGCCAGCCAGCACCGAGTACGACCCGTGCTCAGGACGGGCCACCTTCACCTAAGGATATCTCGAAGATGGTGCATGTGGCAGGTAGGGCGATGCTACCGACAAATATGCTCAATGCTGCAACCGGTGCTATGCGGAGTCTACATGACACTGTTCTTTCTTTCGAGAAGCGGCGTCTCAGAGAGAATGATGTGGCATACCCGGTTTTCATGGCCAAGGTGCCAGAGGGCAAGGGCTTTGTGGATGGCGCCATCGGGGGTACGATCGTCTTGCGGTTTGATGACATCTTTGCTATGTTTAACCTTCACCCGCTGCACTACACCTTCGTTCGGCTGTTTTCACTAAGTATGGAGATGCGGATCATTAGAGGCAAGACCCCGGACATCGTGATAGTCCACCCCTTCTACAAGCGTGCCAAGCTCTTGGGTAGCGTTGGGGACCGCCAAGTCGCGAGTTCACACCTCGAAGGCGTCATTCTGGCAAACCCAGATAAGGATAACTTCCTCGTGTCTTACTTTCCCGAGTAAGTCATCCCTTAACCGCCGCGTAACATATGATTTCTTAGATTTCGATTGCTTTTTTCAAACATTACGTGTTCTGTGCAGTGACACACATTGCACACTCATCCTCTTAAGCCCGAAATATTCCATGGCCACGTATTTCGACCCGAACCGTGACTCCAAGATAGACTACACAAATATCAAGAAAGTTCTTGATGATGTTCTCCCCGGCTACGCCAAATCTGGAGTAACCTTCACCAGGCCGGTTCGTTGGTACGACAGGCATGTGTTCGCCCACAATACTAAGTTTTTCTGCGTCAAGCAGCCGCCTAGCAGTCAGAAGGATGCCTACTACGCCCTCCATCACATGTGGGCGATCGTACGGGACCATCATCACCTTCTGCTACCAGATAATCTCAAGGATTGGGCCGTGAGCTTGTCGGCAATCCAGGACGCGGACATCAGACAAGAATTCTTTCGCATCCAGTCGGAGTTTGCGGAAATCATCCATCAAGATGTCCTTCATACCTCAGGGCAGTTCTACCTCAGATATGAACCGCCCAATAGTGAGATAGACACAATGCTACAAATGCAGGCTGACAACGCCCGCGATTTCATGACCATCACGACAGACGGCGGCTTCATCCCCGCTCCGGTCCCATGAGTCGAGTCGAAAGTAGTGATGCTATGTGTAGTTCTGAAACATTTATTGGCTCATGTTGTAATTAAACTTTAATGAATTGTATGTCTCTTCAGTTTGGACAGTCGTTCGACTTAGATGTAATCGATGCTATTTATTAGTAGGACCATGAATCGTGCTATTAATGTCTTGCTTTTCTCTTCCGATCCTTTTGTTGCATACTTATATATTGCTCATGTATTGTCTATTGTTTGGCTTGTGCATAGAGATGCCGTCGTATGTCGTGTACAAGGGTAAGGTTCCCGGAGTCTACGACGACTGGGAGGAGTGTCGGAGACAGGTTCACCATTTCAGCGGTAACAGTTACAAAGGTACACCACTAGGGCGGAGGCGGAATCTAGATACGCCCGCTATCTAGCGGGAGAGAGGAGGGAGCGTTGGAGGAACCGGATAAAGACCGGTTTCATCGCGATGATGCTCATCGTGATGACCGCAGCTCTCTTCTATGTGATGGTAGTTTAGATGATCGATATCGACTTGTAATGTGAAGACAAACTCGCTACTCGCGGTCTCGAGACTTGTAGTGTTCTTTCTTTGTTCGGTCATTTGAATTCGGAGACTAATATAATGAATTGTATTCAGAGACTAATCTTCTATTGTATTCGATGAATCTGCTGTTGCTGTGTGGTGCTGTCTATATTCTGTCCAATAATATATTTTGTAACCTATGCAAAAATCAGAAAAGTAAAAAAATAAAACCTAATATTCATACTAATGGCACATCATCTCAAAGTGCGCCATTAGTATGCCGAAGGATACTAATGGCGCATCACTACACTGTGCACCATTAGTATGCCAAAGGATATTAATGGTGCATCACCCCACAGTGCGCCATTAGTATGCCAAAGCACATGGGTAAATATGGCCCCCTGGGAGGCATACTAATGGCGCATGCTGGTCTATACTAATGGCGCACGGCGTGGTGCGCCATTAGTATATAATACTAGTGGCGTGGTACTAGTGGCGCACCAGTAGTGCGCCATTAGTTGGAAAAACAGGTGCGCCACTAGTAGGCCTTTTCCTAGTAGTGCCATGTTTAAGAAGAGATTACAGCGGGTAAGAGAGGGGTTACACCGCTGCATAGAGGGGGGAAGAGTTGGTGATGATGGCGGTGAAGTTGTTGGTGAAGATTGCGGTGATGATGATGGCCCCCGGTGGCACTCCGGTGCCAGCGGAAGCGAGGGGGAGAGAGCCCCCCTCCTTCTTCTTCTTCCTTGAACTCCTCCCTAGATGGGAGAAGGGTTTCCACTCTGGTCCATGGCCTCCATGGCGTGGGAGGGGCGAGATCCTCTCTGAGATTGGATATGTCTCTCTGTCTCTCTCTGTTTCTGCGTTCTCAGATTCTACCCTTTCACCATTTCTTATATTCCCGGAGATCCGTAAATCGGATTGGGCTGAAATTTTAACACGATTTCTATCCGGATATTAGCTTTCTTGCGGCGAAAGAAGGGCACCAACCGCCTTACGGGGTGGCCACGAGGGTCAGGAGCGCGCCTGCCCCTCTAGGGCACGCCCCCCTGCCTCGTGGCCCCCTCGGGCATCGTCTCGCGTGGATTTTTCTTCCCAAAAATCATATATATTATTAAAAAAAATCTCCGTCAGCTTTTGTCCCATCTGTACTCCGTTTGATATGGATATTCTGCGAAACAAAAAACATGCAACAAACAGGAACTGGCACTGGGCACTGGATCAATATGTTAGTCCCAAAAATAGTATAAAAAGTTGCCAAAAGTATATGAAAGTTGTAGAATATTGGCATGGAACAATAAAAAATTATAGATACGACGGAGACGTATCAGGCACGCCTTCCTATGCGAGAGGGGAAGGCGCCCCATCAGTGGGCGCTAGACCGGAGGCGCGATCGTCAGACGCCCCATCCTCCTGAGATCCTCGGCGGGGCAGGCGCTTCTTCTTCTTGGGGGTGACCTCAGGAGGGTGCACGATGCCTTCACCATCAGAATTCTTGACCGCCGTGACCTGGTAAGCACGCTTGAGGGAGCACATCACATCCTTTTCATCGCAGGCGACCGTGATGATGCCGCCGCTTCCTGGCATCTTGAGGAAATTGAAGCCATGGTGAGTCACTGTCACGCCCAATATGTGACCCTATCTAAGAGGAACTTGAAGGTCCCACCGAGGATAGAGCCGCATATTGAAGAAATTTTTGCAAGATGGATATCATTACATCCTACCATTACATAACATCTGGGGATACATACAAAGGCATGTAAATGCCTCATGAATACATCAAACATCATACATGAGAACAACATCCGACTATGGATGAAACACAAACAGAAACTCAAACGACATTGACCCTGCTAACCTAGGCTGCCGACCTGGAACCTATCACCTGATTGAAGTAGCAGAAGAAGAACTCCAAACAAGTAAACATCGCCCTCATGTCATCAGCATCGCATAACCTGTACCTGTAACTGTTGACGTAGTAATCTGTGAGCCACGAGGATTCAGTAATCCCATTACCATGGGTATCAAGACTAACAAAGCTTAACGGGTATGGAAAAGATAAGTGGTGAGATTGCAGCAGCACTAAGCATTGTATAGTGGCTAACTTACGAGTACAAGAGCAAGATGAGAAACTACGCAAATGGTCGCAAACTAGTCATGATCAAGAAGTGATCTTGAACTACTTACATTCAAACATAACCCCACCGTGTTCACTTCTCGACTCACTCGAAAAGAGACGGTCACGGTTACGCACGCGGTTGGTGTATTTTCTTTCGTGTCCGATGTCAAGTTCTGTACAATCGGATATAAAAACTCCCATCCGCCACATAACTGCGGGCACGGCTTTCGAAAGATTAAACACTGCAGCGGTGTCCCAACTTAGCCCATGACAAGCTCAAGATCCGCGGAGACAATCCTCTATCACGGGACATTTTGACAATGGTAAAACAAGTCCAGCAAGACTTCTCGACGTGCCGACGCCCTGATAGTAGCCATGTGTATCTCGTCTCAGGCCACGATGGATGAGTGATGCGTACAGGTGCCAAAATACCCCGCACAGGGATCTAGTTTGGACTAGCACCAACAACATTGCCACCCTGTATTAAGTGGAATTAAGAATCCTCGGGTTCATGACGCCCTATGCAAATGAATTATTTAGTTCATTATTATTATGTTGGCAAATGTTAAAACCAATGTTGGGCCTTGCTGGAAGAGTTTTATTCAAAGCAACCTGTCAAGGGGGGCCTGTCGGGGATATACCCCACGGTGTAACCCGCCGGATGTATGACCCGGCTGGCGACTCACTGACGACCCGCCCGGACCTGGCGATTTACGGGCAACCCACCTGAACATTGCAACTCACAGATGACCTGGCGGGTGGGTCGGACGGATGACAAGGCCCAAGGTCCAGTAGGCCGGTTCATGTTATGGTGGGCCGGCTTAAGAGGAAAGGGGTGAGGAATATTTCTCTTAAAAGGAATCAAAGACCAGGACTTGTATATTGTTTGTATTAGATGATAAACTAGTCCTAATCCTGGTAGGACTCCACATGTAACCCGCCCTCCAACTTATATAAGGAGGGGCAAGGCACCCCAAGAGGGGGGAATAATCGGGAAGGCTAGATACAACTAGAGGAGAGCCGGCTTATGTGGCGGCTCCCTCATGAGCATAATGAGACCTAGCCACAAACATCATGTAGGGTTATTACCAGATGATGTTTCCCGGGGCTCGAAGCTGTCTAAACCCTTGTCTTATGTGTTCGCCCGCCTCATGTCTCTCGATACCGATCAACCCAGTTCAGGCTACTACCTAATTGCGTTGGCCTCACGACAAGTCCTCACACTAGGACATCTGCCATGACAAATTAACGACAATTGGCTCCCACCATAGGGCTTGCGCATGGTGGTGTTTAGTTCTCGAAGGGATCTCTCTTGGGGATCGAGGAGTGCACAATTTTCTGGATCAACAAGGCCCGGTCTAAAAAGATCTACATAAGCATCAAGTTCATCGGTCCAGATTTATGATTTGTTAGGTTAAAGGATTCACAAAAAATTAGGTCTATGATTTGTTAATTGCCGCAAGCCGCCGGGATCAGCAGAAGGGTTTCCACCACAGACTTGTTCAACTGTGTATACACGCGAGTCCCGAGAAATTTCATAGCAGCGGCAGTAGCCCACGTGAGAATCAATCAGCAGGTCACATCAATGCGGAGCAACCAGTATGTCAAGGCATCCTTACATGAAGTGAATACTAGATCGATTTCCTACTTGCTGCAAGCAACTCCGAGGACTTGTGCCGACCATGGCAAAAAGTGTATAAATCAGCGTCAAGTCAAACAACGATGGTACGACCATTCACAAAAAGTGTAGTCAGGCACGGGATTGGACTTGTACGAGATTAATTGGAGTAGATCAGATCAACTACTGCTGGTACTAGTACTTGTGTTCAGAAAGAAAGAGGGCAGCCGGCATGCGGAGAACCTGATTCCAACATGGAAATTACAAAAAAAAGGAAAAAGTGCCACGACCAGGAACCAGATTGGAACACGTGCTCGGTTTCTGCTATCGAATCGCGCCTTCGCCTCGTTGACAGATTTCCTAGGAGCCGCCGCCTCAGCCTCACGTCGCCGATGTGCACCTGCGGCCCGACTCGTCTCTGCTGCTCCGGTTATGACCGCGCTGAGTCGCCCATTTACGGCCGATCGCTATTGTTCAGAAAGAAAGCTACAAGCTGTTGCTCCACAAAATTGAAGAGATGGACACGTATAGAGCATATGCATATGAAGAAACATCACATAATTAACAAGGAAAAGAAAAAGATCCATAGGATTGGATAAGATCGATTGGAACATGCATGCAAGAACAACCTCGTCTCCATCTTATTTGGCATCAAGTCGCCGTCTCCGCTGTCGGCCGTCGTCGACCCTTCTGCAGCTACCGTCACTTCGCCGTCAATTCACCGGAGTGGTTGTAAGCCGCCTGCCTCTAAGCTGTTGCCGGTCTCACTCCATCACAAGTTGCCGACGTTGTAGGATTACGGGTTCCGGCAAACCCTTGAGGTTCGAACACTGGGGTGCACACGAAGATCTCTCTCCCCCGCGAGCCCACTCTCGCAACGATCTCAAAGCCTAGCTCGCCGAACCCGAAGAACAAGGGACACGAGGGTTTATACTGGTTCGGGCCACCGTTGTGGTGTAGTACCCTACTCCAGTGTGGTGTGGTGGATTTCCTTGTAGGCCGAGGATGAACAAGTACACGAGAAGAACAGCCTCATGAGGAGAGGTGTTCTTGAGCTCAATGAGCTTGTGTGTGTGTGGGTGGTCTAGTCGCTCTCCTCTGCTAAGGTGGTGGCTAGTCCTATTTATAGAGGCCATGGTCCTCTTCCCAAATATTAGGCGGGAAGGATTCCCACAATGGCTAGTTCAAAGGTGGACAACTAGTACAAGTTATCCTAACAAAAGGTGGTCTTCGCCCGGCAAAGACTCTGGCGGTGACGCCGTCGTGGGCTCCGCGGTGACCTCCTTCCTGCCGTCCTACTGGCCTTGGTCTTGTTGCACCGATATGGAAACCTTTGCCTGATGCCTCAGGACTCCTCGCCTGCGCTTGCCTCTTTAGCACCAAAGAGGAAACTGGCACTCTGTGCCCGTTGGTGCCCGTCTGGCCTTGGTCGTCATGGCTCATGTCACGCGCTGCTTGTGAGGTGCCCCTTGCATAGATTTCTCCGCTCCTCGGGAGCCAGCCTAGGGAGGCCGCCTAGAGGAGGTTTTGGTGTTGTCCGCCTTGTGAGGGTCTTGAGTGGTTGATGGTGAAGATGGGCCATACCAGGCCGCTGGTGGAGCCATGCCGTAGGCCGCAGGTAGGCATGTCTGGGTACCCCTGTTCCTAGGATGCCGACAGTAGCCCCTGGGCAAAAGGCGCGCTCGAACTTGGCTTCGAGGCGAAGCCAAGGATCAAGTGCGGAGCGCTGCAGGCCCCAATGGCCCGTGGTCTTTATTGACGCGTGGCGATTGACCGGTCGTAGGCATCTCCACTCCCCCATGCTGCCTCGGTAACTGCCCGTGTGACAAAAGGCTGGCGCGCGCCGCAGTGCGCTTATTGTTTCCCTTTGTCTTGCTCTAGACCCCCTTTCTTGCTCCTATCGCCCCAGGAAACCTCCTACCTTCTAGAGATTCTCCCTGAGATCACATCTGATGGCGCCCGACAAGGCCAAGGCCTCGCGTGCCTAACCCACTTGGTAGGAGCCAGCCTTGAGTGCGCCCACCATATTAGAGGAGAAGTTCGCCACCGCGCGCCGGATGACGGTGGGTGACGACAACGAGGGAAGAGCAGTGGCGCTGTGGGCTGGCTCTGCCAAGCCTGAGGCTCCGGGTAGCACCTTTCGTCCCTTCATCCTGAACAACATGTTCGCGGGGTTGGTTCCTCCCTTTTCCGATTTCTTCTATGCAGTGCTCAGCCACTACGGCCTCTATGCTCTTCACCTCCATCCCAACTCCATTCTCGTCCAGTCAATTTTTCCCTTCTACTGCGACGCATTTGTGGGGGTGATGCCATCTGTGGCGCTGTTGTGCCATTTCTTCTACCTTCGGATCAAGGACGGCCACTGCTCGGGATGCGCCAATTACGTCGCAGCCAACGGGACCAATGCAATCTCGAAGGCGGGGAAGAAGGCTGAGGGCTTCAGGAACAAATGGGTCCTTAATGATGCCAAGAGCTCCTACCCCTGGCTATCACTGCCGATCGGGATGCCTTCTTCTGACGAGAGTTGGCTCAGTGCGAAGCTCTCCGACCCCCGGGCGAAGCATGTGCTAGAGAAGATGGCCGCTGACCTGAAGCCCAATGATCCGAGGGTGTAGAAGCTGACTGGGGCCATGATACTCAAGGAGTTTCTGGTGCAGCGCCTGGCCCCGCTTCAGGCGCGTTATCGCCCCCTTTGGAAGCTCGAGGACGAGGGGGACAACCTCCGCCTGCGCCTTGACTCTCTATTCGACGAGGAGCTGGACATTGCCCTGCGACTCCTGGTCGGGGAGGACCAGGGATTTTCGCGGGACTCACATCTTCCGCTTTACTGTCGTGCTGATGGGGCAGAGATCGCCGTTGCCATGCCCATCTTCAATGAACAGGGGCTTGTGCCTCCGGCGCCCTCTGAGGTACTGGTGGTGGCGACTCCGGTGGTGGTGTCTTCCAGTGATGCTGATGAGGAGGAAGAGCGGGACTCGGAGACTTCCCCTCCGTGCAAGGCCGACCTCCTTTGCACCTTGCCCGACGACGACGATGCTGAAGACCACCCGGTGAGTGAGGTCTTGCCTTCCGCTGGTGTCGCCACGAGGTCTCGGGTTACCCCTCGAAGAACCCGCCGACTGGGTCCTAACGAAGAGCCGGTCGGCGCTAATCTCCGTAGGCGACGCTCCTGAGATCCGCGTGTCGGCGACCCAGGCTGTGTAGCCTACGGGCTTCGCAGTCCTGAAGAGGCCGAGAGACTACGCCGCTGTGGACCAGTAAGTGCCTCATCCTGATTTCGTTCTTGCTCTTTCTGCTACTTCTAACGCCCTTCCTTGCTCCGCCAGGCCAACGTCAGCCGCGAAGAAGAAGAAAGAAGGGGCGCCCATGCCTTTTGTGACCCAGCAGCCTGCCGTGGCCGCGCCTCCTCCTGCGCGAAAGGGTGGTGACGACGCCCATGCCTCTCCAGCTCGGTCCTCCTTGCGAGGCCTGGTGGACCGGTCTCAGGAGAAGGAGATGTCCACCGCCAAGCCGGGTCTAGAGGTATCTACACTAGCTCGCCCGCCGATGTTTTAATGGATCAGGAGCCCCTGGTTCCTTCTTCCGCTGCTGCCAGTGCGCAAGCCGCGGTGGTAACGCTACCTCCTCCTCCTCCCGTTATGCCACTGGCCCTTGATCCTTCTGACATAGCTGATGTTCTGGGGGAGGCTGTTTCCGTGCTGACCCGGCTGTAGGATGATCTTCAAGGCATCGCCCATCGCTTGGCAGCGGGGTGCTTGGAAATGATCTCGGGTTGGTTGCACTCCGATGCGTCTATCAGGGCGGCGTTGGGGCATGCCGTGGTAGCTTACGAGGAGGACAAGCGAGCCGCTGACCAAGCCGCGGCCGCCCGTGAGGTGGCGCTGAAGGACGCTGAGGCTGCCAAGGAGCACTGCTGGTTGATGGAAGCCGAGCTGCAGACCATGCGCAATGAGCGCGGGGCTGAGGCCCGTGGTCGCATGGCGGAGGAGGAGAAGATGAAGGACCGAGAAGAAGCCGTAACCAGTCGTGGCACCGAGCTGGAGCAGTCGGCGTGGGCGCAGGCCGCAGAACGCAGTCGCCTGGACGACCTGGAGAAGAAGGTGGCGGCAGAGAAGACCCAACTGGAACCCAAGGCGAAGGTTCTTGCCGAGTACCGCACGACCTTCAAATCTCTCGAGGAGAGGTCCCGTGTGGTGATGTAGGGTTTCTATGAGAAGGGCTTGGAGAAGCCGCTGGCGACCGATGACGAAGGCCCTGCCCAGCTACTCCCTCATCTTGTCATGGCGCTTGATGGTGCTGCCAACGGAATTGGTCCACCGGTGGAGGGGGAAGCCCGTGCGCTCTCCTCATTGGCCCTGGCGCACGTCTACAACCATCTCTATCTTCGTGACCCCGGCGTTGACCTCGGCGGGCTGCTCGAGCCCGTGGAGGAGGAGCGCTGCGCAGCTGCTGCAGCAGCTGTGGAGGGCTAGGTGGAGGCCCTGCTGAAGAAGTTCCTCACCGTTGAGCATGCACCTCCAACCAACAGCGCCGCCAATCTCGCGACCGAGGCCAATGATGCGACCGATGGTGACGCTGCCGACAGGAAGGCACTTCCTGACGACGGCGCCCAAGGCTGAAGACAAGGTTGCTGGTGAAAGATGGCACTCGTTCTCATTTTATTTTCCTGCGAACTTCCCTTTGACATGAGACATGCCTCGTGGAGGCGTTAAAACTCTGCTTGATGTTTCAAGGACAATATGTTGTGTAATAATTTATTAAGGTTCCACGATTTCCTTCCCGTTTGCTTGATGTTCTACGTCGGCAGGGCCCAACCCGCCCATACCTCAGCCGTCGTTGGGCCGTCCGGATCACCAGGATGGGACCAAGGCATGAGGGGCTACGTGGCCAGTTAGGCTCCTGAGTCGCGACGCTCAGGAGTCCACCTTAACATGCAAACGGCCTATGGGAAGGGAATGCAAAAATAGGCCTAGGGGTTCTATGTCGGCAGGGCCCGACCCCGTGCGTACCTCAGTCGCTGTCGGGCCGTCCGGATCACCAGGACGGGACAAAGGGGTGTGGGGCCACATGGCCAGTTAGGCTCCTGAGTCGCGATGCTCAGGAGTCCCCCTTGACGCTCAAACAGACCTTCATACATGCTCTCACAGAGGTCCCGCTCCAGAGGGGTGCGCGACGACCAGGTCCGATGGGCCTGGTAGGGAGGCATACGCTAGGCGAGGCCTGAGCGCAGCCCCATGCCTAGCCCCTCGCGCGACTCTCCCTAGGTGGGAGCATTGCGGTGAGGCTGGACACTGAGTCGGGTGGCTCCCTGAGGTTGGTACTGCCATGGGGCCGCCTTCAGTTGTTTATCACCAGCGCGGAGCGTAGCGCTTCTGCACTTGCACGGGCATAGCCGCTCCTCGACTGTGTCGATTGCCAGCATGGAGCATGGTGCTTCCACTGGTGTGTGCGTGAGGGCTCCCTATGAGTGGAGCCCCCGGGGCGTGTACAGCCCCGCCCTGACACATGGTTTGCACAGCAGGGCTAGACGAGGTGTGTCTGGGCACCCATGAGCCAGCGCGGGACTCACGAGGCCCTACCTAAAGGCGGGTTGCACCTAGCCTTGGTTCTTGGTAGTTTCAGCGGTCCTGCAAGATGGTTAGGGAACTTGACCGAACGAATTTCCTGAGGCGGTCACATGAGAAGGCCAGACAGCAAGGACCCGAGGAGGTGACGTGAATGGGGCCGGCCCGCCAGACAGAGCTCAGTCGTTGGGTTTATCGACGTTGCACGGACGGACCCGTGCACAGACGCCGTTCCTAGCCTACTCATGTGAGGAATCCTCGTGAGGTGCCCCCTGCATAGATATCTCCGCTGCTCGGGAGCCAGCCTTGGGAGGCTGCCCTGGTGGAGGTTTTGGTGTCGTCTGCCTTGCGAGGCTTGGTCCCTCGCGAGGGTCTTGAGTGGTTGCTGGTGAAGATGGGCCGTACCAGGCTGTTGGTGGAGCCACGCCCTGGGCCGCAGGCAGGAAAGTCTAGGGACCCCAATTCCTAGGACACAAATAGATGTGACCTTGTTTCTGCCTACAACCCGCTACGACCCGGAGGCTGACTCGGGTGGGGATTGGTCAAACCTGCCTTCACCTGCCCCTCGCTCGGTTTCGCTTTAAGCCGCCAGTCGCCGGCGATGCCTCTGCACAGGTGACCGCCGTGGCGGCTTACCTCGAGCCACCGCTTTCGTGTGCGCGACCTCGCATCATTCTGAGCTGCCATGGACTTGCCTCTGAGCTGTCTCCTCATCAGACCAAGCCATGCTCCGTTGTGGTCTCACGCCTGTTGTGAGTCGAACCCTGCCCGGGTCATGAGCAGTTACTTCTGCTGTATGGCCTCAATCCGGCCCGTCTGCACTATGTTAAGCCCTCTCACAGGCTGCAGGTGACCATCCCTCGCCCGCGTTTGAGCCGCCATGCCGTGGTAGCCATTGTCACATCTAAGCCGCCCTTGCAGGGTGCACGACCCTGAGCCGCTTGCTGCCGCAGTTTCCCTTCGTCAGTGCGGCCCTGAGTCGCCGAGCCGCTAGATGCGTTCGGTCAAGCCACACTCGTTAATTTCGTCGAAGAATGGACAATCGCCCCGGCGCTTGAAGTAGGCAAAGATCAGTCCCTCTTGCCGGGAAGTGAGGCGCCTGACGGCTGGGTCATGTATTTTGATGGTGCCTTCGCACACCAGGGCGCGGGGGCTGGAGCGGTGCTCATCTCACCCACTCAGGACAAGCTCTACTACGCTTTGCAGCTCTGCTTTCAGCAGGGCGAGAAGGTCTCCAACAACATCACAGAATACGAAGGCCTCATAGCTGGCCTGAAAGTTGCGGCAGGTCTTGGGGTCAAGCGCCTCACAGTTAGGGGTGACTCGCAGCTCCTCGTCAACTTCTCCAACAAGGTGTATGAGCCGAAGGACGAGCACATGGAAGCATACCTTGCGGAGGTGCGCAAGATGGAGAAGCAATTGTTGGGCCTGGAGTTGCAGCACATGCCCCGTGGCACCAACAAGGAAGCTGACGACATCGCCAGAAGAGCATCCAAGCGACAGCCCCAAGAGCCTGGCGTCTTCGAGGAGCGGCTCTTCAAGCCATCAGCAACACCACCGCTTTCAAGAACAGCTCAGCCTCGGGAGGAACTCCCGCAGCCATCTGCCACAGGAGCCCCGGCCTGTGGCCCGACCTCGAGAACGCGCCTACTCTTGGCGCCTGAGCCCCAGGAGGGATGCTGGACTAATGAATTCAAGGAATACCTGATGCAAGGGACGTTGCCAGAGAAGGAGGAGGACGCGGAGCACGTGGCCCGGCAGGTCACAACATACTGCATCCAGGACGGTGAGTTATACAGGAAGCGGCCAAATGACGTTTCACTGCGTTGTATCTCCAGGGAACAGGGGAAAGAGCTGATAGCCGACATACACGGCGGGGACTGCGGGCACCATTTGTCGTCACGAACCCTCGTCGGCAAGGCATTCCGCTGTGGATTCTACTGGCCAACAGCGCTAAATTACGTAGCTGAGCTGGTGAAGTGTTGCGCGGCCTGCCAATTCCATGCCAAGAAGATCCATCAGCCGGCTCAGGGCCTCCGGACCATTCTACTCTCGTGGCCATTCGCAGTGTGGGGGCTAGATATCCTGGGCCCGTTCCCTCGGGCGCCTGGGGGCTATCGATACCTGTACGTCGCCATCGATAAGTTCACTAAGTGGGCGGATGTTGAAGTCGTCCGCACCATCCAAGCTGGCTCTCCGGTCAAGTTCATCAATGGCCTCGTGAGCCGTTTTGGGGTCCCCAACCGCATGATCACTGATAATGGCTCGCAGTTCACTAGTAATCTCTTCAAGTCACATTGTGCTAACCTTGGAACGCAGATCTACTATGCTTTGGTAGCGCACCCCAGGAGCAATGGCCAGGCCGAACGTGCCAACGCGGAGGTACTGAGAGGACTCAAGACCAGGACCTTCAACAAGATGCTCGAGGCCTGCGGCAGGGGCTGGCACGATGAGCTCCAGTCCGTGATGTTGTCCATCCGCACCACCGCCACCAAGACGACAAGCGAGACACCGTTCTTCCTCGTCTACGGAGCAGAAGCAGTCCTCCCTCACGAGGTTAGACATCGCTCCGCACGGGTCCTGGCGTTTTATGAAACACAACAAGACGCAGGCGGGGGATGTACCTCGTGCTGGGGGAGGAACGTCGCCGCGAAGCAGCACTACGGGCAGCAAGATACCAGCAGGCGCTGCGGCGGTACCACTGTCGCAGCGTCTGCTCCAGGACGCTCGAGGTGGGTGACCTCGTCCTGAGGTGGGTCCTCTCCAGGGAAGGGCTGCATAAGCTCTCACCTATGTGGGAGGGCTCGTTCAAGGTCTTCCATGTCTCAAGGCTTGGTGCCGCGTGCCTGGAGGCACAGGACGGGGTACCCATCCAGAACGCCTGGAATATTCAGCACCTCCGGAAGTTCTACCCCTGAAGAAAGGCCTAGCGCCTATGAAGAAGGCCCGGCGCCTGTGAAGAAAGGCCCAGCGCCTGTGAAGAAGGCTCGGCGCCTGTGAAGATCGCCGCATATGACACACTCACGTAATAACGAGTGGGGCTGTACATGCCCCGGAGTCTCAGGAGTGCCGCCCTCCGGCCTCGGGGGCTCCCTCCCACATCTTAGTGGCAGCACTTAGCTGTGCACTAGTGAGAAGACGTCGAAGACTACACTAGGTGCCGGATGCGGCTTTTCATTTGCTTTCCGAAGTTGGCTCTCCTCTCTTTAATTGAAATTTGCTTTCTGGTGTCTCTTGCTGGTCCCTCCTTTTCGCTTTCCGCCTCTGTTTCTACCTTCATTTCTTTGGTCGGCTTGTACTCTCTCGCGCGTTCCTCGCGGGGGGGCTGAACAAGTACCTTTGTGAGCTTCCTTCTTCTGTTTTTCATGAGGTACCATTGTTCGAGCCCACAAGCTGGCGCCCCTCTCTCTCAATCCATACCCCTTGGGTACCGCGATACGAAGCGCTGGGCAGGGCCAGCGGTGCTGTGACCAAGCCTCGGGAGAACGATAAACCTCTTGACAATTTTTTTGCAGTTCCTAAGCGCCTCTCAGGTCAAGGAAACCTCGACAGGCACCAGGGAGAAAGCAAGTGCCTCGTGAGGAGGAGGCTACTCTGAGCAAGTCAAGCTAAGTTATCCCTACACAAAACGACGATGTTGCGACACAACACAGGAGCAACAAACATAGCATAGTGAATGAGATCATAGTTCGATACACGCCCCTCTGGGGCCCATTCAGGTTTCTTTTTGATGTAGGAAGGAAAGGAAGAACAAAATAAAACCGGCGTCTGCCCCTACAGCGGTTCATGGGGGCAGACTCCCGGTGCCATCCTGAGCTCAGTCGGGCCCCTCCTCGCGCTTCACGGAGGCACATCGACGAGACGACCCACTGCTGCACTTAAAGCGGGCGCGACGGCTGGTCGTAACCGCTGCTGCTGGGGCTATCGCTGGAGGAAGAGCCGCCGTAGCTGGACGAGACATGGTCGTCCCCAAGGGCGGGTACGCCCTCGTCCTCATCACGACCATCGCCAAGGCCGAGCACCTCCCTATCATTGTTAACCTCGGGGCAGCACCTGGCACGGCGACCATATTCCCCAAACACCCTCATGTAGAGGGTCGCGTCACCATCAAGTTGAAGTGGAGGGTGCACCGCCTGCCCAGGCCGCGCGCGTGGGCAGACGTCTGCCAGCCACGGGCAAGGGCTATGTTACCCGCAGGAGAGACCTCGACCGCGACACAGAAAGCCCTGCTGCAGCAGCCGTCCGCCTACAGCCAGAGCCCGCCTGGACCAGAGGCTGGGAGCTCGTCGGCGAAGAAATGCGGGAGCTGAAGCCAGTTGCCGACCGGGTTCCCAGACTAGATGACGAACTCCGGTAGCACCTCCGCCGAGTGGAAGCGTGGCTGGGGAGGCCACGCGACCACGGCACGTCTCCCTTCATCGAGAGGACTGCCGCGATCGGAGCGGTCCCTGCCACGTGAAGCGGTACCGCCACGGCTGCGTGGGGCCGCAGTGGGGGTCGTGGTGTGCTTGCAGGGACGGCCACGTCCACACTTGGGCACCAGAGAGCCAGGCCCCTCGTGAGTGGCCTTCCCTTTCTCCGCGGCGGAGAACCTCTTCGACGACGCCATTGGTGTTGCAACTGGCGATGGAGCAAAGAGCAAGAAGCTAGCGAAATGGGAAGAGATGGGCGACGGGGGCTCCACCCCCCTCCCATTTAGAGCCAAGGGGAGGCCAACCGCCGGCCTCCATGATCTAAGGTAATAATGATGGTTTTTCCTTGCATGCAACAGGGACTTGTCAAGTCGGGCAGTTGCCGAGGCTGCAGGCCATTTGGGCCCGCAGCGCTCCGCGCTTGCCCCTTTGGCTTCGCTTCGACGCCAAGACCGAGCGCGCCTTGGGCCCGGGGGCTAATGTCGGTGTTCTGGGAACGGGGGTCCCCGGACTTGCCTGCTTGCGGCCCACGGCGTGGCTCTGCGAGCGTGCCCGTATGGCCCATCTTCACCAACAAGGACTCAAGACCCTCGCGAGGAGCCAAGCCTCGCGAGGCGGATGACACAAGACCTCCTCAGGAGTGGCCTCACCAGGATGGCTCGTGAGGGGTGGAGAGATGGAGGCCGGGAAAACCTCGCGAGGTTCCGATGCCGGGAGCCATGACGATCGAGGTCAGGTGGGCGCCAGGCGGGCGCCAGCGCGCACAGTGCCCTTGTTTCCTCTTTGGTGCTAAGGAAGCAAGCGCAGACGCAAAGTACCGAGGCTTCAAGCAAAGGTCTCCATACCGATGCAACGAGACCAAGACAAGAAGGATGGCAAGACGGAGGTCACCATGAGCCCAAGACGGCGTCACCACTAGAGCCTTTGACAGGCGAAGACCACTTTTGTCAGGATAAGTTGTACTAGTTTTCCCCTTTCGAATTGGCTGTTGTTGGCTCCCTTCTGTAACACCCCGGACGTAATTTACCTTATATGTATCCCAACTCTTGCCGTTTCTGGCCTAGGTTATTTTATTTTCCTCGGTGTCGGTTTTTGGTCTCCTTGGGTTTTTGCCTTTGTCATGCATCTCATATCATATCATCATGTGCATTGCATTGCATACGTGTTCGTCTCATGCATCCGAGCATTTTACCCGTTGTCCGTTTTGCATTCCGGCGCTCCTATGTCCTCCGGTGGTCCTTTCTACCTCTTTTCACGTGTGGGGGTTAAACATTTCCGGATTGGACCAAGACTTGTCATGCGGCCTTGGTTTACTACCGGTAGACCGCCTGTCAAGTTTCGTGCCATTTGGACTTCGTTTGATACTCCAACGGTTAACCGAGGGACCGAGAAGGCCTCGTTTGTGTTGCAGCCCAACACCCTTCCAATTTGGCCCAAAACCCACCTAAACCCTCTCCATCATCTAGCGCGTTCGGTCACGATCGCGTGGCCAAAAACCGCACTCCATTTGGAGCCTCCTAGCTCCTCCTACCTATAAAACTAGGTCTCCCCCGAAAATTCCGGATCCAAAACCCCCCTAACCCTAGCCCCGCTCCACTCCGCGCGGGCATACATGTCCGTAGGCCGCCGGACATCCCGCCGCCGCCCGCCACGTGGCGCGCCGCCACCCGCGCCCGCTCCGGCCCGCTCGGCCCGGGGGAAGCCACCAAAGCCCACGCGTTGCCCGCCGCCCCCTCCACGTGCCCGCCGCCGTCCGCCTCCTCGCCGGTGCATCGCCCGCCGCCCCGCGCCGCCTCGCTCCGGCCGACGCCCGCCTCGCCCGCCGCCCCACGCCGCCTCGCTCCGGCCGCTGCCCGCCTCGCCGCCGCAGTGCTCCGGTCGGCCCCCACGCGCCGCCCCTCGCCGAGCTCGCCGACGTGCTGTCTCCGGCGACCTCCCTCGCCCGGGCGGCCTCTCCTTCCTCCTCTCCGCCCACTCCGGCCGCCACCGCCCGGATTCTCCGGCGAGCTCAAGATCCAGCCTCGGTTCACGCGCCGGCGAGGAACCCTAGATCTGGAATTGGGTTGACTTTCCCCTCTCTCATTCTTTTTGCAAACTTTGGCATGTCTTAACTCTGCATCCGTAGCTCCGATTCATGCGTGTAGCATATCGAAATGTTCGCCTCGATGAGTACATCATTTCATCTCATTGCATCATTTTCATTTGATCTCATATTGATGCCCTAAATGCTGTTGGAAGAGGGTTATGTGATGAATTTGGCAGATCTGTTTCAGTAAATAACTATTTGTCATTTTTGCCATGATTAATGTGTGCAAGGTATGATCCTGAGCTCTACATGTCTTCTGTTATATGCCATGCCATATATAGATAGGTGCTTGCCATGTATTTTTCTGATATTTGTGGTGACTAGCACAAGCTTGCAAAGTAGTGTAATCGGTAATGCTGATTTCAGGGACTTGGAATTTCACAAAGTCCTTGTTCTGTTTTTGTCGTTATGCCATATGTTCATGTTGTTTCCTAGTGATCCGTGCCTCTTTTGAGGATGATCAGTAAGGATGTTTTGTTAACATTGTGGTGATCCGTCCATCCATGTCTTTGTTTGCATTTATGGAGCAACATAGCTTGAGTCAATCGAGATCTACTTTTGCTATAAAATGATAATGGCAGATTGTTGACATGATTAGCGATTTTGCCGAGGATGTCGCTATTGATCAGTGCATGCTATGATGTTGTTTTTGCCAAGTCTAGCTTCTATGCTATGTCTTCTTGATGGGTGTATGCTTAGTTTGTCATGCCATGCTCTGTAGTGAGTGCATCGAGCTCGTAAACATGCCTACTCGTTAACTGATTTGCATGCTCCAGTTTTTCACTAAGTCTGAATCTGTTTATGTTTTTGCCATGTTCACATGCGTGCAATTGTATTTTCTGATCCCTTTTGGCTCAAGGTCACTAAGGGACTTTTGTTAAGTGCTTTGAGTATCTTTATGCCATGCATTTCTTTGCAATGTTAAGTTCCCGTAGCTTGTAGTTTTCATGCTCTATAGTGTGCTTCCTGATGATAAATTCTAGAATTGTGTTAATTTCACTAAGTCTGAAACCTGTAATCATTTGCACTTTTGCCATGCTTGTTTGAACCTGTTAATGGATGAATTAGCCATAGCTCAGTGTTCATCTTTTGTCAAGCATCATGAGTGGATCCCTTCCATGTATTTTGTTGCCATGTTTGAGTGCTTTAGCATATTTATCTTGATGCATTTAGTTGGTCACTTGCTGATTATCGTAGACCGGTGCCATATTTATTTTGCTTGCCATTTCCAAACCGTGCATCCGATTCCGGTGATCTTTATATCGATTTCAACAGAAATCACCTCACCTTTCTAGTGGCACTCTTGGATTTCCATGTTGAGGCCAGGTTCAATCATTCTTTATAAAATCTTGCATACGCATCGCATACCGCATCCTGCATATCAAACCATGTTTGCATCATGTTGTTTGAGCATTGCACGTGGTTGATTGTGTTCCGTTTGCTTGTTGTTCTTGTTTGGGTAGAGCCGGGAGACGAGTTCGTGAACAAGGAGCCCGTTGAGTGCGCTTAAGAGGATCAAGTCAACTCTGACAACATTGCAGGAAAGATGATCATACCCTCGAAATCACTTCTATCTTTGCTTGCTAGATGCTCGCTCTTTTGCTATGCCTATGCTACGATACCTACCACTTGCTTATGATGCCTCCCAAATTTCCCTATCAAACCTCTAACCCACCATGTCCTAGCAAACCGTTGATTGGCTATGTTATCGCTTTGCTTAGCACCTCTTATAGCGTTGCTAGTTGCAGGTGAAGATTGGAGATCGTTCCTTGTTGGGACATTGTTTATTGTTGGGATATCACTATATTATCTTGTTATCTTAATGAACCTATATACTTGATAAATGGTGGAAGGCTCGGTCTTATGCCTAGTGTTTTGTTCCACTCTTGCCGCCCTAGTTTCCGTCATATCGGTGTTATGTTCCCGGATTTTGCGTTCCTTACATGGTTGGGTTATAATGGGAACCCCTTGACAGTTCGCCTTGAATAAAAATCCTCCAGCAATGCCCAACCTTCGTTTTACCATTTGCCACCTAGCCTCTTTTTCCCTTGGGTTTCCGGAGCCCAAGGGTCATCTTTATTTAAACCCCCCTGGGCCAGTGTGTAACGCCCTCGATGCGGCTATATCTCCCACGTGTCGAAGCACGACTTAGAGGCATAACCGCATTGAAAGCAATGTCGCAAGTGAGGTAATCTTCACACAACCCATGTAATACAAAAGGAAAAGGGATACATAGTTGGCTTACAATCGCCAATTCACCCAATTACATGAATAAAGCATTACAACAACCAAATACAATCAAGGCCCGACTACGGAGCCAAAATAAAAGAAGAACCCCAAAAGTGACAAAGGTCCCCGATCGACCCCAACTGGGCTCCACTACTAATCAACTAGAATGAAAACAACACAAAGGACAAGATCTTCATCGAGCTCCTCCTGAGCTTGGTTGCGTCATCTGCACGGACTCACCGGCACCTACAAACTGGTTTTGGAAGTATCTGTGAGCCACGGGGACTCAGCAATCTCGCACCCTCGTGATCAAGGCTATTAAAGCTTATGGGTAACGTAAAGGTATGAGGTGGAGCTGCAGCAAGCGACTAGCATATATGGTGGCTAACATACGCAAATGAGAGCAAGAAGAGAAAGCAAAGCATGGTCGGTAAAAGTATGATCAAGAAGTGATCCTATAGCAACCTACGTCAAGCATAACTCCAACACCGTGTTCACTTCCCGGACTCCGCCGGAAAGAGACCATCACGGTTACATACGCAGTTGATCCATTTTAATTAAGTTAAGGTTCAAGTTATCTACAACCAAACATTAACAAATTCCCATCTTCCCATAACTGCGGGCACGGCTTTTGAAAGTTCAAATCCCTGCAGGGGTGTCCCAACTTTGCCCATGACAAGCTCTCACGGTCAACGAAGGAATAGACCTCCTCCCGAGACGTTCTGATCAGACTCGGTATCTCGGTTCTTCAAGACATCCTCGATAATGGTAAAACAAGTACAGCAAGACCGCCCGATGCGCCGACATCCTGATAGGAGCTGCACATATCTCGTTCTCAGGGCAACACCGGATGAGCGCTCCGTACAACTAAAACCAGCCCTCAAGTTTCCCCGAGGTGGCGCTGCAAAGGACTCTAGTTCGGACCAACACTTAGACAAGCACTGGCCCGGGGGGGTTAAAATAAGATGACCCTCGGGATGCGTGACTCCCAAGGGAAAAAGGCTAGGTGGCGAATGGTAAAACCAAGGTTGGGCCTTGCTGGAGGAGTTTTATTCAAAGCGAACTGTCAAGGGGTTCCCATTATAACCCAACCGCGTGAGGAACGCAAAATCCGGGAACATAACACCGATATGACGGAAACTAGGGCGGCAAGAGTGGAACAAAACACCAGGCATAAGGCGGAGCCTTCCAACCTTTACCAAGTATATAGATGCATTAATTAAATAAGACATATTGTGATATCCCAACAAGTAAACATGTTCCAATAAGACAATTTTAATTCCGGAGTGCCTCTACAATTCTTGGTGTTGTTTCTCGTTGTCATTCTCTGTATTGAAGACCGAAGAAGAGTTTTTCCTTCATATCCTATCTGTTCTCTCAGAGATTCGTGGTTCTAGTTCAAGGCCATCCTCCCATAATTGTTTTGATTGTGAGAATTTTTTTTTTCACTCATCCGGGGCTATTCAAGATTCTTTTCAGTTTGTTCATCCGGAGTCCATCATCTCATAATTATTCATTCCCAGCTTTCAGTTATCGTTCTCCTAATCTTACCGGTGCTTCATTCAAGTATTCTTTTATCAGATCATGATCTCTTCGTTTCACTTGTATCTAAATTCTCTCAAGCATCTTCGTGTATTTGCTAATTCTTCCCGGTGTTTCCTTCTGTTTTATTCGTTCTTTTTCAATTCTCACGGTGGTTCGTTCAAGAGTTCTCGTCATTCGTTGTCATATCAATTCTTTCGTTTTTTTCAAATTCTATCGGTGGTTCGTTGAATACCTTCTCATGTTTTGATATATCTCTTTTAATCCTTTGTATGAAAATAAGTAATATGTAAAATCCATTGATTGTCATCAATTTAATTGGTGAAGGATACGCATAACGTAATTCTTATTTTTGTTCATCCAAGTGATTAATTCTTTTCCGGAGTGGTTCATGATATCAAATTCTTGGTTTCAATTGGTTCATCTCTCTTTTCATGGAGTTCCAAGTTCTCTCAATTATAGCATCATGGACATCCATCTAAATGATCGCAAGGCTTCACCTTATATTATCAACTTCTCTTCCTATTGTCATCCTTTCGTTTACCGAAGTTCTTCATGGAGGTGCTACATGATGGTTCATCAAGGATTTAATTCCTTCTCCAACTTTTGTCATCGAGATTCTTTTCTAAGAAGCTCAAGCTTTCTTCATATTGTAATCCGGAGTGCAATTCTGTCTTCTGTATCATTGGAGGTGGTAATATGTCATTCTTGATAATTTGAGTTCATGTTTCATGATTCACATGTTGTTAAGAATGAGGTATTTTAAATCCATCAACCTCTTCGTTGGAGTTATCTTGGGTTATTTTTCACCTAAAGCCTTCCCTAAGGATTGTTGCTATCTATGGTGTTTATAAAGGATCCAAGTTCTTCTTTATCCTCCCAGTGAAATACTTTCTCGTCTCCTTGCTCATATCAATCCAATTCTTTTCCCGTGAGTGGCAGGTTGTCACCTCATAACTTGAGATGTATTCCATAAGACCATATCAAGCTTATTCCTTTCGTTGTGGGTTTTCCAACAACTCCGTTCTAGCATTTGTTGTAACCGTGCTCTCTCAAGATCTTGTTTCCCTTCGTTCCGGAGACATTGTGTTGTTGTTCTCTTCAACCCATCTTCTTGTTTTGTCAAGATCATGTTCTTTTCATGATTGTCCATTTAACCGGAGTGTCGTGCCCTCTTTTCAAGTTATATCACCTTATCAAGTTCTTATTCAATTCCTCTCTTTTCAACCGGAGTGCTGCCCGAATTTGGTCTTCCTTGATCCCCTTCTTTAACTGGAGTGTTTTCTATATATATCTTCCCTTCAACCTCAAGGTTTTCGTAATGTTCTTTGTCCCTCTTTTCTAACGGAGTGTTTTCAACTTCGTTCATCTCCGTTGTATTCTTTTCTCGAAATGGCTTAACCTTATTCAAGGTTCGTGGTTTCACTCGTTTGTCAAAGAAGCAACTTAGTGTTACCTCTTCTCTTTCTCTTCCGTTTTCCCTCCGGTGCCATTCTAGATCTCGGGATGAGATCCTCTTGTAGTGGTGGAGTGTTGTAACGCCTCGAGACTGATGTGCCAGGTGTCATCCAGTTATTCGCTGTTGTTGCCTTGTCTTTGCTTGCATGTCATGCATTGCATATCATGTCATCATGTGCATTTCATCTGCATACGTGTTCGTCTGATGTATCCAAGCATTTTCCCCGTTGTCCGTTTTGCATTCCGGCGCTCCGTTCTCCTCCGGTGGTCATTTCTACCTTCTTCTTGTGTGTGGGGATTAAACATTTCCAGATTGGACCGAGACTTGCCAAGCGGCCTTGGTTTACTACCGGTAGACCGCCTGTCAAGTTTTGTACCATTTGGACTTCGTTTGATGCTCCAACGGTTAACCGAGGGACCGAAAAGGCCTCGTGTGTGTTGCAGCCCAACGCCCCACCAAAGTGTTCCAAAACCCACCTAAACATGTTCTATCACCTAGAGCGTTCGATCACGATCGCGTGGCCGAAAACCGCACCTCATTTGGACTCTCCTAGCTCCCTCTACCTATATATATGTGATCCCCTCCGAAATATTCGCAGATGAACCCTAGCTTCTTCCCACTCCGCCGCTGGACATGTCCGCCCGCCGGCGGACGCGTCCACCCAGCCGGCCACCTCACTCCAGCCAATGGCATCGTGCCACATCGCCCCCGCCGCCGCCCTCGGCCTATCGTTTTGCACCACGTGTTCCTGCCACCGATCCACCACTGCGCCGGCCCGCGGGGCCCAGATCCGGCCCGCGCGGGCCTGGTCGCCGCCGCCGCCGCTCGCAGGCGTGTGCCCGCACCCGCCGCCTCACCTCTCGCCGGCGCGCACCTCCGCCGCCGCGCCATTGCAGCTCCGCCCCGCTGCCGCTCTTCGCCACCGGCGCTGCCGCCCGGTCGCCGCCACCTCTGCCGCCTCCCGCCGCCCGTCTCGTCATGCGCCGCCGCCGCGCGTCGCCGGCCCCGCCGTGTGCATCGCTGGCGCCGCCCGCATCGCCTCGCCGCCCCGCCGTCCTCGCCGGATTCGACCGCTCCGGCCACCTTCCCCAACTCCGGCGAGCTCCACGGCCGTCCTCGTCACCCGCGCCAATCGGGATGAGATCCACCCATCCCTCCAACCAAACGGTCCCTCCGATCTGGATCCGCATCGTCCCGCACCGCGCCATCCCGCGTTGACTTTTCGGAGGGTATAATTTTTCACTAAGTCCCCGAAATTTCCAGATTCATGTGCCCATGTTCATCGCATCGTAACTTTGCATCCATAGCTCCGATTCATGCATATAGCATATCAAAATGTTCACCTGAGAGAGTACATCATTTCATTCCATTGCATCATTTTCATTTGAGTTCATCTTGATGCCCGAAATGTTGTTAGAAGAGTGCTACTTGAGTTAATTGTCAGATCTGCTGCTCCATTTAGATATTTGTCATTTTTGCCATGATTGTTGTGTGCATGTTATGCCCCTGAGCTCTACATATGTTTTGTTAAGGGTTTTGCCATCAATACAGAGGTGCAACCCATGTATTTTTGTGATGTGTGTGGTGACTAGCACAAGCTTGCAAAGTGGTGCACTTGTTAATGCTCATTTCAGGGACTTAGCATTTCCACTAAGTCCTTGGCCTGTTTATCTCATTATGCCATATGTTCATGTTGTTTCCTAGTGATCCGTGCCTCTTTTGAGGATGATCAGTAAGGATGATTTGTTAATCTTGTAGTGCTCTATCCATCCATGGCTTTTTTTGCAATTATGGAGCACCCTAGCTTGAGTCAATCGAGCTCTACTTTTGTCATTTCGTGAATCTGGGCGGATTGTCTACTTGTTAGCGATTTTGCCGAGGATGTTGTAGTTGATCCGTGCATGCTATGCTATTTTTCTTGCCATGTCTAGCTTGTATTTTGTGTATTCTTAATGGGTGTATGCTTAGATTATCATGCCTTGCTATGTAGTGAGTGCATCGAGCTCGTAAACATGCCTACTTGATATCTGTTTCAGCATGCTCCAGTTTTCACTAAGTCTGTGATCTGATTATGTTTGGCCATGTTCACATGCTTGCAATTGTATTTTCTGATCCCTTTTGTCCCAAGGTCACTAAGGGACTTTTGTTAAGATCTTTGAGTATCTCCATGCCACGCCTTGCTTTGCCATGTTAAGGTCTTGTAGCATACAGTTTTCTTGCTCCAAAGTGTGCTACCTGATCTGAAATTCCAGGCTTGTGTTAATTTCACTAAGTCTGAAACCTGTTATCGTTTGCATTTTTGCCATGCTTGTTTGAACCTGTTAATCGATGAATTGGCCGTAGCTCAGTGCTAGTCTTTTGTTAAGCTTCATGAATGGATCCCTGCCATGTATTTTGTTGTCTTGTTTGGGTGTTGTAGCATGTTCATCTCGTTGCATTTAGATGGCTACTTGCTGTAAATCGCAGACCGGTGCCATATTTGAATCACTTGCCATTTCCAAACCATAACTCCGATTCCGGTGATCTTTATATCGTTTTCAAGCGATTAAATCTCATCTTTCCAGTGGCACACTTGGATTTCCATGTTGAGGCCAGGTTATTCATCTCTTGTCAAATCATGCATATGCATCGCATACCGCATCTCGCATATCATACCATGTTCATGTGTGGTTTGTTTACTATGTTGTGTGCTTCTTTCTGGTGTTTGCTTCTTCAGGTTGGTTCTGGTAACGTCGCGTTTGTGAGGACCCGTTCGTCTATGTCCGTTTGTCTTCTTCATGGACTCATTCTTCTTCCTTGCGGGATTTCAGGCAAGATGACCATACCCTCGAAATCACTTCTATCTTTGCTTGCTAGTTGCTCGCTCTTTTGCTATGCCTATGCTGCGATACCTACCACATGCTTATCATGCCTCCCATATTGTTAAGCCAAGCCTCTAACCCACCTTGTCCTAGCAAACCGTTGATTGGCTATGTTACCGCTTTGCTCAGCCCCTCTTATAGCGTTGTTAGTTGCAGGTGAAGATGAAGTTTGTTCCTTGTTGGAACATGGAGATGTTGTTCCTTGTTGGAACATGTTTACTTGTTGGGATATCATTATATTGCTATGTTATCTTAATGCATCTATATACTTGGTAAAGGGTGGAAGGCTCGGCCTTATGCCTGGTGTTTTGTTCCACTCTTGCCACCCTAGTTTCCGTCATATCGGTGTTATGTTCCGGATTTTGCGTTCCTCACGCGGTTGGGTTATAATGGGAACCCCTTGACAGTTTGCTTTGAATGAAACTCCTCCAGCATGACCCAACCTTGGTTTTACCATTCGCCACCTAGCCTTTTTCCCTTGGGAGTCGCGCTTCCCGAGGGTCATCTTATTTTAACCCCCCCGGGCCAGTGCTTGTCTAAGTGTTGGTCCGAACTAGAGTCCTTTGCAGCGCCACCTCGGGGAAACTTGAGGGCTGGTTTTAGTTGTACGGAGTGCTCATCCGGTGTTGCCCTGAGAACGAGATATGTGCAGCTCCGATCAGGATGTTGGCGCATCGGGCGGTCTTGCTGGACTTGTTTTACCATTCTCGAGGATGTCTTGAAGAACCGGGATACCGAGTCTGATCGGAACGACTCGGGAGGAGGTCTGTTCCTTCGTTGACCGTGAGAGCTTGTCATGGGCTAAGTTGGGACACCCCCGCAGGGATTTGAACTTTCGAAAGCCGTGCCCGCGGTTATGGGAAGATGGGAATTTGTTAATGTCTGGTTGTAGATAACTTGAACCTTAACTTAATTAAAATGGATCAACTGCGTGTGTAACTGTGATGGTCTCTTTCCGGCGGAGTCCGGGAAGTGAACACGGTGTTGGAGTTATGCTTGACGTAGGTTGCTATAGGATCACTTCTTGATCATACTTTTACCGACCGTGCTTTGCCTTCTCTTCTCGCTCTCATTTGCGTATGTTAGCCACCATATATTCTAGTAGCTTGCTGCAGCTCCACCTCATACCTTTACCTTACCCATAAGCTTAAATAGTCTTGATCGCGAGGGTGCGAGATTGCTGAGTCCCCGTGGCTCACAGATACTTCCAAAACCAGTTTGCAGGTGCCAGTGAGTCCGTGCAGATGACGCAACCAAGCTCATGAGGAGCTCGATGAAGATCTTGTCCTTTGTGTTGTTTTCGTTCTAGTTGATCAGTAGTGGAGCCCAGTTGGGGTTGATCGGGGACCTTTGTCGCATTTGGGGTTCTTCTTTTATTTCGGCTCTGTAGTCGGGCCTTGATTGTATTTGGTTGTTGTAATGCTTTATTCATGTAATTGGGTGAAGTGGTGATTGTAAGCCAACTATGTATCCCTTTTCCTTTTGTATTACACGGGTTGTGTGAAGATTACCTCACTAGCAACATTGCTTTCAATGTGGTTATGCCTCTAAGTCGTGCTTCGACACGTGGGAGATATAGTCGCATCGAGGGCGTTACACAGTGCTCCTCTGAGTGTTGGTCCGACTGAGCAACCTGCGGGGCCACCTCGGGGAAACTTGAGGGTTGGTTTTACTTGTAGCTAGTCTCATCTGAGTGTGCCCTGAGAACGAGATATGTGCAGCTCCTATCGGGATTTGTCGGCACATTCGGGCGGTGTTGCTGGACTTGTTTTACCTTTGTCGAGGATGTCTTGTAACCGGGATGCCGAGTCTGATCGGAATGTCTCAGGAGAAGGAATATCCTCCGTTGACCATGAGGCTTTGTTGGGACTCCCCTGTAGGGATTTGAACTTTCGAAAGTCGTGCCCGCGGTTATGGGCAGATGGGAATTTGTTAATGTCCGGTTGTAGATAACATGAAACTTAAATTAAGTAAAATAAATCAACCGCGTGTGTAACCATGATGGTCTCTTCTCGGCGGAGTTTGGGAAGTGAACACGGTGTTGGAGTAATGCTTGACGTAGGTTGTTCTAGGATCACTTGTTGATCATAGTTGTTCGTCTGTGCTTTTGCCTTCTCTTCTCGCTCTCATTTGCGTATGTCAGCCACCATATATGCTAGTCGCTTGCCGCAGCTCCATATCATATCTTTGCCTTACCTATAAGCTTAAATAGTCTTGATCGTGAGGGTGCAACATTGCTGAGTCCCCGTGACTCACAGATTACTTCCAAACCAGATGCAGGGACCGATGATACCGTTCCAGACGATGCGCTTGAGCTCAAGTGGGAGTTCGATGAAGACTCTCGTCATTACTATGTGTCTTTCCCAGATGATCAGTAGTGGTGCCCAGTCGGGGCGATCGGGGACTTTGTCGCATGTAGGGGTTGATCTTTATTTTGGTACCGTAGTCGGACCCTGAGTGTATTGGATGATTGTAATGTTATTCATGTATTTCTGTGACGTGGCGAGTGTAAGCCAACTATGTACCGTTTCCCCTTTTATCTATTTACATGGGTTGTTGTGAAAATTACTTTACTTGCGACATTGCTATCAATGCGGTTATGCCTCTAAGTCATGCTTCGACACGTAGGAGATATAGCCGCATCGAGGGCGTTACAAGTTGGTATCAGAGCCTTCCCCGACCTTAGGAGCCCCCTGCTTGATCGAATAGTTGGCGTTGTTGAGTCTAGAAAAATGTTTTGAGTCATTTAGGAATTATATATGGAGAGTTTAGGAATTCTTTTTACTCTCCAGTCCCTTCATCGCTCTGGTGAGTCATCCTGACGTAGAGTTTTGACTCTTCTCTTCTCAAATTTCACTAATTATTTTTAGGATCACGCGGGTATCTTGGGATCGTTCCGATCGATTTGTGACGAGAACATTGTTCTTGGTGCCTCCTGTCATTTAGGGGTTGTGGCAGTGTCCCGGGGAGTTGAGCTCCGAGGTGTTGTCATCACAATTTTATCGTTGAGATTCTGGAATACCTGAGTTTCGCCGACATCAAAAATCTCTTTTATGTAGTTGTTGGTGAGATAACCTCGACGCCACCCAGTAGTGGGGCGGGAGTTCGGGAGTATTGCCATAACTCATATAACGGATGCTTTTCGAAGGTTGAGGTAAATGTTTTCCGAAGGTTTCTCGGTTATGTGGTGAAGGATGGATACAACTGGATGTAGGATTTGTTAGATTTGGGTGAGATATTATGCTTCCCCTGTATCCCCAACACCTGATTGCATAACCGGAAAGGTTCGAGAGTTTCATTGGTGGGAATTCTTGTAGCTCTAGTTCTTCTTCCGCGGATATTTGGTTTGGGATTGGGTAATCCACACCAAATATTTGTTCTTGTTCCGTACCTTGTTGTTTTTTTCTTCTACCTCAATTCTAAGTGGCTTCTCAATTTATGGATATGTGACCATTTCGATTGGAATGCATTCGTTCATTTTGTTCGGATGAGAAGACTATATGTTGCAATTTCAACCCGTTTGATTCAGCTTCAATAATTGTCTGTCAATGTGCTAACGGAGGTCAACCTATTTAGGATGGCTCCTCCAACGCGCACGACTCCGAATCCTGATCCGCCACCACCAACTCCACCTCCGGAGGCATGGCAAGCTGTGATGGCCTCTACCAATGCAAACACCCAGCTGATCATGCAACTTCTTCAAGAGCACAACCAAGGGAACCAGGGCCAGGGCAACAATCAGAATCAGTTTGCTACACTCAACCAGTTCCTTGCTAACCAGCCAAAGACCTTCAGCAATTGTGTTGAGGCAACAGACACTGATGATTGGCTCGTGGACATATGCAAGCATTACGAGTGCAGTAACGTCAGGCCTGAGGACTTTGTGAAGTTCGCCTCCTTCCAACTCAAAGACCAAGCTCCAGAATGGTTTCAGCAGTACAAAGATTCTAGAGGAGGTTGTGTGATTACCTGGGGTGAATTCCGTCAAGACTTCAAAGCTCATCATATTCCTCAGAGTGTGGTTGAAAGCAAGCGTGAGGAATTCCGCAACCTGAAGCAAGGCACTATGTCTGTTTACGAGTACAACAAAATGTTTTAGAAGCTCGCCTGTTTTGCTAAGAAAGACGTCCCTGACGAGAAGAGCATGATTTACCAGTTCAGGGGTGGTCTCAGAGAAGAAATCCATCTAGCTCTCATCCTCTTTGAGCCCAAGAGGTACGATGAGTTTTACAACATGGCAATGAAGCAAGAGACTGCTCAACTGAAGTGCGATGCTTCCAAGAAGCGAGTCAGAGATGCAACTCCTTCTTCCTCTGCTCAAGTGGCTAAGCAGCAGAAGTATTAGCTTCCTCCTCCTCCGTTCCGTCAGCCTTATCAGCAGAAGAGCAAAGGTGGCAGTGGATCTTCCCACCCACCCAACCCAGGTTTTCATAACAAGAATTTGTCTCAAGCTCCAAGATCAAGTGCTCCGTATCACCGTCCGCTCTCGGAGGTCACCTGCAACAAGTGCCAACAGAAGGGTCACGATGCCAACAAATGCTTCAATCAGAGGCGTCTCCCTCCTCCTCCTGTGAGATCGGCAAGTACAGCTATGGTCAAGGATAACCCCAAGCACGCCAAGGTCAACTTGATGAATGCAGCTCAGGCAGAGGACTCGTCAGATGTCATCATGGGTAACCTTCCTGTTAACGATATTCCAGCTAAAGTACTTTTTGACTCTGGTGCATCGCATTCTTTCATGTCTTTCCCATTTGCATCGAGAACAATTTTGGTACTAAGGGATTACCTAGAGCATAGCAAGTTGTTTCTCCGGCTAAGCGTCTGAGTTCTAGCATGATGGTTTCGGATATTTCTATCATGATTGGTGATTTCAAGTTTCTTGCTTCTCCAATTGTTCTTGGTAACTCGGTCATTGATCTTATTCTTGGAATGGACTGGCTTTCTAAGCACAAGGCTCAGCTTGATTGTGCAGCCAGGCAGATTCAATTGACTCATTCGTCTGAGGATGTAATTGTCTTTGCCGCTCGGATAATACAATCCGTCTGTTTTCTCTCAATGAGGAGGATGAGATGGAGGCCATCTCGCAAATTCCAGTCGTTTGCGAATATCAAGACATCTTTCCAGAAGAGCTTCCAGGAATGCCTCCGCACCGGCAAGTTGAATTTGTCATCGATCTTGAGCCTGGCACGGAACCTGTTTGCAAACGTCCTTACAAGCTGGGACCCAAAGAGTTGTAGGAGCTGAAGAAGCAACTCGATGAACAAGAGCGAATGGGTCTCATCCGACCTAGTTCTTCTCCGTGGGGTGGTGGAGTTCTTTTTGTGAAGAAGAAGGATGGAACGGACCGACTTTGTGTTGACTACCGTCCATTTAACAAGAAGACTATAAAGAACAAGTACCCACTTCCGAACATCAACGATCTGTTCGAACAAGTCAAAGGTGCTCAAGTATTCTCCAAGCTTGATCTCCATATGGGCTATCACCAGATTCGAATTCGTGAGCAAGATATCCCCAAGACAGCTTTCAGAACCAGCTATGGTTCATATGAATACACTGTCATGTCTTTTGGCCTCGTCAACGCTCCTCCGACTTTCTCTCGCATGATGAACTTAATCTTCAACCCCTACACAAATGACTTCGTCTTGGTCTACCTCGATGACATTTTGGTCTTTTCCATGAACAAGGAAGATCATGCCAAGCACTTGCATTTGGTGCTCGATAAGCTCAGAGAACATCAGTTCTACGCCAAGTTTTCAAAGTGCGAGTTTTGGCTCGATGAGGTTCTCTATCTTGGGCATATCATCTCTGCCAAGGGCATAGCGGTGAATCCTGAGAAGGTGTCTGCAATTGTTAATTGGGAACCACCATAGAACGTGAAGCAACTCCGCAGCTTCCTTGGTCTCGCAAGCTACTGTCGAAGGTTCATTTAGAACTTTTCAAAGATCGCGAAGCCGCTTTCCAACCTTCTCCAGGAGCATGTGAAGTACGTTTGGTCTCCTGAATGTGACATCGCTTTCAACACCCTGAAAGAGAAATTAGTCACTGCTCCAGTTCTGACTCCTCCTGATGAATCCAAACCGTTCGACGTCTTCTGCGATGCCTCTCTTCAAGGTCTTGGTGCAGTGTTGATGCAAGAGAAGAAAGTTGTGGCTTATACCTCTCGCCAGTTGAAGCCCAACGAGAAGAACTACCCCACTCATGACCTCGAGTTGGCGGCAGTTGTGCATGCTCTTTTGACTTGGAGACATCTCTTATTGGGATGAAAAGTGGACATCTTCACTGACCACAAGAGTCTCAAGTACATCTTCACTCAGCCTAATCTCAACCTCAGGCAGACTCGTTGGGTCGAAATGATTTAAGAGTATAATCTGAGCATTGAATATACTCCAGGCAAGGCCAATGTAATTGCTAACGCATGGAGCAGGAAGGCTTACTGCAACAGTTTGATTCTCAAGCCTTACCAACCCGAGCTTTGTGAAGCTTTCTGCAAACTCAATCTGCAAGTTGTTCCTCAAGGTTTCCTCACCAACCTTCAAGTCTCTCCTATTTTGGAAGATCAGTTTCGCGAGGCTCAACTTCTTGATGCTATGGTGAAGAAGGTGAAGATTGGGATTGGCAAGAGTCAACCCAAGTACAAATGCTATCGCCTTGATGACAAGGATACTCTCTTCTTTGAGGATCGCATTGTTGTGCCTAAAGGTGACCTTCGTAAAGTCATTATGAACGAGGCTCACAATTCACTCCACTCCATCCACCCTGGGAGAACAAAGATGTACCAGGACCTCAAGCAGACGTATTGGTGGACTCGAATGAAGCGCGAGATTGCTCAGTTCGTGAATGAATGTGATGTCTGCAGAAGAGTGAAGGCAGAACACCAACGACCAGCTGGTCTCCTAAAACCTCTTGCCATTCCAGAATGGAAGTTCGACCACATTGAGATGGACTTCGTGACTGGGTTTCCAAAGTCCAAGCGTGGCAATGATGCTATATTCATTGTCATCGACAAACTCACTAAAGTGGCTCACTTTCTTCCTATCAAAGAGTCTATCACAACAGCTCAATTGGCAGAGCTCTATACCTTCCAGATTGTCTCTCTGCACGGCATTCCGCAGTTGATTTCTTCAGACCGTGGCAGCATTACGTCCAAGTTTTGGGATTCTTTTCAGAAGGCCAAGGGGACCAACATCCGTTTCAGCACAGCTTTTCATCCTCAAACTAGCGGCCAAGTGGAGCGTGTCAATCAGATCCTTGAAGATATGCTCAGGGCTTGCGTTATCTCTTTCGGTATGAAGTGGGAAGATTGTCTTCCATATGCCAAGTTCTTAACAACAGCTTCCAAGCGAGTTCAGGAAAGGCCCCATTTGAAATTCTCTATGGCAGGAAGTGATGTACTCCTCTTAACTGGTCAGAGACCGGTGAACGTCAACTTCTTGGAAATGACTTAATCACAGAGGCAGAAGAGATGTGCAAAGTCATTCATGATAACCTCAAAGCAGCGCAATCGCGCCAGAAGAGCTACTATGATAGTAAGCATCGTGATTTGGCTTTCGAGATTGAAGACCATGTTTACCTCCACGTTTCTCCAATGAAAGGTACTCATTGCTTCGGTATCAAAGGGAAGCTTGCCCCTAGATACGTGGGTCCTTTCAAGATCGTCAGCAAGAGAGGCGATCTCGCCTATCAACTCGAGCTTCCCTCCAAATTTGCAAATGTCCACGACGTGTTCCATATCTCTCAGCTCTGCAAGTGCTTGAAGACCCCTGACCGCACCGTCAACTTCGAAGACATTGATATACAAGAAGACCTTTCTTATCGTGAGCACCCAGTTGCTATTCTTGAAGAAACTGAGCACAAGACTCGCAATAAGTCAATCAAATTCCTCAAAGTCAAGTGGTCACACCATTCCGACTGTTAAGCCACCTGGGAACGCGAGGATCACCTCCGTTCTGAGTACCCGCCATTTTTCCAGTCCTAGATCTCGGGACGAGATCCTTTCGTAGTGGTGGAGTGTTGTTACACCCAGGATGTAATTTACCTTATATGTATCCCAACTCTTGCCATTTCAGGCCTAAGTTATTTTATTTTCCTCGGTGTCGGGTTTTTGTCTCTGTGGGTTTTTGCCTTTGTCATGCATCTCATATCATGTCATCATGTGCAGTGCATTGCATACGTGTTCGTCTCATCCATCCGAGCATTTTCCCCGTTGTCCGTTTTGCAATCTGGCGCTCCTATGTCTTCCGGTGGTCCTTTCTACCTCTTTTTGTGTGTGGGGGTTATACATTTCCGGATTGGACCAAGACTTGTCATGCGGCCTTGGTTTACTACCGTAGACCGCCTGTCAAGTTTCGTGCCATTTGGACTTCATTAGATACTCCAACGGTTAACCGAGGGACCGAGAAGGCCTTGTTTGTGTTGCAGCCCAACACCCTTCCAATTTGGCCCAAAACCCACCTAATCCCTCTCCATCATCTAGAGCGTTCGGTCACGATCGTGTGGCCGAAAACCGCACTCCATTTGGAGCCTCCTAGCTCCTCCTACCTATAAAACTAGGTCTCCCCCGAAAATTCCGGATCCAAAACCCCCCTAACCCTAGCCCCGCTCCTCTCCGCGCGGGCGGACACGTCCGCAGGCCGCCGGACATCCCGTCGCCGCCAATCGCCGCCTGCCACGTGGCACGCCACCACCCGCGCCTGCTCCGGCCCGCTCGGCCCGGGTGAAGCCCCCGAAGCCCGCGCGTCGCCCGCCGCCGCCTCCACGTGCCCGCTGCCGTCCGCCTCCTCGCCGGCGCATCGCCCACCGCCCCGCGTCGCCTCGCTCCGGCCGCCGGCCGCCTCACCCGCCGCCCCGCGCCGCCCACCTCGCCGCCGCAGAGCTCCGGCCGGCTCCCGCATGCCGCCCCTCACCGACCTCGCCGCCGCGCCGCCGTGCTGTCTCCGGCGACCTCCCTTGCCCGGGCGGCCTCTCCTTCCTCCTCCCCGCCCACTCTGGCCGCCACCGCCCGTCTTCTCCGGCGAGAGCTCCGGCGAGCTCAAGATCCGTCCTCGGTTCACGCGCCCGCGATGAACCCTAGATCTGGAATTGGGTTGACTTTCCCCTCTCATTTTTTTGCAAACTTTGGCATTTCGTAAGTCTACATCCGTAGCTCCGATTCGTGCGTGTAGCATATCAAAATGTTTGCCTCGACGAGTACATCATTTCATCTCATTGCATCATTTTCATTTGAGCCCATCTTGATGCCCGAAATGCTGTTGAAGAGGGCTATGTGATGAATTTGGCAGATTTGTTTCAGCAAATAACTATTTGTCATTTTTGCAATGATTAATGTGTGCATGCTATGATCCTGAGCTCTACATGTGTTTTGTTATATGTCATGCCATCTTTACAGAGGTTCTTGGCATGTGTTTTTGTGATATTTGTGGTGACTAGCACAAGCTTGCAAAGTAGCGTAATCGGTAATGCTGATTTCAGGGACTTAGAATTTCACTAAGTCCTTGTTCTGTTTTTGTCGTTATGCCATATGTTCATGTTGTTTCCTAGTGATCCGTGCCTCTTTTGAGGATTATAAGTAAGGATGTTTTGTTAACATTGTGGTGATCTATCAATCCATGTCTTTGTTTGAATTTATGGAGCACCCTAGCTTGAGTCAATCGAGCTCTACTTTTGCTATAAAATGATCCTGGCAGATTGTAGACATGATTAGCGATTTTGCCGAGGATGTTGCTATTGATCCGTGCATGCTATGATGTTGTTCTTGCCATGTATAGCTTCTATGCTATGTCTTCTTGATTGGTGTATGCTTAGTTTGTCATGCCATGCTCTGTTGTGAGTGCCTCGAGCTCGTAAACAAGCCTACTCGTTAACTGATTTGCATGCTCCAGTTTTTCACAAAGTGTGAATCTGTTTATGTTTTTGCCATGTTCACATGCGTGCAATTGTATTTTCTGATCCCTTTTGGCTAAAGGTCACTAAGGGACTTTTGTTAAGTGCTTTGAGTAGCTTCATGCCATAGCTTGATTTTCCATGTTAAGTTCCTTGAGCTTGTAGTTTTCATGCTCTAAAGTGTGCTTCGTGATGATAAATTCCAGACTTGTGTTAATTTCACTAAGTCTGAAACCTGTTATCATTTGCACTTTTGCCATGCTTGTTTGAACCTGCTAGTGGATGAATTAGCCATAGCTCACTGTTCATCTTGTGTCAAGCATCATGAGTGGATCCCTTCCATGTATTTTTTTGCCATGTTTGAGTGCTGTAGCATATTTATCTTGATGCATTGAGTTGGTCACTTGCTGATTATCGCAGACCGGTGCCATATTTGTTTTGCTTGCCATTTCCAAACCGTGCATCCGATTCCGGTGATCTTTATATCGATTTCAACCGAAATCACCTCACCTTTCCAGTGGCACTCTTGGATTTACAAGTTGAGGCCAGGTTCAATCATTCCTTGTAAAATCTTGCATATGCATCGCATACCGCATCCCGCATATCATACCATGTTTGCATCATGTTGTTTGAGCATTGCACGTGGTTGATTGTGTTCCGTTTGCTTGTTGTTCTTGTTTGGGTACAGCCGGGAGACGAGTTCGCGAAGGAGGATCCCGTTGAGTTTGCTTACGAGGATCGAGTCAACTCTGACAACTTTGCAGGCAAGATGATCATACCCTCGAAATCACTTCTATCTTTGCTTGCTAGATGCTCGCTCTTTTGCTATGCTTATGCTATGATACCTACCACTTGCTTATCATGCCTCCCAAATTGCCCTGTCAAACCTCTAACCCACCATGTCATAGCAAACCGTTGATTGGCTATGTTACCGCTTTGCTCAGCCCCTCTTATAGCGTTGCTAGTTGCAGGTGAAGATTGGAGATCGTTCCTTGTTGGGACATTGTTTATTGTTTGGATATCACTATATTATCTTGTTATCTTAATGCACCTATATACTTGGTAAAGGGTGGAAGGCTCGGCCTTATGCCTAGTGTTTTGTTCCACTCTTGCCGCACTAGTTTCCGTCATATCGGTGTTATGTTCCCGGATTTTGCGTTCCTTACGCGGTTGGGTTATAATGGGAACCCCTTGACAGTTCGCCTTGAATAAAACTCCTCCAGCAATGCCCAACCTTGGTTTTACCATTTGCCACCTAGCCTCTTTTTCCCTTGGGTTTTCGGAGCCCAAGGTTCATCTTTATTTAAACCCCCTGGGCCAGTGCTTATTTGAGTGTTGGTCCGACTGAGCTGCCTGCGGCGCCACCTCGGGGAAACTTGAGGGTTGGTTTTACTCGTACCTAGTCTCATCTGAGTGTGCCCTGAGAACGAGATATGTGCAGCTCCTATAGGGATTTGTCGGGACATTCGGGCGGTGTTGCTGGACTTGTTTTACCTTTGTCAAGGATGTCTTGTAACCGGGATGACGAGTCTGATCGGAATGTCTCGGGAGAAGGAATATCCTTCGTCGACCGTGAGAGCTTGTGATGGGCTAAGTTGGGACTCCCCTGCAGGGATTTGAACTTTTGAAAGCCGTACCCATGGTTATGGGCAGATGGGAATTTGTCAATGTCCGGTTGTAGATAACATGAAACTTAAATTAAGTAAAATGAATCAACCGCGTGTGTAACCGTGATGGTGTCTTCTCGGCGGAGTCCAGGAAGTGAACACGGTGTTGGAGTAATGCTTGACGTAGGTTGTTCTAGGATCACTTCTTGATCATAGTTGTTCTTCCATGCTTTTGCCTTCTCTTATCTTCTCTCATTTGCGTATGTCAGCCACAATATATGCTAGTCGCTTGCTGCAGCTCCACATCATACCTTTGCCTTACCTATAAGCTTAAATAGTCTTGATCGCGAGGGTGCGAGATTGCTGAGTCCCCGTGACTCACAGATTACTTGCAAACCAGATGCAGGGACCGATGATACCGTTCCAGACGATGCACTTGAGCTCAAGTGGGAGTTCGATGAAGACTCTCGCTGTTACTATGTGTCTTTCCCAGATGATCAGTAGTGGTGCCCAGTTGGGGCGATCGGGGACTTTATCGCATGTAGGGGTTGATCTTTATTTTGGTACCGTAGTCAGACCATGAGTGTATTGGATGATTGTAATGTTATTCATGTATTTGTGTGACGTGGCGAGTGTAAGCCAACAATGTACCTTTTCCCCTTTTATCTATTTACATGGGTTGTTGTGAAGATTACCTTACTTGCGACATTGCTTTCAATGCGGTTATGCCTCTAAGTCGTGCTTCGACACGTAGGAGATATAGCCGCATCGAGGGCGTTACACCTTCCTGCTCAATATTTGGTGAGAGAACAAGGGCCTCTATAAATAGGACTAGCGACCACCATAGCTAGGGAGATGGGTCGGATCGAGAGAGTCCAAAACAACCACAAGTTCACCAAGCACAAGAACACCTCTCCTTGGGAGGCTGTTCTTCCCCTTGTACTGTTCATCCTCAGCCCAAGAGGCAATCCACCACCACACACTGGAGTATGGTATTACACCACAATGGTGGCCCGAACCAGTATAAATCTTGTGTCGTTTGTGTTGTGAGTCCGTCGAGTTAGCCCGTAAGATCTTAGCAAAGCTAGGACATGGATCTGTAGGAGGAGATATTCGTGCGCACCCCAATGTTCGAACCTTGAGGGTTTTGCTGAAACCCGTGATCCGACAATACTGCTTTTGTCAAAAGAACAATTTATGTTTGCCTTGGTCTGCAATATTGTTTATGCAGGACAATTGTTCATTGCGAGAGCGATGGTCGTGTCATGGATGTGTAGCTCGCACCATCATTATCCCGCGCTAGCATCTGACCATGCCATGATGCTCGACGAATTTATGTGCAAACCGCTGTTTTTACGGTCCAATTTACATCAATATGACGTGGTTGATTCGCTTGTCCGCATAGTTTACTGCGCCAGTGATTACCTCGCCAATGCGTGTTGGCTTATAACACCGTGGCCAGCTCGTCTGTCTGCTCCCGTGGCTGTCTCAACCGTGATTGATTTCCGCTTCACCATGGTGATCATCAACTCCGCAGTGGATAATTTCTGGCCTGACATATTAGGTGGAATCCATTCAGTATATTTTTATATCACATATTGCTTTCTTTAAAAGAGAAACTACTCAGGTTTGCAAGTTCTCCAATGCAGGATGAGTTGTCTACTGCAAAAAGGACTTTTATGGCACTGAGTTGCTGAATGACACATACTGGGAACATATGATAAATAATGCGAGGATCATCAACTCGGTTCAAGCTTCCGGTTTACATAAATTTCAGCGTTCCGCTGTTCAACTATATGCTGGTTTATATCATGGTCAAATATGAAGAATCTCAAGCCAACTCTTCAAGTCATCTTAAGACTCGGGGGCTATGATGACATGACTTAGCAAATTTTGGCAGATTCAAGAACTCCGGGTCATTGGAGGGAAGAGAAGCCGGTCCCGGAGGCTATTGCTATATTGATGAAAATTTAAAGGTTGTCAGAAAAAATTTCGGCTTAAAATGAAGGATTCTGGTTTAAAATCCGGCTCAAGAGAAAACTGACTTTCACAAAGCTTTCAAGCTCTCAATATCCGGTTTAAAATTCTGGTTCAAAAAGAATTCATCTCTCGCAAGTTCGGGTTTTCGGAAAAATTAAAAGTTGCCAAAGAGAACTTTCTACCATGATGCGCGGTTCGAACATGGGTATCGTGCCTTATGGGCTTATCTTATTATGATCACTTGGGGGCTTCCTGCTTGTTGAGCATAGCTATTACTACCCTCTTGATCCGGCTTGTACGCCATGATTACAAAATACTTGGGGGCTTCTTGCTCATTGAGCATAGCTTTGACTACCCTATTAATCCGACTTGAAAGCCGTTGCTATAACCCACTTGGAGGCTTGATGCCCGGGTTAAAGGGACCAAAGAGAGTCTGTTGTAGAGCACAACTCTAACATAGGTACCTTGCCCTGATGGTTCAATATATGTCACTTAGGGTCTCCTTGTTCACTGAACATAGCTTTGATAACCCTTTTGATTAGCTTCAAATGCTAGGTGTATACACCAAAAAAATTTAGTTGATCCTGCCTTGTACGTCTGCCACTCCACCCAGGTAATCCTGGAATGACCCACCGAACACTTGACAGTCAATCTTATTAAGACCCTGAACTTGTCAAGTTTAAAACGGCGGTTGGTCATGTGAGGCCTAGCTTACAAGGTTTGAATGAAGGATTAACTTAGTGGTTGTGCAAGCCCATGAAAAGCACTTGACGATTGAGGCCTGGCCGCCTATGAAAGTCTTGATTTTTTGTTATTTGTTTTTGAACGTTGTTTGAGTTCATATTCTTTTCGATATATGGTTTTAAAATGATTCAGGCCATGTAGCCTTAATCCTTATTACTCATATTTGAGTATATCCGGAGTGCTCATAACCCAGCCTGGCTTTGGACAATAAGTCGCCAGTGTGCTTTGATTGTGTGTTTGGAGATTTTCACTTTAAGTATTTGGGATGTTACCCTTGCTGCGTATGGTGTTATAAGCCGGCAGTATGAATAAATTGAACAGGGCGATGTGCTCTAAGTTTTTGGGCTATTACCCCTACTTGATATGGCACTGTAAGCCGGTAGTATGAACTGATTTCACAGGCCATGTACACTTGATTATATGGCTCATCATTGAGCATCTTTGGGTCTGATAACCCGCCCTGATAGCAGGCTTTAAGTTGCCAACATATTTTGCCTCGAGCAAACAAAATGATGACATTTCATGATTCCGGGTTGATACTGGCCCCGGATTATAATTATCCCGGCATCACCTTGGTATTAATCCACAGGTATGACTTTCAGTAATGGTATGAATATTTTGGGTTTGATAAACCGCCCTGGCTTTGGACGTTGAGTCACCAGTATATTTTGGATTGCGCCATTGGAATCATGCGCTTATAAATCATTGGATTGTTACCTTCACTTGGAGTGGCAATGTAAGCCAGCAGTGGAAATCAATGCTACAGGTATGTTTTCCTGGTTATATGAATATGCGAGGTTTGATAACCTGCCCTGGCTTTTAACTTTAAGTTGCCAGTATGTTTAGGCTAGAATGGCCTTATTGATAGTCTTTCCCATACATTGCATAAGACTATATTATGTTTGGGTTGTTACCCGCCCTGGCTTTTGATGATAAGTCGCCAGGGCATATGTTGTTTAAACTCTGTGCAGAATTTGCAGAGCTATGACTTACATAAATGATTAAGTTCAAGCCCATCAAAAAATTGAAATTGGTGTGTCAAAAGGGTTATCAATTGTTGATTTTCACAAAGTCTATAAGCCGCCGGGTTACAAAAATCCCGGATTACAATGGATGTGCATTAAGTCGCCATCGGCCAAGAGCCACTGAGTATTTAAACTCTGGATTTACTTGTCAACCGATAAGGTATTCAAATCTTTAATAACCAAACTTGGCTAGATTGTCATGATGATATTGAATGATTGAGGTTTTCATACCGGATTATAAAATTCAAATCTTGAATAGCCAACATGGCTGGATTTTTATTATGGTTATCAATAACCAGTATTATGATTGAGGTTTTCAAAATCGCTTCAGCGCAATGGCTATTATTTTATCAATGGATATGATTTATTATACAATGGAAAGAATAGTCCCAAGTCACTAGAGGCTTACGACCAGACACTTGGCGGCTACATTATTTAAGTTGAGATTACATCAAATATGCAAGTCCCATGTCACTGCCAGCATGCACCATGGAACTTGGGGGCTAATGCAAGGTCATTTTTTACTCGCCTTATTGAAGACCCGACTGATCACATCGTAATGAGCCGGCCCTTGGGGGCTACAAATTGCTCCTATGAAAAATTCAAAGTACACAATCCTTAATCCATTATATTGCAGGATCCATTGCTCAGTTGGTAGAGCACAAGGCTCTTAACCTTGTGGTCGTGGGTTCAAGCCCTATCATGGAGGCTACATCATATGATGTTATTCTCAATGAAGTATATATTAAGTCCCTGCTGAGTATTGTCTTGCTGAGCCGGACCTTGGGGGCTACACCTTAATGGTCAAGTCTACATGATCATATCTACAAAGGCCCTGCTCATTATTGCATAATGACCCGACCCTTGGGGCCTACACTGGTTGAAGTTTTTATGAGCATAAGGCAATTACAAGTCCCGGGTTGCTGCAAGCATGGCAACGCGACACTTCGGGGCTAGATATGTGGAACATTCAGTTTTGATTAGTGATTGAGATGAATAACCTGGATTTCTTCAAGGTTGCAATATTTATATTGAAGCAAGTCTTAAGATGTTACTACGCTCCCTTCTTAAGACTTGGGGGCTACAAGTGATATGCATATAAGGGAGGTACGCTTTCAAGCTAGATGTTAGCAACAATTATGACCTGGTGCCATCAATATTGACAAAATCAGCAATATTTTGCAATTATAAACCGGCATGGGCTACATCATCAAGCCGGCTGAATATCAGTTGAATATTACCAGACCAATTTTTTTGTCAAATCATAGCATTGAAGGCTGACTCAAACGAATTATTCTTCACAATATTTTTCTGTGAGAAACCAATGTCAGCATATTGATCATTAGGCTGGCCTATTGACCCGAACTTTCCAAAAGAAGGAAATGACAAGGACATAATGATGATCAGGTGCCGGTTCAGAAAACATTTAACCTGGAGCACAACCTATCAAATGTGTTCTTGTGTTTACTTTGAAGCATAAGTCTACCATGGATAAATCCAAGCTAAACTGGGGGCTAATGTCGACGATATACCCCGCGGTGTGACCCGCCGGATATATTACCCGGCTGGCGACTCATTGACGACCCGCCCGGACCTGGCTGTTTATGGGCAAGCCGCCTGAACATTGCAACTCACTGATGACCTGGCGGGTGGATCAGATGGATGACAAGGCCCAAGGCCCAGTAGGCCAGTTCGTGTTATGGTGGGCTGACTTAGGAGGAAAGGGGTAAGGAATATTTCCCTTAAAAAGAATCAAAGACCCGGACTTGTATCCGGTTTGTATTAGAAGATAAACTAGTCCTAATCCTGGTAGGACTCCACATGTAACTTGCCCCTCAAACTTATATAAGGAGGGCAGGGTACCCCAAGAGGTGGGAATGATCGGGAAGTCTAGATACAACTAGAGGAGAGCCGGTTTATGCGGCGGCTCCCTCATGAGCATAATGAGACCTAGCCGCAAACAACCTGTAGAGTTATTACTGTATGATGTTTCCTAGGCCCAAAGCTGTATAAACCATTGTCTTATGTGTTTGCCCGCCTCGCGTCTCTCGATTCCGATCAACCACGTTCCGGCTACTACCTAATTGCGTTGGCCTCACGACAAGTCTTCACACAAGGACATCTGCCGTGACAAATCAACGACAGGGCCCATAAACCCCGACCATGTTAGAACGCAAAATCAAGGAACATAACACCCGTATGACGGAAACTAGGGCGGCATGAGTGGAACAAAACACCAGGCAAAAGGCCGAGCCTTCCACCCATTACCAAGTATATATGTGCATTAATTAAATAAGAGATATTGTGATATCCCATGATATCCATGTCCCAACATGGAACACCTGCAACTGCACCTGCAACTAGCAGTGCTATAAGAGGGGCTGAGCAAAGCGGTAACATAGCCAAACAACGGTTTGCTAGGATGGTGAAAAAGGTTAGAGGCTATCATGGCAATTATGGAGGCTTGATAAACAAGTGGTAGGTAGCGCGACATAGCGATAGCATCGAGAAAACTAGCAAAACAAAGATAGTAGTGCTATCCAGGGTAACGGTCATCTTTCCTGAAATCCCACTAGGAAGAAGATCGAGTCCATAAAGAAGACGAACCCACATAGTCAAACGAATCCTCACAATCGCAACGTTACCGGAACTATCAAGAAGAAGAAACACCGGAAAGAAGCAAACAACACGGTAAACACACAACACATAACATGGCGTGATGCTCATCCAAGTATGATGCATGATAAGTCTACATGATGCTACTCAAGGCAAGAGAGGATGCATACAAGAACCCCACATCAAGCAAGTTTAAATGGGGTCGGAATCAACATACAACAATTCCGGAAACTCCCAAAATGCAAATTTTGAAATTGGTCCAGATCCGAATTATGCATTATGTTGAAGTTGTTAAAAACCAAGTTAAAGTGCATCATGATGATCTACACGTCTTTTCTATTCAGTTTCATATAAGGTTCATTTCATTCGGAGCTACGTCCTAGAAGATATGAGCAAAACAAGTTAAACATGGCATTGATGGAAATGCAAGAAAAACACAATCACGAACACTCCAACACATGGATGCAACATGGCATGATGAAAGTACATGCAAAACCAAGCAAGTTTCATATAGATCATGCTCAAAACAGAATAACGGTTCAACACATACACACGAAACAAGATATAATAACAATCTGCCCAAAACAACAACTAGGCACATTGTAACTATAAAAACAATAAGCTACTATAACTCAATGGACACAAACTTGATATTAACTTAAAGTAGAAATGACATGCTTCAAATACCATTAAGGTTCAAGTTCATAGGCATCAATATTAAACCAATATGATCAATGCAAGAAGCAACTTTATAACACAGATTAGGAGTTGGTGAAAAACTGAGCATATGCATGAGGAGAGTTAATATGATGGCATGTTGGAGGCATGAAACAAGTATGCTAAAGTGCATGAACATGGCAAACAAAAGCATGTGATCAATTTACAAGTTAAACATGGCAAAACATGTTTAGTAAACATCTCCATATAACCCATAGATCAATGGCATTCATCAAGACAAGATTGCAAGTTATAAATGATTCTCAGATGGTGAAAAACAGAGTTGACAGATACAGATTCATGATGCATACTTTGAGACAACAAAAGTATATGCTACAGTAACTATTCATGATGTCAAAGAGCATGACTATCATGTACTAAACACCCTTAAACAAACATCATTACTGAGCATGATTGTTGAAGCATCATATTTGATGATAGCTTCAAGTGAACATGGCATGGTGACAGTTATATTTTCAAGCAACTTGAGGGCACCAAAAGAACAAGCTACAACAAGTTATAATTGCAAAAAAGGGCATGGATGGATAGAGCATAACATGGTCCACAAAACATGATTAGTGAACATCTCCAGATTATGCATCGATTTGATGGTAGCATCAAGCAAACATGGCATCAAAACATAACAGATTCAGACTTAGCAGAATAGTAACAGCAAGTACCCTACTTTGCACGTAAGTGCTAGTCACCGCAGGTCATATCATGGCATGAAATAAATACTATCAGCAAGAGGGCACGATATTGCACCAAACACGTGTTGACAAGATGCTCATATGGTGCATGCATTAAATCACACAAAAATAGCAAAAGGGCAAGTTATATCAGTTTTTAACAGTTAACAGCAACATGCACTTTTGCAATGAAGAGTAGGACATGTAGATGAACCCTAACATGAATGCAAAGCACGCCATCCTGTAGAGCATGAAGAGCAGAAAATTTTGACATATTGCACATCTTCATAGGACCAACATGCACAAAGTTATTAACTTCACAAGAATCCAACATGATGTTGTTTCCAGGGACTTAGCCATTTTCATGAAAAAAACAAAGTGAGTGTTGGATACTAAAGCATGCTCAGGGCAAGGCTCTCACCAAGTGGGCTCGGCCCAGGGTGGGGTTGCAGCAGGGGAGGCCGTGAACTGGGCCTTTGGGAGGTGGACCACATGCAGGTCAACGGGCACGGGCGAGCACCTCCTGGCTCGATGCACAGGATGTGCACAATGGCGCTCGTGGTAGTTCCAGTGGCGACGGAGCTTGGGGTGCCGGCGGCGGAGGCAGGCGAGCAGGTCCCGTCCCCGGCCAGATCCGGCAACTAGCTGGCAAGATTGAGGTGGAGCGCAAACATGGCACCCATGGCGGCGGCTAGGTGGTGTGGGGCGGTGTGGATAGAGGCGGTGGGAAGCAGGAGCAGTGGTGTGGGCACGCGCTCCGGCACGGGTCGAGGAAGTCCGGCGAGGGTGTTGGGATCAGGCAACTCGGCATGACGCTCGGCGACGGCGGGACTCCGGCGGAGGCGCTCGGCGGCGCGGCCACAGGGACGAGGAGGTGGGGCGCTCGGGGAGAGGCATCGGGGTCGAGGGGCTCCTCCTCTCGATCCAGATCGACGCATCGGACATGGGGCTAGGGCCGGACGGCGGCCGGATCCGGGCCTGCGACGAAGTGGGGATGCAGGGGAGGCGACATGGCGGGCGCTGAGTGGCGGCGATCCACGGAGTCGGTGATGTGGTGGCTCCCAGTTGGCCGGAGCGATGTCTCAAGCGGCGCTAAGTGGCGGAGGGGTGCTGGCTGGGCACGAATTCTGTGGAGGAGGTGGGAGGCTAGAGGTAGGGGGAGACTAGGCTGCCAGATTTGGAAGGGGAGGTGTTTGTATAGGGAAGGGGCTAGGGTGTGAGGGTTTTGAGGGGTTCGGAGCCCTCCGATCATGATCCGATGGCTCCGGTCGGAGGGGTAGTGTAGGTGGGTTAGTGGGCTGTGCTAGAGAGGTTGGGATGAGATGAGAGGGAAGGATTGTAGCCCGACAACTGTTTCCGAAGACCGAAAATGTCTGACGAATAGACCGGCTATACTACCGCTATGGTCATCCATTGGGGCATCAAACGAATTCCAAATGCGATGAAATTTGGCAGGAGGTCTACGGACAACCTAACAACACCACACGCCAACTCTTATCCAATTCCGAGAACATTTTTATCCCACTTACAAAATAATATTTCGAGGTTCCGCGGGCTTGTGCGAGTGTGTCGGATCTCGAAATGGACAACAGAAGGAATGGGGAGACCCGGACGGATGCAAGTTTTGAAAAACATGTAGATGACATGGAAAAGTGCAAGACGCAAGTGAATTACCTGGCAAAGATGGCGAATAACTTGAAGACATCTGGCGCATCGGTTTCGAGGCGTTACAGTCGTGACCGTGAACTTGGCCAAGGATGGATACCCAAGGATGGCTTGTACGGGAGGCGAATGTGGGCGACGTCGAAGTTGATGAGCTCAGTGTGGTAGTTGTTGCGCTTGTCGAATGTGAAAGGGAGGCGGATCTGCCCTATGGGGATGGTGGAGCCATCGATCACTCCTGAGAAATGGCTTGCTGGGCTGAAGCTGGCCGTAAGGAACCTGGAGCGTGTGAAACGTCTCAATGGAGAGGACGTTGAGCCCCGCCCTGAAATAAATGAGTGTCTTTGTGACGAGGGCGTTGCTGATGGTGGGCGAGCAGAGCATCGGGAGGGTGCCGACAATGGCCGCACACTTGGGATGGTGAGCAGAATCGAACGTGATGGTGTAGTTGGACCACCTGAGTGGACGCGACACCTCGAGATTGGGGAGGGCCACGTTCAGCTCACGAGTGAACTGCTTGAAGATGCAATGGGAGGCAGGGTCCTGAGCACCGCTTAGGATGCAGGTGACGGCACGAGATTCTTGGAAGCCCCCAACCCCCTCATCTTGGCCATGGTCGTCGTTCCTCCTTGGAGGCGGCAGTAGCAGAGGAAGGACAGCGTTACCCTAAGGATGGTCCTCACGAGGTCGATCCCTCCAGGGGTCCTCGTGAGGCTAGCCCTACCAGCGGTCCTCAGGAGGCTAGTCACGCCAGTCCTGGCGAGTGTCGCGGTTGTCCCAACGTCCTTCGCCACGACATCCTCCGTGGTCGTAGCCACAGTCATTGCGCTCAATGCGGCGGCCAACGCGCCCGTCTCGGATGGCCCTGAGCTCTTGGTAGTCATTGGTGTTGTGGCTGCGGACGTTGTGGAAGATGCAGAACGGGCAACTGCCTTTGGTGGACTCGGGGTGGTCACAACCGCGCTTCATCTCGGGTTCGGCCGCGAGCACAACCGGGCCCTTGCACTTAACGTCCTTGGCCTTGTCCTTCTTATGTTCTAGGTCGGCCTCCGGAAGCTCAATGAGGGAGAGGCGGCCTTCTTCTGCCCTCATGCATCTCGTTGCCATGTTGAACATCTCCAGAGCCGAGCACAGGTCCTCGTGTATGGTGAGCTCTTCCTTCATCTTGATGTCCCGGACGCCATCGGTGAATGCTGAGATGATGGCCTTGTCCGAAACCTTGGGGTTCTTGAGGCCAATGTTGGTGAAGCACTGGATGTATTTGTGCAAGATCTCCCCCGACTGCTGCTTGATACGCCGAAGAATGCCTACAGCTGGAGCGTGGTCGCGAGTGCTGTGGAAGTTGGCGATGAAGCGCTCTCAGATTTTGTCCTAGAAGGAGATCGATCCCGCGGGGAGGTTCAGGAGCCATGAGCCCACGCCATGCTTGAGGTCCATGGGAAACCAGTTCACCATGACCTTCTCATCGCCGTTGGCCACCTCGATGCTCAGCTCATAGAGCTGAAGGAACTCGGCAGGGTCAGGGGTGTCGTCCTAGCATGGAGGCATGTCTGGCTTGAACATCCCTGGCCAGACGACGCGGCGTAGCTTTGGGGTGAACGCACGACAGCCTGCCGCGCTCACGGGAACCGGCTGTAGAGGGGGGCAGGTCATGGCGCTTACATGCTGCCTCCTCGGGCATCACGTGGTCTTGACACGGCGGTGCTGGAGCGCATGAGCCTCCACTTGAGGCCTCTGCACCACTTGACAGCTTGCTTCGTCGCGCGCCTGCATGGCGGGTCGCGCCGAGAAGCCTCACGCCTTGGCTCGATGATGTCACCTTGCCTGGGGGATGGAGGAGGCATGCCGTGGGCCACATCGCCCGCAGCAAACGGTGGGGGAGGCAGCGAGAAAACGGTGTAGGGGACTCTCCAGCGGCGCTAACGAGCTCGGTGATCTGGTCCAGCCAGTCCTCATAGATGTCATCGACCGGGCGATAGCGCAGGAGCTCCCATGCCAAGAGCAACGCAGCCTGCGCGTTTGCCGGCCAGCGACGAGCATGGGAAGAGGAACCATCGCCCGGAGTCAGCGATGGAGTGGCGGTGCGCCCATCACGCCGCACATAAGGATGCAGCGACAAAGCCTGCTGCTCGTGGGACGTGGGGCCATTTGCAACGTTAGCCGCAAGCGATGTGGAACGACGAGGGGCGCGGTCACCCACTAGCACTGTCTGGGTGACGCGGGCGGCCCGGCGCTCTGCGTGAACTCTGCGAGCATCAGCCATGAGGACGGTTGGACGGTGGCGAATTGACCGATGGAGGAGAAGCTTCAACACGTCCCCTACCTAGCACGCCAAATATCGGATTCTGGGCTCCACGGACCCAAGAGAGTTTTACCTAGGTTTGGGCAATCTTGCGGTGTAAAACCCTACTCCTTCTTTGTGGTGGATTAACCTCGTGGTGGGGCTAAGGATGAACTAGTACAAGGAAGATCAACCTCGTGAGGTCTACTTGGGGGTGAATGTGATCTCAAGGGATTCGACCCCTTGCTATGGTGGTGGCTAACCTATATTTATAGTGGCCTCGGTCCTCTTCCGCCGAAAACGAAGGTGGGAAGGGATCCCACAACGACCAATTTGAAAGGTGACAAGAAATACATCTTATCCTGACGAAAGGTAGTCTTCGCCTGCAAAGCTTCTAGCGGTGACACTATGGTGGGCTCGGCGATGACCTCCGTCCTGCCATCCTGGCGTTCTTAGTATTGTTGCACTGAAATGGAAACCTTTGGCTGATTCCTCAGGACTCCACGCTTGCGCTTGATCCCTTGCACCAAAGAGGAAACCTGTTGTACTGTGCCCACTGGTGCCCGCCTGGCCTTGGTCGTCATGGCTTGCATCATCCGAACCTCATGAGGAGCGGCCTTGCATAGGAATCTCCGCTCCTCAGGAGCCAGCCTAGGAGGCCGCTCCTTCCGGAGATCTTGGTGTCGTCCGCCTCGCGAGGCTTGGCCCCTCGCGAAGGTCTTGTGTTGTTGATGCTGAAGATGGGACGTACTAGGCTGTTGATGGAGCCATGTCGTGTGCTGCAGGCAGATAAGTCTGGGTACCCCTGTTCCTAGAATGCCGACAGTCATCTTCTTCCCCGTGCCGCCGTAGCTGTTGCACGCCACCGAGCTAGGGTACGTGCAGTTCGAACTCGGGCCTCCGTCCTTCACATTCGAATTCATCTACGGTTATTTCTCTCCGATTTTACCGCATATCTTAGATCTAGGGTTTTAACTTTACCAATGTGGATGTGGTTTGTAGTTGTCCCTCGCATCCAAAAAAGTTCAGATATAGGGTTTGTGTTATGTTTCGCTCGAATGGAATACCTAGCATGATGACTCGTATACTCTTCGAACCTACTAGTTCGTTCTATACGTTTCCTTCATTTGAAACATTTTTCAAAGTCTGCATTTATTTCTTCCTCTAAACGTTTTCATTCAGAAAAATCCTTGCTGTGAGCATTTGTAACTGTGTACCCATTTTCCCTCGAATCTATTCTTGTTCACAGGAATATGCATTCTGTTGAAGATTCTTCTCCACCTATGAGCATGGCCGATGAAGAAGTGGTTGTTCTAGGTACAACAGATGAGTCAAAGGCTATAAATGCCAAGGGCGACGGTAGGCCCATCAACAAGCAAAAGAAAGAGATCCGAACAAAATGAAGATGAGCAAGAAGAAGATGGTCCGGAGAAAAAGAAAGGTGGCACACAACCATTCACAAATTCAGCTCAATATATCTCTCATGATAACAACAACACTGTTCCGAGAGAAACAACAACAGGGAAGAGAAGGCGCCTACAAAAGATTTGACATCACTTGGTACACAAAGTGGTTTAACTATGAAATGATCCATCCTCGGTATGCGAATAACTTTTCCTTCCATCCTCCATGGGGTGACTGTCGTGAAATTGGCCTTGTGCGACCAAGTGATCCCTAGGAGAGACCGCTGCCACCACCAGATGCTCATGAGTCGTCTCTTAAGACTCCCGACTCCTATCCCAATGAAAAGGCTAAGCGCATGAACAATGCTGAAAAGAGATCCGAGAAGGCAGAAAAAGAAAGAACTCGAGAAGAACAAAATTTTCGTCTTATCAAATCTGATGTCAAAAAGATAAAAGGCCAAAGGAAAATCAGAAGAGCGTTCGAAGCACAAACATGATCCCGGCTTTGCTGCATTGAAGAAAAAGAGTGCGACAAAGAAAAGGCCAACTAAGCCAGTTGTTAGAAATGATGAAAGCAATTCCTATGATCAAGATGATCCTCCACTCACATGGGCTGAAGTTGATGCAACTCTCTTCGAACAAGTGAACATCACTACTTCCACCATACTGTCTGATCTTCATGCTCGTGCCGTCCTAATAGCACCTCCGAAGAAGATCACTTTGAAGAGAAAAACACCACCTACCACTGTCACTATGGTAGACCACCTGGATACAAATCCTCATCCTGAGGCAATAAATTTGCAAGATTTGGTAGTTGATGCCCCTGTAAGCATAGCTAAGCCAGGTGGGAAAATTCCAAAGCCGAAGGTGAAGAAAATCATATCTCCTTCTGCCAAGCAAAGTGCTCTGTGAGCTGATGCTCTAAAAGAAAAGGCTTCTCAATTTTCTCCCACTTTGACTCAACCATTGGCTTCTATGCCTCCAAATGAGCAAGATCCTGTGCAAACAGCTCCTGTTGCATAGATTGATGTCCAAACTAAAGCTCCTCATTATTTCAATCAAGTGTTCATTATGGAGAAGCTTGACAGATTTGTTGGAAACTTATTTGATGGTGAAGTGGCATCTTTGCCGATTCCAAATGAAGTCGTCTCTCAAGCGTCTGATCTTGTTCGAGAAATGAGAGAAGATTCTATTGAGATCAACAACCTCACCGCCGGACTTAATGATTGTCGGCATTCTAGGAATGGGGGTCCCTAGACTTGCCTGCCTGCGGCCCACGACGTGGCTCCACCAGCGGCCCTGTGCGGCCCATCTTCATCAGCAAGCACTCAAGACCCTCACAAGGGGCCATGCCTCGCGAGGCAGACGATGCAATACCTCCTCGGGGGCAGCCTCACCAGGATGGCCCGCGAGGGGCGGAGATATCAAGGCAAGGGAGACCTCGTGAGGTCCCCGTGACATAATCCATGACGACCAAGGCCGGGCGGGCACCAGGCGGGCGCCAGCGCGGGTAGTGTCTGTTGGGGAACGTAGCATAAATTCAAAATTTTCCTACGTGTCACCAAGATCTATCTATGGAGTCATCTAGCAACGAGGGAGGAGTGGATCTACAAACCCTTGTAGATCGCTAAGCGGAAGCGTTCAAGAGAATGGGGTTGATGGAGTCGTACTCTTCGTGATCCAAATGACCTATGATCCTAGTGCCGAACGGACGGCACCTCCGCGTTCAACACACGTACAGCCCGACGATGTCTCCCACGCCTTGATCCAGCAAGGAGAGAGGGAGAGGTTGAGGAAGACTCCATCCAGCAGCAGCACAACAGCGTGGTGGTGGTGGAGGAGTGTGGCAATCCTGTAGGGCTTCGCCAAGCACCACGGGATATGAGGAGAAAGAGAGGGAGGGCTGCACCAACGAGAGAGATCAAATCGCGTGTATTGGGCAGTCCCTAGGCCTCATATATATAGGGGAAGGGGAGGAGGGTGCGCCCCCTCTAGGGTTCCCACCACTAGAGTGGCGGCAGCCCTAGATGGGTCTTGGGGTGGCGGCCAAGAGGGGGAGAGGGGGGGCGCCCCCTAGGGTGGGCCTTAGGGCCCATCTAAGCCTAGGGTTTCCCCTTCTCCTCCTTTGTTGCGCCTTGGGCCTTGTGGGAGGCGCACCAGCCCACTCAGGGGCTGGTCCCTCACCACTCTTGGCCCACGCAAGCCTCCGGGACTGGTGGCCCCACTTGGTGGACCCCCAGGACCCTCCCGGTGGTCCCGGTACGTTACCGATAAACCCCGAAACTTTTCCGGTGACCAAAACAGGACTTCCCATATATAAATCTTTACCTCCGGACCATTCCGGAACTCCTCGTGACGTCCGGGATCTCATCCGGGACTTCGAACAACATTCGGTAACCACATACAAACTTCCTTTATAACCCTAGCGTCATCGAACCTTAAGTGTGTAGACCCTACGGGTTCGGGAGACATGCAGACATGACCGAGACGTTCTCCGGTCAATAACCAACAGCGGGATCTGGATACCCATGTTGGCTCCCACATGTTCCACGATGATCTCATCGGATGAACCACGATGTCAAGGACTTAATCAATCCCGTATACAATTCCCTTTGTCTAGCGGTACGATACTTGCCCGAGATTCGATCGTCGGTATCCTGATACCTTGTTCAATCTCGTTACCGGCAAGTCTCTTTACTCGTTCCGTAACACATCATCCCGTGATCAACTCCTTGATCACATTGTGCACATTATGATGATGTCCTACCGAGTGGGCCCAGAGACACCTCTCCGTCACACGGAGTGACAAATCCCAGTCTCGAGTCGTGCCAACCCAACAAACACTTTCGGAGATACCCGTAGTGTACCTTTATAGCCACCCAGTTACGTTGTGATGTTTGGCACACCCAAAGCACTCCTACGGTATCCGGGAGTTGCACAATCTCATGGTCTAAGGAAATGATACTTGACATTAGAAAAGCTTTAGCATACGAACTACACGATCTAGTGCTATGCTTAGTATTGGGTCTTGTCCATCACATCATTCTCCTAATGATGTGATCCCGTTATCAATGACATCCCATGTCCATGGCCAGGAAACCGTAACCATCTATTGATCAACGAGCTAGTCAACTAGAGGCTTACTAGGGACATGGTGTTGTCTATCTATCCACACATGTATCTGAGTTTCCTATCAATACAATTCTAGCATGGATAATAAACGATTATCATGAACAAGGAAATATAATAATAATAATCAATTTATTATTGCCTCTAGGGCATATTTCCAACAGTGTCCTCGTTTCCTCTTTGGTGCTAAAGAGGCAAGCTTTGGCGCGGAGTCCTGAGGCATCAAGCAAAGGTTTCCATATCGGTGCAACAAGACCAAGACTAGCAGGACGGCAGGACGGAGGTCATCGTGGATCCCAAGACGGCGTCACCACCCGAGCCTTTGGCAGAAGAAGACTACTTTTGTCAGGATAACTTGTACTAGCTGTCCCCCTTCAAACCTGGCCGTTGTGGGATCCCTTCCCACTCAATATTTGGGAAGAGTACCAGGGCCTCTATAAATAGTACTAGCCACCACCTTAGCAAAGGGGAGGGTCATTCAGACCACCAGACACCACACAAGCTCGCCAAGCACAAGAACACCTCTCCTCAGGAGGCCGTTCTTCCCCTTGTAACTGTTCATCCTCTTCCCACGAGGCAATCCACCACACCACACTGGAGTAGGGTATTACACCACAACGGTGGCCCAAATCAGTATAAATCTTGTGTCCCTTTGTTCTACGAGTTCGACGCGCTAAGACTTGAGATTGTAGTGAGGGTGAGAGCTAGAGGGGGAGAGATCTTCGTGCGCACCCCAGTGTTCGAACCTCAAGGGTTTTGCCGGAACCCAAAATCCGACAATGATCTTGACAACCGAATGAAAGCTACAACTTCCAAGTTTGTCATCAAGCAACTTGAAGAATCACACATCGATGTCAATCGAGCCTTGACTATCCTTCGAAACAGAGGATTGGAATTTTATTTTGATCTGGATAATATTGTTCACAAGATGTGCCTCGATCATGAAGCTCAAGCCACTGGGTATAATGATCTCATCAAAGGGCATGTTGATCAATATGCTCAGCTGAAATAGAATAAGAATAAGAAAATTGCGAAAAAGAATGCTCCTCCTCTTATGAAAGAAAAGTCTCCTGAAGCTAAGCCACAGAAGGAAAACATACTGGAGCCAGCAATTCCCTCGCCAGCGAATGATCAAGTTAAAGATGCTCCTACAACGTTAAGGCCAACTGAACCAGTGCATGTGGCCTCCCCTGTTCATGAGGAAATTTATTCACAACCGCATGTATCTGAAGGTGAAATTCCTCAGTCTAAACCTCAAGCCTCTCCTATACGTGATGAACCAAATGTTTCTGTTCCCCCTCTGCTCAATAGCCGACTTCCTATTGACAACCTCTACAAACTCCTGTGCTAGATTCAACTTGTGAGCCGCTAGTTATAGAATCTGCTCCACCTCAACTGAAAATTTCAATCAACACAACAACAAGAATCTCAAATGATGGACCATCCAGACAAAAATAAATTTATGCTTGTCATACCAATTCCGTGATATATGGTGATGATGTGACTTCAGTCAAGGATGAACTGAAATATCCATTCCCTCATGAAGAACTACCTATGTTCAAGGCAGGTGCTAGTGCCAAAGGGCTTCTATTCAACCGGAATACGCCCCCTAAATTCTTTCGAGAAAGTCCATATAGTGGGCCACGCACATCTGAATCCCCTCGTTTCTGGACTCAGGAACATGTCATCTTTTTTTCTCGGATTCTCTATGACAACAAGAAATTTTTCCTTCATGAGTTCCTAGACATAGCAGCAATGAAGAGTATTGGTTGTTTCTGATCAGGTGCTGTAAAATATTGAAGACTTCCACCTCACAAATGTGTTTACATTCGACCACCCTTAGAACCGAGAGAGTATCCTGCAATTCTATGCAACCTTATACATCACTGGGGATGAATCTGAAAGTTCTAAGTGGATCATGGAATGGATGACTGAAGGCCAACGCATCAAGTGTAACTCTAGGGATATTGTCTCGCACTTTCATTTTCCTTGATTCGAGCATGGCAAAACTGAAATTTGAGTGCATAACATTGATGCTATTTCAGATGATATGTTTGGGTGTACAATGGACAAGGAAAAAAATTGTGACTACAATGGTCCTCCCAAGCCAGAGAACTTAACTTTCGAGAATCAAACTCTATATCACGTGCTCACCTATACAATTTTCCATCTCACTGGAATGAATACTGATGGTACAATCTCAGATGTTCTTCGGAATACCATCTATGCCATCTCTGAAGGATTTATCTTTGATGTTGAGGATATGTTTCTGAACATTTTGAAGGATTCTGCTGAATATCCGGAAACCCTCAAAGTCTATGCCCCATGGATTCAGAAGGTGGTTGATGATTCCATCAAGACTGAATATTTGGCAAAGGCAAGTCATAAAAGCTCCATTCCTCTGGTACGTGACAACCCGCAAGTCATGCAAGATATTTCTTCGGGAAAAGTGCCTGAGTCAAGACATCACGATTATCACAATACATTCGATGGGCCACGTCTGCCAAAGCGTGACCGAATGATTACTCATCAACCTCCATCACAACCGAAAGTTAGTCTGCGCATGCAATAGCTGCTGCTTAAGCATATTGCTGAAGATCGACAAGAAAAAAAGTACCTAGCTGCTGAGCTGAATGCCATTAACAACCGAACAAGAATCACGCATCTAATAGCTGTCGTGTTGGTGCAACAAACCCTGGGTCTGTTGCCCAGACTATGCATAGGCATGGGAACAAGATTGAAGCAGCGGCTCAAGTCAGAGTGCAAGAACCAAGAGAGTCGAGGGACCAACATGCTGATCAGAAGGACCAAGATCAAGCTAGAGAAGCAAGGTATTGTAAAGAGAGAACCCTCCCTTGCTAGGCAGGCGAGCCCGACAAGGGGTGAGGCCACCCCCAGAAACAGAGAACCAAAGCACCCCGGCGAGGCCTGCCGGGGCTCACGGAGGCAAAACCACCTCGCCAACAACTCTACCATGACCCACATCGTCGATCAGTGGGGTGTCTGAAAGTGCGGTATATAGACTAGAGGGGGTTGAATAGTCATATTTTACAAATTCGTCACTGAGGAATTTCTGGGTGAGGAAATTCCTAAGCAACGAACTACTTAGCTGCGGAATAAGTACTCAGATGCAAGTATAACAGAGTAGTAGCACAGTCATCATCATCAAATGAAAAGCAAGCATAGAGTACAAGTAGCGTAAACACAGGATAAGCAGGCTGAAGACAAACTGACTGAAGAAATAGGATTAAGGAAATTGAGAAAGTCTTCAGTCAAAGTCTTCAAAAAGTAACGATCAAGTACTTCTACATATAAATGAGGAAATGAAAGAGTTGAGGAAATGGAACCAGTACCTCGGTGAAGACGATGATTTGGTAGACCAGTTCCAACTGCTGTGACAATCGTATGTCTGGTTGGAGCGGATAGGTATTTAAACCTGAGGACACACAGTCCCGGACACACAGTCCTCACCATATTCTCCTTGAGCTAAGTTCACACAGACCTCGCCCAATCACTCATGGTAAGTCTTCAGGTGACTTCCAAACCTTCACAGACTCGATCACTCGGCGATCCACAATTTCCTCTTGGATGATCTAGACCATGACGCCTAACCGTCAGGAGGATGCACGGTCCTCAAATGTAACAAGCGTAGATTCCACACAGGAACAGTCCTTCAGTGATGCTCAATCACTTTGGGTTTGTAGGTGTTTGGGTTTGGGTTTTCCTCACTTGATGATTTCCGCTCAAAGTCCTCGGAGGATGGGACGCTCTTAATGACAAGTGTCAGTTTCTCTCGGAGCAGGCAACCAGCTAGTGGTTGTAGGGGGCGGCTATTTAGAGCCTAGGGAGCAGCCTGACATGATAAGACATAAATGACCTTCAATGATATGACCATTAGGTGGGTAGATATTTTGGGACAGCTGGCGCGTAGCATAGCAACGGTCGGAAATTTGGCTATCAAATTCCTCAGGGCTATCATGTTCCTCACTTGTAGGCAATCCGCACTAGCAAATTCCTAACTCCTCAGTCAGAACAAATTCCTCAGATACGAGAAGAACCTCCTCTCTATCACTGAAGAAATTGACTGAACTGTATGAGATTTCCAATGGCTTCATTCAAAGGGATTGGTAGGTGTACGATTTTTAGATGAGCATCACTTTGAAACTTTTCCTTAGTTTTACCTCGACACCCTTTGAAAGTATGGTGTTTCCTATGACTGAAGCCAGAGAAAAGCGAAGCTACGAAAACAATAGTCTTCAGTCTTCACGCTTCATATTCCTCGCATGAATATAAAGTCTTCAGGATCACACCAATTTCTTCACTTCCAAAGTCTTCAGTTGAAGACATTCATTTTTAGGGGTCGACTTTCTCTATAAATATCAATCTCCTCATAGATTTATAGACCTGTGTACACTCACAAACTCATTAGTCCCTTAACATAAAAGTCTTCAATACCCCAAAATCACTAAGGGGCACTAGATGCACTTACAATCTCCCCCTTTTTGGTGATTAATGGCAATATAGGTTAAGTTTTCAATGGGGATAAACATATAAAGTGTAAATACTGATATTGAGGAAATTGATTGCAAGATATAGAAGATCTCCCCCTGAAGATGTGCATATGTGAGGAATTTGCCTTAAAGAGAAAATGCTCATTGTGGAATAGAATCATGGAGATCTCCCCCTATATCTTGTAATTCATACACGCATTTAACATGTGATATGAAGAATTTAAAATGCATGATGAAATATGGTGACTGATGTAACTCAGCATGCGTGCATTAACATATATGCGGAAATAGCATGCAGAAAAATATAGCAAAGTATCAGACCACCATCGGACTTAAGTTTACAACTCGATTTAACAAATGCTTCAGAAGAACGAGAGTTGTAACTTAGCAAAAAATGCCCATATATAGACCCGCTTGAAGACTAACTCAAATTTCTCCCCCTTTGTCATCAATGACCAAAAGGAACGAAAAATGAGGACTAACGCCCCTGAAGAATATCATCAAGAAGTTGTTGGAGGAGCGCCAGCATTGTTGGGGTCCTCTATTGGAGTAGGGCCTGTCGCAGTGTCGTTCAAGTGTTCATGCTTGTCAGTCTCGCGTGATGAAGAATATGAACTGGCCACAAGCTGAGGAACTTTGACCTTCTTGAATTTCCTCGAAGGTGGCTGTGGCCAGTCAAAGTCCTGTTGAAATTCCATCTTCTTGAGATCTTTAACACTATAGAGGTTAGACAGAATAGCCCAGGTGCGGTCAAAAACTTCATGCAGATAGTTGTGATTCTTCTTCACAGTATTTTGAGTGACTATCATGTTCTGAAGAATAGCACCAAACTGACGGTTGACCCACTTGTGGTTGCGATCAACCTTCTGATGAAGACTAAGGAGAAGCTCACGATCAGTCATCTCCCTTGGAGCAATGGCTTGAGGAAATTGCCTTGAAGAATGCGGCAGTGTCATGAGTGGCAGAGTCATCATTGGTGGAGTAGGATGCAGCTTTGCGAAACTGGCCATCCAATGGATGAATGCCTTCATCAATAACAGCAGTCTTGCCCTTCTCATCAGCTAAGGAAATAGTCTGTTTGAGGACCTCGATATGGGGCAAGTAGCTGACGTGATTTTGCAAATCAGCCTTGTAATGAATTGAAGACCTTGATCCGATGAATCTCATGATCCAGGGAGGGTAAAGCTTCAATTCAAATGGTGAAAGAGCGACATTTGCGAAAGTCCTCATGAAGAAATCGTGGTAGATGATGGGAATACCGTTTATGATGTTGAAAATCATATTCTTGATGATGCCAACAACTTCTTCATCATTAGAGTTGTGGCCCTTGATTGGACTAAGGGTTTTGGTCAATATCATGTATATTGTCCTAGGCACATAGAGTAGTTCCTTGAGGAGGAATTGGATCCTTGGAGCTTGGCCTGGCTTCAAAGGCTTCATCAACACTTGCATCAAATGGTTTGATAGCTCAGGTTCATCATAGATGCCCCTTGGACCTTTAGTGGGAGGACTGACTGGGATGGCGTGAAAAATTCAGAGGCCGGTGATTTTGTAGTGTGTATTTTCAGTCATCTAGTCCAATACCCACGAGTTGACATCTTCAACATTGCTAGTGATGTGCAACGTGGCATAGAACTGAAGAATGAGTTCTTCATTCTAGTCGCAGATGTTAGTGCAGAGGTTGAGCAGCCCAGCATCATGAAGAACACTGAGGACTGGGGTGAAGTAGGGCAGCGACTCCAGGTACACATGAGGAATTTGCACATGGTCAAAGATCTTGTCTTTATCAAATAGCAGTGAGGAATAGAAATTCATTTGGCTTGCTTTACAGAAGCGCTTGCATCTGAGTCTTGCAGAGTCTGTCGGATTGCGGGTTCTGGCAAACCCTTGAGGTTCGAACTCTGGGGTGCGCACGAAGAACACTCTCTCCCTAGTTCGCTTGCTCAACGATCTCACGGCCTAGCTCGCCAAACCAAAGGAACAAGAGGCACAAGGGTTTATACTAGTTCGGGCCACCATGCGGTGTAATACCATACTCCAGTGTGGTGTTGGTGGATTACCTCACGGGCTAAGGATGAACTAGTACAATGGATGAAGAGCCTCAGGAGGAGAGGTGTTCTTGAGCTCGGTGAGTTGGTGGATGTCATATGGAATGGATCCGATTCAGGATCAGTCGATCCCTCCCTATGGCGGTGGCTAGTCCTATTTATAGAGGCCCTGGTCCTCTTCCCAAATGTTAGGCGGGAAGGGATCCCACAATGGCCAAGTTTGAAGGGAGACAACTAGTACAAGCTGTCCTGACAAAAGGTGGTGTTCGCCTGCCAAAGGCTCTGGTGGTGACGCTGCTGTGGGCTCCGTGGTGACCTCCATCCTACCGTCTTGCTGGTCTTGGTCTTGTTGCACCGACATGGAAACCTTTGCCTGATGCCTCGGGACTCATCACCTGCGCCTCCCTCTTTAGCACGAAAGAGGAAACTGGTACACTGTGCCCACTTGCGCCCTCCTGGCCTTGGTCATTATGGCTCACGTCACATGAACCTCGCGAGGTGCCCCTTGCATAGAGATCTCTGCTCCTCGGGAGCCAGCCTAGTGAGGCTACTCCCGGGGAGGTCTTGGTGTCGTCCCTCTCGCGAGGTTTGGCGCCCCACGAGGATCTTGAGTGGTTGCTGCTGAAGATGGGTCGTACCAGGCCATTGGTGGAGCCACGCACAAGCCCGCATGCAGGCAAATCTAGGCACTCCCGTTCCCAGAACGCCGACAGTAGCCCCCGGGCCCAAGGTGTGCTCGAGCTTGGCTTCGAGGCGAAGCCAAAGGGAAAGTGCGGAGGGCCGTGGGCCCAACCTCCTGCGGCCTTGCTTGACGCATGGCGATTGGTGGGATGTGGGCGTCTCCGCTTCCCCACGCTGCCTCGGGAACCATTTGACTTGACGAGACCCTGTTGCATGCAGAAGAAAGACCATCATTACTTGTGATTGTGGAGGCCGGTGGTTGGCATCCCTTTGGCAATAAATGAGTAGAGGGGCGGGGCCCCCGCTCCTCATCTCCTCCTCCATTTCGTCTGCTGCTTCTTCTTCCTCTTTGCTCTGCCGTCTTGCTACGACACCCGTGGTGCCGCTAAGGAGATTCTCCCCTGCTGAGAAAGGAAAGACCCCTCGTGAAGAGAAGGGGCCACTTCCACCGAAGAAGAGATTAGCCCTCCCCCTCAACGTCATCGTGAGGCAGGAGGTGATGAGGCCCTGGTACGAGCGGCCTCCCCCAGGCTACCCGCTGCCCTTGCATGCCCACGTGCAAGGCCCTGGAAGAGGAGGCGGTGCCTCACGTCGCTCACGTCATGGCCACGGTGGCCAGGCCGTGGTGGCATGAGCCTTCGACCCACGAACTCATGCTGGGGGCTCCTCCCACGAGTTCATGATGTTGGCGACAATGCCACCACGCACGTGCATCAGATTCCCGCAGTTCTTCGCCGAGGAGATGCCGAAGAGGGGGCTGCTCAAGCTGTGGTTGCAGCACGCCGAATGCAGCACCCCGGCAACGGAGCGGAGGTCGAGGTCGTCTCCGCGGGCAAGATCTTCATGACTCGTGGATGGGGAGAGGTCGCACGCGCCTGCCGTGCGGAGGGGGCAATCACCATCCATTTCGAGTACGAGGGCGCCTGCATGCTGTTCTTCAAGGTCTTCGACAAGGAAGGCTGCCGCCTGGAGTGCTGCCCAGGAGGGGGTCGCCAGGACGGCGCAGCGGCAGGCGCTGGGCCCGCCCTTGGCCCTACCGACAGCTCCTCCGGCAGCAGCGATGGCGCATGGGAGTCCGGCGATTCTCTTGAGCCTGACGAGACTTCAGAGACGAACAACGACAGCTACGTGCCCCCGAGCTCTCATCGTGCCAGGAGCGCAGCAGCGGCGTCTGCTCGTCGTCGTCATTGATCTGGATGGGGTTGGCATCGGCCCCTCATGGCCCACTGTTGATGATGGCGTCGGCAGCGACATCTATATATATGACTCCTGGAAACCTCCTTCTTTGGTTCCCTGCAAGGAATCGAGATGAACCCCATGGGTGTGTGTAAAGAATCTGTAGTGCTTTTGCATCAATGTTATCCTTATCATGAAATTTGTGATTGCATGTCTTGATTTGGCATTGTCTCCCCTTTTCATCCTCATGGTAGCTTAGTGCTCTACGCCGACAGGTCCCAGTCCCCAGGCAGGCTTCAGCCATCACTGGTATGCCAGGCATGATGCCGTGGTCAAGGACAGGAGGTTAGCGGCCCAAGGCCCGGTAATAGGTCCTGAGGCGCGATGCTCAAGAGGTCCCCCTTGGCATGCAAGCAGCTTCCTAAAGGCAGAAAAGGAAGGCGGCATTGCCGGAGCAATGCTATAAGAGCCGAAAATCCTGAGCCATAGTGTCGGGCCAACTTGAATGCGTGACTTATCTTAGCGAGCCTGAAGCGATTCCTTGCGCAGTTCCCGATTTATGCGTCAACGATGGTGGTACTGCTAGGTTAGATCCGCACCAGCTTCCCCTTTTCATGTTCTTCTAAGTGCTCTACGTCCTCGGGTCCGTACCATCGAGCGAGGCTCAGTCGCCGCTGGTATGCCAGCTCACAATGCTGTGGTTAAGGCCGGGGGGTGAGGGATGGAGAGTCAGTAAGGGATCTTGAGGCTCAATGCTCAGGAGCCCTCCCTTTAATGCGCAAGCGAATCACATGAAAAGGAGCAGCTGAGAGGGCTACCCGTAGCTAAGCTCCGGATATTCCTGCGGGTTTGACCGAGAGGGTGATATAGCTCATAATCGCATTTGCTGTCATGCCGCTGATCTTTCTTCTAGAAGATGAAGGCACTCGGGGTCTGGTGAGGCGATGTGCGTGGGGCGTGCCGCGAGCCAGAGCTCGACCACTCAGGTTTGTCAGCACTGCAGGGACGGACCCGAGCACAAGCGTCATGCCAGCATGTGTAGTCCCTGTTGCGGGATGACCAGGAGGCCGGTCAGCAACGCAGGTGGCCGCGAAGAGCAACAGGCAAGCAGGTGGTGATCATAAGGTAACTCATGGTAGGAGGCAAGCTAGTTCAAATAGATGCAACAACGATACATGCCACATGGACGTACCCATGCGGCCTGGGGATGATGCAGCCCGAGGGGCCCCCTCCAACAGATTAAGCTAAAGATGCAAAAGGATGCATGTCGCAGGGATAGGCCCATGCGATATGGGGGTGATGCAGCCCGAGGGGCGCCCCAGCTGAATAAACCAGAAAATGGCACCTGGCACCGTTGTTGAAGAGGCCTTGGAGCAGCTGAAGATGCGCGCTGAAGAAGTCACTCCTCACGAGTGGTCCGGCGGTTGGTTCCCAGGGGACCCTAGAGGTTCCGGCTCCTCCTCCCCCAGGACGGCCTGGCGCCTTGCCTGGAGAGCCGCCAGGGCGCCCTGCCTGATCCAGTGGAAGGCGACAGCTGCGTTCGGCAGGACGAAGGGCATGCGAACGTAGCTGTGTGGGGGACCTCCGCACCGACCAACTCCTGATGGCGAGAAGCGCTTGAGATGCAGCCCTGTTGATCCCAGGAACATCGACGTAGACGCGGCGCTCGTCGTCCGTGCCAGGACAAGGAGCTACGCCATGTGGTGGGCGGCAGTCGCCACACATGGCTCTTTCCTCTTGAAGCTCCTTGGTGGTCTTTGTAACGACCCGATACCGACCCTCCAGATGCCTTCCATGTTTTACGTGTCAGCTATGTTATTTATTTGTTTGTTGCATTTCATCATGTCAACATGTGAATTGCATTCGCATGTTTTCATAAAACATACATCCATTCATAGTGCTGCTTCCCGTTTGTATCTGTTGACATTTCCTTGACCCCTTGCAACCTGGATTTGTTTTCTCTCTTGCCTAAGCCGGAGTCTCTCTGCTCAGTTCTCAGCCCCCCCCCCCTCGCGTGCGCGTCCGAATCTTCCTCGAACCCAAACCGCTCGGTCATGACTAGTGCGTCTGTATCATCCCCAAACATCCCCAAAATATCTTCGGTTCCTTGTTGGACTCCCCTAACCTATTTATCTCGAACCGTCTGATCTAAATCGTAGGGACGAGATAACCCCTAACCTAACCCACTCGCTATATATATTAGCCTAACCCGAGACCAAATCCCTAACCTCTAGGGATCCTCCTAGCCGCCAACCCTATCCATTCCCTCCTCCTTCCTCGGGATCCTCCCAGATCCCCTTCTCACCCAACCAGCGAGGTCCTACGATCATCCCTCGATCCCCTCCAAACCCGCAGCCAACCACCTCCCGAGGTTCCCCGTGCCTCCTCTTCCCTCCTTTGCTCGATCCCGAGTGGATCGTGAGCACCAGAACCTCCCCACCGCCTTGCGCCTCTATGCCGCCGGCGACGACAGGAGCAACAGGCCATGCCGCCGGCCTCATCCCGCTCCTTTCTGTCCCTGGCTCTCTTTCTTCCTCCTTTTCTCTCTTTGAACCAGGAGCACCACGCCATGGCCTGCAAGTTCTTCTCTGAGCTCCTGCCGCCATCGTTCGACGTGCCTTTGGCCAGAGTGGACGCCCCAAGCCCGGATCCCACTGTCCTAGCCCTCGCTGCGCCTTGGTCTGCCGCCGTTGCCCATCGCACCACCTGTCACCAAGTCTGCTGCCGTTGCGTCCTCTGCTTGCCTGCATCGAGCAGCAGCAGTGAGCGCCTCTTTCGACTGGGTCCTACCCACATTAACCGCGCCAATCACCAAGGCCCATCATGTCTCTAGCCCCGTTTCGCCCGTGCCTCAGATCCATCGACCCCGCCACCTCCGACGACACCCCGTCGTTCCCCGCCATTCCTCGTAACGTCTTCATCCCGCTCGTCTTCCTGGAATGCCGCAATGCCAAGTCCTTGCGCCCGTTGACCCTAGCCTCGCTAGCCCCTGCTTCACGCATGGGCCACTTCCAGGCGCGTGGCACAACGCTGCCACATACGCCCTGCTAGCCCAAGATCCGCGTCGCACCTGCCGGCCTTCCTCTCCACCAGCGGGCCGAAGCCCATGGTGAACCAGCGCCCAATCCCCTCTATCGTGCGCCCTAGGCAATGTTTTGTTGTGTTGCGCCCAATGCTCTATTGCAGATTCGGCCCATATGTGGTTTTTTCCTCTGCTGCAAATTTAACCAATTATCTAGTAAAAACAGTTTTGCAGAAAAGCCCTTGCACTTCATGCATATCATAACTCACCAACCGTGCATCACATGTAAAAACATTATATATGTAAAATGCTTAGAATTTTATATAGTTTCATAGTATGCAGCTTTCAACCATGTTTAAAATGTTTAAATGGCTGTTTGCATTAATTTGCATAAATATGTTGCTAAAATGATTATTTCATAACTAAGTAACCATATCTCCAAATTAAATAAACTTCATATGTAAATGGGGTGGGAAAATGCATAGATTAAAATGGTGCACTTTATTTTCCTATGTACCAGCTCTAAAATATGGCTTAGGGAAGAATAGTAGCAAATTCGAAATATGCATATGGGGATTTTCCGGAATTGTTGTTTGTTATTTCTGGCCACATTTAAACTTCCCTAAATAGTTAGTTTACTTATGCTTCACCTCTCGCCATGTTTAATAACATTTAATATTGTTGGATACATAAACGAGAGTGAACTAAATATTTGAATGTGGTGTTTCGGCAATATGCAACTCGTTGCATATTGAGCTCCACTTAATTTTTAGTGTTGTTTGTTGCACTTTTCCATGCCATGACTCATTAAACTGGACATGAACCATAGTTGATTTTGCATCATGTCATGTTTATGTGATGGTTGTTTACCATGATGTTTGCTTCTTTACGGTTGGGCTTCTTCTTGATAGTTCCGGTTAAGTTGCGATTGTGAGAATCTGTTCGACTATGTTACTTCGTCTACTTCATGGATTCGGTCTTCTTCCTAGCGGGATTTTAGGCAAGATGACCGTTACCCTGGATCTCACTACTATCTTTGCTTTGCTAGTTGTCTCGATGCTATCGCTATGTCGCGCTACCTACCACTTGTTTATCAAGCCTCCCAAATTGTCATGATAGCTTCTAACCTTTTTACCCTTCCTAGCAAACCATTGTTCGGCTATGTTACCGCTTTGCCCAGCCCCTCTTATAACATTGCTAGTTGCAGGTTGTTCCATGTTTGGACATGGATATCATGGATATAATGGGATATCACAATATCTCTTATTTAATTAATGCATCTATATACCTGGTAAAGGGTGGAAGGCTCGGCCTTTTGCCTGGTATTTTGTTCCACTCTTTCCGCCTTAGTTTCCGTCATACCGGTGTTATGTTGCTTGAATTATGTGTTCCTAACGCAGTCGGCGTTTATGGGCCCCCCTTGTTTCTTCGTCTAAAGTAAAGCTTTCCTGAGGAGATCCAACATTGGTTTTACCATTTTCCTAATAACAACTAAAACTTGCATAGGGACCGGCTAGCACCCGAGCTCTCTTAATCAACCCCCGGGCTAGTGCTCCTCATGAGTGTTGGTCCACCTACCTAGCAGTCGGCGGCGCCGCCTCGGGGCAACTTGATGGTATTTTGGCTATCGTCCACTTTGCATAGAGGGATGAGTCCGTAGATAGAGAGCGTGCGGCTCTGGACACAGATTGGACTCACCAGGTGTAACGCCCCGTGACTGTTGCGCCAGGTGTCTTCCAGTTATTCGCTGTTGTTGCCTTGCCTTTCGCTTGTGTGTTGCATCTTACCATGTCATCATCCGCATTGCATCATCACGTTTTTGAAACTTGCATTAGTTCGGGTCTCCCAGTTCCGTCCGTTGTCCGTTCTGAGCCCAGACACACTTGCTCGCGCCCGTGGCATGTCCGAAATAGTATTTTATAAGTGGCCGGAAAATTTTCTCGGATTGGGTTGAAAGTTGGTGTGTTGTCTTATTATAGTGTAGATAGACCGCCTGTCAAGTTTCATCGCTTTCGGAGTTTGTTTGATACCCCAACGGATAACTATAGTGGCAATATAGCCGGTCTTTTCGTCGGACGTTTTCGGTCTCCGAAAATAGTTGTCGGGCTTCCCTCTCTTCCCTCCTCTCAGCCCACACCCTCCTACACAGACCTCCTACAACCCACTAGACCCAGCCTACCCCTCTTTGCACCGTGCATAGACCTCTCGTGCGTGTCCGAAACTTACCCGAACCCGACCCGGACAGTCGTCACTTTTGAATCCGGATCATCCCCAAACATCCCTAAAACATCTCTGTTTTGTTAATTGGGCTCCCTAGCTATTTTATCCGCAATCGTCCGATTGCGATCGTAGGGACGAGGTAGCCCCTATCCAAAAATCCATATGCCATATATAATGACCAACCCTAACTTTTAGGGAGTTTGTCCCATCAATCCCCTCGCAGCGCCACCACCCCCCACCTAACTCCACTCGGTTTTCCGTGCGTGGCCAATCAAGAGCGAAGCTCCTCCCTTCCTCGATCTGGATCGAGAGGAGCACCGAGTCGCGTGCCCTGCTCCTCCCTAAGCATGCTCCAGCAGCCACTCCTACACCACCTCGCGCTTGAGCGCCCACGCCCCTCGATCCAGCCATCTAGGAGGACGCCGCCATGGACGCCAGGCACCATCTCCCCGCTGCCGCTCATCCTCTCTCCCCTCTATCTCTTCCCTGTCTCTGCTTTCTCTGAACCCTCTCCTTTTTTTCAACAGGACCATCCAGGGTCGTCCCCATCGCCGCTGCCTTCCTCTCGCTTCCCATCGGCCCTCGCATCCGCCTCGTTTCAGGGAGAGCTCTCTCCACGAGCTCCCGCTGCTCCAGCGTCGGCCCGAGCGACCTCGCTCCCCTGCCGTCTCCGGCACCGCGCCGGCGAGCGCCACCGCCAGAGCTTCTCCGTCCACCGCCCCGATTCACGCTGCTGGCAAGCCCCTACCTCCTTGCTCGCTTCACACCACGTCGCTCCCAAGACCGGTCGCCGCCCTGCTGCCATGTTCCGCTGCACTAGAGTCAGCCTGTATTGTGTTTTTTTCCTGCTGCGAATTTAGACATTATCCTGAGAATTGCCAGTTTTGCAGAATAGCCCCTAAACATCATGCATATCATAACTCACCAACCGTGCATCGGATCTAAATAAATTATATATGTAACTTGACTAGAATTTTATCTAGTTTCATAATATCCAACTTTCAACCATGTTTAAAATGTCTAAAATGATGCTTGTTTAAATTTGCTCCTATGCCATGTTAAAATGATTTATTTCATACCTAAATAACCGTAACTCCGAATTTAATAAACTTTATATGTAAATGGGGTAGAAATATGCCTAGTTTAACATGGTGTACTCACTTTGCATGTTTAACAACCCTAAAATTGTGTTTAGGGCAGAACAATACCATAACCAAAATATGCATATGGGGATTTACCGGAATTGTTGTTCGTTGTTTCTGGCCTCATTTAAACTTGCCTAGAAGGTAGTTTTCTTTGCTTCACCCTCTTGCCATGTTTAACAACATTTAATATTGTTGGGTACATAAACGAGAGAGAACTAAATAAGTCATGTTGTGTTTTCTTCAATATGCAACTCCGTTGCATATTGAGCTCCACTTAAGTTGTAGTGTTGTTTGTTGCACTTTGCCATGCCATGTATCATTAAACCGGACATGCATCATACTTGGTTGTGCATCATGCCATCTCCATGTGTTGTTTTTTTACTATGTTGTGTGCTTCTTTCTGGTGTTGCTTCTTCGGGTTGGTTCCGATAACGTCGTGTTTGTGAGGACCCGTTCGACTACGTCCGTTTGTCTTCTTCATGGACTCATTCTTCTTCCTAGTGGGATCTCAGGCAAGATGACCATACCCTCGAAATCACTTCTATCTTTGCTTGCTCGATGCTCGCTCTTTTGCTATGCCTATGCTGCGATACCTACCACTTGCTTATTCATGCCTCCCATATTGTTGAACCAAGCCTCTAACCCACCTTGTCCTAGCAAACCGTTGTTTGGCTATGTTACCGCTTTGCTCAGCCCCTCTTATAGTGTTGTTAGTTGCAGGTGAAGATGAAGTTTGTTCCTTGTTGGAACATGGAGATGTTGTTCCTTGTTGGAACATGGAGATGTTGTTCCTTGTTGGAACATGTTTACTTGTTGGGATATCACAATATCTCTTATTTAATCAATGCATCTATATACTTGGTAAAGGGTGGAGGGCTCAGCCTTATGCCTGGTGTTTTGTTCCACTCTTGTCGCCCTAGTTTCCATCATATCGGTGTTATGTTCCCCGATTTTGCATTCCTTACGCGGTTGGGTTATGATGGGAACCCCTTGATAGTTCGCCTTGAATAAAACTCCTCCAGCAAGGCCCAACATTGGTTTTACCATTCGCCACCTAGCCTTTTCTTTCCCTTGGGTTCTGCAGACTCAAGGGTCATCTTTATTTAAACCCCCGGGCCACTGCTCCTCTGAGTGTTGGTCCAACCTGTCAGCTGCCGGTGGCCACCAGGGGCAACTCTGGGCCAGCCTACCGGAACCTTGGACAATCCGGTGTGCCTTGAGAAAGAGATATGTGCAGCTCCTATCAGGATTTGTCGGCACATTCGGGTGGCTTTGCTGGACTTGTTTTACCATTGTCGAGGATGTCTTGTAACCGGGATTCCGAGTCTGATCGGGTCTTCCCGCTAGAAGGAATATCCTTCGTTGACCGTGAGAGCTTGTGATGGGCTAAGTTGGGACACCCCTGCAGGGATTTGAACTTTCGAAAGTCGTGCCTGCGGTTATGGGCAGATGGGAATTTGTTAATGTCCGGTTGTACAAAACCTGAAGTTGATCTTAATTAAAATACATCAACCGCGTGTGTTACCATGATGGTGATCCCTATTGTAAACTTCTCCAATGCGTCCCATGGTGATGTGGGCTTCCATACTCATTCCTAAACTCTAGGTTGGTGCATCGAAGGAAAATTCTATGGGTTTAGAGGTTGGCGAGAATGTCCTTTCTGGAACTTGTACATGAATCACCCAGCGCTCTTCTTCTGGTAAAGTGGCATTGTACGTCCCGGTGAAGCTTGGTATTCCAATGTTCAGGTACCTAGTGACTTCCTTCAAGTGGCGTCCAAAAGGTGTGTCTTCATCCGGTTGTGCAAACTTGTTCTTCATCTTTGCCATCCTAAAGAGTAGAAAATGGAGAGGAGTCAGAAACGAGAAGAGAAGTGTGACCTAGGGTTTATCTTAGTGGTCGTGTCCTACACTCAACGTGTGCTCTGATACCATCTTGTAGCGACCCGACCTCAGATGGTCAAGTCTGTGTGCTTCAGTGTCATCCCTGGATCGGTAATGCTGACACACACAGTACTCAAAGGATTTATAACAGAGTAGCAATCACACACTTATTAGATCGAATGTCTCCGAAGAGAACTTATTACACGAATATGGCTTAAGGCCATCTAATGTGATAACAATGGAAGGCTTGGAAGATAAAGTGAGTCCATCAACTCCAACGGCATAGCTGAGCTGCACGGCAACGACCTAACGAACCTTACTCCTCGTCTGATAAGTCTGCAACATAAAACGTTGCAGCCCGAAAACAGGTCAGCACATGGAATATGCTGGCAATATAACACAGTAGAGGAGAAACAGAATAATGCTATCACTACATGCATATATGGCTGGTGGAAAGTTGTATGGTTATAGTTTTTGCGAAAAGCCAATTTTTCCCTATAACCAAAGGAATAGATTTTAATTTAACTATCATGGTGGTTGAAACATCATTGAGAAGGTAACCCCAACTCAATCCCAATTGAAGTGATTAAGAACCCAACAATATTAATTAAACATGGTGAGATACATGTGATAACCCAAGTACTAGATACTCAAGAATTGTCCATAACCGGGGACACGGCTAACCATGATTAGATTGTACACTCTGTAGAGGTTTGTGCACTTTTCCCCACAAGACTCGATCACTTCCGTTGGATTTCTCGCACTACATGGTGTTTGAGAAACGGATGACCGAGACACAGTCTTTCAGAAATGTTAACTCTATACTTCGGGTAGACCATACCAAACCTACCAAAAACCCACTACCTGCTGATCTACCTCTTCAAGAGCTTCACGTAACTTACTCAACTATGCTAGAGCCCATAATAGCTTGTGGCTGCACACGGGAGTTTCTAGCATGAATCATCTCAGTTCCCTTTGAGCCTGGGTGGCGGTCCATAGGAAGATCACACGGGTACCCTGGGATTTCCAAAAAAATACAGACAACACTAGGTTCCCCAGGTGCCTCAATCCACCTAGTTGTTTGATTAAGTTGCCACCTTAAGTTGAACCATTAATTAACAATCTCACATCTGTCATGAATTTCACTCAAACCCAAACCACATCTACGAGCATAGCATAGCAATATAAGCAATACGTAGAAGTAACTCCCAAGGGTTTGAATGTAATAGGGCAATAGGTTCTACCTCAACAACTACTTCCCAACCCACAAGTTAATGACATCCAAATCATGCAATGTTTGAGGATTGGAACTAATGCATAAAAACTGGGTAATAATGGGATATGATCAAAGTGTTACTTGCCTTGCTGATGATCCGCGAATCCTAGAGACTCGTAGTAACACGCTTCGCACTGCGGGAATTCTATCACAAGCAAACAATAACATACATAAGTAACAAGCAGCAATGCACAAACAAAACTCAAATAAAGATAGGTTGACCAGAAAGTTCAATTTAAGAACTCCGGTACGCAAAAAGAATCAAATCAAACGAAGCAACGGAAGTCAAACGACGAAAGAAAGAAGCTTCGTTTACTAATCTGAAACTAGGCCAAATTTTACAGTAACAAAAACTTGTTTGAGTTGATTAAACAAAAAGAGGGTTTCGAGATGAAACTCCAGGTGCTTGAATCGCCTGATTCCGATAAACGAGCGAGAAGAAAAACAGAAATTAAGATCAGATCCGAAATCACGGAATAAAACTGAGAAAAAGAAAAACGACGAACAGATTAACGAACGAACGTTCGTTATCTGGATCTAAACGAAGAACGCGTTCGTTAAAACGAACGAACGAGCGAACGCTCGCTAAATAAATAAACCGGAGAAAAACCGATCTATTTAGAAAAAAACGAAAACTAGGGTTTCTAAAAAAACCCGAACGGTTTTTCTATAGAAAACCGGGGCGGTGCGGCGGCTACCTTGGCTCGGCTCCAGCGGGGCAGCGTGGGGTGGCGGGGCTGCGGCGGTGGCGGGAGGCGGCGGGGGCTGCGGTGGCGGCGGCGGGAGGCAACGGCGGCTCCTGGCGGCGGCGCGGGCGGCTGCAGGCGGCGGGGCAAGGGGCTGCAGGCGGCGGGGCGAGGGGCTACGGGCAGCGGTGACTTGGGCTCCAAGGGGGGGGGGAGCGGCAGTATTTAAAGGGGAGGGGGCGGTGGCTGCTTGGGGAAGGGGCAAGGCAGCGGCGGCGGTGGGGAGTCCGGCTCGGACTTGGAGTCCGGGTCGGCGGCGGGGCGCGCGCGGGAGGCAGTGGCGGCTCGGGCCGGCCTGGCTCGGCTGGGCCTTAGGCCCAGTCGGGCGTGAGATAATTTTTTTAATAATAATTCCGCCGATAGAAGAAAAATCCTAGAAAAATAAATAAAAATCTAAAAATGACAAAACAAATTTTCACCGTCTAAATAAAATATTTAGGACGAGTTGAACATTTTCTTGGCCCTAAAATGCAATTTTGAAAACGTGCAATTTATCTAATGCAAATAAAATCCGAATAAAACCAAATAAAATCCAATAAAGGATTTTAATATTTTCCTCCAATATTTCAATTATTTCGGAGAAGTCATATTATCTCCACTCATTTGATGAATATGAAATATTTCGGAGAGAAAAATTATTAAAATCAAAATCCTCGTTTCATTATTTGATAAAAATCAAATATGAAAATAGGAAAATCCCCAGCTCTCTCCGTGGGTCCTTGAGTTGCTTAGGATTTCAAGGATTGCGGAACGGAAATGCAATAAATCATGATATGCATGGATGATATATGTATAACATTCCAAATTGAAAATTTGGGATGTTACACCATACGTGCATGCTACTGGACATGCAAACCTCAACACAAGTATTTCACAATTTCACAACTACTCAACTAGCATGACTTTGATATTATTACCTCCATATCTCAAAACAATCATCAAGCATCAAACTTTTCTTAGTATTCAACACACTCATAAGAAAGTTTTATTAGTACTCTTGCATACCAAGCATATTAGGATTTTAAGAAAATTAACATGCTATTAAGACTCTCAAAATAATATAAGTGAAGCATGAGATAACAATAGTTTCTATAAAACAAATCCACCACCGTGCTCTAAAAAATATAAGTGAAGCACTAGAGCAAAACTATAAAGCTCAAAAGATATAAGTGAAGCACATAGAGTATTCTATCAAATTCCAAATCATGTATGGCTCTCTCAAAAGGTGTGCACAGCAAGGATGATTGTGGTAAACTAATAAGCAAAGACTCAAATCATAAAAGACGCTCCAAGCAAAACACATATCATGTGGTGAATAAAAATATAGCTCCAAGTAAAGTTACCGATAGAAGTAGACGAAAGAGGGGATGCCTTCCGAGGCACCCCCAAGCTTTGGATTTTAGGTGTCCTTAGATTATCTTGGGGGTGCCATGGGCATCCCCAAGCTTAGGCTCTTGCCACTCCTTGTTCCGTAATCCATCAAATCTTTACCCAAAACTTAAAAACTTCACAACACAAAACTTAAAGTAGAAAACTCGTGAGCTCCGTTAGCGAAAGAAAACAAAAGACCACTTCAAGGTACTGTAATGAACTCATTATTTATTTATATTGGTGTTAAACCTACTGTATTCCAACTTCTCTATGGATTATAAACTATTTTACTAGCCATAAATTCATCAAAATAAGCAAACAACACACGAAAAACAGAATCTGTCAAAAACAGAACAGTCTCTAGTAATCTGTAGCTACCGCAAGATCTGGAACCCCAAAAATTCTAAAATAAATTACTTGACGTGAGGAATTTATCTATTAATCATCTACAAAAATAATTAACTAAATATCACTTTCCAAATAAAAACGACAGCAGTTCTCGTGAGCGCTAAAGTTTCTGTTTTTCACAGCAAGTTCAACAAGACTTTCCCCAAGTCTTCCCAACGGTTCTACTTGGCACAAACACTAATTAAACACAAAAAAACACAACTAAAACACAGGCTAAATAATTTATTTATTACTAAACAGGAGGAAAAATCAAGGAATAAAAATAAAATTGCATTGCCTCCCAACAAGCGCTATCGTTTAACGCCCCTAGCTAGGCATAACAAGCACGAATAGATCTAGGTATTGCCATCTTTGGTAGGCAATCCATAAGTGGCTCTCATGATAGATTCATATGGTAATTTTATTTTATTTCTAGGAAAGTGTTCCATGCCCTTTTTTAATGGAAATTGGAATCTAATATTCCCTTCCTTCATATCAATAATTGCACCAACCGTTCTAAGGAAAGGTCTACCAAGAATAATAGGGAAAGAAGGATTGCAATCTATATCAAGAACGATAAAATCTACAGGCACATAATTCCTATTTGAAATAATAAGAACATCATTAATTCTTCCCATAGGTTTATTAATAGTGGAATCTGCAAGATGCAAGTTTTGAGAGCAATCATCAAAATCACGGAAATCTAGTAAATCACAGAAAGTTTTGGGAATAGTAGAGACACTAGAACCCAAATCACACAAAGCATAAAACTCATATTTTTTAATTTTAATTTTAATAGTAGGTTCCCACTCATCATAAAGTTTTCTAGGGATAGAAACTTCCAATTCAAGTTTTTCTTCATAAGATTGCATCAAGGCATCAACGATATGTTTAGTAAACGCTTTATTTTGACTATTAGCGTGAGGAGATTTTAGCACAGATTGCAACAAGGAAATACAATCAATTAAAGAGCAATTTTCATAGTTAAATTCCATGAAATCCATAATAGTGGGTTTAGCAACATCTAGGGTTTTAATTTCTTCAATCCCACTTTTATCATATTTAGCATCAAGATCAACAAATTCCAAATTCTTAGAACGCCTTCTTGGTAAAGGTGGATCATATTCAGTCCCATCATTATCAAGATTCATATTTAAAAACAAATATTTAATAGTGGACACATCAATAACTTTTATATCTTCATCATTATTTTCATAGGAACTAGAAGAACATGCTTTTATAAAGGCATCTTTCTTGGCACGCATCCTAGCGGTTCTTTCTTTGCACTCGTCAATGGAAATTATCATGGCTTTGAGAGACTCATTGATATCATGCTTAGGTGGAATAGATCTAAGTTTCAAAGAATCAACATCAAGAGCAATTCTATCAACGTTCCTAGCCAAATCATCATTCTTGAGCAATTTTTGTTCAATCATAGCATTAAAATTCTTTTGCGAGGAAATAAATTCTTTAATATTAGATTCAAAATCAGAGGGCATCTTATTATAATTTCCATAAGAATTGTTGTAGAAATTACCATAATTATTAGAGGGATTACTAGGATAAGGCCTAGGGATGAAATTTCCTCTATACGCGTTGTTACCAAAATTGTTCCTACCAACAAAATTCACATCCATAGATTCATTATTATTCTCAATCAAAGTAGACAAGGGCACATCATTAGGATCAGAAGAAACACTCTTATTAGCAAATAATTTCATAAGTTCATCCATCTCTCCACTCAAAACATTAATTTCTTCTACCGCATGCACCTTTTTAGTAGATCTTTCAATATGCCATTGAGAATAATTAACCATAATATTATCTAGGAGTTTAGTAGCTTCTCCTAAAGTGATTTCCATAAAAGTGCCTCCCGCGCCGAATCTAAAAGATTTCCAGAAGCAAAATTCAATCCGGCATAAAAATTCTGAACAATCATCCACTAATTTAAACCATGAGTAGGGCAATTACGTATCATTAATTTCATTCTCTCCCAAGATTGTGCAACATGTTCTTGATCAAGTTGTTTAAAATTCATAATATCGTTTCTAAGAGAGATGGTCTTAGCGGGGGGGATACTTAGAGATAAAATCATATTTGCACTTGTTCCATGAATCAATACTATTTTTAGGCAAACACGAAAACCAAGCTTTAGCACGATCTCTAAGCGAAAAAGGAAATAGCTTCAATTTAACAATGTCATTGTCGACATCTTTCTTCTTTTGCATGTCACACAAATCAACGAAGCTATTAAGATGGGTAGCGGCATCTTCACGAGGAAGGCCGGAGAACGGATCGTTCATGGCAAGATTCAACAAGGCAGTATTAATTTCACAAGATTCAGCATCGGTAAGAGGAGCAGTCGTAGTGCTAAGGAAATCATTATTATTGGTATTGGTGAAGTCACACAATTTAGTATTATCTTGAGCCATCGCGACAAACAAGCAATCCAACACATGAGCAAACAAAAAGCAAACGGGCAAAAAGAGGCAAATAGAGAAAGAGAGGGAGGATATAGAGAGAGAGAGGGCGAATAAAACGGCAAGGGTGAAGTGGGGGAGAGGAAAACGAGAGGCAAATGGCAAATAATGTAATGCGGGAGATAGGGATTGTGATGGGTACTTGGTGTGTTGACTTTTGCGCAGACTCCCCGGCAACGGCGCCAGAAATTCTTCTTGCTACCTCTTGAGCACTGTGTTGGATTTCCCCGAAGAGGAAGGGATGATGCAGCAAAGTAGCGTAAGTATTTCCCTCAGTTTTTGAGAACCAAGGTATCAATCAAGTAGGAGGCTACGCTCGAGTCCCTCGTACCTACACAAAAACAATAGCTCAACGCAACTAACGCGCTTAGGGGTTGTCAATCCCTTCACGTTCACTTACGAAAGTGAGATCTGATAGAGATGATAAATAATATTTTTGGTATTTTTGATATAGAGATGCAAAGTAAATAAAGTAAAGGCAAAGTAAAAGCAAAGCAGTTATAAAGTAATGGAGATTGATATGAGAAGAAAGAGACCTAGGAGCCATAGGTTTCACTAGTGGCTTCTCTCAAGAGCATAAGTATTCTACGGTGGGTGAACAAATTATTGTTGAGCAATTGACAGAATTGAGCATAGTTATGAGAATATCTAGGTATGATCATGTATATAGGCATCACGTCCGAGACAAGTAGACCGAAACGATTCTGCATCTACTACTATTACTCCACTCATCGACCGCTATCTAGCATGCATCTAGAGTATTAAGTTAAAAACAGAGTAATGCCTTAAGCAAGATGACATGATGTACAGGGATAGTTTCATGCAATGTGATAAAAAAAAACCATTTTGTTATCCTCGATGGCAACAATACAATACGTGCCTTGCTACCCCTTCTGTCACTGGGAAAGGACACCGCAAGATTGAACCCAAAGCTAAGCACTTCTCCCATGGCAAGAACAACCAATCTAATAGGCCCAACCAAACTGATAATTCCAAGAGACTTGCAAAGATAACCAATCATACATAAAAGAATTCAGAGAAGATTCAAATATTATTCATAGATAGACTAGATCACAAACCAACAATTCATCGGTCTCAACAAACAGACCGCAAAAAGAAGATTACATCGAATAGATCTCCACAAGAGAGGGGGAGAACATTGTATTGAGATCCAAAAAGAGAGAAGAAGCCATCTATCTACTACCTATGGACCCGTAGGTCTGAAATAAACTACTCACACTTCATCGAAGGGGCTTGGATGATGATGTAGAAGCCCTCTGTGATCGATGCCTCCTCCGGCGGAGCCCCGGAACAGGCCCCAAGATGGGATCTCGTGGATACAGAAAGTTGCGGCTGTGGAATTAGGTTTTTGCCTCCCGTTCTGATCGTTTGGGGATATGTGGATATATATGGGAGGAAGAAGTACGTCGGTGGAGCTTTGAGGGGCCCACGAGGCAGGGGGGCGCGCCCTAGGGGGGCGCCACCTACTCTCGTGACCACCTCGTGGCTTTCATGACGGAGGGTCCAAGTCTCCTGAATCTTATCTGATGAGAAAATCATGTTTCTGAAGGTTTCATTCCGTTTGGACTCCATTTGATATTCCTTTTCTTCGAAACCCTAAAACAGGCAAAAAACAGCAATTCTGGGCTAGGCCTCCGATTAATAGGTTAGTCCCAGAAATAATATAAAAGTGGAAAATAAAGCCCAATAATGTCTAAAACGGTAGATAATATAGCATGGAGCAATAAAAAATTATAGATACATTGGAGACGTATCAAGTGGTAACAGATAGTTTTGTGATAGGATAATTTGTAACGAGCAACCAGTAACAAAAGTAAATAAGGTGCAGCAAGATGGCCCGATCCTTTTTGTAGCAAAGGACAAGCCTGGACAAACTCTTATATGGTGTAAAGCGCTCCCAAGGACATATGGGAATATCGTCAAGCTAGTTTTCATCATGCTCATATGATTCGCGTTCGGTACTTTGATAATTTGGTATGTGGGTGGACTGGTGCTTGGGTGCTTCCCTTACTTGGACAAACATCCCACTTATGACTAACCTCTATTGCAAGCATCTGCAAATACAATAAAAGTATTAAGGTAAACCTAACCATAGCATGAAACATATGGAACCAAATTAGCCCCTTACGAAGCAACGCATAAACTAGGGTTTAAGCTTCTGTCACTCTAGCAACCCATCATCTACTTATTACTTCCCAATGCCTTCCTCTAGGCCCAAACAATGGTGAAGTGTCATGTAGTCGACGTTCACATAACACCACTAGAGGAGAGACAACATACATCTCATCAAAATATCGAACAAATACCAAATTCACATGACTACTAATAGCAAGACTTCTCCCATGTCCTCAGGAACAAAAGTAACTACTCGCAAAGCATAAACATGTTCATAATCAGAGGGGTATTAATGCGCATATAGGATCTGAACATATGATCTTCCACCAATTAAACCAACTAGCATCAACTACAAGGAGTAATTAACACTACTAGCAACCTACTAGCACCAATCCCGGACTTGGAGACAAGAATTGGATACAAGAGATGAACTAAGGTTTTGAGATGAGATGGTGCTGATGAAGATGTTGATGGAGATTGCCCTCTACCGATGAGAGGAGCGTTGGTGATGATGATGGCGATGATTTCCCCCTCCGGGAGGGAAGTTTCCCCGCAGAATAGCCCCGCCAGAACCCTAGATTGGTTCCGCCAAGGTTCCGCCTCGTGGCGGCAGAGTTTCGTCTGAGAAGATGGCCTATGATTTTTTCCATCAAAAGAGTCCATATAGCAGAAGATGGTCATCGGAGGGACATCAGGGGGCCCACGAGGTAGGGGGGCACGCCCAGGGGGGGTAGGGCGTGCCCCCCACCCTCGTGGGCAGGGTGTGGCCCCCTGGTGAAGTTCTTGCACTCAATGTTTTTTATATATTTGGAAAACATCATCCGTGAAGTTTCAGGACTTTTGGAGCTGTGCAGAATAGGTCTCTAATATTAGCTCATTTTCCAGCCAGAATCCCAGCTGCTGCATTCTCCCTCTATATGTAAACCTTGTAAAATAAGAGAGAATAGGCATAAGTATTGTGATATAACATGTAATAAGAGCCCATAATGCAATAAATATTGATATAAAAGCATGATGCAAAATGGACGTATCACTTGCCCAGTCCGGATTGTCAATAATCGAGGTAATGGTGATCTCCATAGTGCGGGGGGTCCAACCACTCCAATACAGAGGGCTTCCCATGTGGCACTATAATGGGTAAGATGATGCCTCATGCTGCGGTCGGAAGGGTTTGAAAACCCCAGCGGCTTTGGCCAAAATATTGGCTGAACTGTACAAAGGGGAGAAGGATGAGTTCACTCGTCTCCAATGTCGAGATGGATTTTCCATGTATAATCCTCCACCATTATACTCCTCTCCCTGAATCATTTTTGCTGGACAGTAACCTATCCACTCGCAATAGGAATGGCGGAAGGCTATTGAGGGGATCCATAGCCCCGCCCCCCAGCCAGAGGGTCACAACCGGGACCTTGACCCCGGATTCGAAGAAGATCCGGACATATTTGTGGACCTCGAGGATGGAGTATTCTATCAGACGAGCTACGATGGTACGGAAGTACCCATCGTCGCCGATTACCACGGCCTCCTTCCCGCTTCGCATGTAAGTAATTTAGAAGACACCTTCTGCGAAAGAGTTTCCTTACTATGCCTCACCCACTGCACTATTTTGTGTTCCAAAGGGGAGGCGCTCAGCATCACAACATGCACCAGAAGCGTCTCCGAGGATAGCGGCGCCCGCACCGAGCACATCTTCGAAGAGGAAGGAAAATTATAATGCGGCAGAACCCTCGTCAAAGAGGTAAGGCTTTCTTTTGAAGAATCCATCTTCTGATTGCCACATCAAATCATGATGCCATTCGCCGCATTCTATCAGGAAAAGTGTCCGCTGGAATATGTCCGGGGATTCTGCCGGTCGTGCCTCCACTAGTCAGGTTCTGGACCCTGCCCTAAGGACGGGGGCTGACACGGGAGTGGCGCCGACCTGCCCTTCGGCAGAGGATTTGGACAATATGTCCGTCACGAACTCTGAAGTGGAGAGCGCCACGAGTCATCATCATTGGAGGGCCGCTCTCCGTGACCCCAGCTATTCAAAGGAGGCATTTGATGCCTTCGGCTCGGGCAATGCATACATAGGAGCTCCTCGGGATGGGCTTGTAAGAGCCACGGACCAGCATCTAAAAGATATGCAGGAAAGTTTATATTTTACCGATCTGATAGTTATATAACAGTAGCCCCCGAGACTTGATGTAGTTGATCCAACTAATTGAAGGATCATTGCATAACCAGGTACTTACGGAGAAGAACAACCTGTTATCTTAGGAACTTGAAAAGTATCAGACCCAGCTAACTGCTACCAATGCCGAACTGAAGAAATCCAAGAAGGCGTCACCTGGTAATGTTCCCCTCCATCGAGAAAACATAATGGTATACCAAAAATGCTAACATAGTTGCTGACCTCTTAATAGGATCATCAGATCAACTGCAAGAGCAACTGAAAGCCGCTCAAGGAGGAGAATAAGAAGCCAAAAGACTACTAGCCGCGGGCGAGCGTTTGCTAACACGAGTCGTGGAGGAGAAAAAAAGCTCCAGGATTCCAATACCCAACTGGGCGAGGAACTGAAATATGTACGGGCCCAGCTGGCTGACTCCATGAAGGAAAATAAGAGGCTTCGAGGCGGCATATTTAGTATGTGGTCAAACTTACCTCCATGCAATTCAAAAATGAAAGGGACTAACAGATTTATGCCTGTATGTATGCTGACTGGCCGTCCCGAATAGGAGGTGTCCAGATTCTCGGGCGATCTTCTAGAAGAGACATCGCAAGTGCACGAGCAAGCTCGGCAGGCGATGCAAAGTGTTGCCAAGGCTTTATTGCCATCCGCCTCCCCTCTAGGAAAAATGGAGGGGCTTATACAGCTATTCAAGGGAGCGCGGCCGCGTTTTCGGTTATGGAAGATATCGGCCTACCGGGAAGGTGCACGAGAAGCCTGGGCCATGGTGAAAACATGGTATACCAAGCTTGATCCGAATCATATGGCTTGGGTCAGACCTCTAGGGTCGGATGGAAAATAAATTCCTGTTAGTTTGTTATATGACCAAGTCGAAGTAGCCGCCTGATATTCCCAACAGGATTGCAAGTTAGATAGCCTGTTAGACGGTATAGAGGAGGAAGTTCTTGAGTCTAATTGACTATGTACTTTCCTTGACATATTTGTCCCTAGCCGTATTTGTAAAACGATTGTCATGGCAGACCTTTTCGCTTCGACCTCTGGACCCGAAGGTGCGGAGTGTTTCCGAATACCCGAGCGGCAAAAAATAGACCGGGGTATGCATGGAAACTAGGCATAGGGGTCATAGTTTCTTGAACAGACAAGTTGTATCCAGCTAGCTATGTTATATTACATTGTGATTGTAAGAAACATCTTCCAGAGAGAATAGTTACGTTAAGGGTTCCTTTCCCTGGGTAGTCATGCGTTAATGTGCATGTCCGAACTGTGATTTGCAAAAATCATAGTGTTCGTAAATTCTGGGGTGCTCACCATGGGGTGAATTCAAAAAAACATCTTTAGTCCGCCGACCGGATATTCCCTTAAGAATGCTAGCTTTCGGCTTCACTCAGTTTGAGGTACACATCTGGTTGATCCGAAAGTAACAATCGCAGAGGTGCTCCCTTTATGCTCCCTTTATGGATGTACATATTTGAGTATGTGTATGTCACAGGTGCACGGTTGAGCCGCGCGAAGAGCTTTAAAGCTAAAAAAGAAAAAAGAAAAAAGAGAGAAAAAATTATTGGAAACAATAGGTAGAAGGAAACGAACAAAGAGTTCGGCACAAGGCATAGAATCTTCGGATCCTGACCGCGTTCCAGGGGTTCGGCTCTAGGCGATTGTCAGATGTATCTCGCAGGCGGTACGCTCCCCCGGTGAGAACTTCGTCAATGATGAAGGGACCCTCCCACTTTGGCTTGAGTTTGTCCCTTTTCTTCTCCGGGAGGCATAGAACAAGTTCGCCAATGTTGTAAGTCTTGGCCCATACTTCTCTGCTTTGATATCTGCGGGCCTACTGTTGATAAAATGCGGAATGGGCTTTTGCGACATCGCGCTCCTCCTCCAAGGTATCTAAGCTGTCCTGCCGATCGAGCACGGCCTCTCTCTCTTCGTACATGCGCACTCGAGGTGAGTCATGAATAATGTTGCAGGGTAACACGGCCTCTGCGCCGTACACCATAAAGAAAGGTGTGTATCCGGTAGTGCGATTGGGCGTGGTCCGCAGCCCCCAGAGTACGGAGTTGAGCTCCTCAACCCAGTGCTTGTCTGACTCTTTTAAAGACCGCACTAGTCTGGGTTTGATGCCGCTCATAATAAGACCATTGGCTCGTTCGACTTGACCGTTGGTTTGCAGATGATATATGGAGGCGTAATCGAGGTTAATGCCGAGAATAGCAGACCAGTTTTTCATGTCATCAACTGTAAAGTTAGAGCCATTGTCAGTGATGATGTTGTGTGGAACACCATAACGGTGCACAACATTGGATATAAAGTCTATCACTGGTCCGGCTTCGGTCGTTTTAACTGGTTTGGCCTCTATCGACTTAGTGAACTTATCTACCATAACTAGCAAATATTTTTTCTTATGGTTGCCTCCTTTAAGGGGTCCAACCATGTCAAGCCCCCAGACCGTGAAAGGCTAAGTGATGGGGATTGTTTGTAGAGTAGTGGGTGGCATATGGCTTTGGTTGGCGAAAAACTGGCATCCGACGCAACGTTGGAAAAGGTCCTGTGCATCTGCTCGGGCCGTCGGCCAGTAAAAACCTGTATGGAAGGCCTTGCTTACAAGGGCCCGAGCTGCGGCGTGGTGACCATCGAGACTGGCATGAATTTCAACCAAAAGTTGCCACCCCTCCTCGGAGATACATCTTTGAAGCACTCCGGTAGCGCTGTTCTTGTAGAGTTCTGCTTCATGGACCTTGTAGGCTTTCAAACGCTGAACAATGCGGTGGGCCTCATTCTGATCCTCAGGGAGCTCTCGCCTATTGAAGTAGGGCAAGAATGGTTCGGTCCATGGGGCAATGACTGCCATTACAAGATGGGCCGATGGTGTTGTTTCAGTGGCTGAGCCTCTAATGCGAGCAAGGACGTCCGCCGCTTGATTACTTTCTCGAGCCACATGGTGAAACTCGAGCCCCTCGAACCGAGCCGACATTTTGAGAACGGCGTTACGGTAAGCCGCCATCTTCAGATCCTTGGCGTAGAAATCTCCATTTATTTGAGATATCACGAGGTTCAAGTCCCCGCGCACATCCAGGCGTTGTATGCCCATGGAGATAACCATCCGAAGACCATGCAATAAAGCCTCTTATTCGGTTGCATTGTTGGAGTCTATGTATAATATTTGCAGTACATACTGAACTGTATCTCTAGTGGTAGAGATGGCATGGGTACGCGAAGAGTTGGAATATGTCTCGTACTCTTTAGGGAGTTCGGCTTCTGTCCATTCGGCGATGAAGTCTGCTAGTACTTGGGATTTGATGGCCCAGCGTGGCTTATATGTTATATCGAATGGAGGGAGCTCAATGGCCCACTTGGCAATCCGGTCCGTTGCGTCGCGATTGTTTATTATGTCGTTCAGTGGAACTTCAGAAGCCACTGTGATCGAGCACTCTTGGAAATAGTGTCATAGCTTCCGGGATGCCATGAATACCGTGTATGCTATCTTTTGATAATGAGGGTACCAGGATTTGCCTGGAGTTAGGACAGTGGATACGTACTATACCGACTTCTGGAGCGGGAATTTGTGTCCATCCTCTTCTCGTTCGACGACGAGTACTACGCTCACCACCTGGTGTGTTGCTGATATGTATAATATCATTGGTTTGCTAGTGCTTAGCGCGGCTAGGATTGGGTTGCTTGCTAAAAGATCCTTTATTTCTTCCAATCCAGCCATTGCTGCATCTGTCCACTCGAAGTGATCGGTGCATCGAAGGAGCCGATAAAGTGGCAATGCTTTTTCTCCTAGTCTGGAGATAAAGCGGCTTAAAGCTGCCATGCATCCAGCTAGCTTCAGGACGTGTTTAAGGTCTGTTGGTGTAGCTAATTGTGATAAAGCTCGGATTTTGGCTGGATTTGCCTCGATTCCTCTACTGGAAACAATGAAGCCCAGTAGTTTTCCCGAGGGGACGCCAAATACACATTTTTCTAGATTGAGCTTAATGTCATATGTCCGGAGATTGTCGAATGTGAGGCATAAGTCATCTATAAATGATTCGACGCACTTAGTCTTTATGACAACGTCGTCCACATATCCTTCAACTGTTTACCGATTTGTTTCTTGAGGCATGTTTTAATCATGCGTTGGGAGGTGGCACCGACGCTTTTGAGCCCAAAGGGCATGGCGTTGAAGCAGAAAGGACCGTATGGGGTAATAAATGTCATTGCGGCTTGGTAGGATTCCTTCATTTTAATTTGATGGTATCCGGAATATGCGTCAAGGAAACACAGTGATTCGTGTCCTACAGTGGCGTCAATAATTTGATCAATGCGGGGGAGCGGGAATGGATCCTTATGGCAAGCTTTGTTGTGGTCTTCTAAATCAATGCACAAGCGCCAAGATTTATCCTTTTTTGGCACCATCACCAGGTTTGCTAGAAAGTCCGGATGTTTTATTTCTCTGATGAATCTGGCCTCGATTAGCTTGGCTAGCTCATCCCCCATGGCTTGTCGTTTGGGTTTGGAAAAGCGCTGCAGTGTTTGCTTAACTGGCTTGTATCACTTCAATATATTGAGGTTGTGCTCAGCCAACCTGCATGGGATTCCTAGCATATCAGAAGGTTGCCAGGCGAATATGTCCCAATTCTCGCGTAGGAATGTTCATAGTGCGGCGTCCACCGTTGAGTCTAGTGGTGCACCGATGGAGGCTATTTTCTTTGGGTCCGTCGGGTGGACTTGAAATTTGACTATTTCATCTGCTGGTTTGAAGGAGGTGGATTTAGAGCGCTTGTCGAGGATTATGTCGTCCCTATCCACCGTTGAGCGTAGCACGTTTAACTCTTCAGCCACAAGGGCCTCAGAGAGTGCCTCGAGGGCCAGGGAGGCTGTTTTGTTTTCGGCGCAGAGGGCTATATCCGGATCACTTGCGAGAGTGATAATACCGTTGGGCCCGCGCATTTTGAGCTTCATATACCCGTAATGAGGTATGGCTTGCGTGTGAATGCGTCTCGCCCCAACAGGGCGTGGTATCCACTGTTGAAAGGGGCCACTTGGAAAGTTATTTCTTCCGACTGGTAGTTAAGCGGCGTGCCGTATACCACATCCAGTGTGATTTTTCCCGCGCATCATGCCTCCCGGCTGGGAATAATTCCTCAGAATGTCGTGCTACATTGCTCAATACGGCTCCCGTCTATGTCCATTTTACTGAGTGAATCCTCGTAGATGAGGTTTAACCCGCTGCCATCGTCCATGAGCACTTTCGTAAGTCGAAAACCGTCCACAATTGGATTGATGACCAAGGCCGCAGGTGCTCGGACTGACCAGGCTTTTGATTCATCACTGGCATTGAAAGTTATAGCCGTGTCGTTCCAAGGATTTATTGTTGCGATTTGGCAGACTTCGGCAAGGTCGCGGAGTGCCCTCTTGCGTCGATTGTTTGAAGCGAAAGTCTCTAAGACTGTCAATACTCTGCGGTCGTCGTGTTCCGGGGGGATTTGTTCCGAGGTATGTTTGGTGAATATAACCTTGCCACTCTTGGCCACTTGCCGGAGTATCCAACATGCTCTAAGGCTGTGGGTAGGTATGGTATCCGGTGCTGTGTGTATTTTGCACGGCATGTCGAGCCATCCTTCCAGAATAGTTCTGTGCCCCGTAATGGGTCTAGATTTCTTTACTGCTGTGTTGTGCGCCTCTCGAGGGTGCATCCTTTTTGTCCGGACGAAAGGTTGAGTGGGAGCTGGCGGCTTCGAACGAGCTGCCTGAGTTTTCCATGCGCTTTCCATTGCGCATTACTTCCGTACAATGGTTGTCAAATCAGCGAAGTGTAATATGTGACAACGGTTGATAGCATTGAGGATTCCTTCGTCCATACAATTACTGTGGAATACTGAGATCGCGTCTTCGTCATGGCAATCTTTGATCTTGTTCTTGACAAGGTGGAATCTGGCCCAAAAGTGATGGACTGTTTCCTAAGACAGCTGCCGTAGATAGGTGAGATCGCTTATATCTGGGTGGGTGGGTGGATTTAAATCTAAACCCTGACCCAACTTGGGATCTCGAGTTTGAGAAATTTCCGAGCTTAGTAGTTCGAATTCCAGGAGATCAACCGATATTTCAGGTCTACTTTCTGATTCCAAGTTCGGAGGACAAAGCATGTAGTTCCGTGGATAGGTGTCCGGCTCTACGAGCTCGGGGATCCGAACAGAGTTTGTCCTCAGTATAGGGGGAGAATTGTTGTTTTGCTCCTCCACTACCGCTATCTGGTAGGTCATCGATGGAGATTTGATTTCTCTCTGATCGGGTTTGAGCCCAATCCGACCGTAGTCTGTGGTGACCCCCAGGGCAGTGATGCAATCCAGGAGTTCATTCTAGGATGATAATTCCATCGGATCCATCTTTCGGGAGCATTCGGAGTCAATCCAAAGGCGATTTTCGATGACCCGAGAAGTCATCATCGGCTCACCGGCTGAACGGGCGGTCAGGATAAAGCCACCCAACCTGAGGTTTTGGCCTGAGGCCAGGGCTCCATAGGCGGTGATGTTGTCCTTGATCACAAGGTGAGCCATCAACCCTGACTTCGACGTCACAGTGGATCTCTCCATGAAAGCACCAATGTCGGTGTCAAAACCAGCGGATCTCGGGTAGGGGGTCCCGAACTGTGCGTCTGAGGTTGATGGTAACAGGAGACAAGGAACACAATGTTTACCCAGGTTCGGGCCCTCTCGATGGAGGTAAACCCTATCTCCTGCTAGATTAATATTGATGAGTATGGGCGTTACAAGAGTTGATCTACCACGAGATCGTAATGGCTAAAAACCTAGAAGTCTAGCCTATCTGATTATGATTGTCCCTACGGACTAAACCCTCCAGTTTATATACACACTGGAGGGGACTAGTGTTATACAAAGTCGGTTACATAGAAAGGAAATAGTATATTCGGTCGCCTGACTTGCCATCCACGCAAAGAATAGTCCTATCCGGACACGGGAAAAAGTATTCCATCTTGTATCTTCATGGCCAAATAATTCATCCCATGTCCAATAGGCCGGACGCTCGAGGACACCTTAGTCCAGGACTCCATCACCAAGGTGCTGCTTCACATGTCGTAGGTTGTTGATGGTGAGGGCACGGTCACGAGGGCCCGAGAAGTTGGAGATGAACTAATCATGGAACTCATCCCTCAAAGAGATTGACTCGTTAGGCAGGTTCATGAACCAAGAGCGTGCACCATCCTTGAGGGCCATGGGAAACCAGTTCGCCATGAACTTTTCATTGCCGTTCACTGCCTCGACACTCAGCGCGTAGAGCTGGAGGGACTTCGTGGGGCTAGAGATGTCATCGTAGCACGGGAGCAGCTCCGGCTTGAACTTGGCCAGACAGACCACCCGACGCAACTCGTGAGGGAAACCCTGGCAGCCGGCAGTGCTCACAGGTGCATCCCGCACGGGGGCGGTGCTGTCTTGATGCCCTAGTGCTACGAACTCCTGGATAGCTCGTCCCTAATGCTGGCACTATGGCTTGGGGGCGCGTCGAGTGGCCCACGGTGCACAATCTGGTAGCTGGCCTCATCTTGGGCCAGCACAGGCGCTCCACGCGGCGGGTCACGCGGCCGCACGTCATGCCGGGGCTCAACGTTGTCACCGCGCAGGGGAGGAGGCGGAGGCGCTCCATGTGCCATGTCACCAGCGCAAGACGACGGAGGACTTATCGAGTGGGAGGGCATCGGGGCCTAGCCAGTGGCATTGGCGATCTCGGTGATGCGGCCAAGCCAGGCGTCATGCCCTTTGTTGGCAGGGTGGTAGCACAACACCTCACGCGCAATGAGTAGCACGGCCTGCGCATTCACCGACCCGCTGTGAGCATGGGAGGAGGAGGTCGTAGCTGCGGTGAGCAAAGGCGTAGTGGTGTGGCCGTCGTGCTTCACGACGGGGCCGGGAGGTGTCCTGCTTCTTGTGAGCGGCGGGGTCAATGGTGGTGTTAGCCGCGACCGAGGTCGAGTGGTGGCGGTTGCCGCGGCCCGCCGACTCCGTCTGGGCGACGCGAGCTACTCGGCCCTCGGCATGAACACGGCAAGCGTCGGCCATGTAGATGGTGGAGCAACAACTGGAGTGGAGCATAAGATATTCAACCTGCCCCTACATAGCGTGCCAAATGTCGGAATCAGGGCTCCACGGACTCGAGAAAGGTTCAAACTTTGGGGCGTGCTGACAGAACTCCGTTCAGCTCCATCTTGCTGCCCAATAACTAATGGCAATGGTTTGGCGTGCTCGAGCGCAAGGGAAAAAGAATACAGACATGAAAACTTAACTAGGTTCGGGCCATATTGCGGTGTAAGACTCTTCTCCTGCTTTGTGTGGATTGCCTCGCGAAGGAGGATGAGTATGTGAGTTCAAGAACGATGAACTGCCTCGGGAGGCTCGGGTGGCTTGAGGGGTCCTTGGAATCAATAGGATCTAAATAATCTCTCTATGGTGGCAACTAGACTATACTTATACTAGCAATGGTCCTCTTCCCCCGGAAACACTAGGCAGGAAGGGTTGCCACAACAAGCAAAATCGAAGGGGAACAAGAGTATAGCTTATCCTGACTAATGGTGGTCTACACCTGCTAAAGCTTCCTACCATGACGTGCTGCTGGGCTCGGCGATGACCTCTGTCCTGGCGAGCCCACTGTCCTGGTTTTCTTGCACCAAAGTGGCAACCTTTGGGGATTGCTTCGGGAACCTGCTACTTCTTTTAGCACTGTGTTGGTTTTCCCTGAAGAGGAAGGGATGTTGCAGCAAAGTAGCGTAAGTATTTCCCTCAGTTTTTGAGAACCAAGGTATCAATCCAGTAGGAGGCTACGCGTGAGTCCCTCGTAGCCGCACAAAACAAATAAATCCGCGCAACCAACGCAAATAGGGGTTGTCAATCCCTATAGGGCCACTTATGAGAGTGAGATCTTATAGATATTATAAGATAATATTTTTAGTATTTTTATGATAAAGATGCAAAGTAAATAGCAAAGTAGTAGGAGAACAATATGATGAAGATAGACCCGGGGGCCATAGGTTTCACTAGTGGCTTCTCTCGAGAGCATAAGTATTCTACGGTGGGTGAACAAATTACTATTGAGCAATTGACAGAATTGAGCATAGTTATGAGAATATCTAGGTATGATCATGTATATAGGCATCACGTCCGAGACAAGTAGACCGACTCCTGCCTACATCTACTACTATTACTCCACTCATCGACCGCTATCCAGCATGCATCTAGAGTATTAAGTTAAAAACAGAGTAACACCTTTAGCAAGATGACATGATTTGGAGGGATAGACTCATGCAATATGAAGAGAACAACATCTTGTTATCCTCGATGGCAACAATACAATACGTGCCTTGCTGCCCTTACTGTCACTGGGAAAGGACATCGCAAGATTGAACCCAAAGCTAAGCACTTCTCCCATCGCAAGAAAGATCAATCTAGTAGGCCAAACCAAACTAATAATTCGAAGAGACTTGCAAAGATAACCAATCATACATAAAAGAATTCAGAGAAGATTCAAATATTATTCATAGATAGACTTGATCATAAACCCACAATTCATCGATCTCAACAAACACACCGCAAAAAGAAGTTTACATCGAATAGATCTCCACAAGAGAGGGGGAGGACATTGTATTGAGATCAAAAAAGAGAGAAGAAGCCATATGGATACTAACTATGGACCCGTAGGTCTGAAGTAAACTACTCACACTACATCAGAGTGGCTATGGTCTTGATGTAGAAGCCCTCCGAGATCGATGCCCCCTCCGACGGAGCTCCGGAACAGGCCCCAAGATGGGATCTCGTGGATACAGAAAGTTACGGCGGTGGAATTAGGGTTTTGGCTCCTGTTCTGATCGTTTGGGGGTACGTGGATATATATACGAGGAATAAGTATGTCGGTGGAGCAAGAGGGGCCCCACGAGGGTGGAGGGCACGCCTGGGGGGGGGGGCAGGCGCGCCCCCTACCTCATGGCCTCCTGTTAGTTGGCATGACGTAGGGTCCAAGTCTCCTAAGTTGTATTCGGTGAGAAAATCACATTCCCGAAGGTTTCATTCCGTTTGGACTCCGTTTGATATTCCTTTTCTTCGAAACCCTAAAATAGGCAAAAAACAGTAATTCTGGGCTGGGCATCCGGTTAATAGGTTAGTCCCAAAAATAATATAAAAGTGGATAATAAAGCCCAATTATGTCTAAAACAGTAGATAATATAGCATGGAGCAATCAAAAAATATAGATACGTTGGAGACGTATCAAGCATCCCCAAGCTTAATTCATGCTCGTCCTCGAGTAGGTAAATGATAAAAACAAAATTTTTGATGCGGAGTGCTACTTTGCATAATTTTAATGTAATTCTTCTTAATTGTGGTATGAATATTCAGATCCAAAAGATTCAAGACAAAAGTTTATATTGACATAGAAAATAATAATACTTCAAGCATACTAACAAAGCAATTATGTCTTCTCAAAATAACATGGCTAAAGATAGTTATCCCTATAAAATCATATAGTCTCGCTATGCTCTATCTTCACCACACAAAATATTTAAATCATGCACAACCCCGATGACAAGCCAAGCAATTGTTTCATACTTTTGACATTCTCAAAACATTTTCAATCTTCACGAAATACATGAGCGTGAGCCATGGATATAGCACTATAGGTGGAATAGAGTGGTGGTTGTGGAGAAGACAAAAGGGGAAGATAGTCTCACATCAACTAGGCGTATCAACGGGCTATGGAGATGCCCATCAATAGATATCAATGTGAGTGAGTAGGGATTGCCATGCAACGGATGCACTAGAGCTATAAGTATATGAAAGCTCAAAAAGAAACTAAGTGGGTGTGCATCCAACTTGCTTGCTCATGAAGACGTAGGGCAATTTTGAGGAAGACCGTCATTGGAATATACAAGCCAAGTTCTATAATGAAAAATTCCCACTAGTATATGAAGGTGATAACATGAGAGACTCTCTACTATGAAGATCATGGTGCTACTTTGAAGCACAAGTGTGGTAAAAGGATAGTAACATTGTCCCTTCTCTCTTTTTCTCTTATTTTTTTGGGCCTTTTCTCTTTTTTTATGGCCTCTTTTCTATCTCTTTTTTCTATTTGGGCTTCTTTGGCCTCTTTTATTTATTTTTCGTCCGGAGTCTCATCCCGACTTGTGGGGGAATCATAGTCTCCATCATCCTTTCCTCACTTGGGACAATGCTCTAATAATGATGATCATCACACTTTTATTTTTCTTACAACTCAACAATTACAACTCGATACTTAGAACAAAATATGACTATATATGCATGCCTCCGGCGGTGCACCGGGATATGCAATGATGCATGAGTGACAAGTATGAAAGAATTATGAACGATGGCTTTGCCACAAATACTATGTCAACTACATGATCATGCTAAGCAATATGACAATGATGGAGTGTGTCATAAACGGAACAGTGGAAGGTTGCATGGCAATATATCTCGGAATGGCTATGGAAATGCCATAATAGGTAGGTATGATACCGGCGAAAGGTGTGCGGTATTGGATAGGCTGGCAATGGTGGAAGGGTGAGAGTGCGTATAATCCATGGAATCAACATTAGTCATAAAGAACTCATATACTTATTGCAAAATTCTACAAGTTACCAAAGAAAAGTATTACGCGCATGCTCCTAGGGAGATAGATTGGTAGGAACAGACCATCGCTCGTCCCCGACCACCACTCATAAGGAAGACAATCAATAAATAAACCATGCTCCGACTTCATCACATAACGGTTCACCATACGTGCATGCCTTGCTGCCCTTACTGTCACCGGGAAAGGACACTGCAAGATTGAACCCAAAGCTAAGCACTTCTCCCATTGCAATAAAGATCAATGTAGTAGGCCCAACCAAGCTGATAATTCGAACAGACTTGCAAAGATAACCAATCATACATAAAAGAATTCATAGAAGATTCAATTATTATTCATAGATAGACTTGATCATAAACCCACAATTCATCGGTCTCAACAAGCACACCGCAAAAAGAAGATTGCATCGAATAGATCTCCACAAGAGAGGGGGAGAACATTGTATTGAGATCAAAAAAGAGAGAAGAAGCGATCTATCTACTAACTATGGACCCGTAGGTCTGAAGTAAACTACTCACACTTCATCAGAGAGGCTATGGTGTTGATGTAGAAGCCCTCCGTGATCGATGCCCCCTCCGGCGGAGCTCCAGACTAGGCCCCAAGATGGGATCTCATGGATACAGAAAGTTACGACGGTGGAATTAGGGTTTTGGCTCATGTTCTGATTGTTTGGGGGTACGTGGATATATATAGGAGGAAGAAGTACGTCGGTGGAGCAATAGGGGACCCAGGAGGGTGGAGGGTGCGCCTGGGGGGGGGGCAGGCTTGCTCCCCTACCTCGTGGCCTCCTGTTAGTTGGCTTGACGTAGGGTCCAGGTCTCCTAAGTTGTATTCGGTGAGAAAATCACGTTCCCGAAGGTTTCATTCCGTTTGGACTCCGTTTGATATTCCTTTTCTTCGAAACCCTAAAACAGGCAAAAAACAGCAATTCAAGGCTGGGCCTTCGGTTAATAGGTTAGTCCCAAAAATAATATAAAAGTGGATAATAAAGCCCATTGATGTCCAAAACAGTAGATAATATAGCGTGGAGCAATCAAAAATTATAGATACGTTGGAGACGTATCAGAACCGATGCCTCGTCCTTGTTTCGTTAGCATGAAAGAGGAACACCTCCTTATGTGCGCCTGCTAGCGCCCTTCTGGCTCCGCCCGTCACCACACGCATCACCCACGTGGAGATGTAGGGCCATGTGACTCCCCCATCTGATCCTTGATCTGCACACCTCTGCGAGGGGCCCCGGGAAGCCGCCTCGCGAGAGAGCTTCGTGTGGCCCTTGAAGACACTTGATGAAGCGCCCCTCGCGAGGCAGGGTCCTCATGAGGGCCTGGCTTGTGAAATCCTAAGCTGGGCCGACTTGGGACTCTTGGTAGCGCCGCGCACTGGGCCACACGTAGATGGACCTGGGTACCCCTAGTCCCACAAGCCCGACATATTACGGCATGAGGCTCACAATCTAGTTTATACAAGGCTAATGATTGCATAGTTTTAGTTGCTGTAGTAGGTTTGTATGAATCGTTCTGCAGTTCATTATGATCGCTAACACTCTTTTGGAACATGGCACACAATGTTCCATGTATTTAATACGAGCACATAATAACTAACTACTTTCTTACTTATATGCAAGATATATATAACATTCAGTAGCTGTGCGTGGTCTAAATTTGTGATATGTATGTGTTTTGGATTTGGCCACAACATCATGCTCCTTTGGTGAGATAAGAAAGATTTATGTACGCGGGCTGCACAGATTACCATTTTTTATAATTTTTAAAGTATCACCAGCTTATGCTTCATGACGAGCACATTATTGTTTGTGCTGTTTTTCCATGTACAAGATAGTCTGTCTTGCTCGCTTCATGGTTGTAACTATATTTTTGCCCTAGTCATGTGTACTTACAGAAACATTTCAGAATGAAGTGACATCAACACAAATCTCTCAAAGCAATGCGGCGTGGCCATTACCAAATGATTATGGATTGGAATAGGAATGTGCTGATGTTCTAGATCATCAACTAGAGGTGGCCATACAATGTGCATTTGAGTCTCAACATGTAATCAACACGATGAGACTGGAGGTGCACATAAAAAATGCACGAATGAAAAAATGAAACAAGACACTGAGGTAACCACAGAGGAATTGGAGATTTTGTAGACTGAAATTTGTGCTATCTAAATCCGGCCAATCCTATTTTAATAAGAGATTATAGTTCAAATGGTAAGTTCCGTTGGTGCACGTCTATAGTGTATGAGCTTCATTTGCCCAGTGTATGTAATTTGCCATTTGTGTACGCTTTCTTATCACTTGGGGCGAACTATGATGCCTAGTGAATGTAATCTGCTGTAATTTCTTTATTGTATCGTGTAGGTTTTCTAGAGAGAATGGTATAGAGTAGGATAATTCGTTGTATATGATATCGTTGAAACGAGGGCCAACACACCCAAACATTACATGGACGCCATCCGAACAAATAAACATGGGTAGTCAAAGAAGGCCTCAATTGGGCTGGTCAACTAATAGTTAGTGGATCCTAATTTATGTGGGCTCATAATGGCTCAGACGGCCCAATCAACTTGGCCTGTTACAATTAGTGGATTTCGGCCTCAGATGTGGGACCATCGTAACAAGTATTCTTACCAGGCCGTTAACAGGCTGAAATCTCGATAGGGCCACAGTAATGGAATCAGCCCGCGGGCCTCTAGCAGGCAAAAATAAGCGTCAGTTTTGTCTCGACCCATTTCCATGTCGGGCCATTAAGCGGCCTCAAGCATTTTGGGCCAAAAGAGGGCCAATGTACAACATAGGCTTTTAACAGGGCGAAAGTCGGGTTGGGATAGAATCGTGTGATGGAGAATGTGGGACGCAAATGGACCCAAAGTCGGGAGGGACTATCAAAGGGCCAACTGTTGTGCGGGCTATTAATGGGTCGAAAGTCACAACAGGCAAGAAATTGGCCCAACTACATAATGGGCCACGAGAAGGCCAAAAGACGTACCGGTGGGATATGGGGCCATCTCTATAATGGGCTACTAACAGGCCGAAAGAAGCTCGGGCCGCAATTGAGCCCAAAGATGTAGCGGGCTATTAACGGGCTGGAACTGAAGATGGGCCAGAATGGTGTCAAATCTATAATGGGTCTTCGACGGGCTGATTTTGCGTAGATCGTATTGGCCATGGTTGTGAATGGGCTGGACGCAAGTAGGACGCTGATGGATCGGCCCACTTATATTGACAGGCCTGACCTTTTAACCTAAATGGGCCACAGTTAGGCCATGCCACGTGTCGACGTATCATAAGCGCCTCGTGTCCATTGGGCAGCTGCCATCTGTTGCGGCGCAGAGCTGACACATGGTTCCTTCGGCCAATGAGAATTTTACATCTGGAAAATCGCCATTGGTCTAGGCTGTTAATAGGTTATAGGATCCACACCGGACTTGATAGCTTAACGACAACCCGTTACGGTGGATGCCATGTGTTAGTTATACTTGACAAAAGGACTTCCATGACACGCTGTTTATCCTCATGGAAGTGGACACTTTTGTGATGATAATTTGAGTATTATCATGGGACACTTCTATGACTGCACATGTATGGTTATCTTGATTATGTCATGAAATCATCATGGATGTACATGCATGATAGAAATCGTGACCTACTGTGACAAACATCTACGCATGTCATGACCTATCGTGACCTACGGCTATCGATTCCAAAATAACAAAGGAGGTTAGCAATCTGAACATCAACACCCACAACCAATTTGTGTTCTACTGATGCATAACATCTACGCATAGACCTAGTGCATGATGCCACTGGGAACATTGCATGGAAAACAAAAATAATTCCTACAAAACACAAAAATATGGAGATGCTAGAAACGAGAGGGGAGTGTGTCTACATACCCTTGTAGACTGAAAGTGTTAATGATCTGGAGATCGTGGTTGGCATAGTCGTACTCCTTCGCGATGCAATCTGGTCCATGCACTGAATGAACGGCACCTCCGAGAAGTGAATAGGTACAGCTCGGTGACGACTATGCCTTCTAGATTAAGGAAGGGAGGTGGAGATGTATATGGGATCTAGGACAACACGACGAGGTGGTGGTGGTGGTGGCTGTGAAACTACAGAAGAGCTTCACTAAGCGTCTGCACGAGGAGATGGGAGGAGTTCACTACTAGGAAAAACCTTATAGGTGGAGGCTTATCTATAGCACGGCTCTATGGAACGATTTAGTGCTACTTTGAAGTAGCGCGAGGGTGGCACAAGCGCTACTGCTATCTATTTAGCAGTAACGCGGTTCCGCTGATAGGCGCTACTACTATGTGACCCCCACCATACCCACCAGGCTATGTATAGTAGCAACACAGCTCATGGTAAGCGCTACTGCTAAAAAGTGAGCAGTAGCATGTGTTACAGGCCCACCAATGCAGCTAAAGTTGTACAGTGCCACATGGTGAGCCCCACTTAGCAGTAGCGCGGCCTGCAGACCCGTGCTACTATTACCGCACTTCTAAGGTGCACAACCACCTTTTGCATCCCCTCCCCTACCCCTCCTCTCTCCCTCAATTTGCTTCTTCCTGACTTGCTTCTCCCTCATTACTACTAGCTAGCTTTGTTGTTGTCTTTCTTCTCCTACCTATCTTCTCTATCCTTTAATGCCTCTAGCTACAACACCACCATTAATGCATCCCTTTCTCTTTTCCTCATTTTTCCTTCCTCTCCACTAGTTAGAGCCATATCTTTCACCAACTAGGTAGATCTACCCATTTCATGAAGTGACCTATCTATCCCCTAACTAGATCTATCCATTTAAAGATGTCATTAAAGCCATCTTTGTCCACTTATCACTAGGTATGTGGCGACATCGACTTCATCGACGTGCTCGATCTATCTCGAGATAGGTGAGTAAAAGTTGGTGCTTTGCAAGAATGGAAATATGTGTGTGTGTGTGATATGACCTAATTGGGCGATATGATGGAAATTGTGCGTGTGGCATGAGTTGATGTCGAACTGTGCGTGAGTTGCCTATGTTTTGCCGAAATATCGATTTATTTCTGTTTCGGCGAATTTCGGGGATACTCTATATGTCCTATTTTAGGGAAGCTCATGCCAAATTTTTATGTGACTTTGATGCATGCATGCATTTTTGTAATCGTTTTCTTATTATATACCACACGGGCAATCATGAGGGTCTGTCGAACGATGGTGGAAAGATGGTTGCGATCGGCGGTGCAGGACATGTATGAAAATAACCAGAAGGAGATTATGTGTCCATGCCAAAGATGCAAAGTGTAACACCCCGGATGTAACTTTCCCAATTTGTACTCCAACTCTTGCCGTTTCCGGCATTAAGTTATATTTATTTCCTCGGGTTCGGGTTTTTGTCTCCGTGTGTTGTTATCGTTGTCATGCATCTCATATCATGTCATCATGTGCATTGCATTTGCATACGTGTTCGTCTCATGCATTCGAGCATTTTCCACGTTGTCCGTTTTGCATTCCGGCGCTTCGTTCTCCTCCGGTGGTCTTTTCTAGCTTTCTTTCGTGTGTGGGGATTAAACATTTCCGGATTGGACCGAGACTTGCCATGCGGCCTTGGTTTACTACCGGTAGACCGCCTGTCAAGTTTCGTATCATTTGGACTTCGTTTGATACTCCAACGGTTAACCGAGGGACCGAAAAGGCCTCGTGTGTGTTGCAGCCCAACACCCCTCCAATTTAGCCCAAAACCCACCAAACCCTGCTCCATGTCCTAGAGCATTCAATCACGATCGCGTGGCCGAAAACCGCACCTCATTTGGACTCTCCTAGCTCCACTTATGCCTATAAATAGGCCCCTCCATTTTCGGATCATCTCCTTCCCCGAAACCCTAGTCAAAAAAAAGCTCCAGATCCGCCGCCGACGGACGTGTCCGGAGCGGACCGGACAACATCCGCCCGCCCCGCAGCCACCCATGACGCGTCACGTGGCAGAGCCACACCCGCCGCCGCCGAAGCCCGCCTGGCCCGCGGCGAGCCCGCTCCCGCGCCGCACCGGGCCAGAGGGAGCCGCCGCCTCACGCGCCCATCTTCCCCGACCCCAGTGGCCGCGCCACCGCGGGCCGCCATCGCCGGCCGCCACCTCGCCTCGGAGCCCCTCGCCGCGCATCGCCGCGCCGCCCCGCGAGCCGATCCGGAGCTCGCGCCGCCCGGGCCGGCCACCGCCGCCGACGCCGCCCCGTCCTCCTCCGGCCCCGGCGACCTCCTCTGCTTCCTCTCCGATGCTGGCGAGCTCCAACTCCGGTGAACAGTGCCGGCCGCGCCTCGGTTTCCGTGCGAAACCCTAGATCTAATCCGGGAGGTTGTTTTTTTGCTAAGTCCCAGGAATTTTTTCACTTCATATGCTCCTGTTAGAGGCCCCGTAACTTTGCATCCGTAGCTCCGATTTGGACATTTAGCATATCAAAATGTTCGTCTCGATGAGTGCATCGTTTCATTCCATTGTATCATTTTCATTTGAGTTCATCTTGATGCCTGTAATGCTGTTAGAAGGAGGCTCCGTGAGTTAATTGTCAGATCTGCTAGTTCATCTTAGACTTTTGCCATTATTATTGTGTGCATGATATGCCTGTGAGTCCTTCATATGTTTTGTTAAGCATTTTGTCTTCTTTGCAGAGGTGCAACCCATGCATTTTTAGGATGTGTGAGGTGACTTATGCCGGCTTGCGAAGTGAGGCACCCGGTAAATCTGTTTTCAGGGACTTAGTTGTTTTCACTAAGTCTGGGATATTTTAGTTCATGATGCCATATGTGCAGCTTGTTTCCAAGTGATCCGTGCCTCTTTTGAGGATTATCAGTAACGGAGTTTTCTTAATCATGTTATGATCTATCCATCCATGTCTTTGGTTGCAATTATGGAGCATCCTAGCTTGAGTCAATCGAGCTCTACTTTGGCTTCGTGGTTAATCTGGGCAGATCGTCAACTCGTTTGCGATTTTGCCGATGTTATTGTAGTTTATCCGTGCATGCTATGCCATTGTTCTTGCCATTTCTAGCTAGAATTTTGTGAATTATTAATGGATGTATGCCTGCCTTGCCATGAGTTGCACCGTGGTGAGTGCATCGAGCTTGTTTACATGCCTTCGTGAGTTATATTTCAGCATGTCTCAGTTTTCACTAAGTCTGAAAACTGATTGTGTTGTAGCTATGTTCGTGTGCTCGTTTATACATTTTGTGAATCCTTTTGGCCCCAGGTCACTTTGGGTCTTTTGTTAAGCTTGTTGAGTAGCTCCGTGCCATGTTCTTACTTGTCTTAATCAGGTATTGTTTCATGTTGTTTTGCTGCTCCGAAGAGGGCTTCGTGATCTGAAATTCCAGACAAGTGTTAATTTCACAAAGTCTGGAATCTGTTTTGCATTTGCGTTTTTGCCATGCTTGTTTGAACCTCATAATGGATGAATTGGCCATGGCTCAGTGCTAGTCTTTTGTTAAGCATCTTGTGTGTATCCCTGCCATGTATTTTTTTGTCATGTTTGGTGGCTGTAGCATGTTCATTTCATTGCATTTAGATGCCTACTTGCTGTAAATCGCAGACCGGTGCAAATATTGAAACGCTTGCCATTTCCAAACCGTAACTCCGATTCCGGCGTTCTTTATATCGTTTTCAAGCGATTTCATCTCATCTTTCCAGTGGAACCCTTGGAATTCCATGTTGAGGCCAGGTTCATGCATTTCCTGTCATATCTTGCATTTTGCATCCCGCATCGCATCCCGCATAGCATATCATCATTTCATCATATTGCTTGGTCTTGCACGTGGTTGATTGTATCCTTGTTGCTTGTTTGTATTGTTGGGTAGAGCCGGGAGACAAGTTCGCTACCGAGGAGCCCGTTGAGTTTGCTTGTGAGGATCCAGTCAACTCTGACAACTGTGCAGGCAAGATGATCATACCCTCGAAATCACTACTATCTTTGCTATGTTAGTTTGCTCGCTCTTGCTATGCCAATGCTACAATGCCTACCTTTTCCTTGTCAGCCTCCCAATTGCCATGTCAAACCTCTAACCCACCTTGTCCTAGCAAACCATTGATTGACTATGTTACCGCTTTGCTCAGCCCCTCTTATAGCGTTGCTAGTTGCAGGTGAAGATTGGAGGCCGTTCCTTGTTGGAACATCATTTATTTACTTGTTGGGATATCATTATATACTGACATGTTATCTTAATGCATCTATATACTTGGTAAAGGGTGGAAGGCTCGGCCTCTCGCCTAGTGTTTTGTTCCACTCTTGCCGCCCTAGTTTCCGTCATATCGGTGTTATGTTCCTGGATTTTGCGTTCCTTACGCGGTTGGGTTATAATGGGAACCCCTTGATATTTCGCCTTGATTAAAGCTTGTCCAGCAGTGCCCAACCTTGGTTTTACCATTTGTCACCTAGCCTTTTCTTTCCCTTGGGTTCTGCAGACTCAAGGGTCATCTTATTTTAACCCCCCCCCCCCCGGGCCAGTGCTCCCTCTGAGTGTTGGTCCGAACCGGGCAGCCTGCGGGGCCACCTCGGGGAAACTTGAGGGTTGGTTTTACTCGTAGCTTGACCTATCTGAGTGTGCCCTGAGAAAGAGATATGTGCAGCTCCTATCGGGATTTGTCGGCACATTCGGGCGGTGTTGCTGGTCTTGTTTTAACCTGTCGAATTGTCTTGTTGTACCGGATTGCCGAGTCTGATCGGTGTGTCTGGGGTGGAGGTCTATTCCTTCGTTGACCGTGAGAGCTTGTCATGGGCTAAGTTGGGACTCCCCTGCAGGGATTGAACTTTCGAAAGCCGTGCCCGCGGTTATGGTCAGATGGGAATTTGTTAATGTCCGGTTGTAGATAACTTGAACCTTAATTAATTAAAATGAATCAACCGAGTGTGTTACCGTGATGGCCCCTTCTCGGCGGAGTCCGGGAAGTGGACACGGTGTTGGAGTAATGCTTGTGCAGGTTGTTCCTTTAGATTCTCGCTCGTGCTTTGCCTCCTCTTCTCGCTCTCTTTTGCGTATAAGTTAGCCACCACATATGCTAGTCGCTTGCTGCAGCTCCACATATTTTTTGCCTTACCCTTCCTATAAGCTTAAATAGTCTTGATCGCGAGGGTGCAAGATTGCTGAGTCCCTGTGGCTCACAGATACTATAACTCCAGATGCAGGTCCAGGTGATGCCGCTCCAGGTGACGAGTACGAGCTCAAGTGGGAGTTCGACGAGGACTCTCAGCGTTATTATGTTTCCTTTCCCGATGATCAGTAGCGGTGCCTAGTTGGGGTTCGATTCAGGGCCTTGTCGCATGTTGGGTTCTTTTCTATTTTGGCGCCGTAGTCGGGCCATGAGTGTCTGTCTGATGGATGTTATTTATGTACTTTGATGTGACGTGGCGAGTGTAAGCCGACTATGTATGTCCCCTTTTATTATATATAACATGGGATGTTGTAATGATTGCCCGACTTGCGACATTGCTTTCAATGCGGTTATGTCTCTAAGTCGTGCCTCGACACATGGGAGCTATAGCCGCATCGAGGGCGTTACAAGTTGGTAATCAGAGCCTTCCCCGAACTTAGGAGCCCCATTGCTTGATCGTTTTTAGCGGACGAGTTGTGTCTAGAAAAATGTTTTGAGTCACTTAGGAATTATATATCGGAGAGCTTAGGAATTCTTTTTACTTCCCAGTCTCCTCATCGCTCTGGTAAGGCATCCTGACGTAGAGTTTTGACTCTTCTCTTCTCAAATTTCACTAAAAAAATTTTTAGGATCACGCGAGTATCTTGGATTTGTTCCGATCGCTTATGATGAGAATACTGTCTTGGTACCTCCTGTCAGGGGTTTAGTGGAAGTGTCCCGGGGAGTTGAGCTTTGAGGTGTTGTCATCATAATTTTATCGTTGCAATTCTGGAATACTTGAGATATTTTCGCCGACATCGAAAATGTCTTTTATGCAGTTCGTTGGTGAGATAACCTCGACGCCACCCAGTACTGGGGCGGGAGTTCGGGAGTATCGCCATAACTTGTATAACGGATGCTTTTCGAAGGTTGAGGTAGATGGTTTCCGAAGTTTTCTTGGTTATGTGTTGAAGGATGGATACAGCTGGATGTAGGATTTGCTAGTTTGGGTGAGATATTATGCTTCCCCTGTATCCCCAACACCTGATTGCATAACCAAAAAAGTTTGGGAGTTTCATAGGTGGGAATTCTAGTAGCTCTAGTTCTTCTTCCACGGATATTGGTTTGAGATTGAGATTTCTTACCGATTACTCGTTCTTGATCCGTACCTTGTTGATTTATTTCTCTACCTTAATTCTACGTGGCTTCGCAATTTATGGATATGTGACCATTTGAAGAGGAATGCATTCGCTCATTTTGTTCGGATGTGAAGACTATATGTTGCAATTTTCATTCCGTTGGATTCAGCTTCAATATTTATCTATCATGTGCTAATGGTGGTCAACCTCTTCAGGATGGCTCCCGCTAAGAGCACCAGTCAGAATCAGAATCAAGATCCGCCACCACCTCCACCTCCTCCAGAGGCATGGCAAGCTGTGATGGCCGCAACCAATGCAAACACTCAGGTGATCATGCAAATTCTCCAAGAGCGCAATCAAGGCAGTCAAGGGAATCAAGGCAGCAACCAGAGTCACTTTGTTACACTCAACCAGTTCCTTGCTAACGGGCCAAAGACTTTCAGTAATTGTGTTGAGGCAACTGATGCTGACGATTGGCTTGTGGATCTGTGTAAGCATTTCGAGTGCATTAACGTCAGGCCTGAGGACTTTGTCAAGTTCGCTTCCTTCCAACTCAAAGATCAAGCTGCAGAATGGTTCCAGCAGTACATGGATTCCAGAGGTGGACGTGTTATCACTTGGGATGATTTCCGTCGAGATTTCCAAGCTCATCATATTCCGCAGAGTGTGGTTGAAAGCAAGCGTGAGGAATTCCGCAATCTGAAGCAAGGCTCTTTGTATGTCTATGACTACAACAAGTTGTTCCAGAAGCTTGCCCGCTTTGCCAAGCAGGACGTGCCTGATGAGAAGAGCATGATATACCAGTTCAGGGGTGGTCTCAGAGAAGATATTCAGCTCGCTCTTGTTCTCTTTGAGCCCTTGAGATACGATGAGTTCTACAACATGGAACTGAAGCAAGAGGCTGCTCAGTTGAGGTGTGATGCTTCCAGGAAGCGAGTCAGAGATGTTACTCCTTCTTCCTCTACCCAAGTGACCAAGCAGCAGAAGTTTTGGCTTCCTCCTCCTCCATTTCGTCAGCCATTTCAGCAGAAGAGCAAAGGTGGCAGTGGTTCTTCCCACCCACCCAACCCTGGCTTTCAGAACAAGACTTCGTCTCAAGCTCCAAGATCGAGTGCTCCGTATCACCATCCGCTTTCAGAGGTCACGTGCAACAAGTGCCAACAGAAGGGTCACTATGCCAACAAGTGTTTCAACCAGAGGCGTCTTCCTCCTCCTCCTCCTCCTGTCAGATCGGCAAGTACAACTGTGGTCAAGCATAACCCCAAGCATGCCAAGGTCAATTTGATGAATGCAGCTCAGGCAGAGGACTCGTCAGATGTGATAATGGGTAACCTTCCTGTTAATGATATTCCTGCAAGAGTTCTTTTTGACACGGGTGCATCGCATTGTTTCATGTCAAAGCCATTTTTTACCAAGCATGAGTTCATTTCTTCTCATTTGGGTAAACAAATGGATATCGTTTCTCCTGGCAAACGTTTGAGTGCTAGTCTGGAGGTGCCAGATGTTACTATCACGTTGGGCGACTACAAGTTCCTTTCTTCCCCAATGGTTCTTGGTAACTCGGATATTGATCTTATTCTTGGGATGGATTGGCTTTCTAAGCACAAGGCTCAGCTTGATTGTGCAGCCAGGCAGATTCAATTGACTCATTCGTCTGAGGATGTAATTGTCTTTGCCGCTCGGGATAATACCATCCGTCTGTTTTCTCTCAATGAGAAGGGTGAATTGGATGCCATCTCTCAAATTCCTGTCGTTTGCAAATATCAAGACGTCTTTCCAGAAGAGCTCCCAGGAATGCCTCCGCGCCGGCCAGTTGAATTCGTTATTGAACTTGAGCCTGGCACGGAACCTGTGTGCAAACGTCCTGACAAGCTCGGACCTGAAGAGTTGAAGGAGCTGAAGAAGCAACTCGATGAGCAAGAAAGAATGGGTCTCATCCGGCCTAGTACTTCTCCGTGGGGTTGTGGTGTTCTTTTTGTGAAGAAGAAGGATGGAACGGACCGACTTTGTGTTGATTACCGTCCAGTGAACAAGAAGACCATCAAGAACAAATACCCACTTCCCAACATCAATGAGCTGTTCGAACAACTCAAAGGTGCTCAAGTATTCTCCAAGCTTGATCTCCGTATGGGTTATCACCAGATTCACATTCTGAAGATATTCCCAAGACAGCATTCAGAACAAGCTTTGGTTCATATGAATACACTGTCATGTCTTTTGGCCTCGCCAACGCTCCTCAGACGTTCTCTCGCATGATGAATTTCATCTTCAACGCCTACACCAATGACTTCGTTTTGGTCTATCTCGACGACATTCTGGTTTTCTCGAAGAACAAGGAAGATCATGCCAAGCACTTGCGTTTGGTTCTTGATAAGCTCAGAGAACATCAGTTCTAGCTAAGTTCTCCAAGTGTGAATTTTGGCTCGATGAGGTCCTTTATCTTGGTCATATCATCTCTGCCAAGGGCATTTCCGTGAGTCCTGAGAAGGTGAAAGTGCAACTATCCATAGGTGGTTTTGGTAATTCATAACAACATATAGCTCATTGAGCTAATACTATTCCAAGATAATTATTTCAGGAAAGCTCAATGATTGGCATGGCATGGATGTGAAAGTGGAACCCTCAAAATGCTAAGGACAATGGATTGGCTCAAGCTCAAAAGCTCAAGACTCTTCATTTCATATTTTAGTGATCCAAGATCACATTGAGTCCATAGGAAAAGCCAATACTATTAAGGAGGGATGAGGTGTTGCTTAATGAGCCTCTTGCTTCATGTGCTTAGTGATATGCTCCAAAACCCTCAACTACTTTCCCATATCCACTTATGACCTAAACCCTAAGCCAAACTCGGTCCTACCGATTTTTCCTATCCGGCGCCCCCGAGTTTCACTTGTCATTAGCCACTGCCAAACCCTAGCAATTCGGTTCTACCGATAAGGATCTCGGTCCCACCGAGATGGGGTTGCAAACTCTCTGTTTCCATTTCGTAACTTTTCGGTCCCACCGAAAGAGCGAATCGGTCCCACCGAGATTGCAATGTAAACTCAGTGTTTCCCCTTTGTAACTTTTCGGTCTCACCGAGTTTCACTCGGTCCCACCGAAAGAGCAAATCGGTCCCACCGAGTTTGCCTGACCAACTCTCTGGTTAGCTAATTACCAAATTCGATCTCACCGATTTTGTGTAATCGGTCTCACCGAGATTACGTTATGCCCAAACCCTAACCGAATCGGTCCTACCGAGTTGCATGTCAGTCCCACCGAATTTCCTAACGGTCACTAGGTTTACATTTTCGGTCAGACCGAGTTTATTTATTCGGTCCCACCGAGATTGGAAAACTGTGTAACGGTTGGATTTTGTGTGGAGGCTATATATACCCCTCCACCTCCTTCTCATTCAGTGAGAGAGCCATCAGAACACACACATCATTCCAACTCATTTGTTCTGAGAGAGAACCACCTACTCATGTGTTGAGACCAAGACATTCCATTCCTACCATATGAATCTTGATCTCTAGCCTTCCCAAGTTGCTTTCCACTCAAATCTTCTTTCCACCAAATCCAAATCCTATGAGAGAGAGTTGAGTGTTGGGGAGACTATCATTTGAAGCACAAGAGCAAGGAGTTCATTACCTACACACCATTTGTTACTTCTTGGAGAGTGGTGTCTCCTAGATTGGCTAGGTGTCACTTGGGAGCCTCCGACAAGATTGTGGAGTTGAACCAAGGAGTTTGTAAGGGCAAGGAGATCGCCTACTTCGTGAAGATCTACCGCTAGTGAGGCAAGTCCTTCGTGGGCGATGGCCATGGTGGGATAGACAAGGTTGCTTCTTCGTGGACCCTTTGTGGGTGGTTGCTTCTTCGTAGACCCTTCGTGGGTGGAGCCCTTCGTGGACTCGCGCAACCGTTGCCCTTGGGTGGAGCCCTGTGTGGACTCGCGCAACCGTTACCCTTCGTGGGTTGAAGTCTCCATCAACGTGGATGTAGGATAGCACCACCTATCCGAACCACGGGAAAAACATCCGTGTCTCCAATAGCGTTTGAATTCTCCAAACCCTTCCCTTTACATTCTCGCAAGTTGCATGCTTTACTTTCCGCTGCCCACAAACTCTTTGCATGCTTGCTTGAATTGTATGATGATTGCTTGACTTGTCCTAAAATAGCTAAAATCTGCCAAGAACTAAAATTGGGAAAAGGTTAAGTTTTTATTTGGTCAAGTAGTCTAATCACCCCCCCTCTAGACATACTTCCGATCCTACAAGTGGTATCAGAGCTTTGGTCTCCATTTGCTAGATCTCCATAGCTTTTGGTGGTCATAGCCTTGGTTTCACAACCTAGGAGAGTATGGCGTCTAGCGAGGGAAATTATCACCGTAGAGGTCCTTACTTTGATGGTACTAACTTTGCTAGTTGGAAGCATAAAATGAAAATGCATATTCTTGGACATAACCCCGCCGTTTGGGCTATTGTGTGTGTTGGTTTGCAAGGTGACTTCTTTGATGGGAGAGAACCAAACCGTGAAGCTACGGCGGATGAGTTGAAGATGTTGCAATGCAATGCTCAAGCTTGTGATATTCTCTTCAACGGATTGTGCCCCAAAGAATTCAACAAAATCAGCCGCCTTGAGAATGCAAAGGAAATTTGGGACACTTTGATTGATATGCACGAAGGTACCGACTCCATCAAGGAATCCAAGTTGGATGTGCTTCAAAGCCAACTTGACAAGTTCAAGATGAAGGATGGTGAAGGTGTCGCTGAAATGTACTCTAGGCTTGCTCTCATCACAAATGAGATTGCCGGCTTGGGAAGTGAAGAGATGACCGATAAATTCATCATCAAGAAGATCCTAAGAGCCTTGGATGAAAAATATGATACCATGTGCACATTGATTCAAATGATGCCCAATTACAAAGATCTCAAGCCAACAGAGGTGATTGGAAGAATTGTTGCTCATGAGATGTCACTTAAGGATAAAGAGGAACTTCACAACAAATCAAGTGGTGCCTATAAAGCCTCATGTGAAGCCCCTACATCATCAAGTGAGAAACAAGACCTCAATGAAGAATTGAGCTTAATGGTGAAGAACTTCAACAAGTTCTACAAGAGTAGAAGCAAAGATAGAAGCTCCAAGTCAAGGTCCTACAATGACAAAAGATCTTCTAGTCGAGAGCGAAACTGTTACAATTGTGGAAGACCCGGACACTATTCCAATGAGTGTACGGCTCCCTACAAGAGAAGAGAAGATTCTCCAAAAAGAAGAAGCAAAGGATCACCACCAAGAGAGAGAAGGAGTAGAGATGATCGTTATGAACGAAGATACTCACGGAGAAGCGAGGATTCGGAAAGGAAGGAAAAATCATCAAGGAGCTACACAAGACGAAGACATCAAGCTCATGTTGGTGAATGGGTATCCGGCTCCGACTCCGACAGCCACTCCGAGAGAAGTTATCACTCCGACTCCGAAGATACTCAAGATGAAGGTGTTGCCGGTCTAGCACTTGTGTCAACCAACTCCTACGACATATTTGACTCACCAAATGAAGGAATTGGAAGATGCTTCATGGCCAAAGGTCCTAAGGTAACACACCCCGAGTATGTTGATTTCAATAGTGATGAAGATGACTTGTTAGGTGATGATTTGCTTGGTGACAACTCTAGTGATGAATACTATTATGAAAGACCAATTAATCATGCTAATCAAGATAAAACGAATGACAATGATAAGGAGAAGATTGAGGCTCTAACTAAAGAACTAAAAACTCTTAAGTTAGCTCATGACACTATCTTCGAAGATCATCGAGAACTTTTAAGAGCTCATGAGAGACTACGCTTTGAAAATCTCAATCTTGAGCAAGAGCATGAGTTCTTAAAGGCAATCAATGATGATCTCCGCAAGAAAAATTCTTCTTACATTGCCAAGCGCTTACTTTTATCCACTTACATGCCTCAAGTCAAGTCTAACAAGAAAGATTCTTCCTCTAGTTGTAACAATGATCATGCAAAATTCAATATTGTTGCTTCTAGTAGTTCTCTTGATTCCACTAATGATTCTCTTAGCCAAGTTACACTTGAGCAAGAAAATAGCTTATTGAAGGGAATTATAGAGAAAGGAGTGTACAAAAGCCTTGCCGGGAGTAAGTAATTCGAGGAAATTGTGCGCAAGCAGGGAATGCACCGGAAGAATCAAGGTGTTGGTTTTGAACGAAAGTTCAATGCCAATGGAGTTGAATGGGAAGAAGATCAATACCCCAAGACAAAGTTTGTCCCTCAACAAGAGAAGTATACTTCTTTCAAGGGGACACAAGCTCAAGATGATCTTCCACCACTAGACTACGAGCAAAAAGGCAAGGACAAGCTTCAAGAGGAAATTGATGCATTTGAAGAAGCCCCTAAGACCTTAGTCAAGTGGATTCCCAAGACTTCTTCAAGTTCCACTTCATCATGTACGACTACAACTCCAAGGATTCCCATCAAGATGATGTGGATCCAAAAGAAGAAGAACTAGAGAGTTCTTGAGGGTGACTCCGCCAACATACTTCACTCTTATCATTTTGGCAAGAACAAGTGCAATCAACTTCCACATCTTGCACTAGTTCAAGGAGTCACAAACCCTCTTGTTGGTAAGACAAGGGACAAGGTAACCTAAAAGCTTTCATGGACATCATCTTTTGTGTGCATCACTCTATGTCTATGGATATCCTTGATTGTTCCTTGTGGGACCAACCCATGTAGGTATTGAAAGTGCAATTCACTCAAATGGATGTCTCCAAGAGATCTACATCAACATTGAGCATCCACATCTTCAATATCTACATGAAGTCATCATCGACAAAACCCAAGGTTAGTTCATCCCTCTTAGGGGGGATATCACATCTAGGGGGAGCTTTACTCTAAGACTTGAGCTAAAGCAACTCTAAATATGTGAACAAAACAATGCTTTATGTAAAAGTGGTAACCCCACTTGAGCTTAAATGATGAGTATGACCTACGATCAAGTGTTCTCACTTGACTCCTAAGTCAATATACTCATATATAGATGACCTAGTCATCGCAAATTGCTTGATAGATGCTAGAATTGGTTGTGCATGCCTTGCCACATATTTCATTTGCCATCTTATTGTGTGAGCATGCTGATCGCATATTTTACTCATTCGAGGACATCCACTTGTTGCTTTGATTGTTCGGTTTTATTTCTTTTTGCCAAGTGGATGGACAATAATGCCTAAGAACCTCCTCTAGCTATCTATGCTTTTCTCGTCTCAAACTCTATTCATGCTACATCACAAAATTTGATCAAGTAAGATTCGAACCACTCTGTGTGAGGAGCGCTCAGAGTCCCCGATTCGTCATAGACTTAAACTTCCAAAACCTCTTTATGATTCTCGGTCTGACCGATACTTCACTTTCGGTCCTACCGAGATCATTAAGTTGATCTAGGTTTTCGATCTCGGTGCAACCGATTTGAACCTTTCGGTCTCACCGAGTTTCAGTAACTGCACGCAGTTATGAATCTCGGTGCCACCGAGTTGTTCAACTCGGTCACACCGACAGGGTCGGGCTATATATAGTCACGGGCAAAATTTGGAAATTTCTCCGAACCCCTTCGCCCGCGCGATAGCCTGCTCTGCCCCCGAGGTCTCCGGATCGTCTTCTCGCCGCCAGCAGCCTCCAGTCGCTGGTCTCCGCCGCCGTCAACGGAATTCTGCCCCGCCGTTGCCGCTGTAGCGAGTCTCCGCCGAACTAGGGTATGGACTCGATCTTTTTGCTATTCTCCACTCCGATTCCTAGCACATTGTGATCATCATGATTCTTGCCACGTTTGAAACACTCCTATCCAGTGAATGAACTCGTAGATTAGGCTTAATTCGAAAATTTTAGGGTTAGGTTTCCGCCGAAACCATCTCGGACCCACCAAGTTGAAAAACTCGGTCCCACCGATCTGGCTTTTGCCATTGCACAAGTGAAACTTGGTCTGACCGAGAATAACTTATCAGTGCGACCGATTTTGGAATTCTGTGAAACCCTAGCAGTCTCGGTGCCACCGAACTGTGACTCGGTCTGACCAAGTTCACCAGTTCTGGTGCCAAAACTGCTTCGATGTCACCGAGTTTGAAAATCGGTAGATCCGAGATGCTTTCTGTGGAAAACTAAAACTAAGTTTTTGAATTAATCTTTTGCAAAAATCTCTGCTTTTTGTGATGCTCATCCACTCTATCTTATCCATAACCTATTCACAGGGTCAGCAGTCAGTTTGCAACATGTCTGATCAAAGTGACAGCCAGAATGTGTCTGAGCAGCAAGTTGTGATGAGTGAGGGCACTAGCCCCTCAAGTTCTTCTGATGATGGCAGCAGGAGCACCCCCAGCAATCTGCCTAAGGCTGCCACACGTCAAAGGAAGAAGAGAACGTCTTATTCTGAGGATGAAGACTATGTGGCAGAGGAAGAGGCCACCTCCAAGAGAGTTGAGCCAACTCAAGGCTCAAAGCCAGGCCTGAAGATCAAAAGGCCAGCAGGCAGGCAGCCAATGTCAAAGGCTAGAGCCTCAACTGAGAAGCCTGCACCTGCTCCCATTGAGCCCATTGCTGCTGAGGGCAAGAAAAGGAAAGAGAGAGTGAAGAAGACTGTGGCCAAGGTGCTTCGCAAGGCCTCCATCATGGAAGAGGAGGAGGAAGAAGAGGCAGCTGCACCAGCGCCCAAGGCAGTCAAACTTATGGGAGATGCCATAAGGTCAGGAACAGCTGCATCCAAGCCCAAGGAAGCACCTAAGGCTGCATCTAAGCCTAAGACATCACCAAAGAGAAACACAAGGAGTATACCTGCTGCAGAAAAGAACAAGGCCCCAGTGCCTGAAGCTACTGAAGAAGAGGAAGAGAGTGTCCTTAGAAAGCTCAAGCCCAAGATCCCAGACCACAATGATGCTCATCCTGTGGCTGAGGATATGAAGCTCAGGAGAGACTCAGGGCTGAGGAAGTGGAGAGAAGCAGATCCGTATGCTTCTAGGAGAAGGACTGCCGTGGATTACAGATTTCATACCAAGGAGCAGCAAGATTTCTATGAGACTGTTTTGCTTGACAAGAAGCCAATCGTTTGTGACATGAGATGGGTCGACTGGACCTACATCAAGGACAATGAAGAGTACTACCCAGGAGTTCAGGACAGCTTCAGAGCGTGTGGAGTAGAGGACTTTGTTGGGAAGAAGCTCACAAAGTGGAACGAGGAACTCATCATGCAGTTCTACTCCACAGCGCACTTCTACACGGATGGAAGGATCACATGGATGTCAGAGGGTACAAGGTACCAATCTACAGTGGCTGAGTGGGCACAGATCATTAATGCCCCAGAGGAGCGAGATGAGGACTTGGATATCTATGCCAAGAAAAAGATGGATCACAACTCCATGTCCAACATGTACAAGGAGATTCCGAATGAAGCACTTGACACGTTCAAGTTTGGCTCAGTGCATTATCTGCTCTCAGGATTGCCTACGATCAACTGGATCCTTAGGCACACCCTTCTGCCCAAGTCTGGAGATCACAAGATGATCAGAGGTCACGCGATCAACTTGCTTCATGTCTTTGACGTGCCTCAGAAATTGAAGGTCATGAGTCTCATTGTGGAAACCATTAAGAGGACGGCTGCAGACCAGAAGAGGAGTTGTGGGTATGCCCCACAGATTCAGGAGCTCATCAACTCCAAGATGGGCACGGGCGTATATTTGTTGGATAAGGAACACCTGCCCATCCGTCCAGATTTCGAGGACAATGAAGTTGTGATGACAGAGAATGAGCCATCGTCTGCACAAGCATATGCAAATAAGGAGAAGGCGAAGAAGGAAAAAGCTGACAGGATGCCTACTCAAGCGGAGGCATCTGATTATTTCTTGAAGACCAAACAAGAGCAGCTCAGTTACTTGATTGCGTCCACCCTGCGGATTGAGAAGAGTATAGCCACCCTGACTCAGAACCAGGCGAGCTTAGAGAGGATCATAGAACAGAGGTTCTATGACTTGGACATCAAGGTAACAAAAGTTCAGTCTGCAGTGGAGCAGCTCCAGGAGGACATGAATGAGAGGAGAGGCAGGACCACGACTCGTGCATTTGCGAGAGTGCCACGAGGCCCGAGGTTGTCTGCACTGCCAGTTGCTGACACCAGAGCCACCACCTCAGCACCAGCTACAGCCTCAGCTCCAGCATCTACTTCAGCTCCAACTCCAGCGACTACTTCATCATCTACAGAAGCCTTCGTCCTTGGAGTGATCCGGACTCCACCACCACCTGAAGATCAAGCCTGAGCATCGACTTAGCACTATGCATTTTCTAGGAACTTTTTGGTAACTTGTTGCCAAAGGGGGAGAAAATGTATAGATCATAGGCTTCGAGAGAGAGTGTTTCTTTATTCTCTCTTGTTTTATTTGGTGGTTTTTCGAACCTTTTTTGCTTGTGTGTGAGATACTACGTCCTTATGCCTGTGAGACATCGATGATCATGTGTTTGATCATAAGCTACACTTAATGTTTGCTTAATGCTTGCTTAAATATTATCATTCTATCTATCATTTGTGATCATTCACTATTCTTGGTGATGAGTGCATGTATTTCATTCTTATCATTTTGAGCGCTCCACCAAGATGTATGTGACATGGAAGAGTAACCCATGACTCTAACTCATTTGTGCATTTGCAGTCCAAAGCAAATTTTAAATATGCACAAATTTAGGGGGAGCTCTTACTTATCACATACCTCTCAAAGCGACGATATATTTCATGCTTATTATGTTTTGTTGAAGCTTTGATCTATATGTTGTCATCAATTACCAAAAAGGGGGATATTGAAAGTGCAACTATCCCTAGGTGGTTTTGGTAATTCATAACAACATATAGCTCATTGAGCTAATACTATTCCAAGATAATTATTTCACGAAAGCTCAATGATTGGCATGGCATGGATGTGAAAGTGGAACACTCAAAATGCTAAGGACAATGGATTGGCTCAAGCTCAAAAGCTCAATACTCTTCATTTCATATTTTAGTGATCCAAGATCACATTGAGTCCATAGGAAAAGCCAATACTATTAAGGAGGGATGAGGTGTTGCTTAATGAGCCTCTTGCTTCATGTGCTTAGTGATATGCCCCAAAACCCTCAACTACTTTCCCATATCCACTTATGACCTAAACCCTAAGCCAAACTCGGTCCTACCGATTTTTCCTATCTGGCGCCACCGAGTTTCACTTGTCATTAGCCACTGCCAAACCCTAGCAATTTGGTTCTACCAATAAGGATCTCGGTCCCACCGAGATGGGGTTGCAAACTCTCTGTTTCCCTTTCGTAACTTTTCGGTCCCACCGAAAGAGCGAATCGGTCCCACCGAGATTGCAATGTAAACTCAGTGTTTCTCCTTTGTAACTTTTCGGTCTCACCGAGTTTCACTCGGTCCCACCGAAAGAGCAAATCGGTCCCACCGAGTTTGCCTGACCAACTCTCTGGTTAGCTAATTACCAAATTCGGTCTCACCGAGTTTGTGTAATCGGTCTCACCGAGATTACGTTATGCCCAAACCCTAACCGAATCGGTCCTACCGAGTTGCATGTCAGTCCCACCGAAATTTCCTAGCAGTCACTAGGTTTACATTTTCGGTCAGACCGAGTTTATTTATTCGGTCCCACCGAGATTGGAAAACTGTGTAATGGTTGGATTTTGTGTGGAGGCTATATATACCCCTCCACCTCCTTCTCATTCAGTGAGAGAGCCATCAGAACACACACATCTTCCAACTCATTTGTTCTGAGAAGAGAACCACCTACTCATGTGTTGAGACCAAGACATTCCATTCCTACCATATGAATCTTGATCTCTAGCCTTCCCAAGTTGCTTTCCACTCAAATCTTCTTTCCACCAAATCCAAATCCTATGAGAGAGAGTTGAGTGTTGGGGAGACTATCATTTGAAGCACAAGAGCAAGGAGTTCATTACCTACACACCATTTGTTACTTCTTGGAGAGTGGTGTCTCCTAGATTGGCTAGGTGTCACTTGGGAGCCTCCGACAAGATTGTGGAGTTGAACCAAGGAGTTTGTAAGGGCAAGGAGATCACCTACTTCGTGAAGATCTACCGCTAGTGAGGCAAGTCCTTCGTGGGCGATGGCCATGGTGGGATAGACAAGGTTGCTTCTTCGTGGACCCTTTGTGGGTGGTTGCTTCTTCGTAGACCCTTCGTGGGTGGAGCCCTTCGTGGACTCGCGCAACCGTTGCCCTTGGGTGGAGCCCTGTGTGGACTCGCGCAACCGTTACCCTTCGTGGGTTGAAGTCTCCATCAACGTGGATGTAGGATAGCACCACCTATCCGAACCACGGGAAAAACATCCGTGTCTCCAATAGCGTTTGAATTCTCCAAACCCTTCCCTTTACATTCTCGCAAGTTGCATGCTTTACTTTCCGCTGCCCATAAACTCTTTGCATGCTTGCTTGAATTGTATGATGATTGCTTGACTTGTCCTAAAATAGCTAAAATCTGCCAAGAACTAAAATTGGGAAAAGGTTAAGTTTTTATTTGGTCAAGTAGTCTAATCACCCCCCCTCTAGACATACTTTCGATCCTACAGAAGGTGTCTGCAATTGTGAATTGGGATCCTCCTCAGAACATGAAGCAACTCCGCAGTTTTCTCGGTCTCGCAAGCTATTGCCGAAGATTCGTTGAAAACTTTTCTAAGATTGTGAAGCCTCTCTCAAATCTTCTTCAGAAGCACGTCAAGTACGTTTGGTCTTCGGAGTGTGATATTGCTTTCAACACTTTGAAAGAGAAATTGATCACTGCTCCAATTCTGACTCCACCTGATGAATCCAAACCGTACGAGGTCTTTTGTGATGCCTCTCTCCAAGGTCTTGGCGCAGTATTGATGCAAGAGAAGAAAGTTGTTGCTTATACATCTCTCCAGTTGAAGCCTAATGAGAAGAACTACCCCACTCATGATCTCGAGTTGGCGGCAGTTGTGCATGCTCTTTTGACTTGGAGACATCTTCTATTGGGAAGAAAAGTGGACATTTTCACTGATCAAACAAGAGTCTCAAGTACATCTTCACTCAGCCTAATCTCAACCTAAGGCAAACTCGATGGGTCGAAATGATTCAAGAGTATAATCCGAGTATTGAGTATACTCCAGGCAAGGCCAATGTGATTGCTGACGCTTTGAGCAGAAAGGCCTACTGCAACAGTCTGATTCTCAAGCCTTATCAACCCGAGCTTTGTGAAGCTTTCCGCAAACTTAATCTGCAAGTTGTTCCTCAAGGTTTCCTCGCCAACCTTCAAGTCTCTCCTACCTTAGAAGACCAGATTCGCCAAGCCCAGCTTCTTGATGCTATGGTGAAAAAGGTGAAGATTGGGATTGCCAAGAGTCAGTCCAAGTACAAGTGCTACCGCCTTGATGACAAGGACAATCTCTTCTTCGAGGATCGTATTGTTGTGCCTAAAGGTGAACTTCGTAAAGTGATCATGAACGAGGCTCACAATTCTCTCCTCTCCATCCACCCTGGGAGCACGAAGATGTATCAGGATCTCAAGCAAGCTTATTGGTGGACTCGAATGAAGCGCGAGATCGCTCAATTCGTGAATGAATGTGATGTCTGCAGAAGAGTGAAGGCAGAACACCAAAGGCCAGTTGGTCTCCTCCAACCTCTTGCCATTCCAGAATGGAAGTTTGACCACATTGAAATGGACTTCGTGACTGGGTTTCCAAAGTCCAAGGGTGGCAATGATTCTATATTTGTTGTCATCGATAAACTCACCAAAGTGGCTCACTTTCTACCTATCAAAGAATCGATCACTACAGCTCAATTGGCGGAACTCTATACCTCTCGCATTGTCTCTCTACACGGTATTCCTCAAGTGATCTCTTCAGACCGTGGCAACATCTTTACCTTGAAGTTTTGGGATTCTTTTCAGAAGGCCATGGGCACTAACATCCGCTTCAGCACTGCTTTCCATCCTCAAACAAGCGGTCAAGTCGAGCGTGTCAACCAGATTCTTGAAGATATGCTCAGGTCTTGTGTGATCTCCTTCGGCATGAAGTGGGAGGATTGTCTTCCTTATGCCGAATTCTCATACAACAACAGTTTTCAAGCAAGTTCGGGCAAGGCCCCATTTGAAATTCTGTATGGCAGGAAGTGCCGTACCCCTCTCAACTGGTCTGAAACCGGTGAACGTCAGCTTTTGGGTAATGACTTAATCACAGAAGCAAAAGAAATGTGCAAAGTCATTCGTGATAACCTCAAAGCAGCCCAATCCCGCCAGAAGAGCTACTATGATAGTAAACACCGTGATTTGGCTTTCGAGATCAGAGATCATGTTTACCTTCGTGTCTCTCCTATGAAAGGTACTCGTCGCTGCGGTATCAAAGGGAAGCTTGCCCCTAGATACGTGGGACCTTTCCAGATTGTCAGCAAGAGAGGCGACCTCGCCTATCAACTCGAGCTTCCTTCAAACTTTGCAAATGTTCATGACGTGTTCCATGTCTCTCAGCTTCGAAAGTGCTTCAAGACTCCTGACCGCACAGTCAACTTCGAGGACATTGAGCTCCAAGAAGATCTCTCTTATCGTGAGCACCCAGTTGCTATTCTTGAAGAGACTGAACGCAAGACTCGCAACAAGTCAATCAAATTTCTCAAAGTAAAGTGGTCACACCATTCCGACCGTGAAGCTACCTGGGTACACGAGGATCACCTCCGTTCTGAGTACCCAGAGTTCTTTCAGTCCTAGATCTCGGGACGAGATCTTTTCGTAGTGGTGGAGTGTTGTAACACCCTGGATGTAACTTTCCCAATTTGTACTCCAACTCTTGCCGTTTCCAGCGTTAAGTTATATTTATTTCCTCGGGTTCGGGTTTTTGTCTCCATGTGTTGTTATCGTTGCCATGCATCTCATATCATGTCATCATGTGCATTGCATTTGCATACGTGTTTGTATCATGCATTCGAGCATTTTCCCCGTTGTCCGTTTTGCATTCCGGTGCTTCGTTCTCCTCCGGTGGTCTTTTCTAGCTTTCTTTCGTGTGTGGGGATTAAACATTTCCGGATTGGACCGAGACTTGCCATGCGGCCTTGGTTTACTACCGGTAGACCGCCTGTCAAGTTTCGTATCATTTGGACTTCGTTTGATACTCCAACGGTTAACCGAGGGACCGAAAAGGCCTCGTGTGTGTTGCAGCCCAACACCCCTCCAATTTGGCCCAAAACCCACCAAACCCTGCTCCATGTCCTAGAGCGTTCGATCACGATCGCGTGGCCGAAAACCGCACCTCATTTGGACTCTCCTAGCGCCACTTATGCCTATAAATAGGCCCCTCCATTTTCGGATCATCTCCTTCCCCGAAACCCTAGTCAAGAAAAAGCTCCAGATCCGCCGCCGACGGACGTGTCCGGAGCGGATCGGACAACGTCCGCCACCGCCCTGCAGCCACCCGTGACGCGCCACGTGGCAGAGCCACACCCGCCGCCGCCGAAGCCCGCCTGGCCCGCGGCGAGCCCGCTCCCGCGCCGCACCGGGCCAGAGGGAGCCGCCGCCTCACGCGCCCATCTTCCCCAACCCCGGTGGCCGCGCCACCGCGGGCCGCCATCGCGGGCCGCCACCTCGCCTCGGAGCCCCTCGCCGCGCATCGCCGCGCCGCCCCGCGAGCCGAGCCGGAGCTCGCGCCGCCCGGGCCGGCCACCGCCGCCGACGCCGCCCCGTCCTCCTCCGGCCCCGGCGACCTCCTCTGCTTCCTCTCCCACGCCGGCGAGCTCCAACTCCGGTGAACAGTGCCGGCCGCGCCTCGGTTTCCGTGCGAAACCCTAGATCTAATCCGGGAGGTTTTTTTGCTAAGTCCCAGGAATTTTTTCACTTCATATGCTCCTGTTAGAGGCCCCGTAACTTTGCATCCGTAGCTCCGATTTGGACATTTAGCATATCAAAATGTTCGCCTCGATGAGTACATCGTTTCATTCCATTGCGTCATTTTCATTTGAGTTCATCTTGATGCCCGAAATGCTGTTAGAAGGAGGCTTCGTTAGTTAATTGTCAGATCTGCTAGTTCATCTTAGACTTTTGTCATTTTTGCCATGATTATTGTGTGAATGATATGCCTATGAGTCCTTCATATGTTTTGTTAAGAATTTTGTCTTCTTTCCAGAGGTGCAACCCATGCATTTTTACGATGTGTGAGGTGACTTGTGCCGGCTTGCAAAGTGAGGCACCCGGTAAATCTGTTTTCAGGGACTTAGTTGTTTTCACAAAGTCTGGGATATTTTAGTTCATGATGCCATATGTCCAGCTTGTTTTCGAGTGATCCGTGACTCTTTTGAAGATGATCAGTAAAGGATTTTTGTTAATAATGTTATGATCTATCCATCCATGTCTTTGGTTGCAATTATGGAGCAACCTAGCTTGAGTCAATCGAGCTCTACTTTTGCTTCGTGGTGAATCTGGGCAGATCGTCAACTCGTTTGCGATTTTGCCGATGTTATTGTAGTTTATCCGTGCATGCTATGCCATTATTATTTCCATTTATAGCTAGCATTTTGTGCATTCTTAATGGATGTATGCCTGCCTTGCCATGAGTTGCACCGTGGTGAGTGCATCGAGCTCGTTTACATGCCTTCGTGAGTTATATTTCAGCAGGTCTCAGTTTTCACTAAGTCTGAAAACTGATTGTGTTTTAGCTATGTTCGTGTGCTTGTTTATATATTTTGTGAACCCTTTTGTCCCCAGGTCACTTTGGGTCTTTTATTTATATTATTGAGTAGCTCCATGCCATGTTCTTACTTGTCTTAATAAGGTCTTTTTTCATGTTGTTTTGCTCCTCCGAAGAAGGCTTCGTGATCTGAAATTTCAGACAAGTGTTAATTTCACTAAGTCTGGAATCTGTTTTGCATTTGCGTTTTTGCCATGCTTGTTTGAACCTCATAATGGATGAATTGGCCGTGGCTCAGTGCTAGTATTTTGTTAATCATCTTATTTTCATCCCTGCCATGTATTTTTTTGTCATGTTTGGTGGCTGTAGCATGTTCATTTCATTGCATTTAGATGCCTACTTGCTGTAAATCGCAGACCGGTGCAAATATTGAAACGCTTGCCATTTCCAAACCGTAACTCCGATTCCGGCGTTCTTTATATCGTTTTCAAGCGATTTCATCTCATCTTTCCAGTGGAACCCTTGGAATTCCAAGTTGAGGCCAGGTTCATGCATTTCCTGTCATATCTTGCATTTTGCATCCCGCATCGCATCCCGCATAGCATATCATCATTTCATCATATTGCTTGGTCTTGCACGTGGTTGATTGTATCCTTGTTGCTTGTTTGTCTTGTTGGGTAGAGCCGGGAGACGAGTTCACTACCGAGGAGCCCGTTGAGTTTGCTTGTGAGGATCCAGTCAACTCTGACAACTGTGCAGGCAAGATGATCATACCCTCGAAATCACTACTATCTTTGCTATGTTAGTTTGCTTGCTCTTGCTATGCCAATGCTACGATGCCTACCTTTTGCTTGTCAGCCTCCCAACTGCCATGTCAAACCTCTAACCCACCTTGTCCTAGCAAACCGTTGATTGGCTATGTTACCGCTTTGCTCAGCCCCTCTTATAGCGTTGCTAGTTGCAGGTGAAGATTGGAGGCCGTTCCTTGTTGGAACATCATTTATTTACTTATTGGGATATCATTATATACTGCCATGTTATCGTAATGCATCTATATACTTGGTAAAGGGTGGAAGGCTCGGCCTCTCGCCTAGTGTTTTGTTCCACTCTTGCTGCCCTAGTTTCCGTCATATCGGTGTTATGTTCCCGGATTTTGCGTTCCTTATGCGGTTGGGTTATAATGGGAACCCCTTGATATTTTGCCTTGATTAAAGCTTGTCCAGCAGTGCCCAACCTTGGTTTTACCATTTGTCACCTAGCCTTTTCTTTCCCTTGGGTTCTGCAGACTCAAGGGTCATCTTATTTTAACCCCCCCACCCGGGCCAGTGCTCCCTCTGAGTGTTGGTCCGAACCGGGCAGCCTGCGGGGTCACCTCGGGGAAACTTGAGGGTTGGCTTTACTCGTAGCTTGACCTATCTGAGTGTGCCCTGAGAAAGAGATATGTGCAGCTCCTATCGGGATTTGTCGGCACATTCGGGCGGTGTTGCTGGTCTTGTTTTAACCTGTCGAATTGTCTTGTTGTACCGGGTTGCCGAGTCTGATCGGTGTGTCTCGGGTGGAGGTCTATTCCTTCGTTGACCGTGAGAGCTTGTCATGGGCTAAGTTGGGACTCCCCTGCAGGGATTGAACTTTCGAAAGTCGTGCCCGCGGTTATGGTCAGATGGGAATTTGTTAATGTCCGGTTGTAGATAACTTGAACCTTAATTAATTAAAATGAATCAACCGAGTGTGTTATCGTGATGGCCCCTTCTCGGCGGAGTCCGGGAAGTGGACACGGTGTTGGAGTAATGCTTGCACAGGTTGTTCCTTTAGATTCTCGCTCGTGCTTTGCCTCCTCTTCTCGCTCTCTTTTGCGTATAAGTTAGCCACCACATATGCTAGTCGCTTGCTGCAGCTCCACATATTTTTTTCCTTACCCTTCCTATAAGCTTAAACAGTCTTGATCGCGAGGGTGCGAGATTGCTGAGTCCCTGTGGCTCACAGATACTATAACTCCAGATGCAGGTCCAGGTGATGCCGCTCCAGGTGACGAGTACGAGCTCAAGTGGGAGTTCGACAAGGACTCCCAGCGTTATTATGTTTCCTTTCCCGATGATCAGTAGCGGTGCCTAGTTGGGGTTCGATTCAGGGCCTTGTCGCATGTTGGGTTCTTTTCTATTTTGGCGCCGTAGTCGGGCCATGAGTGTCTGTCTGATGGATGTTATTTATGTACTTTGATGTGACGTGGCGAGTGTAAGCCGACTATGTATCTCCCCTTTTATTATATATAACATGGGATGTTGTAATGATTGCCTGACTTGCGACATTGCTTTCAATGCGGTTATGTCTCTAAGTCGTGCCTCGACACGTGGGAGCTATAGCCGCATCGAGGGCGTTACACAAAGGAGGAGTCTGGCTCGACCCCTCTAAGAATGGTCGTTTGAAGTTGCACCTACTCATGACTGGTTTCACAGATGGATATACTCGATGAATAAGTGAAGATTATGATGATGAGGATGTCGACGGGCAGCCACTGACGACAAGGGGCCAGACAAAGGTATGACTGATAATGGCGGCAGAGAAAAGGCCGGACATGGTGGCAGAGAAGACATGGACACGTCGTAGCCTTCTTCGGTACTAAGTTCAATCGTGTGGGACCCTGATGTTCGAGACCTGCTTCGCAAGAAGATGACTAGTGATAGAGCTGCTTCTAGAGAGGAGGCCAAGCTAGAGCAACTGGGGGTAGACTCGTAGACTCCATTTTATGATGGTTGCAATCCCGAGGTGGCCCGCTTGAGTTTCACGCTCAAACTTCTAAAGATGAAGGCTACAAGGAAATGGACCAATAGAAGCCTCAATGAGCTTCTCAAGTATCTAAAGTAGGTTCTTCCCATGGGGAACCTATGTCCTACTAGTGTCGATGAGGCGAAGAAGATAGTGTGTCCTCTTGATCTGCCACACATTAGATACCATGCATGCATCAACAATTGCATCATTTATTGGAAGGAGCACGTGGAAAAAACTAGCTATCCGGTTTGCAATGCTTCTCGATACAAGAAGGCCGAAAAGAAATCTCTATAGAAAGTTGTATGGTACTTAACGATCAATCCCTGTCTGTAGCATTATTTCGCTGATCCTAAGGAAACAAAGCTCATGCCAATATCATACAACTTTCACATATTTTTTGCAACATTTTATATCATTTATTTGGACTAGCATATTGATCCAGTGCCCAGTGCCAGTTCCTATTTGTTGCATGTTCTTTGTTTCGAAGAAAATACAAATCAGTCGAAGTCCAAAGACGATAAATATTTACAGAGAATTATTTTGCAATATATGTGGTTTTCGGGAGGTGGAGTTAATGCAAATGGGGGCCAACAGTGACCATGACCCACCAGGGCACGCCGGGCACCCCCTGGCGCGCCCAGGCATCTTGTGCCCTCCTTAAAGGTCGGTTGGGGCCCTTCTTCTGTCAGAAGAAAGATAATTTATGGAAAAAATCATGTAATTTTCACCATCGGAGTTAAGGATCTCCGTGATTTTAAGAAACGATGAAGGGCCAGATCTGGGGAACGCGAAACAGAAGAGAACAGAGAGGGAGATCCAACTCGAAGGGGCTCCCGCCCCTCCACCGCCATGGAGGCCATGGACCAAAGGGGGAACTCTCCTCCCATCTAGGGGGAGGCAAAGGAATAAGAAGAAGGAGGGGGGCTCTCTCCCCCTCTCTCCCGGTGGCATGGGAAGCCGCCGGGGCAAGGATCGGGAGGGCGATCTACATCAACAATCTTGCTACCGTCATCACCAACTCTCTCCCCCTCTATGAAGTGGTGTAACCTCCCTTCTCCCTACTATAATCTCTACTTAAACATGGCGCTCAACTCCATATATTATTTCCCAATGATATTTTGCTATCCTATGATGTTTCAGTAGATCCATTTTGTCCTATGGGTTAATAATGATCTTGGTTGGTATGATTGTATATTTTATTATGGTGCTGTCCTACAGTGCCCTCCATCTCACGCAAACATGGGAGATCCTTGCTGTAGGGTGTTGCAATATGTCCATGGTTCGCTTATGGTGGGTTGCGAGAGTGACAGAAGCTTAAACCCGAGTAAGTGGGGTATGGCGTATGGGAATAAAGAGGACTTGATACTTAATGCTATGGTTGGGTTTTACGACCTTAATGATCTTTAGTAGTTGCGGATCCTTGCTAGAGTTCCAATCATAAGTGCATATGATCCAAGTAGTGAAACTATGTTAGCTCATGCCTCTCCCTCATGTAAAATTGCAACAATGATTACCGGTACTTGTTATCGATTGCCTGGGGACAAATGACTCTCTTGTTGACAAAAGCTATCCCCTTTTATTACCTTGCATTTATCCGTAGTTTTATTCTCGCAAAGTACTCGTAGTTTTATTCTTGCAAAATAGTTTCATACTTGTCTTAGGTAAAGCAAACATCAACTGTGCGTAGAGTTGTATCGATGGTCGATAGAACTTGAGGGAATATTTGTTCTACCTTTAGCTCCTTGTTCGGTTCGACACTCTTATTTATCGAAGAACATACAAACGATCCCCTATACTTGTGAGTTATCAAGACCTTTTTCTAGCGCCGTACTCAAGGAGCAATACCGTGGGGTGAATATTCTCGTCTGTGCTTGTTTGCTTTATCACTAAGTAGGTTTTATATTGTGCTCTTGTGTTCTATCTTTAGTTAAAGATATGGAACACGAAACACCAAAAAAATTAGTTGTACTTGCTACTCATGCAAATGGAGAACCTCGTAAAACCCTCGATGCTCGTTTTGTGAAAAATACTATGCTATACTTTGATAATCATGAGAAAATCCCATTCAATTTGATAATGGGAGTAACGTTGGATCAACGTGAATTCTTTAGGGATTATCGCTTGACACAAAAATGGAAATTATGATGGGATCAAATTCATATGTTGTATTGGTATGCTCGGGAGCTATGCTTGAGATATGATTATACTTGTTGCTCTAGGATGAACGCTCCACACCTTCCCTTTCCATGCAAATTTTATGATAATGAAACTTTGTCTCCTGATGATAATGGTATATATGATTACTATGATGTGGAATGAATAAAGAATTTTTTGCTTTTCAGGGTGCTTATGAAATTGAATCTCTGTTCGAAAAGTTTGAAGATTTTGATGATTCAGTTTATAGACCTAAAAAATTTCCTATCCTTAAATATTGCTATGATAATTATAAATATAATTCTGATATTGATGAACTTATTGAGAAAATCTCCGCTGTCCAAGAAGAGACTAATATTTGCAGGAATCTATGGAAGAAGGAATTGATGAAACTGCAAGCTCATTGGATGAAAAAGATGATGAGGAGAGTGAAGAACAACATGAGGAAGAGCGGATTAGCTACCCATGCCCACCTTCTAATGAGAGTAACTCTTCAATTCATAAATTATTTAATGTCTCTTCGTTCTTACCGAAGGATGAATCCTACGATAATTGCTATGATCCCATTGATTCGTTTGAAAATATCCCTTTTTGATGAACTTGATGATTCCTATGCTTGTGGCCAAGATGCTGATGTGAATTATATTTGTGGAGATGAACTTGCTATAGTTCCTTATGTTAAGAATGAAATTGTTGCTATTGCACCCATGCATGAATGTCCTATTATCTTTTTGAATTCTCCAAACTACACTATATCGGAGAAATTTGCACTTATAAAGGATTACACTGATGGGTTGCCTTTTACCGTTGCACATGATGTTTTTTATGAATATAATATGGATGTTCTTGTTGCTCCTACTTGCAATTATTATGAGAGAGGAACTACATCTCCGCCTCTTTATGTTTCCGATGTGATAAAATTGCAAGAAATTGCTTATACTATGCATTCGCCTTTACTTGATGTGCATGAATTGTTCTTTTATGACATGTCGATGCATAGGAAGAGAGTTAGACTTCGTCATTGCATGATATATGTTGCTTTGTGCTCACTACTAAATTCCAAATCATTGTTAATTAAAATTGGCTTTAATATACCTTGGTATTCGGGTGGATCCATTACTTGAGCACTTTATGCCTAGCTTAATGGCTTTAGAGAAAGCGCTGCCAGGGAGACAACCCGGAAGTTTTAGAGAGTCATTTATTTCTATTGAGTTCTTTTATAAAGTTTTAAAACAAAAAAATATAGAGGGGAACTTGAAAACTTTTTCACAAAAGAGAAGTGATTGGAAGTTATGCATTGGAGATGTGAGGGTCGACCTTGAACACTTGTGTTGATGCTCAAGGAAACAATGTAGAACTTTTCATGAATATTTTCAAAAAATTATTTATCCCCTTGTACAATTCCATTGTATTATAAAAATATTGTGCCAACATTTGTCTTTAGGATGGGTATATTGCTTGTTGGTATGTGCGGTGCAAAGACAGAAATTTTGGCTGTAGTGTGTGAATTTTCATTTTTTACTAGAATGTCAAAAGTTTCTGAAACTTTTTGTACACTATTTCTATATAAATTTTTTATTCTGTCCTAATTTTTCAGAATTTTTGGAGTAACAAAAGTATGGTAGATGTTCAGATTACTATAGACTGTCCTATTTAAGACATATTCTATTTTTGATGCATTGTTTTGCTTGTTTTGATGAAACTATTGATTCTATAAGTGGTATAAGCCATGGAAAAGTTACAATACAGGAGCTCAAATGCAAAAAACAAAATATGAATTGGTTTGCAACAGTACATAGAGTAGTGATTTGCTTTATTATACTAACGGATCTTACCAAGCTTTATGTTGAGTTTTGTGTGCATGAAGTGATCAAAGATCAAGGAGGTCTCGATATGAGGAGAAGGAGGAGAGGCAAGAGATCAAGCTTGGGGATTCCCAAGGCACCCCATGTAAATATTCAAGGAGGCTCAAGCATCTAGGCTTGGGGATGCCCCGGAAGGCATCCCATCTTTCTTCAACAAGTATCGGTATGTTTTCGTTCTCATCTCATTCATGTGATATGTGTGGATCTTGGATCGTCTTTTTTGTTTATTTTTCATTTTTCTTTTATGCACCATGCAGGTATGAGATATTCCGTGGTTGATTTATAGAATGCTCATTGCACTTCACTTATATCTTTTGAGTGTGGCTTTATAGAATGCTTCATGTGCTTCACTTATATCATTTGAAGTTGGATTGTCTGTTTCTCTACACATAGAAAACCATAATTTGAAGAATGCTCTTTTGCTTCACTTATATTTATTAGAGCATGATCTTTTCTAGAAAGAATTAAACTCTCTCGCTTCACTTAAAACAGGAGTTGGTCATTTGCATGGTTAGTAATAAAATCCTACATAAAAGTTATGGATCACTGAATATGATATGTTTGATTCCTTGCAATAGTTTTGCGATATAAAGATGGAATATGTGCACTAAAAAAAAGACACATCCGTGACATTTTGGGCCGAATTTTTCTTTTCTGTCATACATATGACACTTCTATGACGATAATTGTCACAAAACCCGGTATCATCATAGATGTGGTGGGCTCCTACTTCTATGACAAAAAATCATGATAGAAAATGGGCTTTTCGTCCTGGGCGGGCCGGAGACGCAGCTGCATGACATTCTTTGGGCCGTCCATGACGGAAAAAACCATGGTAGAAGCGAGGGGGAGGAAAATTTCGGGTAGTTCTCGGTTACGGTGGGAGGTCGGGGCCGAGCGATGCGCGTTTCTCTCGTACACGTACGCGCGTGTGTGCGAGGCGTTGGCTCTAACTGAACCCGAGCGAGGCGTTGGGCTCTAACTGAACCCGAGCGATTGCACTGCAGGCTACGCGTTATTGAACCCGAGCCATCGATCGATGGCTGTTAATTGAACCCGACCAAGCGATTCCTTGGCTACTTCTTCTAACTGAAGCATATCGATGGGATGAACAGTGAGCGTTGTGGGGGGGTTTGGATGAACAGTGAGCGGTGGCGTTACCTCTGGATGAACAGGACCCCGTGGTGTGGTGGAGGGCTGGATGAACAGTAGACGGTGGAGGGGTGCCCGTGGAGGGGTTGATGAATAGGACCCCGTGGTGTGGAGGGTGGGATGAACAATAGACGATGGAGGGGTGCCCGTGGAGGGGTGGTTGAATAGGACCCCGTGGTGTGGAGGGCTGGATGAACAGTAGACTGTGGAGGGGTGGTTGAATAGTAGCCGGTGGAGTAGCGCGCGGTGGAGGCTGGATGAACAGGAGCCCGTGGAGGTTGGAGAAGGTCGATGGTGGATGAACAGTAGCTCGTGGAGGCTGGAGGGGGTCGACGGTGGAGATGAACAGTATCCCGTGGAGTCCCGTTTTGCGGTATGCCACACCCCTCCCGATGAACAGGACCCCCGTTTCGACCATAGCGCTCCAACACAAGTCAGTTTCCTCCGTTTTGCGGTACGCCACACCCCTCCCGATCAACAGGACCCCCATATTTCGACCGTAGGAGGTCCGTTTCCTCCGTTTTGTGGTACGCCACACCCCTCCCGATCAACAGGACCCCCGTTTCGACCGTAGGAGGTCCGTTTCCTCCGTTTTGCGGTACGCCACACCCCTCCCGATCAACAGGACCCCCATTTCGACACTAGGAGGTATGTTTCCTCTGTTGTGCGGTACGCCAGGCCTCGTTTCCATCGCCTCTTCCGTCCAAGCCCTCCCGATGAACACGAGCACGCATTCCGTTCCGACCCAGCCGCGTTGCCTCCCGATGAACACGACGCATTCCGTTGTCTCCCCATGAACACGATGACAACGCTGTTTCTCCGTTCTGACCCAGCCATGTACACGAGCCCTCGCCGTACGTATGCGCGAGTAGGCGTTCGAGACCCCGCCCATATGTACACATATGTGGCCGTATTTTCTTTCTTGCACCCTGGCCGCTGTACGTACGTGTACATGCTACGTGCGTGCCTCTACTACGACACGTGCGCGCCTCTACATTGACCAGTATGTACGTACACGTTCGCAAGCAGAATGACAACGCTACGTACGCTTCGACCAGGTGGGTCCTGACTGTCAGGCACTTCCTTGCCTGCGAAGATGTAGCTGGTGGGTCCCAGCAGTCAGGGGGCGAATCATTTTTTTTGCCCGGACGCACTTCCTTGCATGCGAAGGGGGGGCGGTGGGTCCCAGCAGTCAAGGGGCGAATCGTTTTGGTTTTCTCTTTTTGCCCGGACGCACTTACTTGCGTGCGAAGATGTAGCTGATGGGTCCCAGCAGTCAGGGGGGGCGAATCGTTTTTTTTGCCCGGACGCACTTCCTTGAGTGCGAAGGTGTAGCTGGTGGGTCCCAGCAGTCAGGGGGAAACGTTTTTTTTGCAAAATAAGGTGGCCCGTCTGGTGGGTCCCTGCTGTCAGGTGGAGGAATCATTATTTTCCGCGTAATAAGGAGGCACTTCCTTGCTGCCGCCATGGACCCAGCTGTCAGCCTCTCCACGTATAGTCCACGTCCGATGGAAGTCGGTCCTTGACCATGTTGACCACGCCGTGCCGAGAGCACCAGGGCGGTGGACGACGGCGAGGCCTAGGAAGGGCACGACGGGGAGCCGGGGAGGACCCGGCAGTGGAAGCCCGCGCGCGCGGAGAGGAGTACGAGGGTTCACTTGTTCGGCTGTGGTGTGAGGCTACCATCGCCGCAGGGCCTGGCGAGCGGTGGGAATAGTAGGGGGCGGTGAGGCCTCCGCGGCAGCACAGCCGGCCACGGGAGGCAGGAGCACGTTGCACGACCGGCGCTGCTTTGGGAGGCTGGAGCAAGAAGACCAGAGGTTGAAGAAGCACTACGGCTGTTGGATGGACATCGTACGGTCAGTGGAGCTAGAATCGTTCATATTGACTAAAGTTGACAAAGGCCCCCGTCCCAGTCAACTTAGTAGGCCCACAAGTCAGCCTCCCACCATGGTGGGTCCCAGCTAGTAGGGGAAGTATTTATTTTTTTGTGCGTAATAAGGAGGCACTTCCGGTGGGTCCGAGCTGACAGCGGGGGGAACGTTTTTTTCGTGAAATACGTTGGCCCGTCCGGTGGGTCCGAGCAGTTAGGGGGGAAACGTTTTTTTCGCGAAATAAGGTGGCCCGTCCGGTGGGTCCCTGCTGTAATGTGGAGGAATAATTATTTTGCGCATAATAAGGAGGCACTTCCTTGCGGCCACCTGGACCCAGCTGTCAGCCTCTCCACGTACAGTACTCTTCCGATGAAAGTCGGTCGTTGAACATGTTGACCACGCCGCCCCAAGAGCACCAGGGCGGTGGTCTGGGCGACGGCGAGGCCTAGGAAGGGGAAGACACGGAGCCGGGGAAGACGCAGCAGTGGAAGCCCGCGCGGAGAGGAGTACGACGGTTCACTGGTTCGGCTGCGGTGTGAGGCTGCCGTCGCCGCAGAATAACAGGGGGTGTGTGTGAGTAGAGGGATGGCCTGGCCAGCGGTGGGAGTAGTAGGGGGCGGTGAGGCCTCCGCTGCATCGCAGCAGGCCACGGGAGGCAGGAGCACGAGGCACGACTGGCGCTGGTTTGGCGGCTGGAGCAAGAAGACCAGAGGTTGAAGAAGCACTACGGCCGTTGGATGGACATCGTACGGTCACTGGAGCTAGAATCGTGCATATTGACTAAGTTGACAAAGCCCTCCATCCCCGTCAACTTAGTAGGCCCACAAGTCAGCTTCCACTATACTGGGTCCCAGCTAATAGGGGGAGTATTCATTTTTTTTCTGCGTAATAAGAAGGCACTTCCTTGCGTGCGAATATATAGCTGGTGGGTCCAAGCTGTCAGCGGCGGTAATGTTTTTTTTGCGAAATACAGAGGCCCATTCGGTGGGTCCCAGATGTCAGGTGGTGGAATCATTATTTTGCGTCTAATAAGGAGGCATTTCCTTGCATGCGGCCGTGGACCTAGCTGTCGGCCTCTCCACCTAAAGTCCACTTCAGATGCATGTCGGTCGTTGACCATGTTGACCAGGCTGCGCCGAGAGCACCAGGGTAGTGGACGACGGCAAGGCCTAGGAAGGGAACGACACGGAGGTAGGGAAGACTTGGCAGTTGTTTCTCACACGGAGGGGAGTATGACTGTACGAGGGTTTACTGGTTCGTCTGCCGTCGCCGGAGAATAACAGCAGGTGCGGGTGAGTAGAGGGATGGCTAGGCCAGCGATGGGAGTATAATGGGGCGGTGAGGCCTGCGCGGCAGCAGAGCCGGCCGCGGGAAGGAGGGAGCAGGCAGTCCGGCCGGCGCCTGTTTGAGCGGTTGGAGCAGGAAGAGCAGAGATTGAAGAAGCGCAACGTCCGTTGGATGGCCATCCAACAGTCACTACTTGTGCGTCAACCTTTTTTTAGGAAAGACTCAAATCTGTGGGAAACAGCATACAGCCCATCTGCCATTATTTCTAATAATTTACAGCCCATTTGCTAATTATTAAGGTTTTTTTGGAGCCCATATTCTTTTTGTTAGCATTACAGCCCATATTGTGGCCACGGTTAAAAAATTATATGAAATTTTGCATATTTCTGTGCGGTCCCAACTGTTTTTAATCCCGAAATTTCGACTCACATTCAAACTGATTTTAAAAATAAATGTATATCAATATAAAATTCAACAAATTCTCCACGCATAAAAATTAATGTAATTTAAAATCTCGAAATGAAAAAAAGATATTTGAAACTAATTGCCGGTTTGATGTGTTTTAAAAATGTGTATCCTATTTCTCATTACTGATGGGCCATTTTCTCGGCCAGCCGAATGAAAGCTCTCCTCGTCTTGAAAGATTTGCAGCCCAACAGCCCTTGCTTGGCAAATCACAAAAAAAACTGGGGTGTGGCCATGGACCCAGTTGTCAGCCTCTCCACATACATTACTCTTCCGATGGAAGTCGTTCCTTGACCACGTTGACCACGCCGCGCGGAGAGCACCACGGCGGTGGATGACGGCGAGGCCTAGGAAGGGGACGACGCGGTAGTGGAAACCCGCGCGTAGAGGAATACGAGGGTTCACTGGTTCGGCTGTAGTGTGAGGCTGCCGTCGCCGCAGGGCCTGGCCAGCGGTTGGAATAGTAGGGGCGGTGAGGCCTCCACGGCAGCACAGTGGGCCACAGGAGGTAGGAGCATGCAGCACGACCGGCGCTGCTTTGGGCGGCTGGGGCAAGAAGACCAGAGGTTGAAGAAGCACTACGGCCGTTGGATGGACATCGTTGACCACGCCGCACCGAGAGCACTAGGGTGGTGGACGACGGCGAGGCCTACGAAGGGAACGACATGGAGCCAGGGAAGACACGTTAGTGGCTGCCCACGCGGTGGAGAGTACGAGGGTTGACTGGTTCGGCTACCATCGCCGGAAAATAACAGGAGGTGTGGGTGAGTAGAGGGATAGACATGCCAGGGATGCGAGTATGATGGGGCTGTGAGGCCTTCCCGGCAGCACTGCCGACCACGGGAGGCGGGAGCAGGCGGTTCCGACGGCGCTGGTTTGGGCGGCTGGGGCAGGAGGATCAGAGACTGAAGAAGCACGATTGCCGTTAGATTGACATCTAACGGTTTGACGCTGGTAGAGTCGATTGTTGACTAAGTCTCTTTTTTGAGAAACCTTGTGTACGCATGAACTTAGTAGGCCCACAAGTCAGCCTCCAAATCTGTGGCAGACAACATAAAGCCCATTTGCTATTTTTTATAATTTGCAGCCCATTTGCTAATTCTTAAGTAATTTATTATAGCCCATTTTCTGCCTAGGACCACGGTCAAAAAGTCCAACCTCATTTTGCATATTTCGGTGGAGTCCGAACTGTTGTAATCCCAAAATGATAAACATTTTTTTAAGAACTTATTGATTTGCCAAAAAATCGTTTTGTTTTTGTAAGCAAATAAGACGTGGGACAAATTTACTTGGTTTAAGGGAAAACCAGTGGTAAAAAAATCAGCGCTGGGTGGGAAAAAACAACAAAAATAAGGATGTAAATATGAAAAGGGAATTTTATGTGTTTTCAATATAATGATATGTGTATACGAACTAGTAAAACTATAGGTAGAGCTTAGAAAATGGATGTAGGACATGCTTTTCAAAAGGAAAATAGAACTGGGCTGTGTGTTTGATTCAGTAAAAAAAACTGCCTGCGGATGTTGTAAGACAAAATATAACTAACGCTGGCGGGCCATAGGCCAGTAGATACCTGCTGGATCGTTGTGCCCCGTTGTCGTCATGGGTTGGGCCTGTTAAAAACAAAACAACCGTGGCAATCTACAGCCAAGTTGAAACTTGCTTGACCTAAAAAAACAATATACGTGCTCAATAAACGAGAGAATTCTGCAAGTACAGACTGATAACTGGGATGCAGCACGGATATTGTTTTTTTATCGTGATAATAAGTGCATGCACTTGTTTCGAAAAACTTGGAGAATTGGGAATTCGAATGGCGGGTGCTTATGCTACCCATCAAATAAAAATCAGGTGCCTGAAAATTCGTTTCGAAAAAAATGATTCAACTTTATATCCACGTCGACCCTCGGCATGATGGTTGGAAGAAAATGCAAGTTCATACCAAAAGGTCGTTAACAACAATACTAACTTGCGGACGACAAGGTAGTACAACTACCAATACCAAACTAACTTATAAACTTTTTACTCCTGGCCCTAGTGTTCGTCTGGTAGAAAATCTAGCAGAGGACTAGCTCCCGCTCCTTCTCTTGCTCCAGGTCCCCGAGGTGGTACTGGTGCATCACCCAGTTGGTCCTCTGCTGGTCGAAGTTCTTGTTGGTGTGCAGCACCAGAACCTTTTTTGCTGCCCGTCTGCCAGCCCTTGACCATCACCGGCAAGGTATTGCCGGTCTTGTGCCACATCGTGTGCATGCCGCACTGTGACTGTATCTCGCGACGCATCCAAGCGCCCCTTTTGAATGCCCTGGAATTGCGCTGGAAGAAATGCTTCCTTAGGCCACTCAGTGTGATACTGCAGTATTGTGGAATACAGGTTTTAGTGTACCTAGTTGGCATTTTCATAACATCTTTGGCATGTTGCAGTCACTTGTTTCACTTTTTATTAACTGTCAAATTGTAATTGCTTCACCAGGTCTGCGTGTAAAAAGAAAAATAGAGCTATAAACAAAGGAATATGTTTGTGCAAGTAGACGGCCGATCGGTGTCTTACCTGGAAGTTTCTCAGGTTGGGTGTAACATATGTCGTGCTCGCTGTCGATGGTTGGTATGAACAAATCGATGAGAGTCTGAAATCTCGTGCTGTCAGCACTCACTTTGGCCTCAAGTTTCTTAGGTTGGGCCAATCCTTCTTCGACTTGCATCGGTAATTCCATAATACCCGAACACGCCGCCGGGATTCTTGTGTCACCTCACGCGCAGCGTGTTGTCACGTCAATTCAATGTGTGGACATGATGAATAATTTGACCGACGTATACTAGTAGTACTACTGTACTACTTACTAGTCGTATTTAGTGTCACAATTTATACATAGGTTTAACTAACAAGTACGCACTTGAAGCCTAACTGATATATGTATATGTATATATATGGCTTCTGCACAACATCTCCATCATCATTATCAGTACATCCTACGCAGGTGAGTTAGGATGCACTTGATCCCAGGAAGGTATCTATCCTTCAAACCAGAGGACAGTACATAATATCCAACAAAAGAGGGTCGTGCTACAGCAGCAGAATACATGGCTCAGTCTAGATATCAGCACGAATCAAGTTGTGCATATTTGCTGTTGGCATGAACCACATCGCCGCATGTCGGGTCTGCAAAAGCCATCCATCGCATGGAAGCTTGATGCCTTTCACACACTGAAAATTATCTGGCAACAAGCTGTGTCGAGGAATCTCTGGATATGGTGATTCATGAAACCCATGGTATGATGTGTAAACACAGCCCCCCCCCCTCGCGAATGGAAGTTGCATAGCATAGTAATCATCGCCGGTGATATGATCGATGATTGGTTGGATGATCGGATAATTGAGCCCGAGGAACAAGGAGTGGTTGCCGAGGCTGTAAACCCGCCTCCAGTTGAATACGCTTGGCCCAATGGAGCTGGGATCTTTCTCGAACATGAAGCAGCCATAGCCATCAATGTCACGAACGCCCCACGCATTGTACTGCATGTGGTTTGATGTAATGGTTTGGTCAATTTGGTACGTGCGAATGAGCATCAAATGACCGCCGTCAGCTGAATGAGCAATAAACCACCACCCATCGGCTGGTATGATTCCATGTCCTGGAATCATGAAGGCCAGCGCATTTGCATCTGCTGCAACAATTCAAATTGGAGACCAAAAGGACAAATATAAACAATCATGTTTAGAGTATGTGTGGAATTAAGATTATTATAACAGTGACACATATCATAGACAGAGAATTGCAATGCCATGGTCATAATCATACCCCAAGTTAACAAAATAAGCCAATGGCTTTCATATTCTAGCAATATGTCATGGTTCAAACATCATGTAACAATGAGAGGAAAACAACTATGACAGCGCCTACTCATTTTTCTACCATAGCACTTACTACTACTGTTCTAATATCAACTGTAAGCAATAACATGCGTTGTTATAAATATCTTGTAAACGAGAGTAACATATAGCAATCATGATGTTATGCTCATAATATGTATTCTAAAAATCATTAGATGCCAATTGTTCTCATATCAACTCTAACAATAACATGTGTGGTCATAAAAATCTAGGAAATGAGATGAACATATAGCAATGATGTGGTTATAGACATGCTATGCATTCTAAATTTGTAACAAATGAACAGGCAGTCGTATTCATAAGGTAAATATGAGATGAGATAGAACAATTACACGACGATAGATTCCACCAGTATAGGTAGCCAATTTGTGCGTCGACTGCGTAAACGATGCCATCATGCACTATAGCATTAGACAGAAATGTTTCCTCAATAGGATTGATGATGAGCCATAACCATGTACAGCGACCGGATTCCAGATAGACTAATCCCTTGTTGAACAAGGCAATGAGCTTGTAATCCATGTAGTCTTCTGATGGTGTGGGCACTTCGCAGATTACAACTTTATGCAAACAGAGATCGAGCCAAAAGCTTGACGCGTCTCGTGCGTAGTAGGCAGGAGTGTCCGGCGGGCCGTGAGGCTCAATGGCGGCGGTATCCAAAGATGGAAGGGTGATCTCTCGCTGGGTGTAGATATCCACGAGACGCCATGGACTACCAGATTGGTGGATGAGGACAACCCAGTTGGCCTTCATGCCCGCCCAGTAGTGGCTGCGCATGAAGGGCAGGTGGACGGGTAGTGGTAGCATGTCGAGGGGCACCACGGCAACCTCCGTAGGATCGTCAAGTCGGTGTCTGGGCCACCTGCGAGGAACGGGCATCAGCAAGCAGGGTGTCTTGAAAAGAGCCGGCCGATTGCAAACGAGTAGACGGTACAAAGACACCGAGCATGCGGCCAGACGGACGGTGCTGAGTAGGTCCATACGACTTCAGATCTGCTCCAAGAGAACATCGGGGAGGGAATTCCAATCGCGGCTCTGCGTGTCAGTCGGTTCTGCCATTGGGGTTTTCGGTGCCTACGAGCCAGCGGGGAAGTGGATTCAGGCGGGCGAGCGAAGAAGCTTCTCCTTGTGTGGCCGAGCAGTGAGCGGGGCGATATGGTACGCGCGAGCTACCAAGGAAGATGGCGCGGACAGGTGAGCAGTGAGCGGGGGTAAATGGTGTGCGGCCGACGATGTGGAAGAGAGGAGGAAGAAGAAGAGAGGAGGAAGAAGAGTGGAAGACGGGGAAGAAAGTGCATTCAATCTCAATTCTACTAGTACTACTACCAGGATATACCGTCCTTCGGAGTGTAAATAGTTACACCGATGACATGTGGGTCTACCACAACAGGGCCCATATGTCAGTTAATGGAGGACAGAGGTGCGTAGATGTATTTGCGGAAGCGTGCTCTACTGGCAAACATGATGGCAGTACTGGGTAAGGCTGATTTAGTAACACCAACACGCTGGTTCAGCTTATTAATTACGTGTCCCATCTGCTGCAGCGTGTATTGTCACTTCACTACGAAGACTAGTTGAATAGTTCTCTCTGACCGAGATGGGGAATAAATCGATCGCGAGGACTTCCTTTCTACAGTATCCCTGTGCCTCTACGCTCACTTCACTCATTTTTCTCCGTACCTAGTCACTTGTTGAAATCTGTAGAAAGACAAATACTCCGTATTTGAGAATAGAGGGAGGCTTTTACTCCGTACTACTCCCTCCGTTCCAAAATAGATGACTCAACTTTGTACTATATTTGGGAACATAGGGAGTATCACCATATGGAGGGAACAGAGGAAGCTTGAAATATGAACATGTCAATGGGAGGGAGTAATCCCCATGCATGCATGCATGCATGCAACATGCAACACTCACACGTACACATGGACGCACGCAACACTCACGCACCCATGCGGCACACAGCACACGACGCAACACACACACTCACGCTCAAGTGCTCAACCTAATCCCTATGTCCGTGAAAGACTGTACATTTAGAGATTTACACATTAACCAGGGCATAATTAACGCCCAAAAGTAGCAGACTTATGTGTGCATGCGACCATTGAGATAAGAAGATTAAATGTAGGCCGTTGCATGCTGTAATTAAGGATAGACATGTAGCCTATACCTACAGCACAAGTTGGTGCATTAGTCAATCAATATCGATTTAGTAGATTAAAGGATAAATGCATTGGAAGTGTAGATGTACATCATGTAGTACACTCTTTGTTGGAAGACCGAGGGAGGACACGTGCATGCACTCACATACACAGCCAGGGCGGTTCGCGCGCAAGGGTTGGACTCGTGTCGCGCCTGCGTAAAGTTTTGTTTAACTGATTTCTTTGCTCTGCCAACTGACAGGTGGGACCCAGAAACCAGGTGACAATTTAACCAGTCAACAAAGTGCCACGTCGACTATGTGGCCGGTCAGTAGGGTGCAATACGGTGCTCTACGATGAGCTAGTGATCGCATAATCGCCACAAAACTATATACTGTGACCGTAAAGAGCATACTGTTACATACGTTGACCGCCAGTGTATTTTTCTCATTTCAAATTAAGCCATATTAATCGGAAAGGATGCAGTATGGACTACTAATACTAGTACTAGTACTGCTTTGATGTGTCCCGTCAACTCGCCGAACGAGGAGAAGCTTGCTTACTACGCCTCTCCCTCTCCCATGCGCGCGATGGTTCGCAGGACGAGGAGAGGGTTTTGACTACAGCGCCCTCTCCCTCTCCCTCGCCCTCGCCCTCACGGTGGACATACTGCAGTTAAATCGGTGTCAGATTGCCAGAAGCATATTGTACTGTAGTATCATCATTGTTGGACCTTCCGAAGAGGCAAAGAGCCAAGTGCAAGGTTCACACGAGTACGAACTATTGAACCTCCCGTAGAGGCAAAGAGCCAAGCGCAAGGTTTTATAGGAGTTTTCGTCCTAGTAGGAGTGTACTAGTACAACTATAGCGAATGATGCTACTGTATGATGCCACCACGTCACGTATATCCAAAGCTGTGCCACCTTTTGTTTTCTCAAAGAGCATGTTGGAGCCCGTGCAACAACCACGCAAGTTGCACGTAGGCATAACACATTTACTAGTAATAAATTCTAAAGGACAAATGCAAGTATGCCACATAAGTTCATCTCCAACTCATGTGATAAATTTGTGCACGACTAGTCTACATATATTCACAGCGCTACCGTTCACAATTACTGTACTCCACTTACACGTTATAGATGGGCTACATGTCCTCCTCCAGGTTCCAGTCCCTGGTGTTCTTCATGGATGGCACGATCCATAGAGGTGGGCAATGGGAATCATTGTCGCAACTTTCTAGTCCGGTTCCACACGATGGAGACTCATCCAAGGTGAAGCGGCATAAATCAGGGATAGTGTGTCCCAGCATGTCGTTCATCCGGCGGTGCGCACTCAAGACACAACCATGCTTCATGAATGGCAGGCCTTCCGTGTCGTGCACGGAAGGTGGCATCTGCTTCACAATGGGGTAGCTGTCCCCGATGAAAAGCGAGTACTCTCCAAGAGTGTTCCTCGGCACCCACGTAGCATCATGGGGGTCGAACTCGGCGCCGTTCATCTGGTACACGCAGCATCCCAGATCTGGACACATGGTGACGTACATAGTCAAGGTCCATGCATAATAATGTTGTGCTCAAATGTGGCGGTCAGTAATACTGTGCAGCAAATAGTACTTCTCCGGTATAGAGGAAGTAAAATAACCGGCTTATTATATATAGCCACTCTTGGCTACATGGATGAGATAGTAAGACATGTCAAAACAAAAATGGTGGCCGCTAGTGGGTTCAAGTCTTCAAGGGCCTAGCTAGCTATATGCGTCCTCCAAGGTAAAAGGTACTCCTACTAATACTACAAAGTATACTACTAGTACAACAATGAAAGAGAAGGCGAGAGGGTTAAAAAATGGAATACCTGGGTAGATGGTGACGGTCCGATCGTGGTAGATTATGTGACCATGTTGCACATCAGTGGCACCATGGGTAAGGACTGCTAAGATAGTTGATCCCAATATGCCAAAGTCAGCTACAAGGTTCCAGGTTAGACCAAATCGCGAATGCAAATGCACATCCAGGATCGGAGATCTTATTTTGATCGGGGGATGACTGGTCCCTGCAAAATAATGGAGTGCCGTTAGGGATGCAAATGATGGTTTGTGCATTCCGTTTGTAATCTCTCATACCGTAGGATGTCAACCAGATGAAACAAGTCCCCTGGCTTGTCACCGTGAAGATGCAGCCTAGATGGCGCACGGCGTCTTCGAACGTGTAGGGGTACAAATCTGCCGCCACCAACATGCGCCAGCCTCTGCCGTTACTGCCTCCTACATTGATGGCAATCCTTATGTCGAACACCGCGATGAGTTAGTAATCGTCGTAGCCGCGTTGCTTTGTCGGCGCATCCGCAATTGCTATCTTCTTCAATCTCATGTAGGCATCATCATACGTATTCTTGCCCAGCCAGTCCGGAAGGCCGATCCCAATGGTGGAGAAGGGGTCTACCGGAACGGCCGCACTGCTGCGGATATTGTGCAAAATCATGGTGGTATCCGGCCGGAGGTATGCAAGCCAATCTTCGTTGGCACCGACCCAGACCTATATATAAGACGGTGGGCAGCGGACAAATTACGGGATGGAAATGGAATAACTAAGAACTACATGATCAAACTCCATTACTGACCTGCTCACCAGAGAAAATCCGACTACCTCTCAACATCGTCAACTCTAGCGGAGTCAACGTGCAACCATGGCCAGGGTGTAAAGCCCTCGATGCGGCTATATCTCTCACGTGTCGAAGCACGACTTAGAGGCATAACTGCATTGAAAGAAATGTCGCAAGTGAGGTAATCTTCACACAACCCATGTAATACATAAGGGAAAGAGATACATAGTTGGCTTACAATCGCCACTTCACACAATTACATGAATATAGCATTACATCAACCAGATACAATCAAGGTCCGACTATGGAACCAAAATAAAGAGCAACCCCAAATGCGACAAGGTTCCCTGATTGACCCCAACTGGGCTCCACTACTGATCAACTAGAACGAAACAACACAAAGGACAAGATCTTCATCGAGCTCCTCCTTGAGCTTGTTTACGTCATCTGCACGGTTCAACGGCACCTGCAAGCTGGTTTTGGAAGTATATGTGAGTCACTGGGACTCAGCAATCTCACACCCTCGCGATCAACACTATTTAAGCTCATGGGTAAGGTAAATGTATGATGTGTAGCAAGCGACTAGCATATATGGTGGCTAACCTATTCGCAAAAGAGAGCGAGAAGAGAAGGCAAAAGCATGGTCAAACAACTATGATCAAGAAGTGATCCTAGAACAACCTACGTCAAGCATAACTCCAACACCGTGTTCACTTCCCGGACTCCGCCGAGAAGAGACCATCATGGTTACACACGCGGTTGATGTATTTTAATTAAGGTCAACTTTAGGTTTTCTACAACTAGACATTAACAAATTCCCATCTGCCCATAACCGCGGGCACGGCTTTCGAAAGTTCAAAACCCTGCAGGGGTGTCCCAACTTAGCCCATCACAAGCTCTCATGGTCAACGAAGGATATTCCTTCTCCCAGGAAGACCCGATCAGACTCGGCATCCCGGTTACAAGACATCCTCGACAATGGTAAAACAAGTCCAGCAACACCGCCCAAATGTGCCGACAAATCCTGATAGGAGCTGCACATATCTCGTTCTCAGCGCACACTCAGATGAGACATCCTACGATTAAAACCAACCCTCAAGTAGCCCCGAGGTGGCCCCGCAGTCTACTCGATCGGACCAACACTCAGAGGAACATTGGCCCAGGGGGCTTAAAATAATGATGACCCTCGGGAGCGCGACTCCCAAGGGAAAAAGAGGCTAGGTGGCGAAAGGTAAAACCAATGTTGGGCATTGCTGGAGGAGTTTTATTCAAGGTGAACTATCAAGGGGTTCCCATTATAACCGAACCGCGTAAGGAACGCAAAATTCGGGAACATAACACTGATATGACGGAAACTAGGGCGGCAAGAGTGGAACAAAACACCAGGCATAAGGACGAGCCTTCCACCCTTTTCCAAGTATATATATGCATTAATTAAATAAGAGATATTGTGATATCACAATAAAATATCCATGTTCCAACAAGGAACGAACTCCAATCTTCACCTGCAACTAACAACGCTATAAGAGGGGCTGAGCAAAGGGGTAACATAGCCAAACAACGGTTGGCTAGGACAAGGTGGGTTAGAGGCTTGGCTTAACAATATTGGAGGCATGATAAGCAAGTGGTAGGTATCGCAGCATAGGCATAGCAAAAGAGTGAGCAACTAGCAAGCAAAGATAGAAGTGCTTTCAAGGGTATGGTCATCTTGCTTGAGATCCCGCAAGGAAGAAGAACGAGTCCATGAAGAAGACAAACAGACGTAGTCGAACAGGTCCTCAAAAACGCGACGTTTTCGTAATAAACCCGAAGAAGCAAACACTGGAAAGAAGCACACAACATAGTAAACAATCCAACACATGAACATGGTATGATATGCGGGATGCGGTATGCAATGCATATGCATGATTTGCAAAGGAATGATTGAACCTAGCCTCAACATGGAAATCCAAGAGTGCCACTTGAAAGGTGAGGTGATTTTGGTCGAAATCGATATAAAGATCGCCGGGATCGGATGCACGGTTTGGAAATGGCAAGCAAAACAAATATGGCACCGGTCTGTGATAAACAGCAAGTGACCAACTAAATTCATCAAGATAAATATGCTACAGCACTCAAACATGACAACAAAATACATTTCAGGGATCCACTCATGAAGCTTAAAAAAGATGAACACTGAGATACGGCTAATTCACTCATTAACAGGTTCAAACAAGCATGGCAAAAGAGCAAATGATAACAGGTTTCAGACTTAGTGAAATTAACACAAGTCTGGAATTTATCATCAGGAAGCACACTTTATAGCATGAAAACTACATGCTACAGGAAATTAACATGGCAAAGCAAGGCATGGAATGAAGCTACACAAAGCACTTAACAAAACACCCTTAGTGACCTTGAGCGAAAAGGGATCAGAAAATACAATTGCAAGAATGTGAACATGGCAAAAACATAAACAGATTCAGACTTGGTGAAAAACTGGAGCATGCAAAACAGATTAACGAGTAAGCATGTTTACGAGCTCGATGCACTCACTACAGAGCATGGCATGACAAACAAAGCATACACCCATCAAGAATACATGACATAGAAGCTACACATGCCAAGAACAACAACATAGCATGCATGGATCAATAGCAACATTCGCGGCAAAATCGCTAAACATGTCAACAATCTGCCAGGATTCACTTTATAGCAAAAGTAGAGCTCGATTGACTCAAGCTAGGTTGTTCCATAAATGCAAACAAAGACATGGATGGATATAGCACCACAATGTTAACAAAACATCCTTACTAATCATCCTCAAAAGTGGCACAGATCACTAGGAAACAACATGAACATATGGCATAACAACAAAATCAAGACAAGGACTTAGTGAAATTCGAAGTCCCTGAAATCAGCATTACCGATTACGCTACTTTGCAGGCTTGTGCTAGTCAATACATAGATCACAATAATACATGGCAATCACCTCTGCAAAGATGGCATGGCATATAACAAAACACATGTAGAGCTCAGGATCATAGCATGCACACATTAATCATGGCAAAAATGACAAATAGCTATTTGCTGAAACAGATCTGACAAATTCCTCACATAGACCTCTTCCAACCACATTTCGGGCATCAAGATGAGCTCAAATGAAAATTATGCAATTGGATGAAATGATGTACTCGTCGAGACGAACATTGTGATATGCTACACACATGAATCGGAGCCATGGATGATGAGTTATGACATGATGAAGATGGCATAAAAATATAGCAGATCTGGGACTTAGACGAAAAAATAGACCTCAGGTGAATAGTGGTCAACGAGGCATTTGGGCCGAATCGGCGGTGAGGCGGGCCAGCGCTGGAGATGGGCCTGGGAGGCCGAGGCCCACGAGGCGCACGGGAGGAGCAACTCCTCTGCTCTCTCTCGAGCACGTCCATGGCGACTGCGTTGGCTCCGGCAGGGCCGGCGAGGTCGGAGGCTGCCATGGCAGGGCGGCGCCGGTGGGATCCAGGCAGCGCTCCGGCGAGAGGAGGCCCGCCGCGAACAGGGAACGGAAGGATCCGGCGATGGCGGCACCGGACGGGGATGGCATGGCGCGAGGTGGCGCACTCCGGTGAGCTTCGGACGGCAGCCTCGTCGTCGTAGCAGCAGGTCCGGCGAGCAAAACCGGCGGAGGGCGGCCGTCGAGGCTGCGGTGCGGCGCCGGAGACGAGGGGCGCGCGATTGGCGTCGGGATCGGGCGACGTGGGTCGCGGGGAGGGCCGGAGCACCTTGGGCGGTGGCGGAGCGAGGTCGGCGAGGCGCGCTGCAGGCGGCGGGGGCTCGGGCCACAGCGGGCGAGCGGCGGCGGCGCGCGGGCCTGCGCGGGCCCATGATGGGCTCCACGGGCTGCGGCGAAGTGGGGCGGTGTGGGCGCTGAGGTGGCGGACGCCGATTGGCTGCGCCGGCGGGGAAGGGTGATGTGTCGTGACAGGATTGGTGGAGGTGAGGTGGAAGGCGCGGTGGACACGTCCGGCAGCGGGAAGAAATGTCCGGCGGCGATGAGGGAGTTGGATCTAGGGTTTGTCTGCGCGAGAATTTCGGAGGGAGACACGTATTTATAGGTAGAGGGAGCTAGGAGAGTCCAAATGAGGTGCAGTTTTTGGCCACGCGATCGTGATCGAACGACCGAGATGATGGAGGAGGTTTAGGTGGGTTTTGGGCTAGTTTGGAAGGGTGTTGGGCTGCAACACACACGAAGCCTTTACGGTCCCTCGGTTAACCGTTGGAGTATCAAACGAAGACCAAATGATACGAAACTTGACAGGCGGTCTACCAGTAGTAAACCAAAGCTGCATGACAAGTCTCGGTCCAATCTGAAAACGTTTAATACCCGCACATGAAAAAAGGTAGAAAGGGACACCGGGTGACATAGGAGCGCCGGATTGCAAAACGGACAATGGGGAAAATGCTCGGATGCATGAGACGAACATGTATGCAAATGAAATGCACACGATGACATGATATGAGATGCATGACACGCAAGCAATGACAAGGAAACAACAGCGAATAATTGGACGACACCTGGCACATCAGTCTCGGGGCGTCACACAGGGAGCGGTGGACTGTTCGAAGAATTGTCCCATAGAAGAACCTTCTCATCGAGGACGCATGGAAGACCAACAAGCATGGCCTTTTCCCAAGCTTGTTTAAGCAGCATCTTGAAAAAGTTGGTGCAGGAAGCACCGAGTCTTGCGGCGGTGAGGACGTCGGAGCGGCGTGCGATTTCTCCCAGAGAATCATCGTCCAAGGTCTCCCAGCCCCGACGAGGAGGAGAACCGCCTGGAGAATCCATGGGAGCAGCGATGAACTGCCTTCTCTTCGGGGGGAGGGGAACTAGCGAGGAGGAGATAAGATCTTAGTAACCGCAGGGCCTCGTCCCTTCCAACTGTAGATCGTTCCTCAGCGAAGGGGTGAGGCTATTATTTACTACTCTAAATAATAGCACTAGTAAATAATAGCACTAGTAAGAAATTTTTGGCACTAGGTAGTAGTTTTTGGTACCATGGAGTACTAGTACTAGCATTATGGAACGTTAAGGGATTGCATTATCCGGTAAATAATAGCACTAGTAAGAAATTTTTGGCACTAGGTAGTAGTTTTTGGCGTGGATTAAGAAATTTTGGGTATGTTTTTGCCATTTTTGTACACGCCAATTAGTGTCAAAAAACGTCGTACATTATGTGACGGAGGAGTACGTACTCGTACTGTAGCAGTACTAGTACTACTTTTCTCGACTACTCCTCAAAAAAGCACCCAATTAATGCTCTTGTTTTCCTCAAAAAAGTATGTTTACCAATGCATTAATTGCAATGCATGCATGCATAAATTACATTCATTGGTCAATTTTCTCTTAATACTTGCATGCAATGATTTAATGCACCTTGGAATCTAAACATGTGATGGGAAACAACCAAATTGAGCCTTATAAACTGGAAAAACTAAAATTTTGAGATGAACCCTATAAACCGGAAAGGAGGGAGTACTGTACTTCTAGTCTAGTCTTGTATAGTGCACCAGTTTTGGACTCTTGAATCTCACGGCCAAGGAGCTACAGTTGGAAGTGAAGGGTACTACTGTTCTCTAGAACCATCACTGTACTATCAATGTAGGGGAAGTACACCTGCGTAGTGGCCTAGTGGGTACTCTCGGTGCTCTATTCAGCCGCTCCTCTCAGTAGCTGGCCTACTCAGCCGCTCCTCTCATGCACACACTAGCAGCCTGTTTATCAGCGACGGTTACCGCGGGGGCAGAACATTTGAGTTATTTGATACACCGAGACTAGGCTTTTCGCTTCCATTTGTGGAGGTGTAATGGATCTCGTCGAACTTTGTTAGTAGTTCCTTCTTTATGAATGAGATGAAGCAAAGCTTTTGCCTCCGTTTCAAAAAAAACACGTCAAGAGGAATTTCTTTTGTAGTAGAGCCGATAATGGAGTGAAGTCCATGCATGCAACGCCACAAGCAACAGAGTAGTAGTAGAGAACTTTACGTACAGAGCCATATTGCACAGTTCTCAATGCCCCGCCAGGCTTTTCTGGCTCCTCGGGCTTAATTGGGAGGCGCTAGTTTAAATATGCTACTAGCTGGAAGCTGCAACAGAGGTGCGGCTAGGGCGAGCACGTGAGCCACGGGATGCTGGGAAGGAAACCCCGTTCACGTGGCTAGGCTGTCCAGACTCCAGTGCACCCAGATTGTGGGGCCGCATGTCCGTTTGACTTCAAAACTCAAACTACCCGTGTAAAATATTGGCTCGCAGCGAAGTGGAGTACTCCCTCTGTTCCAAATTACTTGTCGCAGGTATGGATGTATATAGATGTATTTTAGTTCTAGATACATCCATTTCTGCGATGTATCTATATAGTATACTATTTTAAAAAAAGGCCGCCGTGCGTTCGGCCGGGATTAAACCCACAAAACGAGGTATACACTCCCGCGACCACTAGTAGTACTCGTTGGAGTACAACGCAACCTAGAATCGCCTTTTGTCGCTAGTAGTACATACATTGTTGCTTACAAGAAACCCCTAAGAGCATGGTTAATAGTATAGCCAGCTGCTGGCTATAAGCCAGGGCCATGTCATCTACAGCCCATCTTATAGCCAACATGTAGTAGTAGTTTATTTCTTATAGCCCGCTGACTCAGCTCTATTGTACTTGCCCTAATAATGCAAGAAACCACTAAAATGCCAAGAAACTACTACCACTTGCATACGTGGCAGACTTAAGATAAGACTACCTTATCAACCATTGTACTCCTCTTACCAACAAAAATCCTCGAGTGACCTCCTACCTCCGGCCCGTCCACCTAGTCATCCTCGGCCATGGGACGCAGCTACCGCCGCCGGTAGAAGGCAAGGTCAAAACCGCCGGCAGTGCGAAGCCCATGTTGCGGTAGCCCAGATGCCAGCTCCGTCCGGTGCTCGCGGCTGCTAGCTAGCCAAGATAGTTACATAGTGCATATGTGTACATGATTGAAAGTAAATATCAACCATGAGTGACTAATATCTTGATGGAAAACTCGAAACTATGGAATACTAGGAAAAGAAATGCATGGTTGGAAATACTAGCAATGTTCATGTCCGTTGCAACGAATCACAATTAGAATAATACTTATTCACAAACTTGGTACAAAACACTCTAATTTTGATATACATATGTCACTAGAGATATATTATTTTTCAATTAAAATATATTCCTTGGGCTGTTTTGGTGAGGTCGGGGAGGGATGTGGTTGGTTTTAAGATACTAATTATGGGTTTTTCTGCAAATTGGTAGACAAGTGGGATGTTGGTGAGAAAAGGCAACAACTTACCTCACAATCGTTAGATGTAGATCTAATGGTCAGAAACGACGGATGGCAGACACACCAGCATCACCAACTTAGTCTTGTGTAGGAGTACTAGCAAGATCTGTGCATTGCACGGAACATCAAGATGCATTTTTTTTAAAACACTTGTTGTGATTGACCCTTGCGGGAGTAATCCCATGTGTAAAAACTAATGATATCTCGAGAAATATGAGATAAGGTGAAGAGGAGTGGGGTGTGGTGGTGGTTGGTGGTTAGACTGAGCGGAGGCATGGGGACTGACGACGCCGGTAGAGACCACTAGGCCAGTTTGTTCCAGAGGCTTCCTTTATTAATTGCTCAACAATGAGGTTTGTTGGAGACAAGGATGAACGAGGGAAGGCCTTGTCTGCAAATGTGGAGTGGTGTGCGGGTATCTTTTAGTTTAATTTCCATCCGTTAGATATAGATCAGACGGTCTATATTGCAAGATGGCACACGTATCATCATCACCAACTCGGTTTTTTATAAGAGAATAAATATAAGTATGGAGATACAAACGTATTATCGATACTTGCTTCCGTAAACTAGCATCTACATTCTATTCAACGCCTCGACATGTGGGGCCTTAGCACAATGACTTCTCGATTATGTAAAACAAAGATTTTCCCGTCGCCGACAAGGAGGGGGTGACGGCGGCGCGCTTTTTGGCTTTCTCTAGTCCTAGTAGTCATACTAGGTGGTCTAAGCACGTGTAGATTTATTCTTTTCACGTCTCGTGTTCGCTGTACTGCCACGACTGTTCATGAATAGACGGTAAGTTATTCATGGGGAAACCCTTATTGAGCGTGTTTGTGAGAGAGAGAGAGAGTGTGTGTGTGTGGGTGGGTGTGTGATATGTTATAGACTGAGGCAATGATAACAGATTCTTTGTGTCTATGTGTGTGGAGGATAGAGAGACACATGTACATGGGGATTTGTGTTGTGTAACGTGGAGACACATATACATAATTAGAGAGTGAGTGTGTGAGATACACATGCGGACATGAGGAGAGATGAGGATCCAGGTAAATGGGTGTTTGTGAGTGTCTGTGTGTTTTTGTGCACGCGTTTGTGTGTGAGAGGTAGAGAGTGTATGTGGAGTAGTGAGACCACTGATGATGTAAACCTAGTATAAGGGAAGGGGGGATGGTGTGACATGTGTAGTAGCGAGATAGCATGGGTGTGGGCGGGGGGAGCAGAGTATTTGGAAGAGACATCGAGAGTGTGTGTGGGAGAGGGGTGTGAGAGCAAGAGAAAGAGAGAGCTAGCGACGGAGAGAGAGAGTGAGAGGAAGAGAGGGGGCGAGAGGGGTCGTTTGTGTCCATAAATGGTGTATAGATAGGGAGACAATGTTGATGTTGTCCGAAATTGGCCTATGAACGGAGACGCAAGGGAAGCAAGTCATCGTGTGTGTGATAGGGACTTCATGAGAGATCTAGAATAGATGGTGTAGTGAACAATGTGCGAAATCGAGAACGATTATACATTAGGGAGCTATGCAAAGAGTCACGACATATCTGTATACGGGGAGAGAGCTGGGGCGGGTCCGCATGTGGGAGAGATAGAAAGAGGAGAGTGGTGCACAAGGAGACAAAGTGTGCTTGTTTGCAGTGGGGATGGTGTGTGAGGTGAGTGCGCGAGAACCACATAACTAGGGAGATAGACGTTTGGGGGTGACGTTTTGTGTGTATGGGAAATATACACTCTACATAGTGCGTGTGCTTGGGTAAGAGAGATAGCGGGAGACCTAGAGAGTGAGGGAAGAGATGTGTGCATGCCCGAGAGACCAAGTGATAGAGACCTATGTTGGGGTCCGGATTACAAGAAAGAGGGGTGTTAATGTGCTCGTGTGTTGGTGTTTGGGGGAGAGAACGACTTCTGTGTGTCTGTGTGTGTGTGTGTGTGTGTGTGGTGGGGGGGGGGGTTGACTTCAGATAAAGAGTGAGGTGTCTATATTTGAGGGACTTTAGCGTAATTAATATATTGTGCACTCATGGTTGGTCAATTTATTTCACATTTTGTACTATGAGATAACGATACTTTTGAACATGCGTGATATAACTTGCTGTACCAGAATTACAAACCTAAGATTGGAATTTTGGAATTCCACTGCATCATTAGCTTTTGTAATTCATTTAAATGGAGGTACATTTTTTAAGCCGGGATTTCGTGATTTCAAATTCATATATCAAACCTAGAGATATACACATACGGGCATGTTCAAACTTTATAATCATCCACTTTATTCATACACATACACATTTTTGCTTTTGTCATCATATTTAGGATAAACACATTTGGAATTTCATTTGAATTGGACTGTATGATGGTATTTTCTTGTAGTAGCTCAATGATCCATATTTGAATTGAATGGACAATCTAAGTTTCGAGTTGGAGACATTGATTTTCAAAACTTGCACAATTTTTTTTGCGTGCAAAACAAACAAATTGTCGGCCATGATATCATAGTCGGCCGTACGAGAGCAGAATACTTATAATTTTAGGCGCCAAAAGCTTTCAAACTTCCCGCTCAAATTGAAATATCATGCGCCCGAAAGTTTAGCCCTCCGATATTCCTGTTTTACCCCTGCCACATGAACGGAAAAGGGCTGCTTTGGTAACTCCATTGTTTTCCCCTCTTTGCCCCCAACATTCTTCCCCAGAGCCCCTCCCCTTCCCCTCCCCGACCCCCCCCCCAACCACGACAAGCCGCCAAATCTAGTCCTCCGCCGCAGCGGTGGACCTCACACCTCGCCGGATCTACCTTCCGCACCTTGGAACCCCCAATTGCCAACTCATCACTTCACCGGAGCCGCTTCAGCGACTGGCTTGTCCATCGCTCCAGATCTCCTTGACCGCCATCATGGTCCACCGCACCGGATCTGCTTAACCGGCGCCCTCGTCCACCACAGCGTAGGCCCTTCACTGACTCCCTCGTCCGCCCCTTCGCTGGCCCTTCATACAAGCCCTAATCCGCCGCAACAGATCTGCCTCACCGAAAGCACTGTACAACGCGCCCGCCGAAGCCTTCGTCCACTGCACCAGACCCGCTCCACGGACGCCATATTCAACTCCACCGGCTCTGCTTTACCGACGCCGCAGCCTCATCAGGTTATTTCGATTTGTACTCCTTTCGGTTTTTCTCTTTATCATGCAACTGTTCACTTACCACAGATGAGCTTTCTTGTATGTCGACAGGCGCCGCAACCGTAGCACCGGAGCCGCTTCAGCGACGGCGACAGCCGGCCCAAACTCAACCGCAACACGAGCACCAACGACGATCCTTAGCTATCAAGTATGACAACGATACCCATACGCCGCCGAGAATCAGGTACTATTATCCAACGACCGGCGCCTACGTTCACTTTTCTAGCATAAACAGCGCACCTTTGAATTTCTTCAGGGCATCATTCAGTTTTTCATGAGACGCGTTATTCTGCTTGCACCTGTAGGGCCATACTTCTGGCAGTGAACATGTTACATGTGCTAAATTACATACCAGTGCACATATAGTTAATATTCTTTAGTTTTGTTCTGATGCCACCTGTTGGTTCCATCAGACTGCTTAATGTTCTCTATGCTTAATTACACATCAGCAAACTAGCATGTGGTTCCGCTGCTTTTTGTTCGTTTTACCCTACATTTTCTGATGCTAGCTATTACATCACTGCTCCGAGCCTCTGTTCATTACTTGTTTGTGTGTTCTTGATCTTCCCAAGTTGCATGACTAATTTGATGCTTCTATTAATTATGGAGCTGCCAACCCCATCAAGCAAAATATTTGTTCTTTTGGGATTGGCACCTCGAACAAGCATAAAAATATAGGGAAGCAGATATAGTCCCTCCGATTCTATTTACTTTGTGCATAACTCTTGACCCGCATACCAAGGAGGGCACTGGTTTAATTTTTCTAGACTAATTTGCCAATTAATTAGGGCAGAGGCGGATGGGGCAGGGCACAAAAGGAAACCAGCGCTAGGAATCGGCAACGCGCAGACTAGTACGAGAAAACTGAGAAAAAGTTATACGCAAAGTAAAAAGAATCGGAGGGAGTATTGTCGTGTATGCACACACCCTTCTTTCATTAGTTTAGATGAACCATTGATGATCAATTCGGACTAGTGCATGCGATTAAAATTAATTTTACCTAAATAGATTGTGCAGAATAAACTACAACAACTAGATTTGCAACCATGGGATGCTGACGATATCTTCAAAGAACATTGCAACAGCAGCTAGGCTTCACAGCAACATATGCTAAGCCAGTGTGTTTTAGTACATGTGAAATGTAATGCGAGTGGGCTGCTTTCTTGGCTTGTGCCCTCAACGTGTAATCCTACCGAATTACAAATAGTTCAGTTGTCTGCTTCGCTGTATTGCTTGATTCGAATGCTTATTTGTTGTTATGCTATACCTGAGTTGGCCAATATGTCAGCAGTGCCTGCTGTACTATCGTAAAGAAATGCATGCCTATTTCATTTGAGTCCTTAACTTTTCCTCTCAACTTCATCACAAGACTGTCTTCGTAGTTTATATGAGGCCACACTGTTAAGTGCTTTCTCAGATTATTTCAACTGCTTAGATGCCTTGGCAACTTAAATATAGCGGCTGTACACTCCCTTTCAACTAGGGATGTCAACTGGGTCCGGTTTAATCCCGATTAAAGTCCACTAGTGGTATGATAGTTCAAAAGAGTTTTTTTTTTGAGGAAAATGAACTAGGGAGGTAGAAAAAACTAATTAGATGGGACTGGCGGATTTCGTTTATTTGCCACTTACATCCCTAGTTTCATCTTACCATTTTAATTTCTTTTCGGCTGATGCTGCTTCGAACCATTTAAATATAGTTTTCCATGCTCAGCAATAATTCGTCCGTCGTTTACCATGTAAGCTTCCTGCCTCGATCATACGATAACTATCTCTTACTGATGTCCAGCGGAAACCTTTCAGGATGCTGTTCACACTAGGACACAATGTACAACCCCAGAATCTATTTGTGGAAGCAGTGCGCCATCCATGTTACCAGATGGTAGCAATTCAGAGGCAACACCGCCGGAGAGCAGTCTGAGTACAGATATTATAGTGCTTGAGGCTCTACTAGAGGCAGAAAGAGATGGTGTGGCTGCCATGAATGAGGTAATCTTTAGCTTGAGGCTGGAAATTATGGAATTAGCGGCACGCATTATGCAAGAAACCCAAGAATTGGAGGAAGTAAGAATGTTGCATTTGAAGATGGAGCAGGTCCTTCTATTTCTGCTATCTGAAGCCCAAGATAATCCCGGTTCTTCTTTAGATACCAGTTGAAATTTTCATTAGATTATTGTACTTGCATGCTGTGTCATGTCTCTGAATGGATTATGTTGCAAGACCCCCTATGCTCTCCATGTGTTGTAATGATCCGAATTTTTTAGGCGAGGTAATCCTCAGTACTTGTATGATTGACATAAGGTGAACTGTTTTTCGTGTGAGCATATTGTATTGGATGAAATAACTATTTGACTCAGAGTATATCCAACCTACTGAATTTGAAGATCACGACATTTTTAAATCATAATCATATATAAAGGTGGAATAAATCTTTGTTGTGGTTTTGAAGAAATAAATAACAAAACGTATAATTATCTGTGGATATTCGTAATCGAATACAAATTGGATTTGAATTTAGTTTGCTAGGTCCCAGGGCAAACGTGAATGCTAATTCTCCCAAGTTTTGAACGAAGCGGCTAAATACCCACTATAATGTGTGTGCTGCCCGAAGCAAGTGTTTTCGAGATGGAAATTACTGTCTACCCCTTACACTTGACATCCTTATCGACAGGATTTACACTGCTGTCGATAGGGGTAGACTAGTAACTTCAATCAGACGTGACACGACGGCCTCTGAGCCCATTCAGACACGATGGGCGCCAAACGTGGGCGGCAAAACACATTTGATTCAAGCTCGTCCGAAAGACATGTGTCTTTTCCTCCATTTCCCCATTCATACACGGTGGGCGGCAAAACAAACTCTCCTCGTCCGAAATTGATGTAGGCTTAGATTTTAAATAGGGGCAGATGTGTAACTTCCATCAGACGTGACACAACCGCCCTACCTGTCAGCCCCGTTCATACACCATGGGCGCCAACCGTGGGCGGCAAAACACCCTCTCCTCGCCCGAAATAGTTACCGGCAAATATTTGGGAGATGCGAGATTACCGTCCTATCCCCAACCGACGCGATGTCCGAAATTTTAAACGGGGGATAAGTTCGTAACTTTCCCCCATTTCAGAGAAGCGCGTCCCAAAGTTTGAGATGCCCCCCCTCCCCTCCATTTCCCCATTCATACACCATCGGCAGCACGACAACCTCCACACTGCGGCCAGCCTCCTCCGTTCGACACCCCATCCTCCACCTTGCCGGAGCCTCTACCCCTACCCCGTCGTCCACTGCAAGAGATGGACGTCTCTCATCCACAGCGCTGGACCAGGATCCTTTCATCGCCTCCTCTCGCTTTATCGGCGCCGTCGTCGACCTTGCTATTGCCGCTCCTACGACCGCCTCGTCCACGGCAACAGGATATATCCCCCGACCCGGCCGTCTGCCATCTAAAGTCTTCTTCCCCGCCGCCGACAGCCATCGCACCCGCAGCACCCTCAACGTATCAGCATAGGCCTACACGGCATCGCAAGAGAGCCGGTACTCTTCCATATGTGCTTAAGTTATTGATCTCACCTGGAAAATAGATCATAATTTTATTTACTGTACTTTTCTTGTCCGTACCAAATCGTAGTGGCTAGTTGAAAGCAAACATTGGTTGCGAAGTAGCTTTGTTCGGTTTGCACCTTCAGATCTGCCATGGCACGGGCACTATACTCGTAAAGTTTATGGTTTCCCCCCTTCATATTCACTACCATCATCGTAGGTGCTTCGTGTCGTGCTAGCACTGCTCCTCAAGACCTCAACCCAAAGCTTACGTGTTGAAATACGAATCTGATATGATGCTAATATCACTAAAATAGAGAACATTTAATTGGTCACCTAATGTTCCTATATTCGTTTCGAAAAGCATGTGCACCACCCACTGGTCCAGCTAGTTCCACTTTCCTGATTTTTCTCTTGATTCTTAGGGTTTTCCCCTTTCATATACTCTACTATGATCTGCGTAGATGCTTTCTGTCGTACTAGCATTACTCCACCCTTGAAGTTAAACAACACAACACTCAGAATTCGAAAGCTTAGTTGTTCAAATATGATTGTGATATGATAGTGATATTAGTTAACCGACACATTTAATTGGTTAGCTAAAGGTCCCACTTGAGTTTCCAAATGCATGTCGCGACATATAGAGAGACAACATAATTGCATTTATTTTCACTTGTTGACCGTACTTTCTTGTCCATACCAAATCTTAGTTGTTATTTCGGTTGCTAACTACCCTTTGCATGGTTTGCAGCTTCAGATCTGCCATCCGACTGCCACGGTCAACACTATACTCATCATGCTTATGTTTTCCCCATTTTATGATGACCACAATCAGCCTACGTGGTTCGTGACGTAATAGCACTGCTCCACCCATCGAGCTAAACAAGCTTAGTTGTTCAAATTCATATCTGATATTATTGCTGATATTAGTAAAACTGAGAGATGTTTAATTGGTTAGCTAAATGTTCCTACTTTAGTTTCGAAATGCATGTGAGCCACATATGGAGAGACCGGAAAGAATAGTATTTCTCTGTGCGCTCTGGTTCATCATGGGTGGCCAACCGACATTGTATTAAAAGACTTGTAATATCTTCAATCTGCTTGCTCTTCTGCTCTTCTTTAAGATGATACTATTCTCTTGCGGTCGACTGGTCAGGTCGAGTTGTTTTCCCTTAGTATATTTTGAATCTGTCAGGTCAGGTCGACTTGTTCTTCTTTACTATATGTTGAACCTATGATCTGCAAAGTGTCATCACTTCTGGAGCTTTCATATTTTCAGTAGTAGGCCACATTATATTAATGCACACAACAAATTACAGCATGCATGGCATCTTTTAAAAGAATTGCAGAGATAGCACAAAGGGTTTTACAGGGACGCAGTATTTGATTAGAATCACTTCTGCATTACAAAGAAAATCTCCCTTCTTTTTATGTTTTCATGCATGTCAGATATTGAACATTATCAAAATGAATATGAGAATGGGCGCACGAGAGGAATATTGTGGAATGATCCACTGCTATCAAACTTGGCATGGTGGAGGATGGCCTATCTTATTCACCCATCAAGGTGCTTACTCTAACTTTGCAAAGTTGTATTGGTCGCACATATTTTGCATCTGGCCTCTTGCATTACTTCTACTTTGTTACACCATCTGCTTAGTTTAAGCATCATATATGAGTATATGCCATACCTATCCATTTTCTGTACCTATTCCATGTGTCGTCACACTATGTTTTTCCACTCAGATGTTGTTCTTTCGTAATAGGTGTCCAAAAGGAAGAGGGTGAGTGTAGGTCGTCAAGGAGTACAAACTAGGTATTTGGAAAAGGTAGTGATACCTGTTAAATCAGATAGATCAGCAGCCACAAAAAACACAGGCCCAACTGTACCACACTTTACCCCTACTCCAGTGGCCAAACCCCTATTAGAACTGCTGGGAGCCCAGCGTCAGGTACTGTCTATGATATCAATTCAAAATTTGAACTCCTAAATTTCTGCTTGTGCCTTACCTTCTCTCTTGTATGAAAACTAATTTCAGATGAATCTCCTTGCTCAAAGGATCATACGATCTCAAAATAATAATGGGCTCTGCATTGCTCTTGTCGGTACCTCTCTCCCTTTTGCCTTGTGACGCTGTACTTAATTAATTGCTATTTGATCATGTATCATCAGTCTGCACCTGAGCTTCATTATCCTCTGTTTCTTCCAATATTATTTGATCTATATTTACTATTTGCAAAATATAGAATAATGGCAACGCTTATAAAGAATTTTCTTTGGGGAATTTATTGAATTATCCTTCCATCAAAATGGAGAAGGGCTTTGTCCAGCCCGTGTTAACATGTAATGTAAGTTCATCCTTCTCAAGCCTTCAAACTTTGTTCTAGTATAGATTAGGATAGGCATCATTTCCTCCACTGGTGTTTGCTTTGCTGTTTACATCTGATTGGATGTTTGCAACAACTACCAGTTTCAAATTGTAGTTGTAAAAACATGTTCCTTATGCAGAACAGATCCGTTTATTTGCTTATATAATTGTGAAACCTGTTACGTGTCTCCTTGTTTCTCTTCCAGACTCGTATCTCTTACGCCAGGCAGAACTTTAGGGAAGATAGTGAGCCAAACCATTTTGAGGACAGCGAGATGACCTGAAGGTCCTGTCTTGATGAAGACAGTGAGTTGAAGCTACTCACCAGCAGGTGTGAGACAACCTCTGTGCAGTCGCTGCCTCAATCAGTTCGACTTCTTTAGTCTCAACTTAAAGCGGAAAGGCTTGCTTCAGCTCAGCTCTGACTTGAAGTCAAAGATGCGATGAAGATGACAGAGGACTGCCATGCGCACCATCATGCCTTAAATCTAGTGTTGATGCATCTATCATTGACACAACTGAGGTCTACTCAGCTTCGTCAGCTGTTTGGGGGGGCCGACCTAGCCAGGCCTAGTGCCTTCTGAAGTGCTCTCAGTTTTGTATATTCTTTTGTCGGTGTGTTTATTTGCACTGGTGGCGAACTTTGATGCCCAGTGGATGTAATATGTGTGATAGCCGTGATAGCCTAGCGTAAGTTGCTTGCTTATTTATTTCCTTGTTGTTTTGTTTATTTGTTTCCTTCTAGTCATTACAGTTCTTTTTCCGCGGTTTTCTAGTGGGTGCATTAACCTATTTTTTAAAACTAGGCCACAATAACCATGGGCTAATATTTACTGTAGTGACACTAGGCCTCCTACGGGCCGTAGAAACAGTGGGCCTTCTACGGGCCATAGAAACAATGGGCCTTCTACGGGCCGTATCATCAATGGGCCTTATACGGGCAGTATGATCGATCGCCAAACATGGGCCAATAACAGGCCGCATTATGGCCGTAAACGGGCTAGAGTTGGAATCGTCCGTTCATGGGCCGACCATAACGGGCCATCATTAATAGGCCGTATTTGATGATTCTATGAAAATGGCCCAACCTATTAACGGACCACAAACAGGCCGACTGTAACCACGGGCTGAATTTGGCCCACAAGCAGAAAATGACAGTAATGAGTCGTAAGTAAACAAATGCTGGAAATGAGCCTAAGAATAAATGGGCTCTGAGAAGGCCGAAAGATAACATGGGCTGGAAACGGCCCAACGGAATAACGAGTCGTTAATGGGTATAAAGTGATACACTGTTCATCACGGGCAAGTTTCACCATGGGCCGTTAATGGGTGTAAAGTGATACACTGTTCATTACGGGCCAGTTTCACCACGGGCCGTTAGTACGCCAAGAGTTACATAGGGCCTCATATGGGCCGAAAGACGTCATGGGCCATACATGGGCCAGAAGTGAAAACGGGCTGGAATCATATTAGATGGCCCAGATGACGCTACTGGGCCTAATTCGGATAGGGCGTAACGGGCCTTGGGTTAGCAGGCTGTAAATGGGCTATATTCGAACATGCCATTAACAGGCTTTCCATGGGCCGGCCCGCCAGCTTTTGACCAAGTCAAACGGGCTGGCCTTTACATAGGAATGGGCCTCTGTTGGGCCGTGCCACGTGTCGACGTATCATAGGCACCTATCTGACCCACTAACGAGCTGACACGTGTTTCATCCGGCCAATAAGAATTTTACACGTGGAAATTTCCCATTGGTCGGGGCTATTAAAGGGTTATCGGATCCAAAACCCGACCCGATAGCTTAACGGCGTTCCGTTACGATGGATGCCACGTGTCGGTCACCCTTGACGAAAGCACTTCTGTGACGCGCGATTTATCGTCATGGAAGTGGACACTTCCGTGATGATAATTTTGGTAATGTCATGGAACACTTCTACGACAGCACAGGTATGACTATCTTGATTCTGTCATAAATTTGTCATGGATGTACATGCATGACAAAAAAGCGACCTGCTATGACAAACACATATCATCACGGAAGTGTATTTTTTTGTAGTGGTGGGAGGTACTATTAAACAGTTGTGCTTAGTAAGAATATTGGTGTTAAGGTTTGTGATTCTCGAAGCATGCACATATAGTCTCTTGTTATGTTATGAAGTTGGAGCATGATTTATTATTGACTGTCTTCCTTATGAGTGGCGGTCGGGGACGACCGATGGTATTTTCCTACCAATCTATCCCCCTAGGGGCATGCATAGTAGTACTTTGCTTCAAGGTCTAATAAACTTTTGCAATAAGTATATGAGTTCTTTATCACTAATATGAGTCCATGGATTATACGCACTCTTACCTTTCCGCAATTTGCTAGCCTCTACGGTATCGTGCATTTCCCTTTCTCACCTCGAGAGTCGGTGCAAACTTCGCAGGTGCATCCAAACCCTGTGATATGGTACGCTCTATCACACATAAGCCTTATTATATATTCCTCAAAACAGCCACCATACCTACCTATTATGGCCTTTCCATAGCCATTCTCAGATACATTGCCATGCAAATTCCACCGCCTCCATTTTGATGACCTGAGCATTCATTGTCATATTGCATTGCATGATCATAAGATAGCTAGCATGATATTTCCATGGCTTCTCCGTTTTTTGATATCGTTGTTATGCTAGATCAATGCACATCCTGTTACACTGCCAGAGGCATTCATATAAAGTCATACTTTGTTATAGGTATCGAATTGTAATTTTTATTTCTTTTAAGTTATAAGTAAATAGAAGTCTGATGATCATCACTATTCACTTTTAGAGCATTGCCCCAGTGAGGATAGGATGATGGAGACTATGATTCCCCCACAAGTCGGGATAAGACTCCGGGCATTGAGAGAAAAAAAGAAAAAGAAAGAAAAAGAAAGAAATAAAGAGAGAAGGGGCATGCTAGTTCCACACTTGTGCTTCAAATTATAACCATGTTTTTCATATGGAGAGTCTCCTATGTTGTCACTTCCATATACAAGTGGGAATTTTTCATTATAGGATTAGATGCACACCCACTTAGTTTTCATATTGAGCTTTCATACACTTATAGCACTTAGTGCATCCGTTGCATGGCAATCCCTACTCCTCACGTTGATATCAATTTATGGGCATCTTCATAGCCCATTGTTTAGGCGCATCGATGTGAGACTTTCTTACTTTTTTGTCTTCTCTATATTTACCCCTATCATCATACTCTATTCCACCCATAGAGCTATATCCATGGCTTGCTCTCATGTATTGCGTGAGGGTTGAAAAACCTTAAGCGCGTTAAAAAGTATGAACCAATTGCTCGGCTTGTCAACGGGATTGTGCATGATAAATACTTTGTGTTAAGAAGACAGAGCATGACAAGACTATATGATTTTGTAGGGATAACTTTCTTTAGCGTTGATATTTTGAAAGACATGATTGTTTGTTGGGATGCCTGGGTATTGATGTCTTTATGTCAAATTATAGAGTATTGCTTTGAATAACTTATGTCTTAGTATTCATGCCATGACTATATATATGATCATGTTTATGCTAGGTAGCATTCTACATCAAAAAATTTCCAATTCTATCATTTACCTACTCGAGGACGAGCAGGAATTAAGCTTGGGGATGTTGATACGTCTCTGTCATATCTATAATTTTTTATTGTTCCATGCCAATATTATACAACTTTCACATATTTTTGGAAACATTTTATATGATTTATTTGGACGAACATATTGATCTAGTGCCCAGTGCCAGTTCTTATTTATTGCATGTTTTTTGTTTTGCAAAAAATACATATCAAACGAAGTCCAAACACGATAAAAATTTACGGATAATTATTTTGGAATATATGTGATTTTTGGGAGGTGGAATCAATGAAAATGGGGGCCCACGGTGACCACAACCCACCAGGGCACGCCGGACACCCCCTGGCGCATGTAGGTATCTTGTGCCCTCCTCGAAGATCGGTTGGGGCCCTTCTTCTGGCGCAAGAAAGATAATTTATGGAAAAAATCGTGTAAACATTTCAGCGCAATCGGAGTTACGGATCCCCGGGAATTTAAGAAACCATGAAGGGCCAGATCTGGGGAACGTTAAATAGAAGAGAATAGAGAGGGATATCCAATCTCGAAAGGGCTACTACCCCTCCGCCACCATGGAGGCCATGGACGAGAGGGGGAACTCTCCTCCCATATAGGGGGGAGGCCAAGGAAGAAGAAGAAGGGGGATCTCTCCCCCTCTCTCCCGGTGGTGCCGGAAGCCATCGAGGCAAGGATCGGGACGATGATCTACATAAACAATCTTGCTACCATCATCACCAACTCTCCCCCCCTCTATGCAGCGGTGTAACCTCCCTTCTCCCTGCTGTAATCTCTACTTGAACATGGTGCTCAACTCCATGTATTATTTCCCAATAATATTTGGCTATCCTATGATGCTTGAGTAGATCGGTTTGTCCTGTGGGTTAATCATGATCTTGGTTGGTATGATTGTATATTTTATTGTGGTATTTTCCTACAGTGCCCTCCATCTCACGCAAACGTGGGGGATCCTTGTTGTAGGGTGTTGCAATATTTCCATGGTTCGTTTATGGTGGGTTGCGAGAGTGACAGAAGCTTAAACCCGAGTAAGTGGGGTACGGCGTATGGGAATAAAGAGGACTTGATACTTAATGCTATGGTTGGGTTTCATGACCTTAATGATCTTTGTAGTTTTGGATGCTTTCTAGAGTTCCAATCATAAGTCTGTATGATTCAAGTAGAGGAAGTATGTTAGCTAATGCTTCTCCCTCGTGTAAAATTGCAAGAACGATTACTGGTACTTGTTATCGATTGCCTAGGGACAAATGACTTTCTTGTTGACAAAAGCTATCCACTTTTATTACCTTACAATTTATTCATAGTTTTATTCTCACAAAGTACTCGTAGTTTTATTCTTGCAAAATAGTTTCATACTTGTCTTAGGTAAAGGAAACATCAAGTGTGCGTAGAGTTGTATCGGTGGTCGATAGAACTTGAGGGAATATTTGTTCTACCTTTAGCTCCTCATTGGGTTCGACACTCTTATTTATCGAAGAAGGCTACAAACGATCCCCTATACTTGTTAGTTATCACTGCATGCGAAAAAGGTGAAGCCCGATAATGGAGACAATCCGAAGCTGAGGCACCTCACTGATGCAAGCCAGTGGAGAGTGTTCAACACCGAATATCGATATTTCGTAGGTGATGCATGGAACATCATGCTTGGAGCGAGTACTAAAGGCATGAATCTGGTGGGCAACCAGAAACCCAACCATAGCATATGGCTCGTGTTTCTATGGATTTAAAACTCCCCTTTGCGTGTGGATGAAGTCAAAGTACATACACAACAGCATGCTGATTCAAGGGCCAAAAGAACCTAGAAATAATATTAATCAGTATTTGGGGTTACTGAAAGAGGAGGTAAACACGTTATGGAAAACACTGGCAAAGATATAGGATGCCAGGAAAGGAGAGTATTTCTATATAGGAGATGCGCTGGTGACGTCGGTGCACGAGTATCTCTATTACGGATATGTGGCAGGCCAGGTGTGCCATGGATATTGCGGATGCACCCAGTGCATGGACGATACAACGTCTTAGTAGCTAATGAAAGATGGAGGGTCTGGGTAAATCGTGTACATGGGGCAACGAAGATGTCTCAAGAAGGACGGCCCGTGGAGAAATCCTAGAGATCTATTCACGGTGAGCCTGAGCATCGACGACCTCCACGTAAATGGAGCGGTGCTGAAATCTATGAGTTGTTGAAAAACTGGGAAGAGTGACCCATGCCGGGAAACATGAAACACGCGATGGAGCCACTGCTGAAGGTATGGAAACGAGGTATGTTTTTGGGACTTGGAGTTGTGGCTCAAACTCAACATGCCTCCTTGCCTTATCAAATGCATATCACAAAGAATGTCCTCAAGAGCTTGCTTGCCACACTGATGAACATGATGGGGAAGACCAAGGATGGGCCAATGACAAGAAGAGACTTGGAAGATTTGCAAATCATGGAAGATCTACACATGCCCCGTAAAAAGTCTTTAGAGGACATAAAGACTAAGACGGATCATCAGGCGGGGGACAGGGGAAAAAAGTAAAAAAGATGGTGGAAAATTAGTGCCCCACTCTTGCCTCACCCTAAAGACGAAGGAGATCAATCAATTCTTCAAGTGACTTACCGGAATCAAAGCTAGTTCCAGTTACTGTGGGAAGATAAGTATATTTCTAGAAACCAAGAATAAAAGGTTACGCGGGATGAAGTCTCATGACTGTCACGTGATGATGACACGGATACTCTGGGTTGCCCTTAGAGCAATAAAGGACACTCACGTTCATGACATGCTTATTTTTCTCTGCAACTTTTCTGACATTATCTCCCCAAAGTCGATCAGTGTGAAGCAGCTCTGAAGGCGACAGAAAGAGATTGTTGTGATACTAAATGAGCTTAAGATGTACTCCCCGCCCGCGTTCTTTGACATCATGGTGCTTGTATGTGTCCACATTGTGGATGACATCATAGACCTCAGGCTAACATTCATGCACAACATGGTGCCGCTCAAGAGGATGAATGGGGTCATCAAAGGATTCATTCCTAACATGTCCCGTCCGGATGGAAGCATCATCCTGGGCTATCTAACCCAAGAGTGCATATCCTTCTACAAAAATTATCTTCTGTATGTATGAGACCATATTGTTCGTTTATCCATTAACAAGAACCTTGGGAGGCTCGAAGGAGAAGGTCACACCAACGGCCGCAAGGAACTTCATGTTTACCACTCGGATCGACGCAACAACGTTGACATAGCAAACTTAGTAGTGTTGCAACACCTGGACTTGGTAGATCCTTTCACGAAATTGCACAAAGAAACCGTCGCAAAGAAATACCATGACCTACGGCTATGCAAGATGGACGCCAAAGTTATTAGAGAGCACAACTCCAATTTCTTGCCTTGGTTTAAAGAGCATGTTCTTACTAATGCCTCGGAAGAGGGCTCTATAGACGGATTGCTCATATATGCCTTAGCACATGGCCTCGTGGCCAACCTCGCAACCTCCCAGGCATACGATATCAACGGATACACGTTCTACACGGAGACCAATGATATAAAGAGTGGTTTCCAGAACTCAGGGGTAATGACGAAATGCGCATGACCGACGACAACGATGAAACTGAAATATTCTACGGAAGGGTCAAGTAGATATGGAAGATTGATTACTCTGGGCTACATGATACAATGATGTTCCGTGTCAGATGGGCTAAGAACATGTTCCGTGTCAAACTGGTATTTCACTACAATGTCTATACCTGACGCCAAGAGCGCTACCGTGAACGTCATCACCAAGAGTGCTACCTTCAGAGTCATCGCCAAAAATGAGCCATGGGTACACGCTAAACACATGACACAATGTTTCTTCATAGCCGATCCGAGCAATCCCAACCGTGTTGTCATGAGGAGAGGAAAAATGAACATCGTCAGAATGGATGGATTCGCCAACAAGGAGGACAATGACTAGTATGATAACCCGATGAGGGAACATGACGATGACGATGGAACATACGTCAAATGAAGAATAAAGACTACATTAGCTAAGAAAGATCGTACTCCATGAAAAAGGAAAAGTCACAAAGAGGGGCCCAAGTATTCAACCATGAACAAAAAGGGAAAGAAGCTCACTCAGAAACGTCATCGATGCTGAGAAACCATCATTTATATATATGTATTTTTTTTGTGTACGCACTTAATAGTTACCGGTCAAATGATGTGTAATATATATGCATGGTTCTGGCTCGGTCGTCTTTCGAAAAAGAAAAGAAAAGGAAAAATGAGAAAGGTCAAGAAAATGAAAAGATAAATACAAGGAATGGAAAAGAAAGAAGAAAATAAAAATAAAAAGAAAACAAAAACGAAAGGAAAAAACAAGGAATAGAAAATAAAATGAAAATGAAAATAAAAAGGAGAAAGAAAAGAAGAAAATGAAAGAAAAAGAAAAATGCAATCAATAGAAAATAAAATGGAAAGAGAAAGAAAAAGGAGAAAGGAAAAAAGAAAATAAAAATAAAAAAATGAAAAGAAAAATGAAAGGAATAGCAGTAGCGCGGGTCTCGACCCGCGCTACAGCTAACATAGCTCTAGCAAGGGTCTAGAGTCGTGTTGTTGCAATTTTGACTTAACTACACGCGCAGGCCTCTGTCAATTCCCTATACCCATTCCCTAACCCCATTCGCTCTCCTCCTCCGTCGCTGTCCAGTGCCCTCCATGCACCCTCCATCACCCGTCGCGCGCCCTCCATGCGCCTTCCGTCGCCGTCCATCGCCTGCCACGCGCCCTCCGTCATCGGCCCGTCCGTCACCCTCTGCGTGCCCTCCGTCACCGTCCACGTCGTCGCCACCCTCTTCTCCACCCGCGCATGTCTCCCAGCTACGTATTGAGCTTGTGTTGGTTTTCCCTTGAAGAGGAAAGGGTTATGCAGCACATTAGAGATAAGTATTTCCCTGAGTAAAGAACCAAGGTATCAATCCAGTAGGAGAAACGCAGTCCCCACTAGATGCACCTGCACAAACAATCAAACACTTGCACCCAATGCGGTAAAGGGGTTGTCAATCCCTTCATAGTCACTTGCAACGGTGAGATCTGATAGAGATATATAAAACTAAACAAAAGAAAAAATTGGGTTTTTTTTGGTTTATAGATCTGAAAATAAAAGATTGCAAAAAGTAGATCGGAAACTAATATGATGGAAAATAGACCCGGGGGCCATAGGTTTCATTAGAGGCTTCTCTCTTGAAGGCAAATAATACGATGGGTGAACAAATTACTGCCGAGCAATTTATAGAAAAGCGCAAAGTTATGACGATATCCAAGGAAATGATTATGAAATATAGGCATCACATCCGTGTCAAGTAGACCGACTCCTGCCTGCATCTACTGCTATTACTCCACACATCGACCGCTATCCAGCATGCATCTAGAGTATTAAGTCCATAAAGAACGGAGTAACGCCTTAAGTAAGATGACATGATGTAGAGGAATAAACTCAAGCAATATGATGAATACACCATCTTTTTATCCTCGATGGCAACAATTCAATACGTGTCTCGCTACCCCTACTTTGTCACTTGGTGAAATCATGCAAAATTGAACCCAAAGCTAGCACCTCTCCGATTGCAAAGAAAAACCAATCTAGTTGATCAAACCAAACCAATAATTCGAAGAGAAATACAAAGATATCAAATCATGCATATACGAATTCAGAGAAAATTCAAATAATATTCATAGATATGCTGATCATAAATCCACAATTCATCGGATCTCGACAAATACACCGCAACAGAATATTATATTAGATAGATCTCCAAGAACATCGAGGAGAACATGGTATTGAGAATCAAAGAGAGAGAAGAATCCATCTAGCTACTAGCTATGGACCTGTAGGTCTGAGGTAAAGTACTCACGCTTCATCGGAAGGGCAATTGAGTTGATGAAGATGCCCTCCATGACCGAATCCCCCTCCGCCAGGATGCGGGAAAAGGCCCCAAGATGGGATCTCGCAGGAACAAAAGGTTGCGACGGTGGAAAAGTGTTTTTCTAGATGCTTCTAAGGGTTTTGGAATATAAGAGAATATATAGAAGGAAGATCTAGGTCAGGGGGTCATCTAGGGGCCAACAAGGTAGGGGGCGCCCCCCTAGGGGGTGTGATACGTCTCCAACGTATCTATAATTTATGAAGTATTCATGCCAATATATTTTCATTCTTGCATGTTTTACAATCATTTTATAGTAACTTTATGTCATTTTTTGGGACTAACCTATTGACCCAGTGCCCAGTGCCAGTTGCTATTTTTTGCCTGTTTTTTACTTCAGGGAAAACCAATATTTAACGGAATCCAAACACCTCAAAACTCTTTGTGGATTTTTTATGGACCAAAAGACTCCCGATGGGGCAGAGCAGCACCTGGGGGTTCCCTGAGGGGGGCACAACCCACCAGGGCGCGCCAGGGCCCCCTAGCGTACCCAGCTGGGTTGTTCCCACCTCGTGGCCTCCCGTACCCCTTCTTTGCACTATAAATTCCCAAATATTCCGAAACCCCTCGGGGTTAACCTAGATCAGAAGTTCCGCTGCCGCAAGGCTCTGTAGCCACCGAAAACCAATATAGACCCGTTCTGGTGCCCTACTGGAGGGGTGGAATCAGCTCCGGTGGCCATCTTCATCATCCCAGCGGCCACCACGATGAGGAAGGAGTAGTCCACCATCGGGGCTGAGGGTTTGTACCAGTAGCTATGTGTTTAATCTCTCTCTCTCTCATGATCTATATCATGGGCTTTGTTAATATAGTCGGATCATATGATGTTTCTCCCCTCTATACCCTTGTTGTGATGAACTGAATCTTTACCCTTTGATGTTTTGTCTTGTCGGATTGAATATTCAGATATGAGAACACATGATGTATGTCTTGCGGTATGAATACTTGAGTAACAATGGGGTATCATATTGATCCACTTGATATGTGTTTTGGCATTCAACTCGCGGATTCCCGCGGTGACATTGGGGTAATCTATGCATAGGGGTTGATGCATGTTTTTATTATCTTTTCTATGATAGAAACTTTGGGGTCCCCTTGTAGTTCTTTCTGTTGGATTGAGTATTATGAATACTAATTTGCTTTGGTGTTATTTTACTATGAACTCTAGGATAGATTGAACGGAAAGAATAGTGTTATGTTATATTAGTACAGACACTTGAATAGATCGAATGGAAAGAATAGCTTTGAGGTGGTTTCATACCCTACAAACAATTTATTCTTATGTTCTCTTCTAGATAGGAACTTTGGAGTGATTCTTCATCGCACTTTGAGGGAGTGTTATATGATCCAATCATATTAGCATGATTGAGATATTTCACTAGCAAAAGTACGGACCCTAGGCCTCATTTTCATGCATTGCAATAACGTTTTTGTGCCCGTTTACTATTTTCTACCTTGATGTTTTTATTTATTCAGATTATCAAAATATATTTGTACCGTCCATATTACACTTTTATCACCATCTCTTCGCCGAACTAGTGCACCTATACAATTTGACATTGTATGGGGTGTGTTGGGGACATAAGAGATTTCTTATATTTGGTTGCAGGGTCGTTTGAGAGAGACCATCTTCATCCTACACCTCTCTGTAACATCCCAATTTTCAATTTGGATGTTAATCATTAGGTCATCATATGCATCAATAATTTGTGCATTTCCGAATTTTCTTCATTTGGAATTTTGATCCTAGAAACCTTAAGCAACTCAAGAACCAATGAAGAGAGTTGGAGTTTTCACAAAAATCCATTTTTGAATTTTCAATATTGGTAAATTGGATCAAGGTGATTTTTATTCGAAGTTATTTTTCCAGTTATTTCAATTAAATAAAATAATGAGAGAAGATAATATGACTTTTTAAAACAGCGAGGAAATATTGGAAATTTAATTTTGACTAAAATTATATTTATTTGAATTTTTTTATGAGATTTTATTCAGTTGAATTTTATTAAATTAGGGAAAAGTTGCATTTTTTAAAAATTGCATTTAGTCCAGAAAAATGTTCACGTGGTCCAAAATATTAGGAGGGGATATTGAAAATTGTTTCTGGAATTTTAGGATTTTTATTTTATTTTATTTTGGATTTTATTCGCGGCATTATTTTTTAAAAAAATCTTCAGACCGACTGGGCCGAAGCCTAGCCGGCCCAGCGCGTCGCCCGCGACCGATTCCGGCTGGGAGTCCGGCCGCTGCACGCCCTCACCGCCGCGAGTCCGACTCGGACTATGCGTCGCCGCGGCCTTTGCCCCTCCTCCAAGCACCCTTCGCCCCGTCTTTATAAGCGCCCGCCCCCGGCCCTCTCCTCACCAATCGCTGCTGCCTCCTGCCGCCAAGCCGAGCCACCGCTGCCGCCTTGCACCGCCTCGTCGTTGCCCCGCAACTGCCGCACCACCTCGCCGGAGCTCGTCAGTTGAATAAGATGAATTGCAATTGCTTGGAGACTGTGAACATAGGTTGTTGGCTTTCGAGAGAATTCATTGTTTGAACCTTAACATGTTAATGGGTTTCCATTATAACATGAGAAGTTTTATAAGAAAGAATTGCTGTTATGATGCTAGGATAAGTGATTGAAATTATCATTGATCAAACTTGTGCACTTTGCTAGCATTCACACTTCATAAATTATTATTTTTCATTTACCTACTCGAGGACGAGTAGGAATTAAGCTTGGGGATGCTGATACGTCTCCAACGTATATATAATTTATGTAGTATTCATGGAAATATATTATCATTCTTGGATGTTTATCATTTTATAATAACTTTATATCATTTTTTGGGACTAACCTATTTACCCAGTGCCCAGTGCCCAGTGCCAGTTGTTGTTTTTTCTTGTTTTTTACTTCGCAGAAAATCAGTATTAAACAGAGTCAAAACACCTCGAAACTTTTTGTGGATTTTTTATGGACCAGAAGACCCCCGATGGGCCAGAGCAGCACCTGGGGGGTGCCCTGAGGGGGGCACAACCCACCAGGGCGCCAGGGCCACCTGGCATGCCCAGGTGGGTTGTGCCTACCTCGGTGGCCTCCCGTACCCCTTCTTTGCAATATAAATTCCCAAATATTCTGAAACCCCTTGGTGTTAACCTAGATCAGAAGTTCCGTCGCCACAAGGCTTCGTAGCCACCGAAATCCAATCTAGACCCATTCTGACGCCCTGCCGAAGGGGGGAATCATCTCCGGTGGCCATCTTCGTCATCCCGGCAGCCACCACGATGAGGAGGGAGTAGTCCATCCTCGGTGTCGGCGTTCTGGGAACGGGGGTCCCCAGACTTGCCTACCTGCGGCCTGCGGCATGGCTCAAAGGGGGCCCGGCACGGCCCATCTTCATCAACACAAGACTCAAGACCCTCGTGAGGGGCCAAGCCTCGCGGGGCGGACGACGTGGAGCTTCCTCAGGCGCGGCCTCGTCAGGCTGGCTCATGAGGAGGCGGAGAAATCAAGGCGGGGTACCTCGCGAGGTGCCCATGACGCAAGCCATGACGACTCAGGGCGCCAGGCGAGTGCCAGCCCGCGCAGCGTCCTCCTTTCCTCTTTGGTGCAAAGGGAGCAAGCGCAGCCGCGGAGTACCGAGGCATCAGGCAAAGGTTGCCATTTCGGTGCAACGAGACCAAGACCAGGAGGACCACGAGACGGAGGTCATCGTGGAGCCCAAGACGGCGTCATCACCAGAGCTTTGCGCAGGCGAAGACTACTTTTGTCAGGATAGCTGATACTTGCTGTCCCCCTTCAAATTAGCCCGCCATTGTTGGCTCCCTTCCCGCTCAATATTTGGGAAGAGGACCAGGGCCTCTATAAATTGGACCAGCCGCCCACAGAGCAAAGGGTTGGAGAAAAGGAAGGGGAGGCTCGATAGAGAGGTTGGAAGCATAGAGAGAGAGAGAAAGGTGGCTAAACTCCTCCTAGTAGTTCATTGCCCCAGCCAAGAGCAGACCCTCATGAGGCTGTTCTTCCTTGTATTGTTCATCATCATCAGCCCCAAGAGGCAATCCACCCACCGCACACTGGAGTAGGGTATTACACCACAACGGTGGCCCGAACCAGTATAAACCTTGTGTCTCTTGTGCAGTTCTTTCAGTAGTCTAGATCCTTGCGAGACGGAGAGGTAGAAGACGTAATCTTCGCATGCACCCCAGAGTTCGAACCTTAAGGGTCTGTCGGAACACGAAATCCGACATTTGGCGCGCCAGGTAGGGGTGCGCTGGAGTTCGTCTTCCACCGCACCGTTCTCCTCCGACCGCCGCGTCCATGTCCGACGCTCGTCGGGCCCGCGCCGAGCGCCGGGCCGCCATCGCTTCCCGCGTAGCCCAGACGGCGCCCGTCGGCGGACGTCCTCATCGTTCCCCATCACCTGCCATCAACGCCACCACCGGCCCGGCGGGGGGCGAGCAGCAAGCGTCGTCTCAGCATCCATTCGTGCGGCAAGATGGCCGCACCGCTACTCCATCGCTCACACCAGCTGGTTCTTCGTCCCGCGTGCTCCGCGCACCCTTGGAGGCTCGAGCTACGCTCATCACGGCAAACGAGCTCCTGCGCTACCGTCCCGTCGACAACGTCTACTAAGAGTGGCTCGACCGCGTCGCCGAGCTCGTCTGCGCCGTGGGGGGCTCTCCCGCGCCGTCCGTTTCGCTGCGCCGCACCCCGCCCCGCGCGGGCAACGAAGCTCCGGGGGCGTGCCAGCCGCCTCCTCTCCAAGAAGACACCGTGGCTCCAAGGCGCGTGGCCCCTGGGCAGAACCCGCTCCGTCAGGTGCCAGCGCAGCAAGAAGCGAGCTGCCAAGAAGTCCCTCGCCTGCAAGGAGCTGCCCGGGCGCTCCCTACTCCGGCATGCCGCGACCCTGCTCCGGCTCCGGCACGCCAAGACCCCGCGCTGCTCCTAGCTGTAGCGCATGGGGACCGAGAAGGTCATGGCGAACTGGTTCCCCATGGCGCTCAAGGAAGGAGCTCGCACCTGGCTCCTGAATCTGGCTCCAGGCACGATCTCTTCCTGCGACCAGATGCCCACCCGCTTCATCGCCAACTTCCAAGGTACTCGCGACCGGCCACCCGCCGTGAGCGACGTGCGCCGCATCAAGCAACAACCCGGAGAGACCCTGCAAATGTACATCCAGCGCTTCAACAGCGCGCGCCTCAAGATCCCCAAGGTGTCCGAGGAGGCCATCATCTCGGCCTTCTCCGATGGTGTGCGCGACGTCAAGATGAAGGAGGAGCTGGCGATGCATGAAGACCTGTGCACCTCCCTGGAGCTGTTCAACTTGGCGACCAAGTGCGCCAGGGCTGAGGAGGGACGCCTCTCCCTCCTCGAGCTGCCTGCCGCAGACCTAGAAGAGAAGAAGCCCAAGGCCAAGGACGTGAAGCGCAAGGGGGCTGCCGTGCTCGCGGCAGAACCAGACACCAAGCGGGGCAAAGATCGGGGCTACGGCCGAGGAGGAGGAAGAAACGCAGGATGCTAGGAAGACCGCAGCCCGCGCCAAGGGTGGCGCGATCAACCTCGCGAGGATCACTGGCGAGACCTGCCTCGTGAGGGGGACTGGAGGGATCAGCCTCGTGAGGATCGCCCACAGGGCAACGCAGGCCTCCCTCCATTGCCGCCTCAGCCAAGGAGAAACGAGGACCGCCATCGAGACGAAGGGGCTGGGGGCTTCTAGAAGCCACGCGCAATCGCCTGCATCCTGGGCGGAGCTCAAGCCCGAGCCTCACAACGCATCTTCAAGCAGTTTGCTCGCGAAGTGAATGCAGTCCTCCCCAGGCTTGAAGCAACGCGCCCTCTCAGGTGGTCGGCCTGCTCCATCACATTCAGCTCAGCGGATCATCTCAAGTGTGCGGCCCAGCCGGGGTCCTACCGATGCTTTGCTCCCAGTCATCAACAATGTACTGGTCACCAGGACCCTCATCGACGGTGGGGCAGGGCTCAACGTCCTATCCGTGGAAACGTTCAACAATCTCCAAGTGCCCTACGACATGCCTCAGCCAACCAAGCCCTTCTCCGGAGTCACCGACGGCTCCACAGTCCCGATTGGGCAGGTCCACCTCCCTGTCACCTTCGGGGCACGCAACAACTACTGCATCGAGCTCATCGACTTCGACGTCGCCCACATCCGCCTACCGTACAACGCCATCCTCGGGTACCCAGCGCTGGCCAAGTTCATGGCCATAACTCACCATGGCTACAACGTCCTCAAGATGCCAGGAAGTGGCGGAGTCATCACGGTGCCCTGTGAAGAGAAGGATGCAGTGTGTTCCCTGGAGCGAGCCTTTCAGGCCGCATCACTGGAAGACCCGGATCGCGGAAGCAGGAGGCTTCTCGAGACCACCCCCAAGAAGAAGAAGACATCGTCTGGACCAGCCCCTCGGGAGGCGGGCCCCTCAGGGCCCGCATCTGCCCAGGGGGAACCTCCTTCCATCGCATAGGAAAGCGTGCCCGGCGCCCTCCTCAGGCAGGGCTCGGGGGGTCTCCCCTGGAGGGCCACCGACCTGGCTAAGGTCACGAGGGAGGCGTTTGGGCACCACATGGAGGCGTGTTACGAAGCACGTTTCCCTCAAGAAGGAGCAGGGCAAGGAAGGTCAGACCCGCAGGAGTTCGTCGACAAGGCCATTCAAGAACTACAGGAATCAAGAATCACGAGGGGTTGCCGCCGTCTACCGGCTGTGGCTCTCCATCCAGGCGAGGATGTTAGGCTGCGCGTCTGCATCGACGTACCAGGGCTCAACCAAGTCTCTACGATGGAGCGCCTCTGGCCCTCGTGAGTGGGGCGCTGCGGGGGTCCACCCCACAGCTACGTTCACATGCCTTACGGCTTGCCGAGAGCGGTTGCAACGTGTCAGCGCCTCATGAGGGGCATCATGGAGGCTCAAGAAGATAGGCGTTCCTCAGCCATGGCGGAGATGGAGATGATTCGTGAAGGGCTACCAGTGCCTCCGGAGCCTCCCGAGGACCCTAGGCCTGGGGGCTCGTGAGGATCGGCTTCCGCAGCCCGCCGAGTCTGCTGCACCAACACCCCTTTGCCCTCGACACCTTCAGGTGACATCTTACAAGTTTCATTTCCAGCTGGGAGCGCCCTCCCAGGGCTGCATCGTTCCCAGGCCGCGTGGGTCCATCCCTGCGGTACGTATCCCTTTTATTTCATGTCGTTAGCTTGCTTTGTTGGGGGCGCCCCTCCGGCTGCATCATCCCCAAGTCACTTGGGCCCGACCCAGCGATGTCTACCTTCCCAGCATCTATCTGAATGAATCCTCTCCTTCGCGGCTAACGTGTTTGATCTAATTGCCTGCTCAACTGACGCCAACTGACGGAATTGCTCCCATGACGACATGACGCTTGCGCATGGGTCCGCCCCTGCAATGCCGACAAACCTGAATGGCTGAGCTCTGGCCACGGCAGCCCCGCATGGCGCCACCTCGTCAAGCCTCCAGTGCCTCGCCTCCCCTCGGAAGCAACTAACAGCGGACTGATAATTGTCATGGTGACCTCTTCTTCCTTCTGTGATGAGTTTACAGGATCCCCTAAGGGAGTTGCGCCAGGAAAGGCCCTCGCGGCGTTCCTTTCACTCTCGTCTGCGCGAACCGCTTGCACGTTAAAGGGGGGGTGCCTGAGCATCGCGACTCAGGGCTCCTACTGGCTCTCCAGCCCTCACCCTCTGGCCTTGACCACGGCATCATGACCTGGCATACCAGCGACGGCTAAGACTAGCTCGAGGGCCGGGACCCGAGGACGTAGAGCAGAAAGGGGAGCAAAGGCGGGGGAGAAGGGGCGCGCGAGGACCTCGCCGAGCGAATCCGCTCCTGCCGATGCGCGGACCCGACGACACACCAGGAATAATCCCCGACTCTCAAGATAAGTCACCACCCGAAAGCACCGGCTATCTTAGCACTACCCCCGCACCTAATGCAATTCCATGTCAGCGACGCCACTCTCCTTTCTCGCCGAGCGACGGCTGCTTGGGCGCCAAAGGGGACCTCCTGAGCATCGCGACTCAGCGGCTCTTACCGGACCCCGGGTCGCTCACCTCCTGGCCTTGACCACGGCATCGCGACCTGGCATACCAGCGACGGCTGATGCCGCCTTGGGACTGGGACCTATCGACGCAGAGCACCAAGCCCTCGCGAGGTTCGAAAGGGAGAACTGGGCTAAGACGGAATCAGCAACTCGCACAACTCTAGAGCAAGGGTTATGTATTAACAAACAGGATTACAGGCACCTTACAAGCCCCCATGGGGCGCATTTTGATTCCTCGCAGGGAACAGATCCTAAGGGATGCTAACTAAACGCGCTCCTGCAAAAGATGCCATCATCAACAGTGGGCCGTCAAGCGCCGGCGCCAATCCCATCCAGATCAGAGTCGGCGACGGCCAGACGAGCCCGCCCTGCTCCAGGAGCGGCGCCGGCTCGTGGGCTCATAGCTGTCGTCACTCGTCTCCGGAGTCGCGAAGATCTCGCTAGAGTCGCTGGGTCCCCCGGCGCCTCGATCGCCTGCAGAGCCGCCAAAGGAGGGGTCGACGGGCCTAGCCTTCATCATGGTGAGGTCTTGGCCACCTCTCCCGGGGCAACACTCCAGCCGGTGCCCATCCGCGTCGAAAACCTTGAAGAACATCACTGAAGCGCCATCGTACTCCATGTGGACCGCGAAGACGCCCCTCACCCTACAAACCCGGGCGATCTCTCTCCAGCCACGAGTCATGTAGACCTTGCCCGGGGCAACAACCGCGACCTCTGCCTCGGTCACGAGGGCACTGCAGCCGGCGTGCTGCAACCGAAGCTCCAAGGGCACCCCCGTGGGATGATGGAGGCGAAGAAGGGAGGCAGGCGGATCCAAGACTGGAGAGGAATGGCGACATGGAGCACGAACTCTTGGGAGGAGCCCTCGGCGTGGACCCCAGGAGGAACAACCCACACCTTCGTGACCCGTCGGTGCCGATGACGGCGCTGACCGCGAGGATCGGCATCGACCCCTTCGAGGCCCTTGACATGGGCATACAAGGGAAGCGGGAACCCCGGCGAAGCCCGCTCGCACCGAGGCCTCGACACGACCTGACGGTCCTCCTCGTCCCGGCCGCAGAGGGCGAGCCGTTTCTTCAGCGGGAGCGGGTCTGGTCCCTCTCGAGGAGCCTTTCCCTTCTCCGCTGCAGAGAACCGACGAATCAGAGTCATCGCGGCAAGACGGAGCAAGGATCGGGAAGAAGGAGAAGCAAGGAGGGACGGACTGGAAGGGCACGCGTAGTTCCGTACTTATAGCCGGCGAAGGCCAACCGCCAGCCTCCACGACCACAGGTAATCATGACACGATTTGGATGCAGGGACTTGTCCAACCCGCGCGATCACCGAGGCGTCATGGGGAAGCGGAGACGCCCACGTTCAATCAACCGCCACACGGCGCCCAAGACGCAGGCTATTAGGGCCGTGGCGCTTCGCCCTTGCCCTTTCGCCTCTCAGCACGGCCAAGTCCGGATGCGCCTTGGGCCCGGGGGCTACTGTCGGTGTTCTGGGAACGGGGGTCCCCAGACTTGCCTGCCTGCGGCCTGCGGCGTGGCTCAAAGGGGGCCCGGCACGGCCCATCTTCATCAACACAAGACTCAAGACCCTCGCGAGGGGCCAAGCCTCGCGGGGCGGACGACGTGGAGCTTCCTCAGGCGCAGCCTCGTCAGGCTGGCTCACGAGGAGGCGGAGAAATCAAGGCGGGGTACCTCGCGAGGTGCCCATGACGCAAGCCATGACGACTCAGGGCGCCAGGCGGGTGCCAGCCCGCGCAGCGTCCTCCTTTCCTCTTTGGTGCAAAGGGAGCAACCGCAGCCGCGGAGTACCGAGGCATCAGGCAAAGGTTGCCATTTCGGTGCAACGAGACCAAGACCAGGAGGACTACGAGACGGAGGTCACCGTGGAGCCCAAGACGGCGTCATGACCAGAGCTTTGTGTAGGCGAAGACTACTTTTGTCAGGATAGCTGATACTTGCTGCCCCCCTTCAAATTAGCCCGCCATTGTTGGCTCCCTTCCCGCTCAATATTTGGGAAGAGGACCAGGGCCTCTATAAATAGGACCAGCTGCCCACAGAGCAAAGGGTTGGAGAAAAGGAAGGGGAGGCTCGATAGAGAGGTTGGAAGCATAGAGAGAGAGAGAGAAAGGTGGCTGAACTCCTCCCAGCAGTTCATTGCCCCAGCCAAGAGCAGACCCTCGCGAGGCTGTTCTTCCTTGTATTGTTCATCATCATCATCCCCAAGAGGCAATCCACCCACCGCACACTGGAGTAGGGTATTACACCACAACGGTGGCCCGAACCAGTATAAACCTTGTGTCTATTGTGCAGTTCTTTCAGTAGTCTAGATCCTTGCGAGACGGAGAGGTAGAAGACGTAATCTTCGCGTGCACCCCAGAGTTCGAATCTTAAGGGTCTGCTGGAACCCGAAATCCGACACTCGGTGCTGAGGGTTTGTACTAGTAGCTATGTGTTTAATCTCTCTCTCTCTCTCTCGTGATCTATATCATGGGCTTTGTTAATATAGTCACATTGTATGATGTTTCTCCCCTCTATATACCCTTGTTGTGATGAATTGAATCTTTCCCCTTTGAAGTTTTGTCTTCTCAGATTAAATATTCAGATACGAGAACAATGATTGATACGTCTCCGTCGTATCTACTTTTCCAAACACTTTTGCCCTTGTTTTTGAACTCTAACTTGCATGATTTGAATGGAACTAACCCGGACTGACACTGTTTTCAGCAGAATTGCCATGGTGTTATTTTTGTGCAGAAATAAAAGTTCTCGGGAATGACCTGAAAAT